>NW_028274812.1:76851314-77513457 GCF_037043125.1 Eumetopias jubatus | reverse complement strand
TTATGTTGTGGGATTCTTCTGTCTGCTCGTAGTTTTCCATCTAAGCAAACTCTTGATAGTCCCCTCTCAGGAATATAGTTCAGTTCTCATTTACTTGGTTATAACTGATAGCTTTCATATTAATGTAGAGGTAACCAAAGTTCATCTGTTTCCATTGTGGTATATGAGGAAGATTAGGCTCTGTTTTTGTGATGGTCTTATCTACTAAGGTTTAGGTAATGTTGCATGTCTTACTTTTTCTTGATTTACTGTTATAGCAAGTGAGTCCTAAAACCTAGGGTATTTTATATTATTTTTTAAGAACTGTAGTATTCTCAAAGTTTTTATAGGCTGTTTCTTAGGTTAGTCATGTGAAAATAACCTGCAGCTCCTACTGCTGTAAAAATATAGCATAGGGTATTTAGGTAAAGATTGTTTTACAATTTATTGGAAGACTTAAGATTTGTTATAGGAAATGTTCTGTAGACTCACTTGACATCATCTAAACACTTGACATGGTTACGGATGGCTTCAACGATATTCTAAGTCTTTATATTTATAGTTTCCATCATAAGAGCAGTATTTTAGGTTGAACTGTTCATAACTGCATGAGAGTAATGCTTCTTGCAGGCTTTTTCAAATCAAGTCAGACACTGGGTTTTCTTTCAAGTAGCCAAATAGTCCAAATTATGGTTAAACCAGAGCTGAGAGCCTTTGTCGTGGAGTGGGCTTCTTCTTTGCAACTGTATCCCCCATTTATTCTTGGGGTTTGTATTTATAAAGTGAATGGTGCTTTTCTGTGGGGATATAATGTTTTGTTATGGTGCAGTGGGGGCACTGTTAAATGGTCGGGGCAAGTAGTTTTAAATTTTATTTACAGTTTCATATACTTTATACATCCAAACAGCTTATGGTAAAACACAAATACAACAACATTGCAAGCTTAATTGTGAAGGTAAAGTGAAGAGAGAGGAAGAAAGAAGGGAGAAATTATTTATTTATATTTATCTCTACATAACTTTGCTTGTGTGGTACGCCCCTTCTCCCCTTTAGTAAATCTACTGGTTGCATCTTTGTGTGATCCTGGGTTGTGGATCCTATTTCCTTGGGGCTCTTTACTACTGGAAAGGATGAAAGAGGACACTAGAGACTGCTCCTGAATGAAAAGGTGATGCATCAAACCTCTGACTTGCTAGCCTCATCCTTTTAGTCTTGTGTTGGGGTGCTTTCATCATGTTATTTTTCTAGTTGATGACCCTCTAGTTACAGTAGTGAAAGCCAGCTTGTCATTTCTTGATTACTTTGGGTTCTGTGACTCTTCATTGTTGACCATGGTAATCTTCTATTTTCCTTTCATGTGTCAAAGAAAAGTTTGGATACGTGACATCTTTCTAGGATTTGGAGATGATTTTAAAGAAGAGGACCCTATAGCTACACCTCATTAAAAGTGAGGCTTCTTTTTTTTTGTTTAACTACAGTCAAGTTTTTCTTTTTTTTTAAACATATTTTTTATTTATTTATTTGACAGAGAGGCAGAGAGCACAGGTAGGCAGAGGGGCAGGCAGAGGGAAAGGGAGAAGCAGGCTTTCTGCTGAGCAGGGAGCCCGATGCGGGGCTCAATCCCAGGATCCTGGGATCATGATCTGAGCCGAAGGCAGTCGCTTAACCAACTGAGCCACCCAGGCGCCCCTACAGTCAAGTTTTTCTTTATGAATTCTGTAGTAATCAAAATCTATGTGTGTGTGTGTTTTTTTAAAAGATTTTATTTATTTATTTGACAGAGAGACAGAGACAGCGAGAGAGGGAACACAAGCAGGGGGAGTGGGAAAGGGAGAAGCAGGCTTCCCGCTGAGCAGGGAGCCCAATGGGGGGCTCGATCCCAGGACCCTGGTATCATGACCTGAGCTGAAGGCAGATGCTTAACGACTGAGCCACCCAAGTGCCCTTCAAAATTTATGTTTATTATCTTTTTCAGTTAGTGCTGTGTTTTATTGGTTCTTTTTGTTTTATGATAAAATTAGATCCCTCAGCTTTTTTCATGACATGTTAAGCTCAACACCCAAATGCATCTTTTGGAATACCTAATCAAGAAAAGCCTATTAAAGGTAAAAAAATAAATACTTATTGAACATACATAGACATTAGCACATTATGCATAGTAAAATGACTCTGGGACAGTTGAGGAATTGGTTAATGTAGTCTGAATTTAACTGTGTTTTAAAAAACGTAGTCACACTTGTTGCTTGAGCCTTGAAGCATTGTTTGGAAGTTATAATCCTGAAAAATTGCTTGGGGACAGAGAGCAGCAGAGTGTTTGAATGTTGCTCAGGGAAGCTACAAAATTGGAGACCTGAGTGGGTCTAAGAACCATAGTTCATCAATTCTGGACCTGATATTGGAGAACTAAGCTGGAAGCCTCTGAAACGTAGAACAAAAATTCCTGAGTTTTGAAGTGCCTAGGAGACAGAGACCTACCCTGGGAATTGGGGTGGCTTAAGAACATCAGCGAGGAGAGTTGAAAGCTCTGAAGTGAGTAGTAAATTGGCTCTTTTTACTTGGGGGCACCTGCCAAGTAAGTCTCAACTAGAAACTGAGAACCCAGGCGTATAGAATCCATGTTTCATGGGGTTGTAGTGACAAAATAGGAAACTTGGAGGGGGGGGGTTGCTTAAACACACAGTTGGTCTCCCATTCAAGATAAATGCCAAATTGTATATGGTGGGAGCTGAAAATACCTGAAAGTCCAAGCCATCCCTTGAGACTGAAGTGTCAAAGACCAGTCATACTCTCAATTGAAAGTTGGGGAGTCGGGTCTTAGGAGCTACCAGAGGTAGATTAAAGCTTTCCAAATCCACAGCACAGCCTCTCTCCCTCTCAGTTCCTTACTGGATTGATATAACTTACCTTCTGTTCTGTCTGCCCAGCACAACAAGGAGTCAGTCCTCCCATCATCTGGAACCTCAATGAATCAGCATTCAGTAAAAAATTACTAAGTATATGAAGAGACAGGACCATTTGATTCAAAACCAAGAGAAAACACAAACAATAGAAAGCAGAAACACAGGTGATCCAGTCATTGGAGTTAGCAGACAAAGACTTTATTATGTTTAGGAATATAGGAGGAAGAAAAAGAACAAAAGAGGTAAGGAAGTGGAGAATTACCCTGGGGGTATGTGTGTGTGGCTGTGTGTGTGTGTGTATGTATGAGAAAGAGAGAGAGAGAGAGAGAGAGACCATTGTAGAACCAAAGAAATATTTGTCAATAAGAACTCAGTGGATGTGTTTACAAACTTATTGGACTTAGTAGATGATAGTATTCATGAACTAAAAGGCAAGTATATAGAAAATGTCCAAACTGAAGCACAGAGAGGGGGGAAATAAAATAGACTAAAACAGAAGAGAGCATAAAACACACTGGGGATCTGGTCAAAAGATCTGTCCCACATATGATTGGAATTCCAGAAGAAGAAAGAATGAATTGGTCAGACACAATAAAAAAGAATATTTCTCATTAAACTTTCAGGACATCATCATACTTGAGGATTTGTGAACTTCTAAAGATGTATTCAAAGAAAACCGCACCTACCTACACACTAGAATGACATCTTAAATTGCTAAGGATACCAACCTAACATTATCCAGTGAAAACATACTCTTAAAGTTAAGGTCGAATAAAAAATATCTTAGGCAAATAGAATTTGAGAGAATTTATCACCAACACATTTTCACTAAAGGCAATACTGTAAGGCAGTTCTTTAGGCAGAAGGAAAATGATCCTAGAAGACAGTCAGAATGGGCTTACGTGGAGTTAAAATATTCTGTTGTTCTAGGATTTTAAATGTAATATTTTTACTAGATTATAGTAAGTTAGGGATGCATGTTGTAACAACTGAAATAATAGTGAAAGTATATATCCAGCAAGTTAAAAAGGGACCTATAGATTAATAGAAGTATTTGGTTAAACTAAAAGAAAGGAAAATATGTAAAAACAAAACAAAACAAAACCCAAAGCAAAACAGGTGTGTCAGTAGAACACAGATAGATGATAGCTATAAACCTAAGTATATAAGTAATTAAAAACAAATGAATTAAATCTAGTAAAAGCCAATGATTGTCAGACTTCTTTAAAGAATAGCAGCAATGTACAGCTTAAGAGAGAGAGACTTTAAATATAGGGACACAGAAAATGTGAAAGGGATGAAGAAAAAAGACCTCTGGTGTAGCCATACTAATTTCAAATAAAGCTTTTAAGGCAAGAAGCATTACTAGAAACAAAGAACAGTTCATAATGCTGAAGGAATCAATCTGCTATGAAGATATGACAGTCTTTTTTTTTTTTAAGATTTTATTTATTTATTTGACAGAGAGGGAGAGAGCAAGAGAGGGAACACAAGCAGGGGGAGTGGGAGAGGGAGAAGCAGGCTCTCCGCTGAGCAGGGAGCCCGATGCGGGGCTCGATCCCAGGACCCTGAGATCATGACCTGAGCTGAAGGCAGACGCTTAACCAACTGAGCACTCAGGCTCCCTGAAGATATCACAGTCTTAAATCTATTATGTCATCGATAGCATAATTTCAAAATACATAAAGCAAAACAAGATACAAAACTAAAAGGAGATATAAACATATCCACGATCATAGTAGGAGACCTTGACACCCCTCTTAAAAACTGATCAAATAAGCAGGTAATATCAGTGAGTATATAGAAGATCCGCACAGTTAGCAAACTTGTCCTAATTGTGTACTCAACTATATAAGAAATCATTTTTTTTTTCGCTGAAGAATAATTGACATACAGTATTAGATTCCGGTATATAATGTAGTGATTTGATATTTATATACATTATGAAATGCCACAATATGCCTAGTTCAGTTGAATATGGAACATTTATCAAAATTGACCAAATGCTAGGACATAAATATAATCTTAAACTTCAGATATTTGAAGTCATTTAGAGTATGTTTGGACAATAGTAGAATTCAGTTAGAAATTGAGAAGAAACTGGAAAGTCTTCAACTTCCTACAAATTAAATAATTTACATTTCAATCATAGATTGTAAAAGAAACTGCAACAGAAATTAGACAAATACTGAACTAAAGGGTTATGAAGGTACTAAAATCAAAAATTTCAAGATTCAGGTAAAGCCATGCTTGAAGAGAGCTGTATGGCTGTAAATATGTATATTTAGAAAACAGGGATAAGAAAAAAAAAATTAGTGATCTGAATTTCCATCTCCAGAAAGAAAATCAAATCTAGAGAAAATAGGATAAATGTAGTGATAAAGAGCAGAAATCAGTGAAACAGAATGTATAATAGAGAAGTTTAATTAAGTTAAAATGAGATCTTTGAAGAGACTAATGTACTTGATGAACCTTTAGCAAGACTAATGGAAAAAAACGGCAAACCCAAATGACAAATATCAGGTATGAAGAAGGGGAAATCGCTAAGTCTACAGACCGTATACTAAGAGGATATCCTGAATGATTTTACAAATAAGTTTTGGGTGAAATGGACAGATTCCTAGGAAATACAGTGTTTTCAAAAATAAAAATTAGAAAACCTCAATAGTCATATATCAAACTGAATCCATTTTTATTAATGCTTATATAAGAAAAAAACCCTAGACCCATAGGGCTTTACTGGTGAATTCTTTAAAACACAGTTCTTATGCAAATTCTTACAGAAAATAGAACAAGAGGGAAAACTTCCAAATTCTTTATATAAGGCTGGCATAATCTTCATATCAAATCTCTTTTGGACCATATATAAAGCAAAATTATAGACACATTTTATGAACGTAGATGTAAAAATCAAAATATTGGAAAGTTAAATCCAATGATATATAAAAAGATAAAGGTGAGGGTTTATTTCAAATATGCAAGGGGTGTTTGACATTCACGAACATTCACACAGTGGTTGATGCAATTTCCCACATGAACAGAAAATGGGAAAAACAATCATGATCTTCATAATACAGAAAAACATTTGGTAAAAGTCAATATCCGTTCATAATGAAAATTTCTTAGTAACCTAGAAATAGAAGGGAATTCTATTAGCCTGATAAAGAGTAGCTTTATCTTGTAGTTATGAATAGCTATAAAAACCCTGCAGCAGAAATTATATTTCCTACTGAAATTTTGACTGCTTTCCTGTTGAGATCAAGAATATAACAAGGATGCCCTTACATAAGGGCAAGAGATACAAAAATCATATGGATTAGAAAGAAGTAAAACTACTCATAGCTAATGTGATTTGTGTGTAGGAAGATCTAGTGAAATCTATGGGCAAATCATTAGAATTGAGTTTACCGACGCCCCTGGAAACAAGGTCAATATACAATAATTGTATTTTTGTATACCAGCAACAAATAGAAAATAAATTGATAACATTTGAAAGGACATAAAAAAATCAAACATCTAGGGTGAAATTGAGTGCTGCGTATGTAACAACTATGCAGAAAATCCCAAAACGTTATTCACAGAAATTAGAGAATATGCAAGCAAACTGAAGCACATACCCTGTTAATCAGTTGTAAGGCCAAGAATAGCCAAGGCAATCTTGAAGAAGAAAGCTGGAGGACTTAGTTATCCAATGTGTTATAATTAAGATGTGTTGTAAGGTTATCATCATTACAGTATTGTACTGGGGTAGAGATAGACCACTGTGCTGCCGTTGATTTATTTCCTTGAATTTATAATGTAGTGAGCCTTTTTATAGACAGAGAGAGCCTTGGTGTGCTCTGACCTGGAGGAGGTTTTTTGGTCATTCAGCCAGAAACCCATATGCCTAAGTAGTCCTGTTCTTCTCAAGCTCCCCAAGAATAAGAACCATGGCTAAGTGTTGAGGGCTTGAATAGACTCCCTGCTGAGATACAGACCACATTCAAAGTGAGTTAAAAAACGAGCTACAAAGTTAAAACAGCGGCCAGGCACAGAGTTAGGCTTGAGGTACTGTCCGACTTGAAATGATTTTTTTTTTTTTTTTAATATGTAGAAATTCAGAGAAGCTGCCTATGGAAAAGAAGAACTTGATTTTGGCAGGAGAATGACAGTCTTTGAAAGAAACTCAGGATTCAAGAATAATACTGTCCTTCAACTTAAAATCAACTACATACAACAGTGCCAAAAAGGAAAGAAAAATGACAGTTTACAAGGTGTAGGTGATTTCCACATGTTTATAGAGAGCATTGACACAGAGCTTTGACATGCTTATACTTTATTTGAAATTAAATTCTGCTAATTATTGAAATAAATAAGGGTTTGCCTTTATACCTTGGAGCCTTTTTTGATTTCTCTCTTTCTTTCATCTTCTGCCTGCCCACATTCAATTCCAAAGCAGATCCTGCTGGCTTTGCCTACGCGATATGTCCAAAATCTGACCACCAGCTCTAATGCTGTTACTCTTGATCCTGGCCCCAACTGCTAGCATTTCTCATCTGGCTTTTGGCTGTAGCCTCGAAGTACTGTCTCGCTTCTGCCCTTTCCGTGCCATAGGCAGAATTGATCCTTTCAAATGCGAGTCGCATCATGTTCCTTCTGGTCTCAAAAGGTCTCAACTAAATGAAATTTAGTGGAAAAGTCAAATTTCTTACTGTGGTCTACAGGGATTTACCTTGTCTCACCACCTTCCACAGCCCACCACCGTCCACCCTTCAGGAACTGCTCTTCATTGACTCTCAACCAAGGGACTGTTAGGTCACCACTCAAATACCATTTTCTCCTTCAAGGCCTCTGACCCACTTACTTAATACTGGATACCATCCCTCTCACCAAGACTCCCTTTTACCCCTCCTTCCTTTTTTTCTAGAGAGGTGAAATGATCTAACATATTATATAACTTTATTATTTATATTGTCAATCTTTCTTCCCCCATTAGGAGGTAAGTTCTGTGAGGATAGGGGTTTTTGTCTGTTGGCTTATTGATGACTTCTCAATACCTGAAAAAAATGCCTGGTTTAGGTTTGGTATTCAGGAGATATTTGCTATGCAATTATTATGACTATCAGCAAAAGAAAGTTTTATGATGAAACTGTTTAAAATTGGAATGTTTTGAATTTGGTACTTTTTCTTATTTTTGGTGCTTATACAAAAGTTTAAAAAGTAACTCTAGAATATTGCTTTATGAATAAATCTGTTTTAAGCTGAAGCATTTATTCTAGTCTTAAGTTTTAGTTTGACCTTGTGTTTTATTTTTCTTAACAGTTGTCCATTTTTCATAATGGTATATAGAAAGTATCATTTGAATTCTCATTAGACTAGGACCAATTTATCCTAAAAAGCAAAGTGAAAGTGACTACAGCAAACCTTAGCTAGCTATCTTATAATTTCTGAGAATTGAGTTCTTATGGTAATTTTTTGCATAGATGAGAGTTACTATTTCTGGGTAGCAGCTTTTAAAACTTCTTAACCTTTTGAACGTCAATATTTCCAAAACCTTTTCACTTTTCTCAAGGAAAACATAATGTATATAATTTTGCCTTTCAAAAATAAATCAGTCCAAATGAACATGGGTTGTTACACTGTGTTAAGACATTTACATTTTTTGAGGTGTATGGTTGTTTACTTCATTGATATATTTCTGTGCTTAACTTCATGGTTTTAAGCCTCTAAATTTAAATTTTCTTTTATCTTTTGCTGTCACATTATTGCTAGCTGTGCATGGGATCCAGATGACCAGACTTTGTAACTGAGACATGTGTATTGGCCAGGGAAGGCCTGTAATGATTTCTCATGAATCAAGAACACGTGCTTTACTCTTCAAACCTTATGATACTAATTTGGGTTTTTGAGAACCTTTCTCCTCTTACTTCGTTGCCTGTTTTGCCAGGTGGGTCATTGTCGTGGACTTCAGAGCTGCAAGAGGTCAGCCTGGGCCCCATTCCCTTTGGTCTTCCTACCGATCCCAGGAGTGACCTGTGACTTTTAACATCCATCTCAGCTAGTATTCACTGCTTCTGATCAGGGGTTTTCTCTGTTCAAACATACTGGTACGAGATACTGTCTCAAAGCCTCTCCCTTCTCCCCCAAAGTCATCTGCTTTTTTTGAGGTACTCAAGAGGTGGGTTGTTACCTTTTAAATTCTTAACAAAGTTTGGAAGTGATACAGAAAGAAACTTCCACACTACCTCCCTCTTGCTTTCCCTCTCTTTTCCCTTTTCTACCTGAATTATGTAGCAAAAGTTGATGATGTGCCCATGGATGCAAATGGTTGTTGCATGGCTACAAGTTGGGGCACCTATAGTCTCAGTATTTTGGGGGTATCCTAGGAGCATGACAAGGCCTCCGTGGCATTACAACGTGGGACAGAAGTCGGAAGTAGGTTCGCTGTGGCACGAGGAGGTGACTGCAGTTGGGAGGAAGCATTTAGCATCCTCTTCTGTCCCTTTACTCCAGCCGTTTCCATTCTTCAAAAGACTTCACTGGGACCCTGGATAAAGGTAGGGCAGGTTCTAAGGCTGGCAGGTGGGGTGGAGGTGGGAAGGTTCCGGGGGCAGAGTCCTTCAATAAAAAAGGAAAGGGATATTGTAGGAGTGGAACTGGGAAGAAGTTAAACCTTGGTCATCTGGGTGTGGCTAATCATTTATATATAAAGAACCAAGTTTGCTTACTCTCTCTTTTGCACCTGGTGTTAGTGTATTTGTGAATAGGGCAGAAGAGATGTAGAAGACCCAAAATACCATTGAAGATAAACATAAAAGCATATGGGTTCTATTTTATGACTTTAATTATAATTTTGTAGCCTTTAGGTTTGTTTTTATTTCCACAAGATCGACTTAGATTACCTTAGATTTCATTTTTAGTAAGATTACTAACACTTGCAAGGTTAACATTTAGGGTCTGTACTTTGTACGGAATGGCTCTAAACTGGTTTTGTGGGGGAGGTTGGAGAATTTGCCTTTAGAGAATCTATAATGGCTTAGTAGTCCCAGTTACATACATTTTTTTTTAGTCAACTTGGATCTGATTGAATAATTCACTAGTTGAATACTAGCTCTTTTGCTTGAAGCTTTTAACCCGTGAGGTAGAGGGGAGGGAACAGGGGAAATGAATGAGAACAAGAGCATTACCAGAGTGTGGGGGCAGGAAGGGGAGCTAAGTAATTACCTATAACCACTAGAGGCCTCTCTTAAGCCAAGTTTCATGGTTAGTATCACCAGGTTTCCATAATGGGGCCTGGCTCTGTCATTGTAAATTAAGCATATTTTATGCTGTAGTTCAGAATAAATAGTATGAGAGCACTTTTTTCCTAGAGCATATATTATAATGTAACCCTAATGTTTTCTTTAATGTGTTTATCAGAACAACTGATGATTTATTAGACTGAAAACAAATTAGAAATCTCCCTCTGCTCTTTCACTCTCTAAATAAGCTTTTGATAAAAACAGGTAATCAAAGAATATGCCCAGATGAAAATTATATGCCTCTTTGACAGTGCAAGGATATTTATGTTTAAAATTATTACTGATATAGCATGGTGTGTTTAATTGTTGAGAGTAGTATATATTTTTCTGATGTAGACTATAAGTAAAGTTATTTTAGGTTGTATATTTAAAATTTCACGTTTCTTTCATTATTGTTATAAGCTTCTGATATCAAAAATCTATTTAAGAAATGATTCAAAAACTTAGGCTTGATACTGTCTGGGGTAAAAATAAGTGCTTTCCTTTAGGAATAATGAAAATACCATTTTTCGTTTGGAATTATTTTGGATGTGGGTTGACCTTGCGGGGAATGCAGGCAGGGAAGGCAGGGTCATCTTGTCTGATAAGAATTGTTGCTCTTTTCCACAATAGGAAGGCTAACAATTTGGAACTTTGTTCCACTTTTGACAACTCATTGTTCATATAGGATTTTTTTTCTTTGTCACGACCACAACTAGTTAGTTGTACTAATTGGAGCACGTTCTAGGTTCTTGGATGATGCTGTACTTGGGATGTGACGACCACATTTACTGCCCTGCATGGTGGCCCTTGGATGATGCCTTGGAGTTCCATGAGGGCAGGGGAGTTTTGTGAATTTTGTTCATTACTGTATCCCCCAGAATTTTGAAGAGTGTGCAGTATAGAGAAGATAGTAAATATTTGTTGAATGATCTTATTGCATTTCAAAAATAGCATGAAATATGTAGTAAGGAGTCAGTTTTTCAGTGAAAGAAATTAATGGAGAAACTGGTAATTTCTGTAGGGAAAAAACATCCTGAGAGTATCACTCTTGCTACCTCGTCTATTTTTAGTATGAGTTATGTTTTAGGTATGTTTTGAAGAAGATTAGGATAATGCCTGGGTTCTGATCTAACTTTGTGTCATATACGTAATATAACAAGGCTTGACATAGTACCTGGTGAGTGGTAAATAAGAGTTTAAAACAACATGTCTTATGCATATCTCCCTTAGTATTCACAGCAGTTCTCCTAATTAGATGTCAGCGTCATTATTTTATAGGTGAGAAAACTGAGTAACTTGCTCCAGGTCACACAGCTGATGAGGTTGCTGGCCTCCCAACCTCCGCCTTTTTATTATAGCATGCAGCTTCTCACGCAGAGTTTGAGCTGACTTTGTAAATATTTTTCAGCTGTGGGATGAAATGACTGTGATTTGTGTTGTAATTTGAATGTAACTTCCAAGTGTACAAGATATTGGCGATTGCAATGTGTTTACAAGGAGGGGTCAGGTCTGTTTCTTTCCTGATGGGCTCTCTTGTCAGAACTGTAAAGTGTTCCGATAGAGGCATTTCCATTCTCTATGCTAAGAATTTCTGTTCCCATTTTAGAGATGAGGAAACTGTGTCTTAGAAAGGTTAGAAACCTCCCGAAGGAACTCAGCTAATGAGTGGCAGAACTGCAGTTCAGTCTTAGGTCTTAAATTCTGGAACACTGACGTTTTCATAGTATAACTGTGCCTCATGTTAGAATAGTTATTTTGCGATTATCTAAGTTCATGCTTTAAAAATTATCATTTGAATTTTACTGATGAAATGCTTGCAAATATTTTATAACATTTCAAGGATTTTCTTTCACGTTTGCCTACCTGTATAATGTTTTTTAAAGAATGGAACATTCCTAAACACTGTGTACACCTTGTAAATCACACTACTATATTTCATTTCATTTGGCATTATTTTTTTTCCTTCTACATGGAACTGGAGAAAGCAAGATAAAATTTTATAATTATATTTTTCCATTTCTAATCCTATTTAATGTGTCCCCTTATACACTTAAATTATTTGAGTTTCTCTCAAGATTTTCATTTTGTTGAAACTATTTGCTTTTGCTGTTAGAAATAGCAGTGAAAAGAAAGAAATCCATTACCTCATTTCATAGTGAAAAAAGCTCATAGGTACTTTGTGTTCTTAGTTTAACATTTTAGGTATAATGTAAGAAATCTACATTTGTTGACTTTCTGGTTTTTATTTGTTTGTTTTGTTTTGTTTTTTTGATGGCCATAAAACTGGTACTTACATTTAGGAAATTGTAGCATTTATGCTATAATTGGTTAGTTTTTCTTGCCTTTTCTATTATAATACCTTGGTTTTGCAGTGTCTAGCTGTTATAATTTAACTTAAAACTTTATTTAAACTATGGTCTACAATGGTTTTTTAAAAAGTAAAATTAGAGAATAATACCATTTACTTCTGTAATTTATCTACTCCAAAATTCAAACCACCCTTATCGGTCATGGATAGTCAACCCTTCCAAATACACACACTCCTTGTCACATGCTTTTGTTGCTTTTCCTTCCAAGAACTTAGTTTTCTCTCTATTTGTGTTTTCTCTTATATCTTTAAGTTACATGGTTTCTTATATAGCTGTTACACATCTTAAGTTTATTTTTCAGTACTTTATGCATTTTCGTTGTTATTGTGACTAGCATCATCGTTATTACAGTTTTTCCTTTTTTTCCCTTTCCTGTGTGTAATGGTAGAGGTTAAACAAATTAGAGTACTACATTACCATGTCAATAACACATACATTTTAGCAGAGCATATAATGGGAAGCAGTATTTTCCATCCCTGTTTCTAGGCTGCCCCTAAACACAGCCACTTTTAACCACTTCTCTATTTTGTTCTGATGGCTACTTCCATATCTTTAAGACATTCTATAGGTTTTTTTGGCTATAATATTTTATTAATTTCTGCCAAGACCCGGATTCTAAACAGATACCAAAAATAACAGGGTTTATGGAAAAAAGTACGTGAGGCACATAGCTCACAACATATAACCCTTTGTTACTAGAGCAAGGAAGGGTTTATGACTTGAGTCAGGAAGGAGTGAACCTGCTGAGTTAAGGGCAAAATGCATAAAAGCTGGGGAGAACCATGCAATAAACACTTCTAAAACAGAGCAGATGGGCCAGCCTGAGTCAAGAGGCATAGTGTATGGAACTGTTTTTCTCTGAGGCTCTCAGCTCTGTGGTTATGCTTTACCTCTTACTGTGTTTCTTAGCATCATAAACATTAATGTGCTGGGGCGAATTGCATATATGCCAACATCAGTAGGCCAGTTACTGCTGACTCTGACCTAAAAACACGTTTCATACCTTGTGCCAGAGAAATGGACTCCCCTTGCCCAGTCCCTCATGTAGTTCACTGATGAATTGGGTTTGATTGACAGTGCCTAGGTTACATCTTTATCTTAGCTATGATGGAGACTGGTAAATCGTTTCCTTAATTCTCTCTCTCACTTCTTCAAGGTAGAATGTAAAAAACTATCAGAATGTGGAGAATGGGGCACCTGGGTAGCTCAGCTGGCTAAGTGTCTGCCTTCAGCTCAGGTCATAATCCGGGGTCCTGGGATCCAGCCCCACATTGGGCTCCCTGCTCAGCGGGGAGTCTGCTTCTCCCTCTACCCTTCCCCCCACTGTGAGTGATCTCACCCACTCTCTCTCTCTCTCTCTCTCAAATAAATAAAATCTTAAAAAAAAATGTTGAGAATGTGTTCAAAAGTTTTGGGTTATCAATAAGAGAGGTCCAATACACACTTACTCACAAATGTATATATACATCTACATTGTGTATATCAATGTATGTATACCTTCATTTATCAATTTTAAAAATTATTCCCCACTCTGACACATGAAGATTCAATGCCCTTACATTACCTATTAGCTTCACTTTATCATTTCCCCAATTTTGAGTTATTTGATTTCTTCTACTGATTGTCTTTTGATTTTAATACATTTTTAAATCTCTTATCTTGTTCTATTAACTTTTCTCAGTATCCCTCCATATTTCACTGTGTAAGAAGATGACATTAATGCCCTCTACTCCTGTTTTCACCTCTTTCTTCTTTTCCAACTCCTGTTTTGTACCAACTCTTTATTTTTACATAGCTGAGTCTGATAACATTAAATTGTTCTATAACCATAATTAAACCTTCTAAACTTTTAATTCTAAAAGTTCAAAACCAATAAATACTCTTGATCGTATTATGACAACATAAACATTCTTTAACACTGAGCTGACCTAGCGGGTAAGATTTTATTCTCTTTTTTTTTTTTTCTTTTTAACTTTAGTCCAGTTGTCTCTGCCCCTAGGCACCTAAGAGGAGATATTTTTGGCCTCTAGAACAAATGGTTTGTCTTTTCTTATGGTGCATTAATTCCACAAAATCTTGTCACATTTTAGATCTTCGTATTTGGGCCATAGCATTCTTTTGGATCGTTCTGGATTTTTTAAAATTTTGAATTACCTCTTCTTTTCTCCTTGAAAGAGCATAGTCAGCCTTTAACGTATCTTGAAGATCAGTATTATCATTTGGAATCTACTTTTCTTTCCTTCCAGGAGCCCTCTGTTACAGTCTTCACTACCATAGTTGCAGCAACCATGCTGCAAATTCATCCTTAGGGATGTTTCTCCATTGCATTCTTAAAGACACTGTTTTTGGGGTCCTGTGACTTTCCCTTTCATGGTTTCCTCCCTCATTTTGCCAATGAAGATACAAATTAACTTCATCAAGCAGAAGTTGTGTGGGTGTGGGAGGCTTTTGGGACAGCTGCATTTGAAAAAAATGTGTGTGTTTTGCACTCACATTAGATTGATATTTGGCTGGAGATAGAATTCTGTGTTTGCAGTAACTTTCAGTTAGGAGTTTAAAGATAATGCCTCTCTATATACTTGTGTTATATTGGGGTAAGAAAGTGTGATGCCAGTGTGATTTTCATCTTTCTGTAAGTGATTGTTCTATGTGTTTGTTTTTCTGGAAACTTTTATTTATTTATTTATTTGTCCTTTTATACTGAAATGCCACAGGTGTGCGTCTCAGAGCAAGTCTCTTTCACTAATCTTGTTTTGCTTCTCATGCATTTCCTCTGGGAACTTATTACTTATTTAAAAATAATTGTATCCTTTTTCTTTTGTATATTTTCTTCTCAGAAAACTTATCGGTTGGATAATAGCCCTTCTAGATTGATTCTGTGTTTCTCTCTCTCTCTCTTTTTTTTTTTTTTAAAGATTTTATTTATTTATTCATGAGAGACGGAGAGAGAGAGAGAAGCAGAGGGAGAAGCAGGCTCGCCGCTGAGCGGGGAGCCTGATGCGGGATTCGATCCCAGGACCCCGGGATCATGACCTGAGCCGAAGGCAGACGCCCAACCATCTGAGCCACCCAGGCGCCCCTGTGTGTGTCTCTTTTCCAATCTAGTTTTTGTCCCATTGTGTTCTTGTAGTGTTGTGACCATTTCCTCTCTTTTTAATTTTAATTCTTATTTTGGATAATTTAATTTCAGTAATAAATTTTTTTTCCTATGTCTGTTCTTTTTGTACTTTGCTATTTTGTGCCATGTCTTCTTCAGTTGTCCTGGGTATACCGATATAATATGAAAGTTATTTATATTACAAAATAATAGGCTTTTTTAAAGCTCGATTCTGTAAATCACCTCTGTTTCTTCAATAGTTTGTCTCTTTTGTAATATATATTTTTTCTTCTTGTTGATTATTTTGGAGCTCTGAGTGGGTGTTTTCCTATAGGTCTCTTTCTTCAGTAGACATCTCTGTGGGAAAAGTTGAGCAGATCTGTGCACATGGGTGAGACTTTGTTTTAGGGTGCCTGAATGGGTAGTCTGTCCATAGGCATGAAGGGGTGGGTACCTCTCGATATACAGATGAGCTAGGCTTGCTTTTTGGACATCAACCCTCACAGAATAGGCCTATCTTTGTAGGCAATTTGAATGGTTTTATCATAGACTATCTTCTTTGCCTGGATTGTCTCTGGGGTCAGGGTTGGAAAGATATGTTTTTATTTGAGGGGAAGTGGGGCAATTGGTACAGCTGCTTTATTTAATTCCCCTGTTATCATTCCCAGTTCTTACACCCACCTTCCACACCTGCTGGTGAGCCCATCTGGGGTCTCAGGAGAGATTAGCTTCCTCTTCCTTGTACATCCTACCTCCCTCCCCCATGTGTCTGGGCTTTAGCTTCTGCTCTTAGTTGGCATCTCCGTCACACATCCACAAAATGCTTGTTTTAGTCTCTTTTGTCTAGTAATCGCTACCCCTACCCAGCTTGGTTGTTTTGACTGTTACAGGTTTTTTTTCCCTTTTGTATTCATTTCCTGTCTTGGGAAAGAAGAGATACCAAAGCATACATTCAGTCTATCAGCTTGAGCTGGAAGGCTTCTCTATTGCGTTTTTTCATTTTTTTAACAAGAAGCATGGTGATTTTTGTATTTCAGTCAGTGTATTGTCCTTTCATGAAAATCTTATTCATTTCAGTAGTTTCTTAGTTGATTTTCTAGGTTGGTAATCTTATTCTGCAGGTAAGGCCAGTTTTGTCTGTTGTCTGTCTATATACTTATTTTTTTTCTCGTTTGACTAGAAAACACTGAACAATATTGAATGATATTGATGATAGCAGATATTGAATGTGATTTTTCCAAAGCCTAATATTGAACTGATTGAATTGTAAAGTAAAAAATAGAAAATATTGACTTCATTATATAGAGTCCTGTCTCACTGAGAAAGATAACAGAAATTTCCTGCACAGGTAGTATTTTTGAGTGAATGGATTTGGCACTTACAGCCCAAGTACCTCTTGTACATCTTTAACCAATAACCACAATTCAAAATTGGAGATGAGAAAGAAAGAAAGGTAAGCTTTTTAAAATAGTAAATTCTTCCAATGGAGTTGACCAAATTTCAGAAGTTTATCATTATTGGAGAACAAAGTTACTTTTATTTCTTGCCAGTAAATTGAGGAAAACAAGTCCCATGACTGGCAGCTATAATAGATCTTCTGCCCTAAAGCCAGTGAAAACAACGAACCAACCATAGCTGGATAGATACATGCATGTGGTAAACACAGCCTACATGATTGACAGCTACATGACAAATCATTTCAAGGACCAAAAGACTTGGTTATTGATTATCATGTAGAAGAAATCAACTGCTTGATTTAGTTTTGTTTTTTTGAAGGGGCTTTAAGAATTGCCTTGTAGATGTTAAAACTGATTCAGGATGTGAAACTCTAGGGTATAGTATTTGGAAATGCTTGGTGGAAGTTGCAGGGGAGTGATTTTCTGTCAAAGTGAAAAAGACTGTTTATCAGTTTTGTCCTTAAAGGGACTTATTAGTTGGAACTATCAAAAAATGAAATGAATTGCCTCTTGTGGTTGTGAGAACCTCATTAACAGGACATCATCTGGCAGAAATGTTAAGAGAAGAAATGGGGAGGATGACCTAACCAGTCTCTTATGTGTCAAAGATTATATGGAATAAAGGAAAACTATCCTTTTAGCATTCTGGAATATAGTATTATATTTCAATATTAAGTGATGTAATAAAATAATACAGATACCAGAAGAAGTTATTCATCTTTTATGTTTTTTTTTTTAAGATTTTGTTTATTTATTTGACAGAAAGAGACACAGCGAGAGAAGGAACACAAGCAGGGGGAGTGGGAGAGGGAGAAGCAGGCTTCCCGCCAAGCCTGGAGCCCGATGCGGGGCTCGATCCCAGGACCTTGGGATCATGACCTGAGCTGAAGGCAGATGCTTAACAACTGAGCCACCCAGGCAGCCCTCATCTTTTATGTTTTGCACGGGAAATTCCTCTCTTATATTTCTAGTAAAATACCTGCGTCCTTAGACTTTTCTTTTGCCAGCTTTATCTTCTTTTTACTCTAATCAAATAGTAAATTATTTCTCCAGTTTTGTAGGTAGAACAGACATCCAGTAGCTGAGTTTTATGGTGACTTTTTTGGTAACCTCTCTGGCATTTACTTTTTTAATTTTCCACAGCTGCTACTGTCTTTTCTCTCCGTCTCTCTTCCCCCTCCACCCCCCCACCCCTCAGTGTAAACCCACTGGGCCACCTGCAGTATGTCCCCAACCATTAGTTCTTCTCCATTCTCCCTGCCTATCCAGACCGTCGTCATTTCTCCCTAGGACAGAGTGTCGTCTTGCTCCTTTGAAGCCCTTCCTTCTTGCCAGGATAATTCTTTAAACCGAAAAACTGCTCGGTATTACTACTCATAGTTCAGTTCTGGCGGTGCTTTCGGATTGCCATCAAGACAAAAGGTGAAATCTTACTATGACATAGTTGGTCCTCCAGGATCTGACCCTGGCCTGTTCTGTGGTCTTCTAAGTCCGTGTTGTCGCCTTCTCAGTGTTCACAGGGCACCATGGCCAGCTCTCAGAGCTGCTTTCCTTCCCCTTGTGTTGTAGTTGTCAGCGTCCTCATCTAGCTCTCTCACCACGTGGCCTTTTAGCTCTGTATGTTCACAACCACAGCAGCATGGAGAAGGTGTGAAATAAAAATGTATTTCTTGTCCCATAATATATGAACTTGCCATGTATTCGGAGATTAGGTTTTGTCGAATCTCCATTTTCCATGCCATGGCAGAGAATCTTGAAGTAGGTAGAGAAAGACTTAGACGTAGTGTGGGGCGCCTGGGTGGCTCAGTCGGTTGAGCGTCTGCCTTCGGCTCAGTCATGATCCTGGGATCCTGGGATCGAGCCCCTCGTTGGGCTTCCTGCTCAGTGGTGAGTCTGTTTCTTCCTCTCCCTCTGCCCCTCTGCCTGCTTGTGCTTGTGCTTGCTCTCTCGCTCTCTCTCTCAAGTAAATAAAATCTTAAAAAAAAAAAAAAGGAAGTAGCTTGAGGTAGCCACGAAACTCATGCCTAAAAGCACCTACATGCTAATTCTGTAGGAGAAACTAGGAGGCCCTTCATCATATGCCTTCCACCTTTCACTTAGAATTCTTACAGATGTGTGTACTTGCTGTCCTAGCTCCCATTAGGTAAGAAACAACACATTGGAAGATGGGGTAAAGTTCGGATGTCAAAGGTGAGGATTTTGGCAAGACTAGAGCTGATATAATGATAGCCTGAGAAGAAGGCACTCTGTGGGAAAAGAAAAAACAGTAAAAAGTACCTAAAAATATTTAAAAATCACAGCAGTTTGTTAGAAACAAAATAGACCTGTGCCTTGGTCACATGGTATTATAATTGATGTTCCAAATTCTGTCCATCATCATGAGGAAATTAATTTTTGTTCATGCACTGTTTGAAATGCAGTATTATTGCTTAAAGGTATGAGCAGGGTGAACTTTCGAATATGTTGAGTAACCCAGCATCCTACAGTGCTAGATAAATGAGTTCTTGCTGAGTTTCTTTCTGAAAGCTGCAGGGTATGGTGCTCTGGTTCTGATCATTAATTTCCCTTTGGTTATATTCATATTTCTAACAATGTTATTTAGTGATCTTCTGTTAAGGCATTTTTCTATTGATTTCTGATTTCTCGTGTCATATTTGGAAACTAATAAAATGACCCCTTTCTCTTGGCTCTTATTGTTCTGCAGGTCTCTTATTCATGGAGCTGCTTATGAATTTTCAGTGGTGGAAACCTCAGTATATCATTAATTCTGATACTATTTCGTATAAAATCCCTTTGACATTTTCCAAACTTTAACTGAATTGGTGGGAAGGGGAAAAGAGGGGGATGAAGCCTCCATCTTTGAAGATGGCTGACAGATAATAACCTCAAGGTGTGAGACAACACCTGAGGTGTGACAGATACCACGTGTAATCACAGTACTACAAGTCCCTGTGCCGTGGCTTGGAACCACGTATCTTCTTGGTGTGAATCACTTGAGACATGTTTCTTTTGTCTCTCAGTGGGGTTAAACTCCAGGGGAGATGGGGCTGGTGGTGCCAGAGGGTGGAGGGTGTGTTGACTAATCTGGTAAGTAGCCTTTTATCTGAGAGTCTAGTTTCTCATTAGTATTTCTGACCAAAAGCGTAGATGGTTGGAAATAATGGATTTTTGTTTTTAATTAGTCTCTCTAGGGACGAGAGGCTTATTTTTGAAGAATGGAATTTTAAGGAAGCCTGACAACCTCAGTTTTCATGTGACTGAAAAATTTTGGCAGCTGAAAAAGCTTTCCCAGCTAGGAGTTTGAGCCAGACTTTCCAGTGGCTAAGCCCTTCTTTGGGACTTAGACTTGTGGGTAACCTGTACCTTAGCTCTCCCATCACAGTGGTACCCTTTAGGGTGCTTATGGCGCTTTCGTGTATCTTGCTTCCTACTGGCTCCGAAGGCTCTCACAGGGTTTATCCTTCCATTGTGTGCTTTACAAAGATTTCACTCTTCCATCCCATATTTATACATTTTAATCGGGTTAGTTGATACCTACCACAGACATAGGGAAGCATAATGCCTCATTATCTCTGCAAGAAAGATCTTTGCCTCCTCTCTTATACCACCACAAAATTATAATGCTACTGTACTACCAGTTTTGTAACTTGAGAGGCAGAAATTGATTGTTTTGCCCAAAATCCTGTAGGAAAACAGAAGTAGGGAAAAGCAAGCAGACTTGGGACAGTTCCGTTCCCCATTCCTGTGTTGTAGCATCCTGACAGTCAGCGGCTCCTGCGTGACCCTTCCTGTCAAATGAGGCAACCAGTTCTCTTGTGCAGTTCTGGCTATTAGAAAGTTTTCAGGTGATATTTGCTTTTCTCGAACTTCTACCTATTGATTCCTGTTCTCTCTTGTAAGATCTTGTTTATACCTACTTCTGTTTGACTTGTCTTCAAATATTTGGACTCCTTCCAAGCCTCCTTGCAGGCTTCTCATCTCCAATCCAAATATTCTGTTCATTCCTTTCAGCTATCACTTAAATCCTCTGGTTTCCAGATTCCTCACTATACTGACGGCTATTCTTTGGACATACTCTCAATGTCCAGTGACCCTTTTAACTTCAAATGACTTAAAAATTATTCTTAAGGTTATTGTCCATCAGCCAAATGCCTACTAGAACTTGTTTTCTCCTAGGGTCTGACCTTTGTAGTGACCTAGAAGAACAATGCTTTTTTATGTTTCTGTTTTGAAATACTTGAAAAGGTAGTGTGTTCCATGTCATTGGATATGTGAAGGAGATGTGCATTATGTCAAGGATGTTAATAGATAAATAGCGAATTGGGAGTGTGGTGTCCTTACAAAAGTAAAGTAAAATGGCTACTTAGAAAGTACCTGTATACGGGGGCACCTGGGTGGCTCAGTTGGTTAAGCGTCTGCCTTGGGCTCAGGTCATGATCCCAGGGTCCTGGGATCGAGCCCCGCATTGGGGCTCCCTGCTCAGCAGAGAGCCTGCTTCTCCCTCTCCCTGCCCCCACCGTGTGCTCTCTCTTGCTATCTTTCTCTCTGTCTCTCAAATAAATAAATAAAATCTTTAAAAAAATAAATAAAATATAAAAAGTACTTGTATGAAATACTAACTATAAAAATAGGGCATATTAGAGTACATAATACTGGGAATAATACTTAAAGTGAATATTCCTCTCAGAAGGACACTTAACATGCTTTTGTGCTTTGACCAATCCCTCAGTAAACTTGCAGGATTATTTTGCATCTGTGAAAGACTGTGTCTTTTGTCAAAAACTTTTAGTTCACAAAAAACTTCATTAACATTTTCCCTTCATGTCAACAAAGAGTACTCTAATTTTTTCCACATTTGCCCACATTGTTTACTTATTCTTTAAAGAATCAGCATTTGGGGCAATACAACCAGGTTGTTACAAACTTTTAGAAAACCCTTAATCAGTATTGTTAGCATTGTTTTGTCCAGTACCAACTACTCCCCCATTGCCTCGAGGATAAAGTTAGCTATGCTTTCTTAGATAATCTCAGCCATTTATCAGTGACATTTTTGTAAATGGAATATTGTTTACTCTTAATCCTAAAATTAGATTATTGAAAAATATATTGACCTTACTATAGATTTGGGACTGTGTAGCTGATAGATTTTGCCAAATTATGGCAATGAGAGCTTTAGTAGTGTCTATTTTAGGACAAGTGATTCTTCAGTAACAGTGTTAACATCATTCCACTGTAGAGACTTCTTTTTTTTTTTTTCCCATGAGGTAATTTAAAAAATGTGTGGCTGTTGTGAGATATTTAGTTCAATAATATGTTGCATGTAAGGACATTCAATGAAAGGGTTCTGGTGTTATAAGGAAAGGATGTTAAAAAACCAAAATCTCTCAAGTAAATTGTGGTTTGTAACAGTTTCAACCTCAGGGAAGGGAAGCTCATTGAAACTTCCATGACTGTTAATTTTGAGAAAGAACATGCATGGTCTTGTTAGACTGAAGCCTCCAACCATCTTATCAAGCCAAGGATACAAAAGTAGGCTCAATTTGCATCCCTTCTTGGCCCATTAATCAAAATGAAGATGGTAGGAGTATATGGATGGTATGTTGGGTCCTTTGTCAAGTTAGCATAGGGTATGAGTCATGAGTATTCCCCATTTCTTGATTTTATCAATTGTCTCCCCAAAGTCACTCACCAGAAATATATAGTAAGAAGTTGAATTCATTTGGCTCACTTAACTTGTTTTGGAGAATGGGTGAGAAGGGCTTCCAACTGGAACTGTCAGTTTTTTTCTGCAGCAGGCGCCTGCCTTTTTAGCCTTTTGTGAAAATAGCCTGATATGCTTCTTCCTTCTTTTGCTACCATGAAGCATACTATCCCGGCTTTTGTAGGCTTTCAGACTGTAAAAATGATTGCATAGTCTTGTTAGTACACAGAGTTCTGGGGCATGGAGAGGGATCTCAGGCCCCGGTTTTCTGCTGGTTGCTGGATGACCTTGGGCAAGTGAGTCAACCTCTTCTCTACTTTCCTTTCTACTTTATAAAATTGAGACTTTCTTGGGGTGCCTGGGTGGCTCAGTCATTAAGCGTCTGCCTTTGGCTCAGGTCATGGTCCCAGGGTCCTGGGATGGAGCCCCGCATCGGGCTCCCTGCTCGGCGGGAAGCCTGCTTTTCCCTCTCCCATTCCCCCTGCTTGTGTTCCCTCTCTCGCTGTCTCTCTCTCTGTCAAATAAATAAATTATAAAAAGAAATTGAGACTTTCTTTTTCTCCTTAGTCTTAAAAAAGTTTACAACAACTAAATAAAAGGTAAATAAGAGTTTGTTGAATGAGTTAATACCTATCTGGATACTTTAGTTAATATAGATAGGTTGACTTCTCACATTACTAGAATAAATTAAACGAAATGCCCCAAATGGGCTCAATATGTATTCCAGATTGTCTTTGTTAAATAGAAGATGTAAGTCTGGTCTAATTTGTATAAATCATTTCAGTCTCTTTTGAGGAAAAGCAATGTGGTTGTTTATGTTGTCCATGTAAATGTATTACAGCATTAAAGAAGTTCAGGCGCCACTGAAGGATTGTTTAGTCACTGAAACCTTTAAAGTCCCTTCAGTTAGTGTAATTGATTCTTATGAACCCTTTAAAATCATCTAGTTAATCAAAATTTTAAATTGCATCAGGATTATTTCATCTCTTTAGGGCTCTCACTTTTAAATTTCACTTTTTTTTTAAATTTAAAAAAAGTAGATGAATTATGCTCATTCTGGGAAAGTATTTGGGCTCTAGTTGACATAAATTTGAGTCTAGTTTTTGTATCCCAGAAGTCTGTTATGCTTTTGAAACCTTATTAGCTCATTTATACTCCATTTCTCATATTTGAGTGCCCTCTAAACCTGTAGACTTTAAAGACCTGAGCTGCAGTCCTAACCTAATATTGCAATCTGCTTTTAGATGTATAACCATAAAACACCTTAAAGGGAGTTTATGGATCTAAAAGTGTTGTACTCGATCTAACAGTGAGGCTAAGGCCTGATGTGAGCTTTTGAAGAGTATAAATCACACAACTAAATGGTGGAGCTGTTATCTAATAAGAGTACGTCTGTGACTCATTGTATTTCCCTTGCCTTTTATTCTTGTGAGCTGTAGAAAGAACCCACTGTAGGGGGTTGGAAATATTCTTTCATAGGATTGTGGGATGACAGAGTGGTTGCTTTTTCCAACCACCATATGTGGTGATTAGACTCTTTGGAATGACATTGGGGTACTTTTTGAACAAACAGCAACAGCCTTCCAAATAACTTATAATAAATAAAGTATGTAAAACATTTTCTTCAGCCAGATGTAATGTTCAATAGTAGAGGAGTAAATTTAAAGTGACCTCTTACAGGAAAATTTGGGAAATGCCTGGATGGATTAAGAAAGCAGTCATGCTGCTAGAAATAAACTCCTTTCCAGTTCTTAGGTGAGAATATACAATGGTTTACTTGAATTTCATTGAAAATGCATTGATTGGTAAAACCTAAAAACTTCAGTGAACCAATACTCTGAGCTTTTAGAGTCTTTGTTTCTAGTACTCAAAAAACATTTAAGCAGATAGCATACTTCTGTGTTGTTCATTTTCCTGAATGTTTAATAACTGATCTGATTTTGTAAATTAAATTATATTGTATATATAGTAGAGTGAAATCCAGTTCCTGGGGGACTCTGGGTAAGGTGGCATCTAAACCTGTGCCTCTGAGCTCCTTCTCAACCACCCTAAAACAGCAGTTTCAGAATTTCTAGGAGAAGGAAGTTAGGGGTTTGAGTGGGGATCAGCTAGAGAACTTGTCTTGAGATGGTGCTTTCTTTGTACACACATTGCTTTTACCTGGTTTTTGTTTATTTTAATGGGATTAGGCTGGAGAGCTTTGTATCTGTCATAGCCAAGCTTTGGTGTCTCCACTGCTGTTCAAATCAGACCCAAGCCAGAGAAAGCGTGTGTGCAGAGATTTGAAGTATACTCCTGACTCAGACTGTGATCAGCCTTGGCTCTCAGAAGGCTTCAGAACATTGTTTATTCTGCAGGATAGGAGAGGAAAAAAGTAGTAGTGGAGAGATTTGTGTGAGGACCTAAACCTTAAAGCTGCCTCGGAACTCCTCAGGGAAGCCTGGTACCTGCCCAGTAGTGCTATGGCAAGGACTCTTCACTAAAATACTATAGAAGACATCCTGCCAAACTAGGATATGCTAAAGGCATTCTTATTAAAATTATTCAATCAACTGCTAGCATTTTCTAGGTGTTTTAGAAATGGAGGACATAGCGAACAGGACAGATGATTTCCCCCTCTCTTGGAGCTTAGATTCTACTGGGGGAGACAGTCAGTAAACAAATATATGTTTAGGTCAGATCATGATAAATTTTGTGCAGAATGATAAAGTTTAAAGGAATAGTGAGGTGAAAAGAGGTGCTATGCTATACAGTTGGTCAGGGCTGACCACTCTCAGGTGGGGCCTTTTGAGCAGATACATGATTTAAGCAAGAAGCTTCATAGGGATTTGAGGAGTTAAGATGGCAGAGCAGTAAGGGGACCCTAGGTTTGCCTCATCCCTCGAACACAGCTAGATAATTATCAAATCATTCCAAACACTGATGAAATCAGTCTGAATGCTGAAAGAACAAACTACAGAACTAGAGGGAGAAAAGAAGCCACACTGTGGAAGGTAGGAGGTGTGGAGATGTGATTCTGGGAAGAAAAGAATCGTGGGTGCTGCAGAGGGGAGGGAGCCTTGATCTCAGAGGAGAGACAGAAACAAAGTGGTAAGCTGGGGATTGCACAAGAGAAACACTTCCCCAAAACCATTGACTGGGAAAACTAGAGTGGCTGATTAGCACAAGTTTTTACAAGCAGGGGGCGTTAAAAGTCTCAAGTTTTATAAGACTGTGCCACCACTGGGGTGGAGCCTGGCAGGCATAGCAGTGCCCCTGTGGGGGAGGGCAGAGGCCCAGGAGTGGGTGGTGTACTCTGAGGATCCCCTGGGTTGCATTGGGAGAGAAAGTTCCCCTTCTTGGAGTGCATTTGGGAGAGGTGGCACGGTCTCTGGGGACAAAAGAGCTGGTGGGCGCCCACATGCTGCCCTGTTCATTAGTATAGGAACAGAGACACCTGAGGGCAGCAAACCTTGGTGCCAGCTTTTTGTTGCACTTTACCATAAACTCTCAAGCCCCTACACAAGTCCCTGAGCAATTCTGCAACTGCTTTACTGGGACAAACCAGCACCAGCCAGTGTGGCGAGACCCTACCACAGAGGATCAGTGCAGTCCATGCTGTGCTGGGTTCCTCTAATTTGGAGTTTTGAAACCCAGCTGCACGGCTGGGATAAAACACAGGAGTACTGTGCTGCCTGGCAGGTAGACAGCTCGGATACAGAAAAGGTGAAGACGGATCTGATGGAAGCTGGGGATGTGAGAGGGAGATTGTTCATTCTTCTGTGAGGGCTTCCTGAAGAGTGGAGGTATGAGCTCCCCACTCCAGGGATGAGAGAGCAGGACAACACCATTTCCCCCCCTGCCCATCAGCACTCAACTACTTCAGTGAGCAACACAGCACCTCCAGTGGAGGTTGGAGCCATTTGCACCAAGCCCCACACCCCGCACCCGGCAGGTGCATCTTTCCTAGGCAAGTCCACCTGAGAACCAGTGGCCCTCACCCAGAAAACCAGCACAAACCCCTCACACACACCAAGTCTACTGATCATAGAGTGCTGCAAAGTTTTAGCTCTAGGGGAAATAGGATCTAGTCTCTTTTAATAAGCAGACCAAACCACACCTAGTTAAAACTTGCCACACAGTGGGTAAGATCCAAACACTCTCCACTGCAGGCAAGGAGAAACTCTGCAGAGGACTGACCTGAGGAAAAGAGCAGCCAAAACACAACAGCAGAGGGGTGCCTGGGTGGCTCAGTTGGTTAAGTGTCAAACTCATGGTTTCAGTTTAGGTCTTGATCTCAGGGTCGTGAGTTCAAGCCCCACATTGGGCTCCGTGCCCAGCATGTGGCATACTCAAAAAACAAAACAAAACAAAACAAAAAACCATAGCAGCAGAGTGCACACTCTGAAACACCTCCTGAAGCACCAGGCCCAGGACAGTATAGGACCTCTTCTTTATAGAGCCATTAATCAGGAGCAGGAATATAACAGGCTTTCCTTATACACACAAAAACAATGACCTAGACAAAATGACAAGACAGAGGAATTCGTCACAAAAGAAAGAACAGAAAGAGGTAGTAGCCAGGGAATTAATCAAAACAGACATAAGTAAGATGCCTGAACCAGAATTTAAAACAACAGTCATAAGGATGCCAGCTGGGCTGGAGAAAAGCATAGAAGACACTAGAGAATCCCTTATTGCAGAGATAAAAGAACTAGAAACTAGTCAGTTTGAAATAAAAAAATGCTATAACTGAGATGCAAAACTGACTAGGTGCAATGACAATGAGGATGGACGAAGCAGAAGAATGAATCAGTGATATAGAAGATAAAATTATGGAAAATAATGAAGCTGAAAAGAAGAGGGAGAGAAAAGTATTGGATGACAAATGTAGACTAAGTGTACTCAGTGACTGCTTAAAGCATAATAACATCATAGGAGTCCCAGAAGAAGAGAAGGTTGATTTGAGCAAATTATAGTTGAAAACTTCCCTAATCTGGGGAAGGAAACAGTCATCCAAATCCAGGAAGCACAGAGAATTCCCATCAAATTAAACAAAAGCCGGCCAACACCAAGACATATTGTAGTACAGTTTGCAAAATATAGAGATAAGGAATGAACCCTGAAAGCAGCAAGGGAAAAGAAATCCCTAACCTACAAGGGAAGACATATCAGGTTTGCAGCAAATCTGTCTACAGAAACCCAGCAGGCCAGAAGAATGTGGCATGATATATTTGATGTACTGAAGGGGAAAAATATGCAGCCAAGATTAACCAGTAAGGCTGTCATTCAGAATAGGACAGAAAGAGTTTCCCAGACAAAACTAAAGGAGTTCATGACCACTAAACCAGCCCTGTAAGAAATATTAAAGGGGACCCTTTGAATGGGAAAGAAAGACCAACAGTAACAAAGACTAGAAAGGAGCAGAGAAAATCTCCAGAAACAACAACTTTGCAGGTAATACGATGACACTAAATTCATATCTATGAATAGTTACTGTGAATGTCAGTGGACTAAATGCCCCAATTAAAAGATATAGGTATCAGAATGCATTAAAAAAACCCCAATAAGACCCATCTCTATGCTGCTTGCAAGAGACTCATTTTAGACCTAAAGACATCTCCAGATTGAAAGTGAGGGATGGAGAACCATCTATCATCCTAATGGACATCCAAAAGAAAGCTGCAGTCGCCATACTTATATCAAACTAGATTTTAAGCCAAAGACTGTAATAAAGAGATGAAGAAGGGCACTATATCATAATTAAGGGGTCCATCCAACAAGAAGATACTAACAGTTGTAAATATGTCCCCAACTTGGGAGCACCCAAATATATGAACCAATAACAGACATAAAGAAACTCATTGATAATCATACAATAATAGTAGGGGACTTTAACACCCCCCACTTAACAGCAATGGACAAGATCATCTAAGCAGAAAATTAACAAGAAAACGATGGCTTTGAATTACACACTGGACCAGGTGGACTTAACAGAATCATTCAGAACATTTCATCCTGAAGCAGCAGAATACACATTCTTTTCGAGTGCACATGGAACATTCTCCAGAATAGGTCACATACTCGGCCACAAATCAGGCCTCAGCAAGTACGGAAAGTTTGAGCTCATACCATGCATATTTTCAGACCACAATACTATGAAACTAAGTCAACCACAAGAAAAAATTTGGAAAAACCACAAATATATGGAGGTTAAAGAACTTCCTACTACAGAATGTATAGGTTTACCAGGAAATTAAAGAAAAATTAAAAATACATGGAAGCAAATAAAAATGAAAACATGACAGTCCAAAGTCTTTGGGATGCAGTAAAGGCAGTCCTAAGAGGGAAGTATATAGCAATACAGGCCTACCTCAAAAAGCAAGAAAAATCTCAGATACACGACCTAACCTTACACCTAAAGGAGTTAGAAAAGGAACACCAAATAAAGCCCAAAGCCAGCAGAAAAAGGGAAATAATAAAGATTAGAGCAGAAATAAGTGATATAGAAACAAAACCAGTAGAACAGATCAATGAAACTAAGAGCTGGTTCTTTGAAAGAATTAATAAAATTGTTAAACCCCTAGCCAAACTTAAGAGAGAGGACCCTAATAGATAAAATCATGAATGAAAGAGGAGAGATCACAACCAACACTACAGAAATACAAACAATCATAAGAGAATATTATGAAAAATTATATGCCAACAAACTGGGCAATCTGGAAGAAATGGATAAATTCCTAGAAACATACAAACTACCAAAACTGAAACAGGAAGAAATAGAAAATTTGAACAGACCCATAACCAGCAAAGAAATTGAATCAGTAATCAATAATCTCCCAACAAACAAAAGTCCAGGGCCAGGTGGCTTCCCAGGGGAATGCTACCAGACATTTAAAGAAGGGTTAATATCTATTCTCTCTCTCTCTCTCTCTCTCTCTTTAAAGATTTTATTTATTTATTTGACAGAGAGAGACAGAGAGGGAACACAAGCAGGAGGAGTGGGAGAGGGAGAAGCAGGCTTCCTGCTGAGCAGGGAGCCCGATGCGGGACTCAATCCCAGGACCCTGGGATCATGACCTGAGCCGAAGGCAGACATTTAACAACTGAGCCACCCAGTCACCCCAATATCTATTCTCAAACTGTTCCAAAAAATAGAAATGGAGGGAAAACTTCCAAACTCCTTTTACAAGGCCAGCATTACCTTGATTCCAAAACCAGAAAAAGACCCCACTAAAAAGAATTACAGGCCAATATCCCCAATGAACATGAATGCAAAAATTCTCAAAATACTAGCAAATCAAATCCAAAAATACAATAAAAGAATTATTCACCACCATGATCAAGTGGGATTTATTCCTGGGCTTCAGGAGTGGTTCAGTATTTGCAAAGCAATCAACCTGATACACCACATTAGTAAAAGAAAGGATAAGAACCATATGATCCTCTCAGTAGATGCAGAGAAAAGCATTTGACAAAATATAGCATTCTTGATAAAAACCCTCAACAAAGTAGGGATAGATGGAACATACCTCAACATCATAAAGGCCATATATGAAAGACCCACAGCCAATATCATCCTCAATGGGGAAAAACTGAGAGCTTTTCCTCTCTGGTCAGGAACAAGACAGGGATGTCCATTCTCACCACTGTTTTTTAACATAGTACAAGTCCTAGCCTCACCAATCAGACAACAAAAAGAAGTAAAAGGCATCCAAATCGGCAAGGAAGAAGTTAAACTTTTCACTATTTGCAGATCACATGATACTCTATGATGAAATTCCAAAAGACGCCACCAAAACATTGCTAGAAATAGTGCATGAATTCAGCAGAGTCACAGAATATAAAATCAACCTACAGAAATCTTTTGTATTTCTATACACCAATAATGAAGCAGCAGAAAAAGAAGTCAAGGAATTGATCCAATTTAAAATTGCACCAATTGTACCAAAAGCCCTAAGATATCTAGGAATAAACCTAACCAAAGAGGTAAAAGAACTCTGAAAACACAGAATGCTTATGAAAGAAATTGAAGATGTGCAAAGAAATGGAAAAACATTACATGCTCGTGGATTGTTAGAGCAAACATTAAAATGTCTATACTATCCAAAGCGATACACATTTAATGCAATCCCTATCAAAATACCACCAGTATTTTTAACAGAGCTAGAACAAACAATCCTAAAATGTGTATGGAACCACGAGAGACCCTGAATGGCCAAAGCAATCCCAAAAAAGGCAAAGGTGGAGGCATCACGATTCTGGACTTCAAACTATATTACAAAGCTGTCGTCATCAAACAGTATGGTACTGGCGTAAAGTACAGCAGTATCGCACAAAGACACACATATCAATGGAATAGAATAGAAAACCCAGAAATGGACCCACAACTATTTGGTCAACTAATCTTTGACAAAGCAGGAAGGACTGTCCAATGGAAAAAAGATATTCTCTTCAGCAAATGGTGTTGGGAAAACTGGACAGCAACATGCAGAAGGATGAAATTGGATCACTTTATTATACCATACACAAAAAGAAATTCAAATGGATGAAAGACACAAATGTGAGACAGGAAACTATCAAAATTCTAGAGGAGAACACAGGCAGCAACCTCTTTGACCTCTGCCGTAGCATCTTATTACTAGACACGTCTCCAGAGGCAAGGGAAACAAAAGCACAAATGAACTATTTGGACTTCATTAAGATTAAAAGCTTCTGCACAGTGAAGGAAACAACAAAACTGAAAGGCAGCCTATGGAATGGGAGAAGAAATTTGTAAATGACATATCTGATAAAGGGTTAGTATCCAAAATATATAAAGGACTTATGTAACTCAACACCCCAAAACCAAATAATCCATTTAAGAAATGGGCAGAAGACATGAGCAGACATTTTTCCCAAGAAGACATACAGATAGCTAACAGACACAGGAAAAGATGCTCAACATCTCTCAGCATCAGGGAAATACAAGTCAAAACCATGATGAGATAACCACCTTACACCTGTCAGAATGGCTAAAATTAACAATACAGGAAACAACTGATGTTGGCGAGGATGTGAAGAAAGGGGAACCCTGTTACACTGTTGTTGGGAATGCAAACTGGTGCAGCCACTCTGGAAAACAGTATGAAGTTCCTCAAAAAGTTAGAAATGGAACTACCCTATGACCCAGCAATTGCACTACTATGTATTTACCCAAAGGATACAAAAATACAGATTCGAAGGGGTTTATGCACCCAGATGTTTGTAGCAGCATTATCAACAATAGCCAAACTATCTAAAGAGCTGAAATGTCCATCGAGTGTTGAATGGATAAGGAATCATGGAATATTATTCATCAAACAGAATGAAATCTTACCATTTGCAACAAAATGGGTGGAGCTAGGGAGTATTATGCTAAACAAAATGAGTCAAAGAGAAATACCATACGATTTCATTCATATGTGGAATTTAAGAACAAAACATCAACATATGGGAAGGAAAAAAAAAAAGAGGGAAACAAACCATAAGAAACTATCATGTATAGAGAGCAAACAGGGTTGATGGAGGGAGGTGGGTGATGGGTCTTCAGGAAGGCACTTGTGTTGAGCACTGGTTGTTATATGTAGGTGATGAATCACTGAATTCTACACTGGAAGCCAATTTTACCATATATGTTAAGTAACTAGAATTTTAATAAAAACTTAAAAAAGAAGAAGGAAGCTATATAAATATTTGGGGAGGAATAGTAGGCAGCATTAATAGCTTGTGTGAAGGGTCTAAGGCAGGAAGATGCTTTGCCTGTTGGAGTAACAGCAACGAGGCTGGTGTGGTTGTAGGGGATATGGTTGTAGAAGTAACCAGCAGCCAGATCAGAAACAAAATAGGGATGCCTACTCTCTCCATTATTAATCAACACAACTCTGGAGGATCTAAATGATACAAGACTAGAACATTAAATTGTTATAGAGAAGAGAGAAAACTATTTGAACTTTATAGGGCATGTTCATACACTTGTGAAGCCTGGGAGACTTTAAACAATAGAGAATACAAGAATTGAGAAAGGAAGCTTGCTATACAATAAATATTTATTTATTTTTATTTTTTATATTTTATAGTTTATTTATTTTATTTTATTATGTTATGTTAGTCACCATATGGTACTTCATTAGTTTTTGATGTAGTGTTCCATGATTCATTGTTTGCATATAACACCCAGTGCTCATTGCAATACGTGCCCTCCTTAGTACCTATCACCGAGTTAACCCATCCCCCCACCCCCCTCCCCTCTGAAACCCTCAGTTTAAAATGTAATAGTTTTTCCCTATCCTATTGATAAATAGCCAGAAATTGAAAATGGCCAAAAGATCCTATTTATAATAAAATCGAACTATAAAATAAGAATACATTTTATAAGAAAGATAGTAGATTTATACAGAAAATAATAAAATCTTATGGAAGGCCTTAAAACCAGACTCAAAGAGACTGTGTTCTTGGATGGTACAGCAATATAACATAAACTATCTAATACAACCCCAATTTCAGTCCTAATGGAGTTTTTTAGCCTTTTTTTTTAACTGTCTAAAAATATTTGCAACTTTACATAGAAGATTAAATGCCCCACAATAGCCAAAAAAGAACAGTGAAGGGAATTTTTTATTAGCTGAAATTAAGACTAACTATAAAGCCATGTTAACAATCTTTGGCTAGCAGTTAACATAGAGGTTAGGGCTTAGCAAACTTTGTAAAAGGCCAGATAGTAAATATTTTCACCTTTGTGGGCCAAATTGCCTCTCCCTTGACTACTCAACTGTGCCTTTAAGGGTAAAAGCAGCTATATGGGTGTGATTTGATTTATTTTTTGAATTGCAGTTTGCTAATTTGTGGTATATATTTTAGAATAAAATAGTGCTCAGAAACTGATAGCATAATATGCAGCAAAAGTGATCTGCATGTGAAAGGGCTGGTTTTGTAGCCCTTCAAGTTTGGGGGGAAATGTAGAACTGATTTTTAAGACTAGTTTATTCAAAATATTACTCAGAACAGTTCTCTAGCTATTTAGATGTTCTGTTGTTTTTTAATAAAACAGTAGGCTATGAGTTACTGCCTCATATCTTTAATGTGGTGTTGCTGTGTTCCCAGAGCACTTTATCCATACAATGAATGCATTACCCACATTATGGTAATTTGTTTCCATGCCTATTCCCAGCCTCGCCATGGACTGTTTGAAAGAAAGGCTGTTTTACACAGTTTTGTGCTCTAACAGGTGACAGACTCTTAGGTGATCAGTTAGTATTGAACTGATTTGAACTCTAAAATCAAAGCCCAACATTTCTCTGTTCACAATGTCTGTATGTATTCACTTGAATTTAACTCAAACTACAGGTCTCAGATTAGCGGGAAAAATGAAAATTTCGTCTATGAATATAGATGTAATTTTGGGTCTCATGGTCTTACATATTTCCATATATAGCCCAAGGCTTTCTATTATTTATATGGAAAAAAAGCAAACGCCCTCACTGTTTGGCTGTTTCAAGCATTTTACATGTATTAACTAATTTATTCCTTACCACATCAGCATGAAGTAGCACAGTGAAAATGCTGAGGAATGGAGAGGTTAAATGATTGGCCTCAAGTCACCTACCAACAAAGGTTGAGCCTGGCAGTCCTGCTCCAGAGTCTGTGCTCTTAACCAATCTATGCCACCTCATTTATCCATAGATAATGCATGCATATGAGTCTGTATCAAGGAAGAGATTGAAAGAGATGTTCTCTGTCTGGTATTTCATAATAGGCCTCATTATCACTTCTTGAAAACTATATAACATTTTTTTTCAGAAAAATCTTTTTCTAAGGTCAGCATTTAACATGAAGTAAAATAATTTTTTTTATATAGATTCACTTTATGAGGAATTTAGATGAACTGGAATGAGTTTGGAAGAGAACCAATAGAAGATTAAGGAAACTTAAGTCGTGTTATTGAAGAGAATGTAGATATTTCATCTTGAGAACATTTTATAATGGAATTGAAAGTGTTTTTCATATTTTGAAGGTAGTAATTGGCAGAGAGTTTGGCTTTGTTCTTTATAGTTTGGGCAGGTAAATTTAGGATCACTTGGTTGTAGATGCTTTAGAACAACAGGTTTTCCCTCCATGTAAGGAGGAACTTCCTGCATGGATGGGCTGCCTTAGAAAATAACGAGCTTTTTCTTACCAGAATGCTCAGAATACGCTGGAAGCAAAGGATGTCACTGAGGATAATCAAGCATTTGGCTGATTGAATAACTGAACTAGGTGACCAGATATGAAGTTCCTTGCAATTCAGTGATTCTGACAACTTAGCGCAGAAGTGATTCTGCTTTATTACTTTATCTTTACTGTACACCTCACCACCTAGAAAAGTTCTAATTCAGTGATTTTTAGTGAAACTTAAGCTCATTAATCCCAGTGGCTGTAGAAAATAACATCACAGACATATTCATAATATCAAGCCCATGGAAAATCATTCATCAGACTTGGTAATAATTGTTGCTCACACTTCCTTACTGTTTATTATGTAGCAAGCATTTTGTTAAGCACCTTATATATGTTACCTTATTTACTCTGCACAGTAACCCTCAAGGGTAGGTAGTATTATTGTCTTTTCCTATTTTATAGGTGAGGGGTTAAAGTTAACTTGCCCATGTTTACATTAGCTAATAAGATGGCGGGGCCAGAATTTGAATTCAAGGTTTTCAGAATCCAAAACCTGTACACTTAACTACTGCACAAACTTTCAGCTTCCTAGCCCAGATCAGAAATTGAAAGTCAAGGTAATTGTTAAGTCATGGTTCTCAGGAACTCACACAACTCAGTAGGAAAAAAAGCAACCCAATTAAGAAATGGTCAGAGGAACTGAATAAATATTTGTCCAACAGGTACATGAAAACATGGTCAACATCACTAATCATTAGGAAATGCAAATCAAAACCACAATGAGATTCCACCTCATACCTGTTAGAATGGCTGCAATCAAAAGGATAAGAGATAACTGCTAGCAAGGGTGTGGAGAAAAGGGAACCCTTGAGCCCTCTTGGTGGGAATGCAAAATAGTGCAGCCACTGTAGAAAACAGGGTAGAGATTCCTCAAAATATTAAAGACAGAGCTACTATATAATCCAGCAATCACACAACCAAAAGAAAATCACTGTCTTGAAGTGATATCTGCAGTCCCATGTTCATTGCAGCCTTGTTTACAACAGATAAGACATAAAAACAGCCTACGTGTCCATCAACAGATGAATAAAGAAACACACACACACACACACACACACACACACACACACACACACACACACACAGGAATATTATTCAGCCATGAGAAAGAAGGAAATCCTGCCATTTGCAGCAACATGGATGGGCCTTCAGGGCATTATGCTACGTGAAATGAGTCAGAAGAGAAAAACAAATTCTGATTTCACTTATCTGTGGAATCTAAAAAAGCCAAACTCATGGAAACAGAGAGTAGAATGGTTGTTGCCAGGGGCTGGGAGGTTGGGGAAATAGGGAGATATTGGTCAAAGGGTACAAACTTCCAGTTACAAGATGAAGACTTTGGGGGGCTCTCTTGTAGAGCCATAGTAGCTCTAATTAATACTGTTAATACTTCAAAATTGCTAGGAGAATAGATCTACAGTATTCTGACCACAGAACAAGAAAAGTAATTATGTGAAGTGATGAGGTGGTAACTAATCTTATTGTGGTAATCGTTTTACAGTATATACATGTGACAAATTATCATGTTCACCTTAAACTTGCATTTATATGTCAATTATCAATGAAGCTGAAAAAAATATAAAGAAGAGAGAAAAAGAAAATACTAAAGGAAACAATTGATTTGAAAATATAACCTTCCTATTGCTAAGCATTCAGTCACTCTAGCCACCTGAATATCCAGACCCATCCTGTCCAATAAATGTCACTAGCACAGGCGATGATTTAATTTTAAATTAAAATTAAAATTCAGTTCCTCAGTCACACTTGTCACACTTCAAGTGCTTGGTAGTCACATGTGCCAGTGGCTACAATACTGGACAGTGCCAATACAGAGTATGCCTATCACTGCAGAAAGCTCTACTGAACACCACTGGTCTAGACTCTTCATGACCTAAAGTAAAAGACAATGGCTTTTTCCTTAACACAGTCTCCAGAATGGCACTTTGAGGTACACACTGACATTAACATCCAAGAGTATATATTCATCACAGAGGAACAAATTTTTCATTCTCCAAGGTGGTCAATAATTAACTGTTTACTGCATAATTTAAAAATAATCTCAACAAACATTTCTAGAAAGACAGAAAGAAAAGTTTGGTTTTATGAAATCATGCCAGCCAAAATACAACTTTAAAAAATACATTTAAGTTTTGTAACATATTTCAATTAGATATGAAATGGTTTATCCACAACAATTTCCTTGCTCCCTTTCCCTTCCCCCATTCTTCCTGCTATTTTACTCCTTGCTTTTTTGATAGCCCTTTGTTCCGTTGATGGCGGGGACTCAAACCTTTTCTCCTGATGTAAACAACAAAAGGTTGTTTACAGGTTGTTTGAAGTAGGTGAGGGAATTAGCTCTACAGTCTTCTGTGGGAGAAGAATGTTCTAGGCAGAGGGGAAAGTCAGTGCAAGGGTCATAAGGCAGAAGTATATCTTATATACCTAGGAAACACCAAGGGATATTTAAGTTGTTTTCCAGTCTTCTATATTATATACATTTTTGTTCATGTTTCCTTGTGCATATATGCACTATTTCATAAATATCTGGAAGTGAAATATCTTGGTCCTTGTCTGTATTTTCAACTTTAATAGATATTTTCAAATTGTTGTACAATGCGGTAGTACCTACCATTTACACACTCACCAACAGTATGTGAGATATGATGAATCCGATTGTGTGAAATGTTATCCTGTTGGGTTCAAATCTGCATTTCTGTAATTACTAGTAAGATTGAACATCTTTTCTCAGTGTATTGGGCATTCTGGTTCCTCTTTGTAACTCTCCCATTTTTCTGTTGGGGAAAAATAACAATTTTTTACTGATTTGTGGAGTTCCTTATATTTTTCCGAATAAAAAAAACTTTATGAGCTACATATATTTAGTTATCTTTTCTCAGTCTGTGGCTTGCCTTTTCAGTTTTTTAATTGTAACTTTTGATGCACAACAATTTTAAATTCTGTTGTGGTCAGATTTATTTATCTTTTTATTTATAGTTTGTGATTCTTCTGTCTCACTGAAATCCTTCGTTATCACAAGATTATAAAGATATTCTTCTATATTTCTTTGAAGAGTTTTAAAGTTTTATCTTTCAAACTTAGGTCTTTAATCACCTCTAATCATAGCTGATATTTTTAGTGGGGCTTAAGGTAGGAATCATGTTTTATTTTTGACTCTGCACCATTTTTAAAGAGTCCAAAGGATTTGCAGTACATCTCTGTCAGTATCTGATTTTCAGATATGCATGGGTTTGTTTAGGGGCTCTTTATTGTTTCTTTGTATGACTGCAGAGCCTTCCACTAATACTTCATTATTTTAAGAATATAGCTTTATGATGATAAACCTAGATATCTGGTAGGACAAGTTTTCCCAACTTGCTCTTATTCACACCTCTTCTTGGCTATTTTTTAGTCCTTGTATTTTCTATAGGAATTTGAAAATTAAGTTGCCAGATTACACACACACACACACACACACACACACACACACACACACACACACACCCCTATTGGAATTTTGTAGGGAATTGCATTTGATTTATAGATTATTTGGAGAATATGACATCTTGACTATGTTGATTCTTCCTTTCTATGAATATGTTCTATCCCTCCATTTATTCAAGCCTTCCTGTGTTCTTTAATAATCTTTTGTATATCTCCAGCATAAACTTCTTGCTTATGTTTGGTTAGATTTACTCCTAGATACCTTACAGATTTAATTGCTGTGATGAATAGGGTCTATCTTTTCCTATTACATTTTCTTTTCCTATTAATGGTCCAGAAGAGCATCATTTCTCATTGAATACTGAGCTATATGGGTGTTGAGTGGATTAGTAATGGAAAGGGCAATTTGGGAGGCAGAGTTTCCTAAAATGGAGAGACCATACTGAGGGACTGAACCAGAATAGCAACAGTGAGAATGGAGAAGAAAGCCTGGTTTCATAGCTCTCTGAGGCAGGCCCCAAAACTTGGTGACTTAGGAAAGTGAGGGGGTGTGACTGAAGAAAAGAGATTTGGGAACATGATAATAATTAAATGATGATCCTGTTAAATGAGGTTGGGTGCGTGTTGAAGAGGGTTAGTTGAAAATTCATTTGAGGACTACATTTTAGTCAGCCAACTTTGATGGTGAGAACTAGAATTTATGCCCACTAGCTCATTAGAAATCTGGATAGCATTGTGTGGATCAAATGGGAGTCTGGGCAAGTCCAGTTACAGGAACTGGAAGTCCAGTTAGGTCTTAGGGCTCTTTGTCAGGCAGGTTTTGATTCTTGCTAATGTTCACTGGATTCTCCGTTTTCCACTTCTTGATCACCCTGGCTTCAGCTCTGATCCAACCTCTCGACTGTAGCACCTGCAACCAACTGGCATTTTTTCTGTCCATCTTATTTTAAATTGCAAACTGTGATGTTGGCCCAATCATCTTTTTAATCAGCCTCCCAGGTCACAGGTTGCTGGCCAGGCCATAAATTGGCTTGTTTTGCTTTTTGCTTGGTCAAGTGTTCATTGGTTTAGTACTTTGTAGGATGACTACACTTCCCAGTTTGCCCAGCATAATTGTTGTCCCAGAACAATTAATAATACCCCCTTTTTCAGTTTGGACAGTACATTATTTGGTTATGCTTTACTCATCACCAGGGACTACTAAACATGGCTACTTATTCCAAAGGAAGGATTATGGAAGAGGAGTGTGACTGGTAGCTACCCTAGGGGGTACTGAGTCATATCTGTACTTCTAGTGTATAGTGGTGGTAGACTTGCAGAATCTGAGAGTCCATGGTAATGGGAACTCATGATAAATGGAAGAGAACAGATAGAGTGTGCCATTTGGGTAGGTTTCCAGATACCCAAGTCAAAGAGGTAAAGGTAGATCTGAGTATTCAGATAGGGGTCAGAGTAGAGAATATTTTGGCAGATGGTAGAGGTTGGCATGCCTTTATCAGGAAAAGGGGTCCATCTTTTGATCGGGGTTCAGGAGAAAGGGTTCAGGCATGGAACGTAAGAGCTCTAGTGCCACATCCCGGTCATAGACTGACTGGACAGGATCTATCACTAAGAGACTGGACAACAGGACAAAATTTAGCTACAAAGAGATAAAGTAAAAGGGAGCATGATCTTGCACTGAGACCCAGTGAGAAGTACGGCGATGTTAGGAGAATGATACTAAGCCAGCTCATTCCCAGGCAAACTATTACATTTTATTCTTCAGCACCAGCATAAAAGCTGAAATGTCAGTGGGTATAATTCCAAAGGTAGGAGTATCCCAAACAGGGGAAGGGAAATGAGTGGGGAGCCCTGTGGACTGTGACAAACTGTGCTCCTTGATGAGATGATAAGGAGTTGAATGAGTACATATCTGATATAGGAAGATTGAAGGTAGATAGAACATGTTGACCTCAAGTCTGGATAAAAGCAGGTTAGATTAATCATTGAAAACAGTAAAAATTAGTGTGAAAATCCTCTAGTACCTATATTTTTAAAAATCTTACTTTAAGTGTGTCTCAATGTAAGTACAGGGATTATGAAGAATATATTATAGAATATGTATTCTATACATATTCTATACATATTCTTCAGAATAGAATTATGAAAAATATATTTATTTTTGCCTGTTTTAATAAATTTAAATAAGAATGAAGAACTTACTTTTTCTATGTAACTATGACAGTGAGAAGTTACATGTTCTAAATATATTCAAAATGTGTATAAAAAAATACATGATTTCCTGATGACTGGTTCTATAAATCTGAGTCTACAAAATAACAGAAGCTACTAGGGGTTTTATGTTGAGGAAACTGTAACTGGGGAACACGTGTTAAGTATTGATAGTTGGGGAAGGCTGAGGTGTTCAATGACAGATGGACGCAAAGGCTGGAGGGGCGTGGACAGGGAAGGGCAGAGTTTTGAGATTATTATGTGTGTAGGTATGTGTCTTGAACCATAAGATAGTGTAACTAAAGGGATGTTTTATAGTAGAGGTCATAGCTAGGCAATGAGGAGTTTCAAAAACATGTTAGAAAATGAAGCTTCCATGGGGCGCCTGGGTGGCTCAGTCGTTAAGCGTCTACCTTTGCCTCAGATCGTGATCCCAGGGTCCTGGGATCGAGCCCCGCATTGGGCTCCTTGCCCTGTGGGAAACCTGCTTCTCCCTCTCCCACTCCCCCTGCTTGTGTTCCCTCTCTCGCTGTGTCTCTCCCTGTCAAATAAATAAATAAAATCTTTAAAAAAAAAAAGAAAGAAAATGAAGCTTCTTTTTGAGGTATAATTCCACAGAGATTCTAAAAAGGTTTGCTCAGGATTTGATTCCTGAAGGATCTCAACATAATTATATAAAAAAAACACTGTTAAAATTACCATTAAAAGAATTAGTCATAAATCTTTTTGTTTTGTTGTTATGTAAATGGAGAACAAAATTGTCCTTGTTCTGAGGGAAAAGTGGGTAACAGGCCTTTTGTTTGTGTGGTCTGTACTTTATGTATGTGTGTGTCTACTACAATAGTAACAGATAATGTCTTTTAACAGCTCATGGAAAGAATTAGTTTCTTCTCTACCAAAAAGCTAGCCTTGTGGAAGCTGACAAAAGTCATTATATTATTATGATTTTTGGCTCAAGAAAATAAAGATATCTTGGAAAAAGTGAAGGAGTATGGCAGTGGATGAAAGACATCTGTAATATAGCAGACAATTTCAACAACAGATACAGTGTGTCTTTAATTGCATTCTCATGGACTGTTGGTTTAAAATGTGCTGACCAAAGGCAATATCTGGAAGAAAGGAACTTTGGATTTCCAGCTTGAGTTCAATTTAATGAACTTTTATTGAGCATCTACTCTGGAGCCAGGCAGCCTGAGTTTGATACTCAGTTCTGTTATTCTATCTCTCTGTGTGTCTGTGTCCTCATCTCTGAAGTGGACATGGTAATGGTAGTCCTTATCCTCTGTTATTATTTGGAGGATGAACTGAATTTTAACATATGTAAAGTACTTAGAATGGTGTTCACCACTTTGACACAGAAAGTTAACTGAATTAGAGACTGGGGATTTAAAGATGTTCACATTGTCTTCTTGGGAGAGATAGATCAGCCACACAACAGTATTAGTATTTTCTGATAATGCCAAGAAAATGTTTATCAAATGTTGCTGCAGGGACACAGAACTGGAACAGATAACAATCTTAGGGAGATAGTTTTCCGAAGTAGAATTCAAGAAAGGTTTTCTGTAGGAGAGGAGAAAAAATTTTCCCTAAAAGGCCAGGAAACAAAAGGTAGATGAAGCCAGAGGCTGGGACACATTCATTTGTAGCTTTTTGAGCTTCCTTCCTTACTGGGTCCCCCTCTGCATCTGGTCACTGTGTAGTTACTTGGTAAAGGCGTGATGGAGATCATTTTAAGTTTCAATATTCCTTTCATTTGTACTATCAGTTACAAAGTTGAACTGAGTCTAGTAGTGTTAGAATAATTGGGATAGCAAATGATTATTTCCAAGTGGAGTTCTCTGTACTATTAGACAAAGTATTGACTCTAGGGCTAGGTTAAAGAATGTCCCAGAGTATGAGCAGCACCTGTATGGCATTACTCTTTCCTTCCACTCTCAGTTCTAATGAATTCAGAAGAGAGATGAGTGTTATCTTGTTAAAATAAGAGAAAGGAAGACATTTTAAAACCAACATGTGGGAATCATGCTTTAAGATAATCTTGATATAATAATTTGTGATTCTCTAACCTTTGAAAACTCTAAACTGTTCAGCAATATAAAATGTATACATTTGTGGGGGTGCAGAAGTGTGACTTTATTTCTCTGTAACTGAACTCAGTTTAGTTCTGGAACCTCCTTTTCTGCTGGTAGTGAGCAAACATAGAATATTGCTACTTTACGTTAACCTCTCTTTAGCGCTTGGGAATAAAAACTCAGTCAAGTGCAAATGTAATGCAAAACTCATAGTCATTCTTACAGCTGTTCCCTTTCTGTGGTTCTTCCTCCACTCCCACCCTTGCCTACTCCCCAGACATATTCCAGATAGTCTCAGTGTAGGGAAGAAGGAAGGTGTCCATCCATCCATTTGTCCCCTGGGCCTCCCCAGCCTTTCCCATGTGTCTCATCCTGATTGAGCTTTGCCTTTGTCTTCATGTTATCCCTATTGCTGTGTCAATAGCTGGGGCATCTTATGGTTGATTATTTAGGGTTTTTTTTTAGGTAAGCAGGAACCATGATGACTGCTTACTGATTCATTGGCTAGCCCCATTGTTCTCCATGTTCAGTATACCTAGCCCCTCCCCCATTGCAGCAACAAGAGCTCTGTGAGACCTCCCTTGAAGGGGCCATGGGAATGTTTTTGGATTTCTTTCACATCTCACTAGAGCCAGAATGACAGGGAAGCTCAGAGCTCTCAATCCCATTCTGCCTCCATACCCTTTGCCACCATTACTGCTCTGTGGTATCTACCCAATACTGACTTGGAGGACCCATCAAAATGGTTCTCCCAGAGGTATTTAGATAAGAAGGTGAGCACAAGCCCCTAATGTTTGTGGATACCCTCTTCAGTCTGATTTTTTTTTAACCGTCTTACCACCCCATTTGCTGTTTATCTCCCTCCAGGCATTCACTTGCATATATATACCTTCAAAACACCCAGGTATCCTCTAAACTCTAGTTAGATACCTTGGTCCTTACCTCTTCCTACCAGCCAATCAGACTTTGTCTGTTTTTTCCTAGAAGGAGAAGACTGTTCTAATATCATGTTGTGCTATTATCATATCATATTCTATGAGTAACTTTCATATGAACTCTCAATCCTAGATGTTCCAAGTCAAATGCTTTTGGGACATCAAAACATACCATTTCTCTCTCAAGCTTTTGCAGCACAGACTGTGGATTTCAAGACTATTGCTTCTGCTGATCTCATCTTAAAAATTCCATTTGGGGTGTGCCTGGGTGGCTCAGTCATTAAACGTCTGCCTTCGGCTCAGGTCATGATCCTAGGGTCCTGGGATTGAGCCCTGCATCAGGCTCCCTGATTTGCGGGAGGCCTGCTTCTCCTTCTTCCCCTCCCCCTGCTTGTGTTCCCTCTCTTGCTGTCTCTCTCTCTGTCAAATAAATAAAATCTTTAAAAAAATAATAAAAATTCTATTTGGAAAGTTAGAACTGAACAACAAAGTCTTTGTTCTTTGCTGTGCCTGCCTGTCCCCCAAAGCTGAAGCTGACTCAGCTTTACTGATTACAGCAACAAAATCAGTAAGAATAAAAAACAAATCAGGTGATATTTCAAAAATATTATTCTGTTAACTCTCATTGCTTAGAGCTGAGTTGTTACACCCCGGGAAAGGAATCCTCAATCATTTACGGCCCTAACTTTGTGATGAGTCGGGCTGATATCCACGCATATTTATAAACAGAATTGTTAGTTTGTCAAAGATGTGTTACAGGTGAGCTAATGTTAGGTGTTGAGGGGAAACTGTTGGCCAAAATTTAAATTCTGACTCCTCTCTGGTTCACCTGGATGTCTTTACAATTTATTGAAAGCTTCCAGAATCTTCTCTCTTAAACAGACAGAATGACTCACTTGTGACAATAAAGCATATTGTCTGTACTTCTGGAGACTCAGTGGAGGATGTCAGCAGCCAACCAAATTCTATTATTGGAGATGTGAAGTGAATAGAAATGGTTCTTGAAGTGACCCCTGTTCCATTCCTGAAATAGCAGCTGCTGGGATGCTCATGACTGTGAGTGGCTGCTCATGGCTGTGTTAGCGGGTGTGTGTGTGATGCTGGGGGGCCACTTGACCTGGCCACGTCAGGGCGGTTTGGATGCTTTCTGCTACTTAGCATTCAGAATGCTCTAAGACCTGCTTGCCTCAGAGTTTTTCAAAGAAGGAAGTGAGATAATCTATGTGAATGCTGTCAACTTCAACTCTATGCAAGTGTTAGGTTGTTACCTTTAAATTTTTAGTAACTCTCTTGCTGTGCTCTTATTTCTCCTCCATATTGTTCTCTTTCGTTTCATTGCTTTGAGATATTCGTGCCTGGGAACCTTGATTTTTTTTTTTTTTTTTTAAACAAAGTATGCTTAGACTCGGCACCCTACATAGTCGGTCTCATCTGTTACCTTGACATCTTTTCCACTCTTTAAACCATGTCCTGGGGCTTCTTTGGTTCTTTTTGGGTCTGTGACTCTTCCTGTTGTGTGAACATGGGAAATGTTTCCAAATGTGCTAATTCTTTTTTTAAACTGAACTACATTCTCTGCTGCATAGTTTTACTTTTTTCTCTAGACTTCATTGGGCTTACCACTTATATAAATCGGTCTGAAAAATGATTGATTTGAATTCCACATTTGGACAAAATGCCAATTGTGTGCAAAGTATAGTGACCGTCCTGCGGAGAGGGCTGAGCCCAGGCCGTCCAGGCCTCCCACTGGAGTGGCAGTCAGCAGTGGTGCCATTCACCAAGGCTGGGAACAGAGACGTAGAGTGGAGGAGGGAAGGGTTGGGCGGAGTCGGGGAGTAGGGAGAGATTGATGTTAGTTTGGGATATGGAGAAAGCTTGACTAGGAGAGGCTCTGACTCTAAGTGGCAGATTGAAGCCATGGGAGTAAATGGAAGAAAAAAGAGATGAATTTCCTGTTGAATAACTACCAGACTTGTTATGGTTATTCTTCTGTGAACAGATATCCCGGTGGGGGAAGACCCCTCAAAATAGCTATCGTGATGTTGAGGTATCTATGTGTTAAGTGTCATTGATAGGCTTCTCTGGAAATGCACAGTTTGAAAATCAGCAACAAACTTGGACTAGAACTTCTCAACCTTGGCACTGCTCGCATTTTGTTTCAGATATTCTTTGTTGTGGGTGACTGTCCTGTACATTGTAGGATGGTTAGCAGCATCCCTGGTCTCTACCCACTAGACGGTAATAGCATTTCATTCCCTACCCCTCCTGCTGTTGGCTGTGATAACCAGAACTGTCTTGCAGACATTGCTAACTGTCCCATGGGCTACATAAAGCCACCTTGGCAAGTTCTTCTCTTGAGTTTATATAAAGCATTTTTGGAGGAGCTACATTAGCTTTTCTGTTCCAAAACAGCTAAAAAATACATTTGCTTCTGCAGTTATCTTGACCCCCATTTAGGAAGCAGGTTCCTTATCTTGGAAGATCGAGTAAATAATTTTTAGGTTTTTTAATCATGTATTGCACATAAAAGCACAAACAGCTGTCAGTTTCAAATCAAATCATGTTCTTTCTCTGTATGTATCACATATAAATGAAGGGGACGCTGCATTCCAGAAAGTGACAGAGCTGACAGTTACGACACAGGAATGGCTGATAGTTTCTCATGTGTCAAACATTTGAAGGCAGACCATCCAAAGGAGTTACCTGAGAGCACTCTTGGGGTTGGAGGTAAGAGGGTGGGGTTCAAGTGAAGCAAACATGAACTGGGTTATAGGAATTTGAATGTAAAAAATTGAAAACACAAGAGCTAGTCCTTAATATTTTTCAAATGCACATTTGTTTATAGTTCATAAAGAAAAAGAATATAAGAAAGTAACTTAAGTTACCTGCCATAGTGGCTGGATTAACTTGTAACCTAAAACGCTGCTCTTAGAATTAGTACCCAAGTTTATTAACACATTTCTAGGATTGGTCCGTGGCAAACAGTGGCCTGTATATGTGTTGCCCTGAAATGATGCTATTAGTTATTCTGTTAGAGCACATTTTGTGAGGACAGGGATTTTGTTCTTCTTGTTCACTTTCCTTTCTTCACGTCCCACGTGTCCTGTTACAGTTCACAGTGGTGCAGAGTGGCCTGGGGAGCAGCTTCAGAGAGGATTTAGCATCCTGTTTGTTTGGCTCTGTTTCTTCCCTGACCTCTGGCCCCCTTTCTCGCAGTTGAGTGCTCTTGACCCACAGCTGGGGAGAGCCGAGGCTAGGAGTTGAGACCGTGGTGCATCACCTCTTCTCATGGATCTTCTGACATTTCTTTTCTTTTTTTTATGTTATGTTAATCACCATACATTACATCATTAGTTTTTGATGGAGTGTTCCATGATTCATTGTTTGCGTATAACACCCAGTGCTCCATGTAGAATGTGCCCTCTTTAATACCCATCACCAGGCTAACCCATCCCCCACCCCCCTCCCCTCTAGAACCCTCAGTTTGTTTTTCAGAGTCCATAGTCTTTCATGGTTCGTCTCCCCCTCCGATTTCCCTCCCTACTATCTTCTTTTTTTTTTTTTTTAAACGTATAATGTATTATTTGTTTCAGCGGTACAGGTCTGTGATTCATCAGTCTTAACGCAATTCACAGCGCTCACCATAGCACATACTCTCCCCAGTGTCTATCACCCAGCCACCCCATCCCTCCCACCCACCCCCCACTCCAGCAACCCTCAGTTTGTTTCCTGAGATTAAGAATTCCTCATATTAGTGAGGTCATATGATACATGTATCTTCCAACATTTCTTCCTAAGCTGTCATAAAATCACGGCTACTGCACCTCTTCTGTGCCTCGTAGAATTGTGGCTATTAGACTTCCAATCCCAATTTTAATCTTCTACCAAATGGAGGAAGAAAAAAGGTGGATTTGAGCCTTTGTAACATGCATTCAGCCCCCACTCAGAGGCATCCGTACCTACCTTCTCGAAATCCAATCACAGCCTTGATGAATAGAAATGGGAGGAGAAGGGAGACAATACCAGAGTTTGGAGGGCTTTGTACTGCTTTTCCTCCTGGGGTCAGGAAGAGTGGTCTCTGGGCAGCTGAGGAAGGTCAGGGCCTTGTCTGTGTACTTCTGTCATTTGATTGGAGTGACTAGGCCATTTTGGAACCAGCAACTATATTTTATCATTTAAAGCAGAATTAGGTTTGGGCTTACCTGGTCTTATATAGTACAGGAAAGATGGAGTAAATATAGTTTAGTTAACTATGAGTCCCCTCTCATGAGAGTCTCCATGGTCCAGTGGCTAGAGCATGTTTATCCAAGCTTACTTACTGGCTCCCTGTGTGTACTTGGTCAAGTTACTTAACCTTTCTTATTCTGACTCCTCATCTGGAAAAGCCCACTGAGGGTTGTCAGGATTTAATGTGATCATTGTGTAAAAATGTGTAGTAGCTTTTATGAATTATATGTTATAGATTGTTTATTTGCTCAGGAATTGTGTGATACTGCTCTGGGATTGTTCTCTGGTTGTTCAAGGAGATTAAGATTCTTTCGTTTCACTGGGTAGTATCCTTGATTAAGTCATTTACCTGTGTACCCTGGATTCCTTATATTCAAGACAACACAAGGAAATCGATGATCTTTCATTTTCTAGGCTCTAATATTCAGTTTTATTTTGCTGTTTAGAAATCTCAGTCTTTTTGTTAAAAATGCATCTGTTACCTCATTTGACCTTAACTCATCTAGGTTTTAATAGCCGCGGCAATTGTGAAGTCTTTCACAAATAGTTCTATCATTTTTAGATATGTCTACACCAATAGAGCAAATGGGTTAATTGATATTTTACAACTTAATACGTACTAAGGAGTTCTATGCAAGGTTAGAGGACAGTATGAACTTATTTAGAATGCCTCTAGACCACTTAGCCTGTCACAGGGATATGCAACACAGGCAAAATTCTATTTCATATATGAGTATTTGTAGCCAAATGCTCTTAGTTTCTAAGCACTCTGTTGCTGTAGGGGGGTGAATCATGCATCCTTTCTGTGTTTAGATTTTTCCCCTTCTACCATGTGTTTATTGTATAAACCAAGGAGATTGCGTACAATTTAGAGACAGCAGCTTTCACTCCAGGCTTCCATTTTCAAGTATCACCCATACTCTTTGTTCTCATGGAAAACTACTCGTATCTTAAAGACCATCTCCTTCTTTTAAATATTTCTGTTCGTTTATACTGTTTGTAGCAACCACCAACATCAACAGATGGTTGATTCCCACATATATAATATTTAAGGTAATGACAGGGAGTTAAATTATTAAGACTCAAATCAAACTCACCAAAATACTTTCATCATAAGCTGTGTACAGATTCTTGGTTGAATTATTAACTTAGGGGGCTCTGCTGCTGCTAGATAAATGTCAATGGGGACTTTATCATACAGATATTTAAAAACTACTGTAAATAAAGAGAATAAGTCAACACAGAACAGAAACTCAATTTTATGCCATAACACTGCTAACAGAATTCTCATTGTGATGCTAGGCATTATGTTAAGAGCTTTATGTGCATTACTTCATAGAAACGTCCCAACAGTACTCCTAGGTAGGCACTAGGTAGGTGCTATTACTTCATCCATTTTATAGATGAAGAAACTGAGGTGCAGGTCGAGAAACTTGACTGTGTTCACCCAACCAGTGAGCTGCAGAACTGGGGATGTTGGTCCATGCTGCCCACGTCCAAAGCCAGTACTGAAGTTGCATTTTACAATAAAATTTCCAAAATTTCCTTCGTATGACACTGGGACTTATTTTTGTTTATATTAAATCTAGTGGCAAAATGAGTGGTTTCTGGAGAAATTCAAATCCAAACAATGTTACTGCTGAGATCATTGAGATTATTTTGTCATTTGGTGAATAAGACTGTGTTATAAACTGAACACGGTTATAGAATTAGGAAAGTACCTTAATTCTCCACTCACTGGTATCTCAGCTGTAAAACCACATTTTGACAAGGTCATTAGTTACAAATTATTTTAACAAATTTTCTGAACTTAAATTTTCTGAATAGAAACTGAGAAAAATTTTAAATTGTTTTTAAAAGCATTGAGTGAACTGCAACCAAAATAAAGCTATGTATTTTGCACAAAACTAGGGCAATATATGGCTACTATCATAGAGAGTTACTTATCTGTGAAAATATAATGTTTAATATTTATAGCCATTTAAATCTAAATTATTCTCAACATGGCAATTTTGCAAATAGTAATTTACATCTAAGAGATACTAAGACACAAAAATAACAGATAAATATTAAGCATTAAAATATAATTGAATGATTAAAATCTACTGTCACACAGTTAAAGCAAAGCCATTTAGGTAGGCCTCTTTATGTAAAGTCTCTTACAGTGGAGACTTTCCTTCTGTCCCTTCTTTCTTCTTTTTCCTCATCTCTTCCTCCCAGCAGCATCCTGTTCATAATCATGATCATCATCACCATCCTCTCCATCAGTTTCTTCCAGACATCTTTATCAGTGCTTTAGTTGCAAGCAACAGAAACTTACTCAGGCTTAGTTAAGCAAAGGAGTGGTCTATTTGGAAGGATATCTTCTAATTTGCAGTTTGAGTATTATCGGAAGAATCAAGCCTCTTGGAGCTGTGCCAAAGCACACCGATGTGCTTAGAACGGGTTATAGTTGGGAGTAGATATTGATCCCTTAGTCTCGGGTCAGCTGTGTGGGTTCTTGGGGCCATTACTTCCAGCCCGTGAGCAGTTAGCCCTCTAAACCCAGTGTGCCATGCAGAGGTTAGATTTTCATGTATGCTAAGACTAAAAACTGCTGGGAAGTACCTTAGAAGAACAGGATACCCAGCAGATCCAGAGATGAAAGGAAGTTGCAGGAAGTAGTAGATGGTCTTTTCAGGTGTCACTTTGGGGGTCAATGAGATTTTGATCTTTGTGCAATCATGCTATTTATTCACATGTCAGCTTTCAGGAGAGTTTTCTTAGCCTTACCTTTGGGCTCTGTGTCCATTCCTTACTCAAGAGAATGTCAGGTGCTTTGGTTGATGACACCTTCATGTCATCTTACAGAGAGGGGATAAACTTCCAAAGGAAGATTAACCTGCAGGAGAGAGGACATGGATGGTAGGGAAAATTGCAACATGTCCTGTCATCCCATGTCACTTTATCATGCGTACAAATAATACATCTCTTTTGATATACTACTCCCAGGTGATCTTTGGCCCAAAACTCAGGGCTGCATATATAATGCTTTTCTGTAGTTTTCATAATGAACCTTTGTGAGAGAAGATTTTAAACTATAACTTGTTCTTAACCCTAAAAGAGAAGATTGTAAGTTTTAGCTTTTATAGATCATTAATTCCTATCAAAGTTTCTAAAATTTAAATATTGGTAAAATAGAAATATGGTTTTAAAATATCTTCAGCACTGGAATTAAGTTATCTTTAGGCAACACTTCATAAGTAGTCATTTCTCTGCTGAAATAATCATGGTCCTTCCTTTATCACAACATAACTGCCTAAGATGTATCAATGTTTGCATTTGTTTGATTTAGGCTAATGCATACAGGACCATCAAGGACGGGCCATAGCACAACCACCTTTTCCCTGTTGATAATCCAATCGAAGAAAGTAAAAATTTCTCCTCTGATTTCTTAGTATCCTAATATATATTAGTACTTTATATCTTTTACTATTTTATCCTAATCCTATCCCTGTTTCTTTTAGTGAACCTATTTTTCTTTGTTACATGTCATGTTTTTTTAATTAGATTCTTTTTGAAAATTTGTTTTTCTCTCCAAATTCAGTATTATGGAGGGTGATTGTAAAGTAATGTGAGTGATCTTTTTAGTTGTTCATAAACAAATTTTAAAGATAATTACAAAACAGAATTCCACAAATGTGTTAAGCAAAAGCCTTATGGCTAGCATAATATGTCTTTGGTATTTTGAAGCACAATATTCATTATTTGTTTAAAAATGAATCTAATTATATTAACACTACAGGTTATATTTGTTTTTTTCTGTATACTTTATTTTTTTTGTTTTTAAATAATTTTTTTATTTTTAGTATTGAGGTATAGTTGACATATAATGTTATATTAATTTTAGATATATAACACAGTGAGTTGACAAGTCTATACATTGCTCAGTGCTCACCATGATCAGTGTGGTTGTTTTTTCTATATACTTTAATATATAGACTCAACAATCTTCCAGATTTTAAACTCCTTAAAGGGAGAGCCCAAGTGTTATTTTTATTGATTTTGTACCTTATTAGTTTTGCTGACTGTCCCTTGCACCTACATAAACTGCCGTATGGAAAAGAGATGTGTCCTTTATAATTCTTTGTGAGAATTGTTAACATAGTATTTACTGGTTTGCTCAAGATCTATTAAAAATAGCCATCCTTCTACAGTTTGCCAAGAATGAATCTTCCATGAAAGGCTTTTCACATTTCATTTCTTTCTTTCCATTGATAGTGGCCTCTGTCTTTCTGTATTGAAAAATGGTTTGGGTATTAATTTCTCAAATACTTTAATTTACAAAAAAATGAAAGGACAACATTCAGATCATCACAGATTGCTCATCACGAGGGAGCCTGATATCTCTGTACAGTATGTAGTAAGGGAAAACTAAATATGGAGAGAGTCCTCAGCTTTCCATGTTACAGGATGATAAAACTAGAAGGATTTTATCCCCGCCTTACAACAAAGAGAGATGAAAATCATGGGTTTGTTCCATGTGATTAGAGCACAATGGAAACTTAGTTTTCCATATTGGAATTGTGTTGTGTAATGTCGTATGGAATATATGCTAGCCTCTTAAGCAGAATGAATATGCCTCAAATACTGGGTATAATGTTTCTTATACTTATTAGAAAACATGTAAAGGATACAAAGATCTTAAATATATTATCCTAGTCATGAACATTATTTAGGGACAAGTGATAAGACAATAAGCCAGCTGTAGAAATTTGACTACTGGGTTCTGGTAGGGTGACTCCGCCCGCAGGGAAGTGATTTGTGTTGAATGCTGTTTGCCTTTGTTTACTTCTCCCTGTACTGGAAAAAACTCATCTTTCCTTCTCCTTTGTGTGTCCTTTACGTTCACACTACTACCACACTCACAACCCTTCTGACACATCTGGTCACAGAAGGCATGGTTCCCCCTCACCCCCGCCCCCAGCAATTTCCCAACACTAGTGGGGTGTCCTACAGTTTAACTCTATTCTGACTCTATTAACTATCTGCCTGGAGTTACTGTCAGATCCCTCAGGGTAAGACCTCAGTTGCACAAGACGGCTCCCACCCACGTCAGATGCCAACTGCAAGTAGTAAGTCCCCAGGTTATCCACAGCTTCTGTCCAACCTGGCTATAAATTGGAGGTTCCTTTTGTAGGCTTAATTTGCTAGAGTAGCCCACAGAACTCACGGAAACACTTATGCACTTACGTTTGCCAGGTTATTGAAGGATATGATAAAGAATACAGATGAATAGTCAGATAAAGTTTAGACTGGGAGGGTGCTGTGCTCTGGAGCTTCTATCTCTGTGGAGTTGGTACTCCTGGTACATCCTGGTACGTGGATGTGTTCCCCCACCTGGAAGCAATCTGAACCCCATACTACTGGAATTTTTATGGAGGCTTCCTTACGTAAGCATGATCAGTTTTTAACTCCATTTTCAGCCCTTCTCCCTTCTCAAGAGAGTGGGGAAGAGGTGAAAATTCCAAGCTTCTTACCATGGCTTGGTCTTTCAGGTGACCAGCTCCCATCCAAGAGCCATCTGAGAGCCCACACAGAGTTGCCTCATTAGGACAAGAGACACTCCTATCTCAGGAAATTATAAGAATTTCAGCCCTGTGTCAGGGACTGGGGCAAAAACCAAATATTAGAACAAAGGATGTTCCTGGGGTGCTTATCACTTAGGAAATTACAAAGGTTTTAGGATCTCTGTGCAAGGAACTGGGGGCAGAAGCTAATATGTATTTTCTATTATCTCACACCCCTAAAGGTTGGAAGTTATCTTTGAGAAACCATAAACTTCCCTTTGGGTCATCAGATTGGCAGCAAATACTAAGCTTAAGTCAATAAAATTTAAAGTTGGCAAAAATGATTCATGTTATTTAACTTCTTGATGTCACATTTATATATATTTATACAATCCATATGCATGTGTGTATGTATATGTATGTCTGTATACATATATGTGTGTATGTATGTATGTATATATGTAAAATTATTTAAGGAAATGTCTGTTTAATTCACAAAATTACCCTTTTTTTTTTTGAGAGAGAGAGCTATTGAGGGAGGCGGGAGGGGGAGTGTGGGGGGAAGATGGGCAGAGGGAGAGGAAGAAAGAGAGAATGTTGAGCAGACTCCACACCCAGTGTGAAGCAGGCTGTGGGGCTCGATTTCACAGCCCTAAGATCATGACCTGTGCTGAAGTCAAGAGTCAGACACTTAACCAACTGAGCCACCCAGGTGCCCCCAAATTGCCAATTTTTGTAATGCTTTTTATAGTTCAGCTTTTCTATTTAGAAAGCAAACAGTCTCATGATAGTTCCTTCTAGGTTCAACTGAACAGCACTTTTCTCTGTGCTGGCAAAATCAGGTAGCTCTTTATTTTAGGCTTCAGTCATACTTTTAAAATTAAAAACCTGATTGACATCTGTTAGCTTAGCTTTGTAGGCAGGAGATTTAATTGTTAATAATACTTAGCCATGATAAATGTAGTGTCTCATAGTACACATTTTTTTTTGACAATGATATTCAAAACAGAGATTTCTAATAGTTATTGGCTAACAGGGGAGGATGTTTTCAAATTTGCATTTTTATGGTGGGTGATTTTACTTTAAAATCTAGTAGTTTCCTGTGCAATTTTATGATTTCTCCAATTGCTTACAAATGTGAATACCTACATTATTAAAAATAAATTTCATACAGAGAAAGACAAATACTATATATGACCTCACTTGTATGTGGGATCTAAAAAAAACCCTAAACTCATAGAAACAGAGAACAGAGTGGTGGTTGCCAGGAGCAGAGGTGGGTATAGGAGGTAGGGGAAATGGGTAAAGGTAGTCAAAGGGTACAAACTTAAAGTTGTAAGATAAATAAGTTCTAGGGGTATAATGCACAGGACAGTGATTATAGTTAACAATACTATATTGTATACTTGAAAGTTGCTAAGAGAGTAGATCTTAAACATTTTCACCATACACACACAGACACACACACACACACACAGTTGTAACCATGTGAGGTGATGAATATTAACTAACCTTATTGTGGTAATCATTTTGCAACATCTACATGTATCAAATCATAGCACACTATAAACTTATACAATATTATCTCAGTTCTAGCTCAGTAAAGCTGGGGAATAAATAAGAACAAATTTGGAAGAATAAATTTGTCTTTGTTTCTTTGTTATTTATGAGACCACTTTTAAAAAGAAAAAAATTATGTTTAGCCCTTTGACAAATGAGTTTATTAAGCAGCTACTGTGTACTGAGGTAGCAAGGCCCAGTCATAAAAAAAGTCCTTCCCGTATGAGGCTTATATTCTTACATTCAGCTGACTGATTACTTTAAAAAAAATTCCTAGTTCCTCTTTAATATCTCTCTCTGTCTGCACACCCCCACATACCTTACCTCCAAAATATATACATACATACGCACACACATATATATGATACTATGTACATACATGTATGTATATGTATATGATATATAATGTAAATGTAAATATCTTGGCAACTCATACATTTTTTTTCTGTTTTTATGATAAAACCTATAAATCAGGGAATTATGTATAACAATAACGCACATTTTAAGAATTTAAATTGTAAAAAAAAAAAGAATTTAAATTTTGCCGTTAAGTATCCCCTATTATAGGGGCGCCTGGGTGGCTCAGTCAGTTAAGCGTCTGCCTTTGGCTCAGGTCATGATCCCAGGGTCCTGGGATTGAGCCCCGCATTGGGCTCCTGGCTCAGTGGGGAGCCTGCTTCTCCCTCTCCTCCCAGCTTGTGCATTTCTGTCTCTCTCTCTCAAATAAATAAATGAAATCTTAAAAAAAAAAGTATTCCCCATTATGTATCCTAAATTTTCCACTTACTGTTCTGGCTCTATAATATGTCCTCTACATTAATTCCTTCACAGACTTTTTCCTTTTCCTTGTTTGACTGAAACAATATTAAATGGAGAGATGGGTGAGGTACTGTTTCTGCATGAAAGTCTAAAAGCATTCAAAGATCAGTGGCAGGTTATTTTCACCAGCTCATGGACAGTTTTCATGGTGTAGGTATCCAAGAGAAAAGGTCACCAAACTGAGCTAAGGACTCATATTTTCAGGGGCTCTTGGAGCTTGAAGGGACACCAGCACTTGCTTATCTAACTCTGAGAAAACCACTCGAATGCTGATTATACTTTGAGGCCATAGTAATGGATTCAGACACTTCCTTTCGAAGGATACCAGAGAAAATCTTCAACAAAACTTTAACTTAAAAAGAGTCAGCCTTGCACATTTTTTTTTTCATCACTAGCCTGTAGTTCTGCGGAATAAAAAGTTCTGAAGCAGCAGACAATGATTACTGACCCTCTCTTTCCCACCCTTCCTGCGTGTTGGCACTTTATCCTACCTTGCGCTTTGGGTGGGTTTGATGCATGGGGGTTAAAGATGGCTCTGGGCTACACCCAAGCACCGGGAGGGTGAGGATCTGCCTTCTCTCAGCCCAGGGTTCTTGGTTTGGGGTTGATCTCCTAAACAGTGATCCTGTGAGAATAGACCATGTGGGCTGGTGTCCACATTTATTCCACGATGACACGCGTTATCAGGGAGAGCAAGAGTTGAGCAGCACAAGCACATTCTATCCCTGAAACTCAAGTTAACATAAACCATATTCTTCACCTTCATGTTATCACTCTTTAGTCGTAATTCTCTCTCAAACTCCTCCCCAGAACTTTCTCCCAAGCCAGAGTTAGAGTGGATGTCACTGTGCTTCTGATTATGGTACACTTTATTTGCATGTAATTTTTCTCCATATAAAAGGCCCTTGCTAGAAGATGTCCTAAGGGGCGGTATCCTATGGTCAGAACACTAGGAATGGAGAATGCCCTGTATTAACAGACCAACCTTTAACTTCTATTAGGTCATATCCCGTCCATGTTCTTGGCAACCTTTCTCCCGGTCTTTTGAGCATAGAGACTATGCTTAATATACCGTGTACATGAAAACACAGTGGTTAAAGCAAGATAAATAGTTCTGTCATTATCTCCTTGTTTTGACTCTCCTTCAGGGACTGAGATTCAGGAGTGACATTAAATTGATATTATTAGTATGAATTTCATTGCTTTTGTTTTTTTATATGTCCTTTGCAATTTCTTTGGTTTATGATTGTATGAAAGCTATATGCGTAAGGACTTTTTCATTTTGTGCACATTTAAGTATCAGAATAAGTTCATGAATTAGTTTTGGAAATTTTTCTTCTAAAGGGGGTTGGTCTGAACATTATTCTAGCTGAGAAACATCACACAAGGGCCTCTGTGAGTGCAGTTTGCAGCATACTGACTGGGCTCATGGGCCTTGGGAAAGCACACTCTCTGTCTCTGATGACTTCTACCTCCTGGGGTCTCATCAGACCCACCACTGTTGTTCCCTGCTGAAAGTGGATGGGGACTTGGAGCCCATAGTTATGTACTGTGCACTCAGGGAGGGCTTGCAATCTATTAGAGCCCAAATGTTACCTTGGAAACCACTTAATTCAAATGAGGTTCAGTTTTGTTTAGGCATAACAATTTATTTCACCCTCAGAATTTGTATTGCTCACATTTGCTAGGGTCATCCTTTCTTTTAGGACTAATTTCCCAATATTTAAGTTCATGATAATTTGGCGATGATGATGAACCTGATGATAATAATGGCAAGCAGCTACCATTTTGTGAGTGCTGTCTGTGTGCCAGGCCCATCACGGATGCAATTAGTGGTTCTAGCAGCAACCTTGGAAGGAGGCAATACGATCCCCATTTTACAGATGAAAACCTGGGCTCAGAGAAGTTAATTTACTTAAGCCACACAACTGGTAACTAGAGAAGCTAGGTTTTGATTTCAATCTGAGTCTTTCTACACCCCCTCATCCCACCTATGTGCATTTCACTGTTTATATGGTCTCTCTTTCAAAACTATGTTTTTTTAGAGGATGGGAATATACGCTAGGGACCACTATTCATGAATGAGACTTCTCTTTAGAGTTCTTTACATAAAAATGATTACTTAAAGATAGATGCCAGCTCCATGATCTTGTTTTCTGGTTAACTTCTTATCTTGTGGTTTTACAAAATGGTGCCCAAACAATTCAATATCGAAGATATTTTTGTTTGTTTGTTAGTGTTTCTGAGCTCACCCTTTAATTGTATTCAAAGAACTGGTCTTTGACATTTTTCAGATTGGATACTGGCTCTTAATGGCTGCAGCTTATTGGGAATTTGCAGATTTATGTCTCAAATGTGTGTCCCCAGCCACCCTTCCCTCCCACTGCCTTGCTCAGTGAGCAGGGTACCTTGTTGCCCCAGGCCAGCTACAAGAGTGTGAGTCCAGTGTCAGTCATGCAGAGCCAACCCTGTTCTGATTTCAGAATTATGGTTGGCTGTCCTCGTGAAAAGTGATATCCTCCTTTGCAGGATGGTGGGACTGGGGAGCAGTAACATTAAAGGTTATGTTAATATTCCACCCTTGTGGAGGTCTCCTGGTTTCATGTGAAGTTGTAGTTTAAAATATATGAACTTCAAACAGTATAGATAAAAAAGTGGAAAAAGGTGTGCCTATAAACACAAGCACACATATGTTAGAGGTCATGCATTTTTTTTTATAATAGATGTGAAAAAATGATTATTTTTCTTTAAGACAGATTTATGAGCCAGTTCTTGGGAGTTTTTTGGGACTCAAAAGAATAACCAAACCCTAGTATGTTTCCCTTAATTTGCTGGAAATAATTATAACATTAATCTCCATTGGAACTAAAGGGGTAGTGTATGATAGATTCAAGAACATCCATTTCTATACCTAACAGAAATGAATTTATGATTAGTGAAGGACAAAACCCTTTAGTTTTGAGCCTAAAACGTAGTAGGTAGGGGGTTGGTAACCCCTGGGAGGATGGCAGCAGTGATGGTGAGGCAGTAAATACCCATCATCCTGAGCCCACATTATGACTATGAGGAAAAATCTCATGGTCCTATCCTCACCATTTTGATTTTGGATTGTCCAGTCCCTTTTCTGTGTGGGTCCTGAAATAAACCTGATTATTTTCATTCTTCATTCTCTTCCTCTGCTTTAAAATGCTGGTTGTGGCATCTGTGCTTCTCTTTCTACCTGTTCCTTGTAGCTACGGCAGACACACCAACTTTGGACATGATGCCCACTGCTGTTGGCCTGGCCCAGTTCCAGTATTGATCGCCAAAATTAGCGATTTCACTTTCAAAAACTGGTGGTGGGGAAGGGTGGTAATAAAGAATTTTATAGATTCCCTTTTATATAAAGAAAATTTTCTAGAAGATTATATTTTTGATAGGAGAAAAGTTTTGATCTACAAAGGACTAATAATAATTGGCAAGCTGATTTTCAGTCTTTCACTAGTGTGTAAGTAAGCACATCAGAGTTGCCGCAGTTAGGCGATGTAGGACGCTGTCACCAAGTGCATTGTGGGGAAGAGTTTCAGAGCTGTAGACTCCTTTTTATCCTGCACATTTAAAATTTCAAATACTGTAATTGTCCACTTATGATGTCATTTTGGAGCATATAGCAGGACTACTGAAAACTTAAAGTTACACGTTACCTTGGATAGCTTATTGTTTTTCTGGGTTTTAGAAACACGTGGTGAAGAAATGGACCAAATGTTTTTTTGAAACACCAGGTCAGCTGTGCTAAATGTAATGTTCAACGAAATGGATGTTTATCCTGGTAAATATCTGCAAAATGTTTGGTAAGGCCAGAATGGAAGGCTGCCTAATTCAGTGTATAATTTTGTGGGTAAAGATAACAGAGCAGAAACTGCATCTTGACATGTGAAAAAAAAAGGTGTTATTCTGCCAGAAAGATGTTTCCTTAAAGTATAGGCTTCAACTCTTAGGCAGAATCCAGGCTGGAGGTATATTTTGCTTGGCTTTCCCAGTATTAAAAAACAAAACAAAAAACAAAACAAAACAAAAAACGCTGTGACCACCTAAGTTGGAGACTGTGTTCTCTGCTTGTCCACACTCCCCATCACTTGTTATTGCCTCAGTGATGCACTTTACTCCCCAGGGTCCCGAGACATTTGTTTTGTGTCTCTTGCCAAATGAAAGCTATTGGTCGGCAGTCTCTGATTAATGCTGTGCCTTGAAGTTACCATCAGACTGGGCGGAAGAACCTCCTTTCCCTCCTCCTGCTCCTTGCTCCTCTTGGCCTCAGTACTGTTTGGGTAATAGCTGGCCCCACGTGGACTTTGGGAAAGGGGAAATAGAAGGAGAAGAGCAGGAAGTCCCGTTTGTGCTTCTCCAGCACTGGTCCTCTGATGTCCAAGGAGGTGGAGGGAAGCTAGGGAAAGACTCCTCACTGCCGTGCTGTGGCCAGGGAAGGAAGAGAAGAGACCCCTCTTGTTACACACCTTGCTTTCCCCTGTGCTTGCTTCTTGCCCCCGTATTTTTGGACACTTGCATGGGGCCCAAGGAATCCATTTTCATTCATGCAGCTATAGTTTTGAAATCTGCCGAATGTGGAGCGCTGTACAAGGCTAGTGGAGGGCAGTAGGGGGAGATACCCAGATCTGTTACCACTGGGAATTTAAAGTTCTATTTATTCTTACAGTTTTAGTTCCCATGTGAGAATTTCAGATGTCATCTGTATCCTTCACCCAACCATCCAATCTCTTTAGAATTTTGATTCCTGTCTCTTAAAGACTAGAACTTGTATGCTCTTGACAATGCACAGTAGTTGCTTAACACTTTCTTCTGGCTCTGGAGTAGATCATTTTCAGAGGCATGCTTTATCTTTGAATGATCACAATGCTGTCTAGAATTTTTTTTTTTTCCAATTAGGATCAATGGTTTACTCTGTGTTTTGCTTCCTTTACTCAGTTTTGAACAGGATGATATCATTTTGTCCAGACTCATTTGCCAGTAGCCAGAGTGTGGGGTTCACTTTTTTTTTTTTGAGATATTTTGCGTGCTTTCTTTTTTTTTTAATTTAAATTCAATTAGCCAACATATAGTAGCACATCATTAGTTTTCGATGTAGTGTTCAACGATTCATCAGTTGTGTATAACACCCAGTGCCCATCACATCACGTTCCCTTTGATTCTGCTCTGTTTGTTTTCTCTGATTTCTAGGCCAAAGGGTAGGCCATCAGCTCCCAGCCTGAACCCCCAGGACAGGAGCTGTGCTTCCAGGTCGGAGCTTCTCCTACACTCTAGTTTTTCTCTACCTGCTTCTCTGCCACTTTGAACACGGGGCATAAACTCGGGGGACCTGAAGAAGTTAGGCAGATGAAGCAGAATTATTAAGCCCTTGATTTTGGACAGTATGCAATGTATGGTCACTGGAAGGCATTGAAATGCAGTATTTCCAAAGTGCTTCGCCCTTTTAAACAGAGTTTACCCTTGAGCCAAATATGGTACTGGAGTCTTTAGTGTGAGACCGTGTTTCTAAAACAGTGTTTCTTAAACTTTTTTTTTTTTTGAGTTTTTTTGACCTAGTACATGCACATGATTATTTTAAACCAGAAGTCCAGTATTTTACAACTTTGGATTCTTTTCTGAGAATACCTCATAGAACTGAGATTGCTTATCATAGGAATCTGAACATTAGGATCTTTTGATAAATAGATTCCCAAAGTGTTTCTCAAAAGATTTATGCTGGTTTACATTGCACAGGCAATGTGAGATTTTACTATAAACTTGCCAAAATTCAAATTTAAATTATTTTGTGACTTTAATGGATGAGGTGCTATTTCATTCTTATTTTTTAACTTAGTTTTAACTTAGAGCAATGGAACATTTTCATCAGTTAGCAGCGATATTTTCTCTTATAATGATTGTATTCATAAAGGATATACTAAAATGACCAACTACGATAAAGTAAGTCAACAAGCACAAAATCTTCTTGGATCACTCCTCAACAAAATGACTTTATCATTCATAATCTATTATAGGTATGTCTCACTTTTTGTGGGAAAACGGCCATGGTTATCTTGCTCTATTTTATTAGTCCTTGTCAATAAAAAAGTTGCAGAACAGAGAACTGTAAATCAGAGGAATGGATTGTTGATATTTTTGTGGTTTATAAGGAAAGAAAATTTCAGAGTGCTTTCCCTACAAAAAGGAAAAGAGGCTTAAATCTAGATATAAATTGATTTTTCAATATTGAGTTATATTTCTGGACAACTATTATACTGCATAAACTTCTCGCTAATATTCTATTAGCAATGAATTTTGATACTGTAATTCTTACCTTGAGATACGTGTACCTCCCCCACCTTTTCTATGAAATCAGTGAGTGTTTGGTAGACAAATAACTGCTATTTCTGCTAAATGGGATTCTTTTCCCAACTCCACTTGTCATATAAATAGTTTCTCTTCATCCTCTTGGTTTTAATGAAAGTATGAAATTTATGTACTTTATTACTCTCTATGCCAACTTAGTTATATATACTAAAAAACATATGTATTATAACTTTTGCTGAAATATCCTTGGAGTTTTACTCTACCACTCTTTTGAGTCATAAAAAAGACCCAAAAGATTTTAAGCCTTGCCCATGTATTATGAACTACACATGATTTTTGTTTCGTAATGGACTTAAAAACCCATTTACTTCAACAGAATTGGACCAGGTTTTAGAAAATAAAAGCATTTATCCATGGTGATGCGGAATTGTAGCAGTGTTTATACTTTTGGTCATTCCTTAGAGAAGTATTACCTTGGTGGACAACCAGCTGGCTTCAGGGAAGATTGTACCCTAGATACATGCTTAAAACAGCAGTATAAAACATAACTGGCTGACAGTGCTGGTTTTGGTTAGGGTCATTTTCTTATTATTCATGGTAGGCTGAGAGCACAGGGGATGATATCAGTTTCTACCCTGTGGAACTCTTATGATGGCCAGATATAGTACTTCCCTCTGTTGTCAACACTAGAGAAAAATTTGGCAGATGGAGACTTATGAATAGAAAAGTAGTGAATATTAGTAATTGTGGTTTGTTTTAAGAAGAGAGAAATTCATTTTTTCAGTGGTATTTTAGAAAGGATCTTAAGAGTTGAAATTTAAAATTCTAAAAAAATTTGTTTTTAACAAATGGAACATGATTTTTAATTCCAGTATTCTTTAATTTCTTTCTTTCTTAAGTATGCTTTATCCTAGGATATTGTGGCAACCCATATTACAGTCCTTTGGGACCTGGGTTAACTCATCTTTGTTTCCCTAGTACTGGCACATGTGAGTGGCTCAATAAGTTGTTTTTGACATGAACCAGTGACCTTTGGAATTTATACAACATTAAAAATTAATTGGGAAATTGCATATAACAAATAAGATGATGGTGATTTTTCTGGTTGGTACCAATGTTCCAAACTTTCTTAGCCGGCATTATTTTATTTCCTAATTACTGGCAGAGTAGGGAACAAAGACAGGAGGCTCAGAAGGTTCTCTATTATTTAACTAGACTCGATTGTTTTCTTGGGCAGGGGACTATAGTGCTGTTACTATGTATAAGTTATCTTTGTGATTCTGATTAGCTGATTTACCACTGAGATTTTTTCAGGAGAGGAATGCCATTTTAGATAATCAATCTGGGCAAGGATCTATGTGACATTAGTCATCTTAGGAAAAAATGTTTGTTTCAGAACAGAGGATAGTCAGGAAACCAGATGTATGCTTTTCCAGGAAAGAGGGCATGGTGAACGGTTGAGTATGATTATTATATATTTTTCTACTTGGAATATTATATTATGAAGAGATTTTATTTCCAGTCCTCAAAGGGAACAATTTAGAAATTTGATGCGTAAATATTTTTATTATGTTCGATTAACCAACATATATCATTAGATGCATAAGGATTTTTAAAACTCTTAACAACAACAAAAATCAAACAGCCTTACTAAAAAATTGTTAGTGATGAGACATCACTAATCATTAGGGAAATACAAATCAAAACCACAGTGAGATACCACCCTATACCCATTAGGATGACTACTATAAAAAGACCAAAACCCAAAATACCAAATGTTGTGAGGATGTAGAGAAATTGGAAGCCCTGTGCATTGCTGGTGGGAATGTAACATGGTGCAAATGCCTTGGAAACTGGTATGACAATTCCTCAAAAAGCTTAACATAGTATTACCACGTGATCAGCAATTCCACTTCTGGGTATATACCTAAAAGAAGTGAAGGCAGTGACTTGAATAGATATTTCTACACCCATGTTCATCGCAGCATTTTCACAGTAGCCAAAATATGGAAGCAATTCACATATCCGAGAGATGAATGGATATACAAAATGTGTATATGTACAGTAGAATATCATTCAACCTTAAAGGGGGAGATTTTCACAAATGCTATAACATGGATGAATAGACGTTAGGCTAAGTGAAGTAAGGCAGTCATGAAAGGACAAATATTATATGATTCCACTTATATGAGTTTCCTACGATAGAGAGACAGAAAGTAGATGCTAGTTGCCAGGGCCCGGGGGGAAAGGAGGAATGGGGAGTTCTTGTTTAAGGGGCACAGAGTTTCAGTTGGGGAAGGTGAAAAAGTTCTGCAGACGGATGGTGCTGACGATCACGCAACAATACAAATGTGCTTAATGCCATAGAGCTGTTCAGTTAAAAATGACTAAAATGGCAAAACAAACAAAACTATCTGTATGGAATTTGCAGTCAGCCCATAATCATAACCTACATGATAAAGATGAGTTATATGTGAATTACCAACACCTTCCTCCACCACACAATATGTATATAACACTGTGGTAACAAAACAGTACTACTTGAATGAAGGTAAACTACCTGAATTAATAATAAATGTAGTGGAATGGTACTGCCATTGGTCTTCACTGTTGGGTCGGGTTCTAGATTTGCCAAGTAGTGTGTAGGAGCTATTGTATTCCCACTTTTTCATTTTGTTTTGGATCTGTTTTTTTTTTTTTATTATGTTCAGTTAGCCAGCATATAGTAGTACATCATTAGTTTTTTAAAATTTTTATTGTTATGTTAATCACCATACATTACATCATTAGTTTTTGATGTAGTGTTCCATGATTCATTGTTTGTGTATAACACCCAGTGCTCCATGCAGAATGTGCCCTCTTTAATACCCATCACCAGGCTAACCCATCCCCCCACCCCCCTCCCCTCTAGAGCCCTGTTTGTTTTTCAGAGTCTCTCATAGTTCATCTCCCCCTCCGATTTCCCCCCTTCATTCTTCGCCTCCTGCTATCTTCTTTTTTTTCTTTTTTCTTAACAAATATTGCATTATTTGTTTCAGAGGTACAGATCTGTGATTCAACAGTCTTGCACAATTCACAGCGCTCACCATAGCACATACCCTCCCCAATGTCTATCATCCAGCCACCCCATCCCTTCCACCCCCCCCAATCCAGCAACCCTCAGTTTGTTTCCTGAGACTAAGAATTCCTCATATCAGTGAGGTCATATGATATATGTCTTTCTCTGATTGACTTATTTCGCTCAGCATAACACCCTCCAATTCCATCCACGTCATTGCAAATGACAAGATCTCATTCCTTTTGATGGCTGCATAATATTCCATTGTGTGTGTGTGTGTGTGTGTGTGTGTGTGTGTGTGTGTGTGTGTGTGTGTATACTACATCTTCTTTATCCATTTGTCTATCGATGGACATCTTGGCTCTTTCCACAGTTTGGCTATTGTGGACATTGCTGCTATAAACATCAGGGTGCACGTACCCCTTTGGATCCCTACATTTGTATCTTTGGGGTAAATACCCAGTAGTGCAATTGCTGGATCGTATAGTAGCTCTATTTTCAACTTTTTGAGGAAACTCCATACTATTTTCCAGGGTGGCTGCACCAGCTTGCATTCCCACCAACAGTGTAGGAGGGTTCCCCTTTCTCCGCATCCCCGCCAACATCTGTCATTTACTGACTTGTTAATTTTAGCTATTCTGACTAGTGTGAGGTGGTATCTCATTGAGGTTTTGATTTGGATTTCCCTGATGCCGAGCAATGTTGAGCACTTTTTCATGTATCTGTTGGCCATTTGGATGTCTTCTTTGGAAAAATGTCTGTTCATGTCTTCTGCCCATGTCTTGATTGGATTATTTGTTCTTTGGGTGTTGAGTTTGGTGTTGAGTTTGATAAGTTCTTTATAGATTTTGAATACTGGCCCTTTATCTGATATGTCATTTGCAAATAACTTCTCCCATTCTGTCGGTTGTCTTTTGGTTTTGTGGACTGTTTCCTTTGCTGTGCAAAAGCTTTTTATCTTGATGAAGTCCCAATAGTTCATTTTTGTCCTTGCTTCCCTTGCCTTTGGTGATGTTTCTAGGAAGAAGTTCCTGCGGCTGAGGTCAAAGAGGTTGCTGCCTGTGTTCTCCTCAAGGATTTTGATGGACTCCTGTCTCACATTTAGGTCTTTCAACCATTTGGAGTCTATTTTTGTGTGTGGTGTAAGGAAATGGTCCAGTTTCATTCTTCTGCATGTGGCTGTCCAATTTTCCCAACACCATTTGTTGAAGAGACTGTCTTTTTTCCATTGGACATTCTTTCCTGCTTTGTCAAAGATGAGTTGACCATAGAGTTGAGGGTCCATTTCTGGGCTCTCTATTCTGTTCCATTGATCTGTGTGTCTGTTTTTGTGCCAGTACCATACTGTCTTGATGATGACAGCTTTGTAATAGAGCTGGAAATCCGGAATTGTGATGCTGTCAGCTTTGCTTTTCTTTTTCAACATTCCTCTGGCTATTAGGGGTCTTTTCTGGTTCCATACTAATTTTAGGATTATTTGTTCCATTTCTTTGAAAAAAGTGGATGGTATTTTGATGGGGATTGCATTGAATGTGTAGATTGCTCTAGGTAGCACTGACATCTTCACAATGTTTGTTCTTCCAATCCATGAGCATGGAATGTTTTTCCATTTCTTTGTGTCTTCCTCAATTTCTTTCATGAGTTTTTATAGTTTTCTGAATACAGATTCTTTGCCTCTTTGGTTAGATTTATTCCTAGATATCTTATGGTTTTGGATGCAGTTGTAAATGGGATTGACTCCTTAATTTGTCTCTCTTCTGTCTCGTTGTTGGTGTATAGGAATGCCACTAATTTCTGTGCATTGATTTTATATCTTGCCACTTTACTGAATTCCTGTATGAGTTCTAGCAGTTTTGGGGTGGGGTGTTTTGGGTTTTTCACATAAAGTGTCATATCATCTGCAAACAGTGAGAGTTTGACTTCTTCTTTGCCGATTTGGATGCCTTTTATTTCTTTTTGTTGTCTGATTGCTGTGGCTAGGACTTCTAATACTGTGTTGAATAGCAGTGGTGATAGTGGACATCCCTGCTGCGTTCCTGACCTTAGGGGGAAAGCTCTCAGTTTTTCCCCATTGAGAATGATATTTGCTATAGGTTTTTCATAGATGGCTTTTATGATATTGAGGTATGTACCCTCTATCCCTATACTCTGAAGAGTTTTGATCCAGAAAGGATGCTGTACTTTGTCAAATGCTTTTTCTGCATCTATTGAGAAGATGATATGATTCTTGTTCTTTCTTTTGTTAATGTATTGTATCACGTTGATTGATTTGTGGATGTTGAACCAACCTTGCAGCCCAGGGATAAATTCCACTTGGTCGTGGTGAATAATCCTTTTAATGTACTGTTGGATTCTATTGGCTAGTATTTTGGTGAGAATTTTTGCATCTGTGTTCATCAAGCATATTGGTCTGTAATTCTCCTTTTTGATGGGGTCTTTGTCTGGTTTTGGGATCAAGGTAATGGTGACCTCATAAAACGAGTTTGGAAGTTTTCCTTCCATTTCTATTTTTTGGAACAGTTTTAGAAGAATAGGTATTAATTCTTCTTTAAATGTTCGGTGGAATTCCCCTGGGAAGCCATCTGGCCCTGAGCTTTTGTTTTTTGGGAGCTTTTGATGACTGCTTCAATTTCCTAGTGGTTATAGGTCTGTTCAGGTTTTCTGTTTCTTCCTGGTTCAGTTTTGGTAGTCGATACATATCTAGGAATGCATCCATTTCTTCCAGGTTATCTAATTTGCTGGCATATAGTTGCTCATAATATGTTCTTATAATTGTTTGTATTTCTTTGGTGTTGCTTGTGATCTCTTTTCTTTCATTCATGATTTTGTTGATTTGGGTCATTTTTCTTTTCTTTTTGATAAGTCTGGCCAGGGGTTTATCACTCTTGTTAATTCTTTCAAAGAACCAGCTCCTAGTTTCATTGATCTGTTCTACTGTTCTTTTGGTTTCTATTTCATGGATTTCTGTTCTTATCTTTATTATTTCTCTTCTCCTGCTGGGTTTAGGCTTTATTTGCTGTTTTTTCTCTAGCTCCTTTAGGTGTAGGGTTAGGTTGTATATTTGAGACCTTTCTCGTTTCTTGAGAAAGGCTTGTATTGCTATATACTTTCCTCTTAGGACTGCCTTTGCTGCATCCCAAAGGTTTTGAAGAGTTGTGTTTATATTTTCATTGGTTTCCATGAATTTTTTAATTCTTCTTTAATTTCCTGGTTGACCCATTCATTCTTTAGTAGGATGCTCTTTAGCCTCCATGTATTTGAGTTCTTTCCAACTTTCCTCTTGTGATTGAGTTCTAGTTTCAAAGCATTGTGGTCTGAAAATATGCAGGGAATAATCCCAATCTTTTGGTATCGGTTGAGACCTGATTTGTGACCTAGGATGTGATCTCTTCTGGAGAATGTTCTATGGGCACTAGAGAAGAATGTGTATTCTGTTGCTTTGGGATGGAATGTCCTGAATATGTCTGTGAAGTCCATTTGGTCCAGTGTGTCATTTAAAGTCTTTATTTCCTTGTTGATCTTTTGCTTAGATGATCTGTCCATTTCAGTGAGGAGGGTGTTAAAGTCCCCCACTATTATTGTATTATTTTCAATGTGTTTCTTTGCTTTTGTTATTAATTGGCTTATATAATTGGCTGCTCCCATGTTGGGGGAATAGATATTTACAATTGTTAGATGTTGTTGGACAGACCCTTTAAGTAGGATATAGCGTCTTTCCTCATGTCTTTACAGTCTTCGGTTTAAAATCTAATTTGTCTGATATGAGGATTGCCACCCCAGCTTTCTTTTGGTGTCCATTAGCATGGTAAATGGTTTTCCACCCCCTCACTTTCAATCTGGGGGTGTCTTTGGGTCTCAAATGAGTCTCTTGCAGACAGCATATTGATGGGTCTTGTTTTTTTATCCAATCTGATACCCTGTGTCTTTTGATTGGGGCATTAAGCCCATTTACATTCAGGGTAACTATTTAAAAAGATGAATTTAGTGCCATTGTATTGCCTGTAAGGTGACTGTTACTGTATATTGTCTGTGTTCCTTTCTGGTCTATGTTGCTTTTAGGCTCTCTCTTTGCTTAGAGGACCCCTTTCAATATTTCTTGTAGGGCTGGTTTTGTGTTTGCAAATTCCTTTAGTTTTTCTTTGTCCTGGAAGCTTTTTATCTCTCCTTCTATTTTCATTGACAGCCTAGCTGGATATAGTATTCTTGGCTGCATATTTTTCTCGTTTAGTGCTCTGAAGATATCATGCCAGTCCTTTCTGGCCTGCCAGGTCTCTGTGGGTAGGTCTGTTGCCAATCTAATTTTTCCTCCACTGTAGGTTACAGATCTCTTGTCCCGAGCTGCTTTCAGGATTTTCTCTTTGTCTCTGAGACTCGTAAGTTTTACTATTAGATGTCACGGTGTTGACCTAATTTTATTGATTTTGAGGGGGGTTTTCTGTGCCTCCTGGATTTTGATGCCTGTTTCCTTCTCCACATTAGGGAAGTTCTCTGCTATAATTTGCTCCAATATACCTTCTGCCCCCCCCCTCTTTTTCTGGGATCCCAATTATTCTAATGATGTTTCGTCTTATGGTATCGCTTATCTCTCGAATTCTGCCCTCGTGATCCAGTAGTTGTTTATTTCTCTTTTTCTCAGCTTCTTTATTTTCCATCATTTGGTCTTCTATATCACTGATTCTCTCTTCTGCCTCATTTATCCTAGCAGTTAGTGCCCCCATTTTTGATTGTGCCTCATTAGTAGCCTTTTTGATTTCGACTTGGTTAGATTTTGGTTCTTTTATTTCTCCAGAAAGGGTTTCTCTAATAACTTCCATGCTTTTCTCAAGCCCAAGTAGTATCTTTAAAATCATGATTCTGAACTCTAGGTCCGACATCATACTCATGTCTGTATTGAGTAGGTTCCTGGCAGTCGGTGCTACCTCTTGTTCTTTTTGTTGAGGTGATTTTTTCCATCTTGTCATTTTGTCCAGAGGAGAATAGATGAATGATAGAACAAAATGCTAACCGGGCAACAACGACCCCAGAAAATATATTCTAAACGAATCAGAAAAGACGGAAGCTGGGGGGAAACAAAGGGAAAGAAAGAAAAAATAAAAAAAAAATAAAAACAAACAAAAACAGAACAAAACAAAACAAAAAGAGTATGATCAAATATGATCAGGGTGGTGCATAGATCAGTGCCACACAGTAGATTTTGGGTGTATTTTGGTCTGTTAGAAGAAAGTGCCTCCCAATATTTTAAGGAAAGAAAACTTATATATGTACAAAAATAAGGGTTGATATGATTAAGGGATGGAATATGACTGTAAATATGAAAATTATAAAAAATTTTATAAAAGGAATTGATAAGAAGTTGTTTGAAAAAAGAAAGAAGAGAATTTAAAAAAAAAAGGGGGGGGAGAGAATGTGATCAGGCAGGAGACTAGAACAAAGCCATACACTAGAGATTTAGGGTATATTTTGATCTGTTAGAAGAAACTGTATCTCAAAATTTTAAAGAGAGAACAACTTATATATATATGCCAAAAATAAGGGTAACTACTATGAAGGGATAGAATATGACTCTAACAGTGAAAAATAGAAATGTTTTATTTTATTTTTTTTAAAGATTTTTATTTATTTATTTGTCAGAGAGAGATAGCACGAACAGGGGGAGCAGTAGAGGGAGAGGGAGAAGCAGGCTCCTCACTGAGCAAGGAACCCGATGTGGGACTCGATCCCGGGACCCCGGGATCATGACCTGTGCTGAAGGCAGACGCTTAACAACTGAGCCACCCAGGTGTCCCAAAAATGTTTTTTTATAAAAGGGATTGATAAGATGTTGGTTGAAAATGGGAAAAAAAATTAAAAAAAAAGTTTAAAAAATTAACTTTGAAAGACTAAAGAATCATGGTAAAAAAGCCATGAATTCTATGTGCTGTATTCCCCTAGTGCTGGAGTTCTGCTGTTCTCATTGATCGGTAAACTTGGTCTTGGCTGGCTGTTCTTGCTGATCTTCTGGGGGAGGGGCCAGTTGCCATGGTTTCCAAATGTCTTTGCCGGAGGCAGAATTGCCCCACCGTTGCCGGTCTGGGCTAAGCAATCTGCTGTAATCTGCTTGGGTTTGCTCTCAGGAGCTTTCGTTCCCTGCAAGCTTTCTGTCCAGCTTTGGAGGACGAAAGTGAAAATGGTGGCCTCCCAATCTCTGCCCCAGAGGAGCCGAGAACTCGGGGCCCCGCTCCTCAGTGCGCCCCCCATAGAAAAGCAGTCAGTCACTCCCGTCTCCCCCGTCTCCGGCCGTACTCCGTGCTCACCCGGCCTATGACTGAGCATTTCTATCTCTGGCTTCCGACCCCGTGTGGAGTCTCCAAACCCAGCAGATCCCTGCGGTGCGCTCCTGCGCCACTCCTCCCAGGGGAGGAAGGGGAATCTTCCCGGATCTTGCGCTTGTTGGGTCCTTGCTGGAGGAGCAGTGGGCGGACTGCACCGGGGATCATGGTTTAGGGCAACCCCGAGCTGAGAGCCTGCACCTCGGCTCCGTCTCTGCAGCCGGTTTCCCACTCCGATACCCAGGAGCTCTGCCGCACTCAGGCACCCCCGGTCTTTCTGTGACCCCGAGGGTCCTGAGACCACACTGTCCCGCGAGGGTTCCACCCCCCGCTTAGCCACTGGAGCGACATCCCTCAGCGGAGCCGACTTCTAAAAGTTCCGATCTTGTGCTTTGCGGCTCTATCACTTGCCTGAAGCCGCCAACGGAGGCCCCCTCCCCTGCCGTCTATCCTCCCGAATATTGCCTCGGATTCACTTCTCCGCACGTCCTACCTTCCAGTAAGTGGTCGCTTTTCTGTTCAGAGTTGTTGCTATTCTTTTCTTCGATCTCCTGTTGAGTTCGTAGGTGTTCAGAATGGTTTGATCCCTATTCAGCTGAATTCCTGAGACCAGACGAAATCCAGGTCTCCTACTCCTCCGCCATCTTGCTCTGCCCCCCCGCCACATCATTAGTTTTTGATGTAGTGTTCAACGATTCATTATTTGCATATAACACCCAGTGCTCATCACCACACGTGCCCTCCTTAATACCCATCATCCAGGTTCCCCATCTCCCCACTCCCCTCCCTTCTGTAACCCTGTTTGTTTCCCTGAGTCCAGAGTCTCTCATAGTTTGTCTCCCTCTCTGAGTTCTTCCCATTCAGTTTTCCCTCCCTTCCCCTGTGGTCCTCCACGCTATTCCTTATGTTCCACATCTGAGTGAAACCATATGATAATTAACTTTCTCTGCTTGATTTATTTCACTTAACATAATCTCCTCCAGTCTCATCCATGTAGATGCGAATGGTGGGTATTCATCCTTTCTGATGGCTGAGTAATAATCCATCATATATATGAACCACATCTTCTTTATCCATTCGTCTGTTGAAGGACATCTCGGCTCCTCCCACAGTTTGGCTATTGTGGACATTGTTGCTATGAATATAATTATGTTTATAGTAAAATTTTAGTTGTGGTGCTTCTGAATGTTCTGCTGTTGCAAACTCCAAAGAAAAAGTTTGCTAGAACTGAGGATGGTGCTGAGGATAGAAGATGTAGAACATACAACACCTTGACTCTGTTTCCAAAGGTACAGCTTGGCTTTGTGATAGTTCTTGTTAACAGTTTTCTAAAATTTTACAACATGGAAGTCAACAATATTCATATCCAAATGACATGTTAAGACTTCTTCTTTCCATGAACAGAAATGGTTAAGAGTTGCAGGGGTGATGGGGTATGAGTTTATGGAAATATTCTAAATCCTGCTGAGAAACGATAGGGCTGTGATAGAATGAACACAAGAAAACAGCTGGGGAAGTGGCTGCTTCGATCATTGAAAAATTGTTTTGGCACAAAAACATGTTGATACCTATGGACAGTGTGTTTTGCCTGATGCTTGAGCTAATGGAGGAAATGAAAAAAAATCTTTTAAGACATTTATTTACCTATTTACTCATGGCTTGACTGTATATTTAATAAATGTCCACCCATCCAGTACAATACCTTTATCATCATGGTGACGTGACCTTTTCTCACTAGAAAAAGAAAATTTATGTTTAGTACCAGGAAAAGGAAATGTTCTGTTCGTGTTTGTGTTACAAGCATGTATTTCAAAGAGATGTACATAAAAACAGAAACATGTTTTGAATTGCTTACTCCAAAACCAACTGGGACTAGAAAAAATAAGTGGAAAGAGTCGGCCCAGGGGAGTCCTTTATTAGAATCAGAACAGTGATTAGACCTTAGTTTTTAGGACTTCTCTTTCAGTGCATTTTATAACTCTATTCAGTTTCTCCGAAGAGCTTAAAGGCATCAGAAAATTGGAGGCTTGTTAATGATTCATTTAAATCACTGTGTCTGTATGATTCTTTAAAAAAAAAAAAACATCAACATTAAGGGGCGCCTGGATGGCTCAGTCGTTAAGTGTCTGCCTTCGGCTCAGGTCATGATCCCAGGGTCCTGGGATCGAGCCCTGCATCGGGCTCCCTGCTCGGCGGGAAGTCTGCTTCTCCCTCTCCCACTCCCCCTGCTTGTGTTCCCTCTCTCACTGTGTCTCTCTCTGTCAAATAAATAAAATCTTTAAAAAAAAATCAACATTAAGAACATTTATTGAGCCCACATCCACAACCATATACTAGGTATTGTGGTTAGGTATAGAATACTTGACACTTTCTGAATTTTGTGCTTCTGAATGAGTTAGAGTCTGCTGGGATAGATAATACCGACACCCCCGCCTGGCTCTCCAAGAAAAGAGAATACCCCCAGATCAAAGAAACAAAAAGATGCTCAAGTATTTTTCCAAACTCTTTTGTTTTACTAATATATATAGACTGGTCCCCCTCCCCCCAAACAAACAAACAAACAAACAAAAAAACCCGAGCATAATTGGCTCAATTTAATGCATATTTGTCATATGCTGTGTTCGGCAATAGACATAAATATAAACAGTCCCCATCTTCAAATTTGTGATTTTGAATGCAGTTGGAAGGGCTAATAAGACAGAGAGGTGCACAGGGCTGTCCTACAAGGCAAATTCCTAGTGTTCCTAAGAGAGACATATCAGTAAGTGTTGCCTTGACCCTAGTACCTGACCCTTGCCCTCATACCTGGTTTTATGTTTCATAGAATACCCTTGCATTGTCCGCTGCTTCAAATTCTGTTAGCAAGTGGTCACTAGAATGTATATGATGTGACATGAAAAAGGGGACCAGGAAGAAAGCATTGTATGAGATGGGCCTTGAGGGAGGGATAGAATGCCTGCCAATTTGGGGAAGGAAGTCAGAGGCAGGAAAGCATGGGTCACTTTCACAGAGCAGCGATTGGCCTGCCATGACCCAAGCCTGGAGGGACTCTTAAGGAAACAAGCCATAAAGGTAAGGTTGATTGATAGAAACATGTTTCTCTGACACGGTTTGACATAATTTCAGAGAGATGTCCACTTTTAATTTTTACAAAAGTAGTTTGTCCTGGACTCCTCAGTGTTTGAGCTGTGATTATACAAATAATTCAGGCAGGAATGAACTAGTGAGGATGTCTGAAGTTTTCCCAGACATTTCATGCCTTTGTTAGTATGACTTGCTCATTCTTTTCCTATTGATTTTACTCCGTTCTCTATGCTCTGCTTGCTCCCTTACCTACTTTTTTCCACATGGGTGATAAAGCTCCTAGGATTTAGTTTTTCTCCATTCATTCCATTTTCCTATAATAGCAAAATATTTGTAACCCCATCACTAATATTCTTGCCAAAATGGACTTTTCCGAACTTTCTCTGGAGTTCATGACTGTTCTTTCTCTTTCAGCATTGGTATTTCTCCAGTGGAGTATCAGTCCATGGTCTGTGCATGAAGATCATGCTGATTAATAATAGTTGCTGGGCATATTATAACACATTTGTTAGCCTGTGATTAATTGTGAAGTTTTTCTGGCTAACTTTTCAAATGCATTTGGCTACCAAACAAGAAAACATTTCAAAAACTGTAATCCATTTGCGATAATATTTGAAGCTAATTTAAATCATGTTCTTAATAATTCTGGAGTGTCTAAATATTGATTAATACGTTTTTGGTTAATGAAACACAGGTGTGTGATTTTACTATTACTTTTGCTTGTGTGTATTTATAAACATTTTGTTTCAAAAGGAAGTGGTAAAGGCCGGCTTTGGTGTTTCTTTTGCTTTTCATTAGCTTTATATTCAGATAGAAAATGTTTAAAAAGGCTATGAATTGCCTATCCAAAGTGTTACTTTCCTAATTTATCTTATCAGCAGTTAGAATAGGCCGCTGAACTTCGTGTTGGTCAGGTTGAAGTGCTCTGTAGGAGAAAGTTTTGCCATGGAGTTTGTGTAAGAAATTAAGAAAACATATTTTTTGCTTTTTGAATGTCAGTGTTACACGTTTGGGCATATGCAAGCCTAATGGTCTGCTTGTCTGTATCATTTTCTCCTGGAATAACAGCTTAACAGTTTTCCTGGTTGAATTGTGTTAAAATCTTTAAAGGCTACATTCACTAAAACATATGTCCAATGTTTGGGCAGCCAAAATCTGTGCAGTTTCTTTAATGGAGTATAACTTAGCAATTTGCTCTTATATGGATATCTTATTGTCAAATCTACATTAAAATAACCTCAGCTTGGAGTCTGTTATTTCATATTTAAATTGTTGTGGGATGTGCTGAAGTATACGTTTGCCCTATCTTAAAAATGGAGCTTTCTAAGAAAGCAATAGCTTCAGTACATCACAGGAGGACATACTTAATATAATGAAATTATTTTGTAATAGGCTTTTATCTAATTAACTTTTCTTGAGTGTCTACCATATTTTGAGCATTGTACTAGATATCCTGCATAGATAACTTGAAGTGATAGCCACTTGTAATGACGTCTGGGTAGAAGATGGACAATGGAAAAAGTCACGGAGTGGCCAGACCAGGAACAAGGCATTGTCAGCGTCCCATCAGAACAGAGGTGTCTTGATCATTCTGTTGTTGGCAAAGTTGCTGTGTGTTCCGTATTGAAAGTTTGATAGGGGAAGGGATGGCTAACTGAAATAGTGAGAAAGTGAGACTCCATGAGAGAAATCCAGGGCGGACCAGTGCGAACTGACTTAGCAGCCACAGTCTATTTCACTCCTAGCCTTCCAGAATTGCTTTTAAAGTTTTCTTGACAAACCTTCTGGAGCCAGTGTAGGAAACAAAGCCCTTTTGTTTCGTGGTAGGGGATACAGAGAACAGTTATTCACAGTCCTAGTCTTTAATTGGCTTAGCTTTCCCTGGTGCCATTTGTTGTCTCTAACTCACTCGTGCTCCATCTGCCCGAGGCCAGGATCCTGGAGCAGGTCTTAGTGGCAAGAAGTTGAAGAAGCAGATACTGGAAAATCCAGCCTTACGTGATCTTTCCTGGCTCTGATAGGTTCAGCTTTTCATACTGAAAAGTTGCTTAAACCCTCTTAAATTTTTTTTTTCCTCCAGTGGTGAAATAGGTTTATCTCAGAAGAAAACTTGAAACTTTAAAAATTTCTTCTAAAGAAAATGAATTTTAAAGTATTATTAGTATTTATATCTTTAGCTATTTTAAAAAGGTTAATGGCTATCCCCGTTAAAAGGCACTATGTTAATTTTTACTAAATACCTCAAAATGCTAAATTTGGCTAACAATATAACCTGGCAGTTGTGTATCGTGCTTAAATGTGTGAAAATGAAATTCCTGTTAAAGTTGAACAAAAACATGTAATTTGATCAGAGTATCTAATTGAATCACAAAGAATAGAGTAAAACTGCCTCTAATTTTCTAGATTTGTGATCTCATTATCATAATATTAAGTGTTAATTTCCAAAGGAATATGGAAAAGAAACAATCTTCAGAAATTCTAGTAAGTTAAAATCATGAATGATAAAAAAGCACATTCCACGTTGAATTTAATTATATCTTACAAAATTACTGAACTGTATTTATAGACTCAGTCATTAATAATATATGCTAATTGTTTGGTGATATGACTTGGAAAATATCACAGTTACTTCTTAATTTTGGCATTTTTCAGAATTTTGTTGTAATTTTATTTTACACATTTTAATACTTTTCAGATATCAAGAGTTGACTTTAAGAAGCAAAAATGAAACTTAGGTGCTTTACAAATTAAATTAAGTAATCAATCTGAAATGCTCAGCTCACAGCCTAGCACATAGCAACTTATGGGACAACCAGTTGTTGATGATGATCATTATTTCTGACTCCTCTCTTCTTGCCACACTGTCTCTCACTAGTTTGTATACCATAATAATTTCCAGAAACTCACAGTGTTATTACTTTTCATTGTGTTTAACCTTTAGCTCTTGATATTTTAGAAATTTCTGGAATTTCTTCTGTAACTGTCAGCATAACTCCTGATCCGAGAACACACAGGCACATAACACACGTACGGAGGTGTTGAAAAGCTTCATGTTCTCTGATGCTAATAGCTCATTGAGCATGTTGTGTAGGGTCCAACAGTTTAAGGGCCAAGAGGTGAGCTGGTCATCATCCTGCCATGGAGCACAATCTACGGAGACTGGCAAGGGAAGGCTGACTCCCTGTGTTCTTAGTGTGCTTATTTCCTGCTGGAGCTTGGGACCTTAGGGTTCTCTTGTACTGGAAGCTACTCCTAAAATATCATTAAAAAAATTGTTAGGTTTTTTTGAGGAGATTATGACTACAACAGTGTGTACTTGTTACTTTCAGCATTAATTCAAGGGCTTTACTTTTACTTAATAATGACTTATTGGGAATACTTGCGATAATATAAAAATGCATTTTACATAGTCTTTTCCCAAGAATTCCTTCACTGTCACTCCTTAGGAGAAACAAGTTTTGGTAGTTTGGAATGAATCCCTCCAGACTATTTACACATGTTGGCTCAGGACATACAGCTATGTATATTGGTGTCCCCACTGCTGTGGTGTTTGTTTGATTATTCTTTTTTTTTTGTAAAAATGAGATTATGTTGTTCTGCAGTTTGCTCATATTATCAGTTCATTTACCATAGGCATCTTTCCCTGTCCTCAGTCTTTTTTGTGGCTGCATAATATCCAACTATATTGCTATGTCTCGGTTTATCTAGCCTTACGCCTGCTGAAGGACACTCGGCAGGTCTCCAGATTTCATCATGTTGCATAAACTCCAAGGGTTGGAAGCTTTCGCCCTGGCTACATCTGTGCTTCGTTTCCCCAGTATATTCTGCAGGCTATAGGAAGCCAGGCTCCCTGCCCTGGTTGCTTATTGGCCTTCAGGAATCATTCTGAAGGTTGTCATTCGATCTTGGATAGAACTCAGCTCAAATCAAAAATACCAATTCTGTTGTGTGGAGGTTTAAGGTAACAGCAGCATTTTTATAGAAGTTTCTCATTTCTACCTCCCAGGGATTTAAGATGCATCCTCTAGCTGGGATGGATTTTAGCTATGTCATCCTTGGGCACTTATACATTGGCAGACTTTCGGGTTTCAGAGCGATAAGAAAGGTTTAGTTGTCAAATCTGTTTTTTTAACTGGTAGTCCTTTAGGTCAGGACTTCTTTTAGAGAGTCCTTTGAGAACACATTTGTTTTTTGTTTTTTTTTTTTTCGTAATTGTGGACTATTTCTGTCTCTGTATATTTCTAACCAGGTACGTTAAAATTTAAATTTGCTACTTTCATAAATGGCATAATTAATCACAGTCCTAAAATCCAAATACCAGTATACGAAGGTTAGAATTTCACTGGGGGCGGGGATGGTATTCATTAAGGTGTTCATAAAATTTTATGTTTTTAAGTCACTATGTACTCAGTAGACACAATAACTTATTTTTTTCATGGCTACTGGCCATATCTTGGAGTTTAACATCTGTTCCTTTTAAGGTTTTAAACTCTAATTGCTTAGAATGAAGGCAGTCTTTTAATTTATATACATATATTTGCTTGGAAGATCTTATATTCACAAAATATTAATGTATAATTTAAGAAAGGTGATATCACATTATTAGACATGTAGCAGAGACATTATCCCTGCTCTTTGGCAACATGTTAATTATTCAATATATTTGAAGCAGTAACTTGCTATTGATTTTAATATTTTTTACCTTCCAACACAGCTGTCATCCTGCTATGATATCATAAGCTATTCTTTTTGATTTATTATGGTACAGAGTATATCACGCTGGGCGAACAACCACACTGAGCCAGTATTGAGACTACATCTTTTTGTTTGTGACATTTTCTAGGTTAAAATGGAGTTGTGGTGGTTAACCAGATTTTAATGCACATGAACAAAGACGGCTGGAACCCTTGTACTTTTGCAGTGATTTCTTCCTGCTAGGTTTCCTTGAACATCGAGTAGCTTGAGCTTTTCCTGCATTACAGCTTTTCCATGCTATTTCCATGTGTTCCTTCTCCACAAAACCCTATTTCCCAAGGCTGTTTGTTTATATGCAAATACACCCGAAAATGAATGCAACAAAGAAAGCACTTTCATTCTTAAGGTAATATGAAGAAAAAATGATTTTGAGATTAAAAACATGAAAGACCATAATTTAGTTTGTAACACAGAAGTGTTTTATAATGGAATGCCTTTTAATGACAGAATTACAAATCTCATTTTTCTTTTGTAGGACTATAAACTATATTGAAAATTTTTGTAACAGTGCAAATATCAAATAACTGCAGTGAGAGAAAGTTACAACTTATTTGGCCTAAAACTGTATTACTAATTTTTAATTATTTATTGGATTGAAATACGTTGTTTTTATTCCTTAATCAAAACTGCCATCATATACTTGAAAACATGTATTCTCTTCAGCATCAGATTTTCCTTTTCTCTTTCAGTCTGTGATCAAAACAGGGCGACTGCTAATCAGCCATGAGGCTCCCTTGACAGGCGGCTTTGCGTCGGAGATCAGCTCTACAGTTCAGGTAGAGTAACTTTTTGGCACCGGTTTTAACATTTGTGCAGTTACACTTGTCTATTCCAAGAAAAAAGTTCCTTATCACAATATATAAAAGTATGCACTTTTTGGAAATGCACGGTTTCCATTCGACTCTACCGTCCTTTAGTTGATGGTCTAATTACATCTTCTAGAAAAGAAATCTTGAAGTAATAAAAGCTGAAAATTCCTTTATAGGAAGAAGAAAGTTTGAAATGAGTTTACAAAACTGATGTTAGTTATGTTTGCTAGTAGAACAAGAAAACTTTTAAATCTGAATGTGCTATTTCTCTTTTGATAAAACTTAAACTTATTGTGCAATATGTTGATCTTAGATTTTCAAAGCCTTCACCTTAACAAAAAAATGCATCTGTCAAAAGTCAATTATTATAAATTCACTAAATAATTTCAGAATCAGTAAGTGATTTTTAGTTTAATTAATAATCAAATTGTGTTATGCTATTAGCCATGCTTTAGAAATGGTTTAAAACCTTCTTTTTAAAAAGTAGAAACTGCTGCAAATTAGGGAAAAAAATCCCACATACTGCCTTATGAAGGATTTTTGTTTAAAACTTTTGTTTGCATTTATATCACAGATAGGAATAAGATGATCTAAATGAGTTTCATTTTTCCTAATTTTTTAAATTAAAAATTCAATAGCTATTTTAAATGTGAAGTATATGCATTTTAAATTAAGACTATCTTAATTTAATGTTTGCAAGTTTGCAAACATTTTACTTCTCTTTACTGGTGTTAAGATGATTCTGTTGTTAAGATACATGTTAAGTTGAGAATTCCTTCAAGAGTATATCATTTAAAAATTTGATATAAGATTATGTGTAATGATAAGTTTTTATAAGTTAAACTTTTAACCAGTAAACAGTGATTTTTAACCAGTGCCAAAATAGACATTTAATTTCTATATTAAATTATCTTTAAGTGCAAATCGACAGCATTGTAAATATTTTTAAATTAGATGAAGCAGACTTAAACATAAATGTTTTTAAAACTAGATCGATATAATCCATGATTTATAGTAAAAAACTATGCTGTTATTTTTATACATTATTTATATTGTCACTAACAAAAATTAGGAAAAGCAAATATTTGAGTTTTGCAGATTTGTTTTTTTATTTATTATATAAATTAAAATGTGAAGCATACTACTTATTATATAACATGAGTGCCTGGTATTTATTGTACATTTTATTCATTGAGTAGCATAATGTACTAACTTTGTAAAACAAAAAAAAGTGGGGGTCATGAGAACAAATCACTCTTAACACTAAGATGCTCTTTCAAGTCAGATGCGAAAGTGGAATTTTCTGACTCCTAGTTAATACGTAGTCCACTAAATCATTTGAAATGATAGTGACTTGGTAAGAGAACTTTGATCTGATAGCCTTATTCATTCTGCTCACTGAATGCCATTTTGTCATCTCGAAAATTTCATTTGCATTTAAATGTAAAAAGAAAACAAGTAGAACATAGAATTAGAAATTATAACTCCTCCTTTGAAGTCTGTTTTCTCAAAGTGTGCTTAAGCTGGATCTCCATAAATTATTAGTAAGCGGCAGTTGAGTGTAACATATTTTTCAGACTTGAAAAGAATTAGAAAGATCATCTGATTTAATGTCTAACAGTCTTCAATAGTACGTGGACTTGTGTTAACAGAAAAATATCAGGCTTCAAGAATACATTTGTGAATTTCAGTTTGAGGAACACCTATTACGAGTTAAACACAGTCATTACAAAAAGCTCACACGAACAAGATCATAACCACTGTGTTAAAATCAGATCCTGAAATTATGTGATAATGATTGGTGGTAACAGTTGTGAATGAGATTATCCGAAATATAATTATATTTATGGCATAACATGAAGACACCATGTAACCCTCTCTGACTCCCAAGAATATGCCCATAGGTGTCTGCAGGCTACAGCCTGAGAAATCGTGACCTAATCTGACCCCATTCCTTTTACACACTAGTGGTTGTTGTCCAGAGTGTGTTGGACTCACCCAGTTTAAAAGGACAGTGGAAGATCTGGAGCTAGGACAGGAATCTTGAGTAAATGTTGAGTTTGTGCATATGCATTCTTTATTCAAAGTTCCCCCGAGACCCAAGAGGAAAATAGAAGTTTTAAATTTATTATAAAAAGTTCTGTGTTCCATGTTAAAAATCACTCAACCAACTAACTGTAAAATGAATTAAGGCAATAAGGTAGAGGGATCAGCATTTGATGTTTTGGGGGATTAGTATTTGGATTTATTAGGATGAGGATGAATTTGAAAATATAGGTGTTTCTGCTTGAGTAAAGTATGGAAAATGAATTTTAATAAAATCAACACAGTATCCCCAAATGTTTGCCTATTGTGACTTTTATGTATTGATAAGAGAGGGGGGAGAAAAAGATGCCTTGAGAGATTTTTTTTCCCTTTTTCAGTAATAATGTTTGCGCATAACTCAGAGTAATCTGAAGAATAAGATCTGCTTTTCAGTAATTATTTCATGCACATATTCAACTAAGTACAGTGTCCTATACTGAGCATCTTTTTTATGGAAGGCCTCGTTCCCTGTTATAAGTGAAACCTCTATCACGTTACCAGTGCCTTGGATTGTTTAAACTGAAATTACTTAAGTGTGAGGTACAGTTGCTTTCACCACTTGGAATGATTCATATTTCTATATTTCTTTTTGTTGTATAAACTACAATGTAAGATTTAAAAAAAGGTAAAACAGGGTTAAGGTCTTGAAAGCCAGTTTTTTGGGGACAGCAGGGAAAAGGTACACAGAGAACTTATATTGTCTTGGAAAACAAGTTTGAAATTATGGATGAGAATGATCTATAAATTTTGAGCACTATTGATTAAAATCCTGAGTTATTTTCATTATTGTATCAATGGATGAAAATTTTACGTAAAAATTGAGCACACACCCAAAAATCTGCTCCACAAGCACTATTTTCTGGAAGATCTCTGGTAGTTCTTCAAAAGGTCACGGTTAATCTTACAAAAAATTGCTTTTAATATCACAGTATTTTAAGAGAATAGCGATTCACAATAAAACTAGTGTTTTTAAGTACATTCGAATCTGAGAACACCATTTTTAGTTTCCCTTCAGTTTTAAATTATTACCCCTGTTAAACATAAAAAATATTGAAGACAAGAAGGCACTATAGGGAGTATTCTTTCAAGTTTATAGTTGGTATTTTCAGATAGAAAAATTATATCATGCTGTATAAGATTGAGTATCAGTAGAACATTTTTCTGCTAGATATAGGAAGTATTGCCTGCATTACTCTTAAGCTTTTTTTTTAGTTGTACAGATAAAATATGACAAGAATGAATATGAAGTGTATTCCTACTTTATTTACATAACTTTCCAATTTACGGCAGGTGGCTCCTCCATCCTACAAGGGATTCATTGTCCGCATCTTGTTTGTTCTTGCCTGTTGTCCCTTTTCCTAAAGCCATTTATTTTATCAAAAAAATACTCACTGTTAACAGGCTTAGTTCGAAGTCATGTTAAACTCATGGAAGTGATTAAACATAGCATTTTTAAAATGGATTTGTCAATAGCTTCTTCGTGAAATTTATATGAATGCTTACAGAAATCAAAACCAATGCATCGAATCTAAGAACTGCTTTGCATTCCTATTGGATTGAATTTGGAAGTTAACTGGGAGGCAGAACAAAAAGAGGTCTGGTATATGGGCCCCCCACCCCTGGGGAAGATTTCTTGGTCAGTCATCCAAAGCTTCACTGTCTCTTCCCATCTAATTTTACATTCCCATCTGTTCTCACTTTGGAGGTGAGGGAACTTTTTCCTTCTTTCATTTGACACACACTGGAAGTTGGAGATATGCTGCTTTTAGGGACTTACGCATTCCATCGTGCACCCTGATTTGTAGAAAAGTGCAAAGATGACAGAATTTAGGTAATTCATTGACCTCGTTGTGTAGTTTGAGCAAAGATTTCATTGCTTCAGAAAATTATATAAATTAATTATATGTGATGTTTGTATTCCTCAGCTTTATGTAAACACAGGTTTTAAAAAAATCATTACTGTGCCAAAAGAAATGTGTAAACCTCATCCATTTTAATATTCCTCTAATTAATTTATATTATATGCTCTAGATTGCAATGTTCAAAATAGGCATTATTTATTTAAATATCAAGGGCAAATAATGTGTGGTATTTAATAGCTTTAAATAGTATAATTTCTTTAAGCCTTGGAGAAACCAACCTTTATTATTAATTTCAAACACATTCCCATAATGATGAAATAAATCTTGACTCTGATAGGCTTGTGATTAAAAAAAAGTTTTTTTTTTTCCCCCTCTGGACTCAATGCTCAATAAGAGTGCCAAAAATTTTAGGGATTGGGGTTGGCTTAAAGGTTTGATTTTTTTTTTTTTTTTTAACACATGGAAGCAATAAGTCTGCAATAAAGAGTCCAGTTGGAGAGGATGGTAAGTTTCCATACCATTGTTCCATCCTTTCTGTGCGGTCTCTTTTCCTAGAATAAGAACTCAGAAATTGTGCGGACTGACATATATTTTTAAGGTAATCATATTCTAATACTTTGAGAGGATTTTTATAGAGTTTACACAAATCACTGTTTAAACGGAAACTTTCATAATTTTCAAGTAAAGGAATTTTGCTTTTCTTACCATTTCATGTTAGAAAGGATTCTACAGAAGGATTTTTAAAAATAAACTTCCTATTCCTACCAAATTTACCAACACTCTGCTTAAAAACATCAGTCTGAAGGAGAGGGAGAAACTCCTACATGGTCTTGAGTTTTTATCATTGTGGAAAATGTTTAATTAAAATTATGATGTTGTAAAGTAAGAGTCATCAGAGAAGGCTATCAGAGTAGTAATTTGATGAATAGTTTACTGCAGTTTCAGTGTTCAGATAGAGGATGGCCTCTTTTTAAATGGAATTTTGCCTGGAAGCTTGTTAAGTGTTCACCCAGAAGTTTCTATGGCCATAGAGAGAAGACTGAGTCCTTCCAGGGAGGCATCATGGTTGGGGCTGCTGCACCACTGTTTGTAGTTTGTACTTACATCCAGGTTACACTCTGCTGGTCCTCCGCCTTGCCCTGATCATGCCAGTGGCACTTTCTCCTTTGCTCAGTCATGTAAATGGGGCCAAGGTGCCACCTTCAGCCCTCTGTCTCCCCCATTCTTTCTCGGGCAGTCCCAACCATTTGCGGCTGTTCTTAAAACTTTCAAATTTGAACCTTCAGGACTTAACTCTGACTATGGAGCATTAGACTCAAAATTTCAACTTCATGCTAGTTTTGGTAGTGATAAGAAATTTGTATGAGAAAATGATTTATGTGAAAGGATTTTTCACATGAGACAGTGAGAAAAGGTGGACATTAGCACATGGATAGCAGCCAGCTTCTGGAAATCGGCTTGTCTCAAAATGAACTCTATTTTTCCTCAACTCTTTCTGACCTTTTTTGTTTTTTTTTAATTAATAATTTTTTTTAAAGACTTTATTTATTTGTCAGGGAGAGAGAGAGCACAAGTAGGGGGAGTGGCAGGCAGAGGGAGAAGCAGCCTCCCTGCGGAGCAAGGAGCCCGATGTGGGACTTGATCTCATGACCCTGGGATCATGACCTGAGCTGAAGGCAGATGCTTAACCAAATGAGCTACCTAGACATCCCTTTCTGGACCTTTTAAATTGTCTCCTTACTTATCTCCTCCCCTCAGCCTCTCATATCAAATTACTGTTCACTATTTCCTTAATACATCAAATTTTGTCCATCCTCTGTTTGAAGACCTCCAGTAGATCTTCTTGGGCTATAGAAATAAGATCTTTATGTTGGCATTACAGATGTTCATCTGCCCAAACCAATGTTTCCAGTATTATTTCTCACATCTTTTTTGACTCCAATGTGCTGTCCTATCGGTCATTTTTTGAATAATAATTAATTCCTGCAGCCAAACTTTACTGAGTGCTCTGGGCACAGCCTCAATTTGAGCATTTCATTCACGAAGTGGAGCTCTTATTTTAGTGACACAAGTTTGGTAGCAAAAATAGATGCTGAACAGATAGTTATACAATAGTACATGCTTGGATAGGGAAATATTCTGAAGACTGTGGAATTATTAAAAAAAAAAAAAAAAACTTGATCACCTAACCCATAGGTCAGCTGCATTAGCTCTTTGAGGATGTGTATGACCCTGAGGTGAAGGTGGGTTGTGATTCTAGGGAGAAGGAGTAAGAAAGCAGGAAAAAGAATTGATTTTCTAGTGATTTCAGTGTTTGGTTATGGTTGAAGAGTAGTAGATGAGGCTGTAGCACCAGGTAAGGATCAATAAGTTGGTAGGGTTTAGACCGTAAAGAATCTTATATGTATTACTAAGGAATTTGTTGTGTGGAGGAAAAAGATATGACAGAGCAGAGCCATCTCACATCGGTAATAAATTTCAGTTCTCCCACAATGTGTTTAAAATACCCCTCATAAATTTCCCAGCAAATAGGAAGTACAGCCCTTCCTCAACTTTCGGTGTTAGGTCCCAATAAATCCATCATAAGGGGAAAATATTGTAACTCAAAACTGTATTTAATACACCTAATCTACCAAACATCATAGTGTAGCCTAGCCTACCTTAAATGTGCGCAGGACACTTACATTAGCCTGCAGTTAGGCAAAATCATCTAACACAAAGTCTATTGTGTAATAAAGTGCTGAATATCTCATGTAGCTTATTTAATGCTGTGCTGAAAGTGCAAAACAGAATGGTTGTCTGTGTATGGGTTGTTCACCCTTGTGATTCCTGGCTGACTGTGAGCTGAAGCTCACAGCCCTGCCCAGCATCGTGAGAGAGAGTATTGTACCTCTAGCCTGGAAAAAGATCACAGTTCAGAATTTGAAGTTAAGTTTCTACTGAATGCGTATCGTTTTCACACCATCATAAAGTCAAAAAATTGCAAATTGCACCATGGTAAATCAGGAACCATCTGTAGTAGGAAAACAGTAGTCACAATTATTTTCATTATTTAAGGCAAAAGGGTATAATTAAAAGGACTTTAAGCAGGAAATTAACTTAGAAGGATTTGCAATTTAGGAAAAAATCTTTGGTATTTGTGTTGAGGATGCATCATGAGGGGTGAAGCAGGAAGTTAGATTGACAAAGAAACCATCTGAATAATTTAAATGAGAGATTTGAGGGTCTTCTAAGTCAAGGACATGAGAGTGGTGGTAGAGAAAGGTGAATTTTAAAGGAGGGAGAATTTGAAAGATGGACTTGCTTACTGATGAGACAGGAGTCTGCAGGAACTGGGGCAAATGACAGAGAGGCAGGCCGGAGTTAAGAATAAGGCTTAGCTTGGTTTCCAGGTTGGGTGATTTTAGAATGCAGGTGCCATTTCACTGAGCTGGGGAATATTATTGGAAAACAGGTTTAAGCACATCTTTTATGGAAGATGATGAATTCATTTTAGACTTGTGGAATTTGAGATGAGAATCAAAGTGTGTGTCTGCAGCTCAGAAGAGAATCTAAGGTGTAGGAAAAGATTAAGGATTCATCATCTTATGGGGATGGCTGAGGTCAGGGGTATGGGTATGATCACAAGTGTCCTTCTTGCCCCAGTGGAAGGCAAGCTTCATGAGCTTAAGGACCGTGTGTGGCTTGTTCACATCTGTAAGCTCGGTGGCTAGAACCCTGCCTGACACTAAGCAGGCACTCAAATAATTAAATGAATTGTTTGCCCCCAAGCATCGCTGCTGTTAGTAATTTCTTTGAAGAAGAATGGTATCTTGGTGGTTTGTGTTGTATATAGAAATTGCTAGTCACAAAAATTGCTAGATTGGACCACTGTCCTTGGTATACACCACCCGTTTGTTGACCGACCCTCCTCCCCCACTCGGAAGTTTTGTTTTGTGTTTATGTGTTAACTTCCAAAGTAAGTACTGATAGCCTGTGCTGTTGTCCTTCACATTGCTACTTTGTGTCCTTTTGACAAAGTTATTTCTTGTGAATAACCTGTTGATACTTTTTCTTCTCCTGATTCTCTAGTGAGGCTAAAAAAGACATTTATTTTTTTAAAGATTTATTTATTTATTTGGGAGAGAGAGAGAGAGAGTGGGAAAAAGGGGCAGAAGTAGAGAGAGAGAGTCTTAAGTAGACTCTGATGTGGGGCTCGATCCCAGGACCCTGAGATCGTGACCTGAGCGGAAACTGAGTTGGACGCTTAACTACCTGCACCACTGAGGTGCCCCAAGGCATTTACTTTTATATAGTTATCAGTGAAATTTCCTAGAATGAATAGACTACTTAATGAGTAAAATAGATTCCCTAAAGAAAAGCATCACTTTCTTTTAAAAGTGACAGTGATTTCTATGATTTGGTACCTTTAAATGATATTTTAGCACCTAAAGAGTTGTACTTTATTCTCAGAGCAACTCTTGAAGGTCTAGTTGTAGCCTCAAAATTATAATTGATTGAAAATATATCATTTCCTTATTTGGCATGAAATAGTTTCCCTTCTTTTAAAATATGTATATTTTTAATGTATAATCTTAAGATTTTTCAAACTACAATAAAATTATTTAAAATTTTCTAAGTGAGAGACAGCACAGTGTCTATCCATGACCTGGCCGACCCTCTTGGCTCCCTTGTAACGTTGTAGGCACATACGGAGAAGCATATTAAATTTGTCAAGAAATTTTAGGTGTGTTTTGTCTGCATTGTATTCACAATCAGTAAGGGGCTGGATTGGCCTCTGGGAGACAGAACTGAAATTCTCAGCAAGTTTGTTATGCTTCTTGGTGGGCAGTAAAGTTGCTCTTGTTGAAAGCTCATTTTATTTTGGTAATTTAATGTAATTAAATTTACAATTCAAATTAGTTTATGCTTTGTTACAAGGGCCATCATCTCTTTTCGTGAATGAGTTCACAGCTCACCAAAACATGCTTGCATTTAAAATAGACATTAAAACAGAGATTAACTACTGCTAATGAATTTTCTGTTCAGTTTGAATCTAAACACTTGTGAAAATTAAGACAAGTTAAAATCAGCACTCACTCAAAAACAAGCAGTTGAAAATAAAAGTTATAAATCATCTTTATTTCTTGATCCACTTGAAGAAACATACTTTTCTGTTTTAACCCTGTAAAGGACCATATAATGATGATATTTGCTACATAGGGTAGTTTTATATTGCAGATGGTGCCAAGAATTTGTCTTTATCAAAATTATTAGGGGAGAGGTATAGTTCATGACTTCTCTTAAGAGGGTCTAAATGTTTATGCTTTAAGAAGTGCCTTGAGATGACTAGATTTCAAAATCCATTATTTATATCATCTACAATTATAGTTGTATCATTGTTTACAAGTCCTGATTATTTCCTTTCTTTTGGTAGGATTTGTTTACCCTCTTAACTACATTTCTGCATTTTTTTCCCCCTGTATCAATTTTATATTCCCAGCTTAGACTACAGAGGGTATAAAATATTCCCCATGTGTGTATTTTTTTTAAGACTTTATTTTTAAGTAATGTTTAGACCCAACATGAGACTCAAACTCATGACCCCCAGGTCAACAGTCGCACGCTCCATCGACTAAGCCAGCCAGATGCCCCCCCACCCCCCCCACCACCCATGCCTGTATTTTGAGTGCTTTCTGCACCAGTCAGATGGAATCTTGGTATTCCCTGAGATGGGTTGTATTTTCAAATTTTCTATCACCATTTTTCTTCTTTAATCTGTTCCTTTTAAAATATCAATGGCTAACTCTATATGAGCAGTTAAAGAAATTGAAACTTAATCCTACCTTTCCATTCATTATTGAAGAATCCCCTGCCTCTGCATCCTGACAATAAATTTATGCTCTGTTTTCCTAACCATGGACTTTTCTGGGCATCAATTTCTACCTAAGAGTGTATAGCAGACCAAATTGAATGTATTTTGTGAGTAATATTCCCACATCACATGATCCTATATTTTATTAAAACCAGCTTTCTTATGGCAGTTCCAAAAACATAGTTCAGGTACATTAAAATAATGAAGTATTATACAGATACTGATAAAATACCCTTTTCACTTGATGGAATGTTTTATTATATATGCAGCTGTCAATTTACCTAATGATTACAGTATCCATTTTCATAAAATCCATGTATCTTATAAAACTAGGACCTTGCCTAACCTATATTTAGAGCCACGGGAGCCACAGGGATCTAGGTGAAGGGAGATGTTCCTGTTAGCGAGCATGCCACTGGGATTCCTTCGTTAGCCCGCCAGAGACCAACAGTGCCCCTTTTTTTCCTTCTCTCTTGCCATCTTGCCTCCCTCCCTTTCTTTTCCCTTTGCCGTTCCTGCTAGCTTCAGCAAACATACGGATCTGTGAGGCAAAACTGGAATTCTTCTCTCATCACGGACACAGTAGCATTGCTCAGGGTAGTTTTTGCTTGTGAAAGGCTTCCCCATCCTAGGAGGCAAAAATTAGAAGTGCCCTGTAATATTGGATGAAGGTAGAGGAATGAGCTCAGATGGAGGCAGATAATTTCTTTTACACAGGGTTGATCAAAGGTGATGTTTAAAAAATTTATGGAATTAATAGCATTTGTGATGCATTTTTAAAGGGAATCATCTATCAGTATGAAGTCTGTGAGTGTGTATTTTTTCCTGGTGGTTGTTTTTTTTTTTTTTCAATGGTGTAAAGGAATGGGGTGTTATAGATGACACTTCTACCTAGGTTGTTAATTTCCTCCAACAATATTATAGCTAACAGTAGTTTTAATGATGCTGTTAGGGATAATTTGTTAAAATTGAAACTAGGGGGATTATGGGAATATGTGAACTACCATGTTATGCAATTAAATCTTAAGGATAGGTAACAGTGGCCTAGATAGGAAGGATTCTTGGTAAATCAAATTTAGAGTTCTTAAATGTCCAAGAACTAAAAAAAAAGAAAAAACTCATAAACATAAGTACCATCTTTTTTTTCAGTGATTATATTTTTTAAATGTAAAAGAAGAATTTAAGATGGGTTGTTTTTGCTAGTGGCTGCCAGTACTTGTTCTCATGTGTAATTTATTTTTAGTTATTGGCACACTACCTGGGAATCATTCAATGACTTGTTTGTTGTGTTGGACATTAATCCTTAATAGTTTAAAATGTCAACAACTTCTAAATGTATTTAAAATAACTTTAAAATTTTCCCTAAAATGAATGTTTAGTTGTTTGTATTGTGTACAAAATGAAGATGAAAATATAATTATGTGACTTATTATGCCTTTTACTTGTTAGCTGTTTTACCAATCAGGGAATGATAAAGTGACCTTTGCTATTAATGACAGCTTTTAATTTTTACAACTTTGACTTTTTTTGAAATAACTGCCGAAAGGAGACATTATATTGTTCCTCAAATGATAAATTAAGGATCTGGAGAGATTCATTAACCATCTCAGTGACTTTAGTCTTTCAGTAAACTTTATTTTCATTACACTGAATTAAATTATTAAAGGCCTGAAATGATTCTATAAAAATTGGTTTAATTGCATGCTGATTTGGGGGGTGTATGTTTTTGAAAAAAGACCCATTTGGCAAGATCAAGATCTCAAAAATAATAGGGATATAGGAGCAAATATGACATTAAAAATGCTTTAAATATGCATTTGAAATAAGGTAAATTGGGACGCCTGGGTGGCTCAGTGTGTTAAGCGTCTGCCTTCGGCTCAGGTCATGATCCCAGCGTCCTGGGATCGAGCCCAGCATCGGGCTCCCTGCTCAACGGGGAGTCTGATTCTCCCTCTGCTTCTGCCGCTCCCCCCTGCTTGTGCACGCATTCTCTCTCTCTCTGTCAAATAAATAAAATCTATAAAAAATAAATAAATAAATAAAATAAGGTAAATAAGGACACTACTTCCAAAAGAAAGTGGAATGATAACTGTTTGCCTCCTGCAGAGGTGCCCCTTCTGCAGAGCGATCTTCGTTTCGTACCATGGTGCAGAACTGTGTGCACCACAAAGTATATCCTCCCAAAGTTTTGTGTTATACAAGTTGTACTTCATCTTGTAAAAAAGGTTTTAAACTTTTAAACTTCATCTTTTTTTAAAGATTTTAAAACCTTTTTTTTTTGCATTACCAGTTATGTGTCAGTGTGTGTGTGTGTGTGTGTGTGTGTGTGTGTGTGTGTGTGTGTGTATTTAGACACAAATTGTCCTGGGACTTATGACTAGTTTTCATTGCCTGGCCTTTGTTCATGTATGTAGTGACTAGAGTAACACCCTGTGTTGAGAAGCCTAGAAGTTTAGAAAGCAGGAGTGGCTAAGTGTCCTTTTGTTTAAGGGGATAGAACGTAACTGTGCACATACATAAATAGCTCTCACATTTAAAAACTCTGGGGAACAAATATGAAGCTGTTTCCAGCAAACAGAGATTCATAAAACCCTCATTGCTGAGGGATTACTGGATGGCCAATCTGTATATTTTTAGAACTTCTAAATCTTTTTTTTGGGTGGGGGGGAAGGGAGTTTCTTTGATTTCTTTGATTTCTTTTTCTTTTTTTTTTTTTAATGATTCTAGTAAGGCATTTTAGATAGTATGGTTGCATTTAAAATTTTACTGCATAGTCCAAAATTTAAGCTAAAAATAGCCACCTTTTCATTGATTCCATAGCCCTTTAGGGGTTATACCCAGTACAAAGTTGAATGTCTCTCTTCTTTGAAAAGGTAGGGTTGTATTTATATCAGGTGGTGAAGTAATTATGAAATTGCACTGGTTAACCATAAAAAAATCAAGGAATGAACAAAGTGCAGTGATAATAGTAATGTTATAAAATAGTGATCATTTGTAATCTTAAGTGATAAATAGCTAACAGATCATTTCTCACTTGTTATAGTTGGTCAGTTCACATAGCATCTTGGTTTGCTATAGTAGAAAATTGACTTCAATATATTTAGGGATGACAGATACTATCCCACATGATAGCACTTTTATTTAATGAAAGTTTTTCTCAGATCTTTCAGAGAAAACCTTAGGATGCTAAAAAACTATGATCAAAGGGGACTTCTGCTTTAAATTACAGTTTTATTTCCTTTTTGAGATATTTATATATAGTCACTCTTGGGTAAAAGCATTTAGAGAAGGTTATTTTTCAAGTGCATTTAGTAAGGTTCAAGAGAATTATTCTAAAATATTAGTAGATATTTGTTATTTCTAGGTAGAGGAATTGTATGTATGAGTGATTTTTAACTCTCTTCTTTATCGAAGGCATTGTTTATCCCAAAATTCCCAAACGCTTGTTTCATGTCTCCATTTGGATGTCTGAAAGGTCTTTAAAAAAAAAAAAAATGTCCAAACCCACTGTTAATTTCTGTGTTCCCTGCCTCAGGCCAAAAACCTGGGAGGCCTCATGAATGCCTGTTTTCCCCTCACCCTGTGTTCAGTCCACCAGGAGGTGCACTGCTCTGGGAATATATCTCTAATCTGACCACTTAGCACCTCTACTACCTATATCAAAGCCAGCATCTTTCTTCCCTGAACTATCAGTTTCTTGCAAGTTTTTCCTTCAGAGTAGCTGGAATAGCCTTTTGAAAGTGAAAATTAGATCATGTATTTCCTTGTCCCGGTGGAGTTCCCTCCACCCCCACCCGTCCTCACCATGAAATCCTAACTCCTTACTATAGCCTGAGTAGCTCTACTGCTTAATCTTATTTTCTAATTCTTTCTGCCCCCTTCACTCTTGAGTAGCCTCAGGGATCATCTTGCTCCTCGAATGAATGTAATTGTGGTAAAAAAAGAAATTAAAAATAAGGCTAGAAACACATACTTCTGATGATAGCTTCAGAATATCTTACAGCTCAGACAAAAATAGAAAATTTGATCTAGATAATGCAAAAATGCCCTGGACAAGTAACTTGGAGTTTCTTAAGGTATGGTGTTATTTTTCATCTTTTTTATAGTGCCATAATTTGAATAACACAAATAATATAGTTAATACCAATTTAAGTAATTATGAAGGTAACTAGGAAAAATTCTTTTAGTTTCATAGGTAAATGTTACATTTGGTAGCATGGTTTTCAAATATCCCTGTAATTTTAATCACTAACTCAGTATTTACTTAACAAAAATTCAGTTTAGGCTTTTCTTTTCTTTTTTTAAATTGATCCACATAGGCTTTTATTTATCTCTTTCTAATTTAACTAAATAATGATGAAAATGGTTCTCAATTGCCCTCTTAATATTGTTGAAAAGGTAATGTTGTAATGGAAGTCTCAGAAGGGGAGGAAAAACATAGGAAATTCAAAGACATAGAATCTATAGACAAAGACAGTTGCCAGAGGGGGGCAAATGAAACATTGCAGACAGGGAACAGCATTCCAAAGTTGTCTTACTTCTCATTAGGAACAACAGAAGTCAGAAGACAATGGAGTGACATCTTTATGGAAGTAAAAAAAACAAAAACAAAAACAAAAACCCACTAACCCAGAAATCTACTTTCAGGCAAACTAGCCTTCAAAAATGGAGGGAAAAATAAATAATTGTTCAGATGAGCAAAAATGAGAGAATTCACTGCCATTAGACCTGTGCTACAGGAAACACTAAAGGACATTCTTCATGCTGAGAGGAAACAACACCAGATGGTAACTCAGATCTGTAACTAAAAACTGCAGAGCACACATTTCTTTTAAGTGCACAGAGAATGTGGGCCAAAATAGACCATATGTTATTATACCATAAACAAGTTTAATAAGATTCAAACGTTTGAAATCTTCCATAGTGTGTTGTCTAACCACAATGGAATTAAATGAGATATTAATAAAATACCTAGAAAATACTCAAATGTTTGAAAATTAAAAGTAAAATTCTAATAATAGTAGGCCAAAGATGAAATAACAAAGGAATTTATAAAATCTGATGAACTGAATAATAATGACCACACAAAATAAAATATGTGTAGAGAAGCCAAAACAATACTTAGAGGAATATGCAAACTTTATGCTCATCTTTGAAAGAAAAAAAAAAACACCTTAAAACAAGGTTTAAAGTTTCTACCTTAAGGTAGGGAAAGAAAAGGAAAATATATAATAAAAATAATAACAGAAACAATAAAAAAGAAGAGACTACAGAGAACTTGACAAAACTGAAGAACATTCGTTCTTAGGAAAGATGAACTGATAACCTACCAGCAAGACTGATCAATGAAAGGAGAGAGAAAACATACATGACCAATAGGAGGAGTGAAAGCGGGAATATCATTACAGACCCAACAAACATCAAAATGATGTAAGGGTATGCTAGGAATAACTGTATGTGCTGAACATTCTTTGGTCCAGATTCTCTAACAATGGTTGAAGGGCAAGGCCAGGGCTTGAGGGAGGGAGGAGGAAGGCAGGGTATCTCTCAAACCCCTACTGTGTGCTGAGTGCTCAGCTGGGAACTTGACACACCTTTTATTTCCTCCCTCACTGTCTTAATGAAGTGTCTGTTATGCTCATTTTTACAGATTAGGAAACTGAGGCTCAGGGAGGGTAATTAATTTGCCTGTGCCTCGGTAGCAGGCAAGTTAAGGAACTAGAAACTGTACCACATCTGTCTCCAGGTTCCATCCACTCTCTTGACTCTTTATGTGTTGCGAACATGGCAGTAACTAATCCTAGCGAACCAAGTAGAAAACTAACAGAGCATGTGGAACTGGATCCCCTGTGTGGGGTCTCACTCAGAGGTGCAGGATGACCATGTGGTTTTCTCTTATTTAATCCAAAATGTAATTATGTTTTTGTTTTGTATTCTCAAAACCCATTTTTTCTATCTGCAAATGAAATCCATTTAAATTAAGCAGAAGTTTGTTACAAAATAATTCAAATATTAAGAAAACTTTTGTTTTGCCATGAAGTCATCTTCATGGCAAAGTGTCCCCCCTCCCCCCCACCTGCCCCTCCTGCATGGACATGAAGAACATTTCAGTAATTAAATATCAATTCTTATAAGGGAGGAGTAATAACACTTGGAAAAATAGATTTTATTTTGTTTTCTTCTAGGAACCGTCCTAAAAAAATGGGAGTTAAGCTTTTGCATCTCTCTCTTCCTTTCTCCCTTTCTCTCTCTCTCTCTCCCTTTCTCTCTCTCTCTCTATGTAGATGAAAAGGAGACTTTTAAATTTAATGGCTATTTCCCTATTGTATCTGGCAAGTAGAATGTATATCAAGAAAAGATTGTTTCTGTTTGTGGAATGCAAAATATTTTCAGGCATATTTACAAATAGTGAAAGGTAAAATAGAATACATTTTTGTAGATAGTCCTTTACAGTCTGATTCAGCTTATAATACTTAAATATTTACATTAGGAGATGAATTAATAGTGGATCAGTGATTCATCTCAGAAGTATATATATGAAGCTCATGTTAAAACTCTAGGAGGAAAAAAAACTCTGGGAGAAAAGTATCTTTGCATGTACTGAAATATATTTCATATTAAATATATAATTAAAACTGTTATACTGAAGTATTTTTGAGAACAGATCCTAGATTTTTCTTTTTTTTTCTGATCCTAGATTTTTCATACGAGTTTTGTGAATGATCTCTTGTGAATGCCAAAAGCTTAAATACACCTTTTTATTTTGCAACGTGTTGAGGTCTATAATCATGATATAATCAGCATGAACCATGTTGGAGGACTGGTTGCTTGAAATGCTGACTTTTCTGGCAAAGCCGTATGTTGTCAAGTAGGCGATAGAAGCGTTTTCTAATAGCACTAGTACAGTGTTTGTTATAGGTCATTGCATACCAAGGGAATTTGAATTTTCTGACAGTTCTATCATTAACTGAGCTTTTATTTCTGTTTAGCTCTAAACTATATTTTGGATTTGTTATTTTCTTCAGTTACATCGTTAAAGGAAAAATACTCTATGAAGCTGTGCTAAAACAAAATTCTGGGGGAAAAAGGAAATAGAAGCTATGCTATGAAACAAACATTGCAATGCGAACAGACGGCCCAAAGCAGCATTTATTAGAAAACTTAGATCTGTGGCGTGGTAGCACTACTTAGGTTTGAGATTCACAAATATCAGTGCTAGCTTAAATGGGATAACGATGCTTTAAAAAAAAAAAAAAGACAAAATTTCCAGTGTGCGTGGCAAGAAATGTAGATAGGACCTTATTTTATTAAAACTAGGAAGTTAAAAAAAATCATACAGGGAAAAGTCTTCCCATGGTATTACCTGAACTCAAAAAATACCTCTGTTGTATCTCCTGGCTTCGGTTAGTGAGATTTACATAATCCCGTGTCAAGATCCTCTAGTGTTGAAATAGCATACCGTAGTAAATGTAGCCGACTAGATGGGGAAAAGAAAGCGTCTTCAAAACTAGCTGCATCCACTTCTGAGTTGTAAGTGAATAACTAAGTCTGGCAAAAATAGATGATAGACTCCCCCCCCCAAAAAAGCCCTAGAAATTAGGGCAGAACCCATGAAATCATAAAGAAAAGAGAATCTTAGAGCGTGTCCTACCCGACTTCCCACTTCTGCTCTAATTTCTGGCGATCCCCTGTGAACTTGTTTGCTTGCTCCTGAGTGTGCGCACACAAACCTACCCGTGGGGCGGACACAGGCATTGCATAAGAACCAGCAAGGGTTTGTAGGCCTAGAGCAAGTTAGGAAAAGACTACTGCGTCTACTCTGCCTGTGCCAAGATCTCTTTTTCAAAACGCAAGTCCACAATAAAATGAGAACAATAAGAATGCTGTCTCCCCTCCCCCTCCTCCTCCTGGATTTAATGGAAATAAAAACTCTTTGAACTTCCACATCCCTCCTTGGGAAGGACAGTCTCTTCTGTGATTTTGTTCATCTTCTTTTGTTCGTGTTGTATCATTTTTCTCTTAGCAATTGATTATGGTAATTGGCTTTTGTGTTACTGTCTTTGACAACAAGTCAGCCTGGTGTTCATCACCCATTTCTTTCTTTCCTTGGGTGTAGGAAATTATACCAATTCATAAAACGGTGCTATGGACCTTTTTTTTTTTTTCCATTATCATGCAGACATTTTAGCTCCTTAGAGCTGTGTCTCTATTTTGTCTTTGCTTTATACTCCTTGACTGAAAGTTCCACTTAGGTGGGTCTCCCAAGAAAATATGAATAGGAACAGCCTGTCCTAAAAGGAATGTTCCAAACTGTTCCAGTTTTTTAGTAATTTTTAAAAATCTTTTTAAAAAATTTCAAGGTTTTAAAAATGTTGGGGCTAAAAATAATAATAATAATAAAATAAATAAAAATGTTGGAGCTAAGTAATTAAGGAAAAGTGAAAATACAGTAAAGGAAATGGAGCCAGCACTTATTATGCTAGGTACGATTCTAAGCTTTTAACATGTATTATTGCATTTATAATACTGTTAATACAAAGCTGTAACCAAAAAAATGATCCTATCAGATAGGGCCCACTGTCGGCCCACTTTTATTTTACAGATGAAAGAACTGAGACACAAAGAAGCTTAGCAACTTGATCAAGATCACACAGCTAGTAGGTAGCACATTTATTCTAGACTCTGATTCTAGACTGCTGAATTTCCCTAAAATCTGTGTGACGGGAAAACAAATACTGTATCTCTGGTAAAAGTTGAAAAGTACTTCTGTTAAATATTTGTAAGCATGATTTTGAAGAATTTGGACCACTGGAATTAGTTTTAGGAGGACTTTTCAGTCTGTTTTAATGTACTTTTACTGATATAAAAACAAATGCTACATATAATCCCTAATTGAATAATCGTTTGTATTTTAAGCAGCAAGATAACTTTGTAAGCATTATAAAATGATGAAATTGTGTAACAGTTGATATTATCATAAATTTTGGCCAGTTTTTTTTAAATAAAAGGAGTCATTATTTGTAACATCATGTTTATGATTTTTTTTAGTAACTATAAGATTTCATTCTATATAATTTTAAAAGGTTGTAGATAATCTCAGTTGTCAAATACCAATAAACTTCCACATTAGTGACAGGAAAAATTTGGCAAGCAAAGTTTCTGACTTCCTTTACAATTTTTCAAAGACAATCAGATAACTAATTGTTAGATGGTATGTCTGTATGTTGTGAGTTGTGAGTGTGAAGGGTTTGATCTTTAATTTGATGTTCAACTTGTAATGTTTCCTAGCATTGGTTGATAAGTGTATTTTGTAAGACAACTGGATCCTTGCTTAAAAAATAGAAACGTAATTCAAGGAATCTTTTTTATAATTTTAATATCCTTTAAAACTTTTCTCTTACTATGCTCTGGAAGAATGATGAACTAATAGTTTAAAAATCAACATTAAATATAAAAGAAGTGATGGGGCACCTGGGTGACTCAGTTGGTTGAGTGTTCGACTCTTGATTTTGGCTCAGGTCATCATCTCAGGGTCATGGGATCAAGCCTTGCATGGGGCTCCTCGATGAGTGTGGAGCCTGCTTGGTATGCTTGGGATCCTCTCTCCCTCTCCCTCTGCTCCCCCACCCCACTCACGCTCACTCTCTCTCTAAAAAAAAAAAATATAAAAAAAATATAAAAGAAATGAGATATCTAATGAGTTAATTATACACATCTTTTTAGAAAATTTTACATTATCAACAAACATGAACAAAAAGCTATAAACAGATAAGATTCATTGTGATGATATAGATACTTGGGGAAAGAATATAGGTTTTAAATTTTTATTACCTAGTTGACTCAGTTAAAAAAACAGCATCAATCAAGGAAACACGACTATTATTCTGTGCCAGGTTGTTTTCAGTCACTGACTGACTTCTATGGATTCATTATGTGTCTAGTTTTTAGTTTTACTAGTGATTATTTTGTTTGAATGAATTGTGAATAGATTTGAAGTATTCAGAACACCCTTAGGGAAATTGTATCTCATTTTATTTGGGGCACTGTGGTATTTTGGGGTTGGTAATTTGCAGGCCTAGAGACTGGATATTGTTGGCTGGTTGGGCAGAGCTTACAACCTGAGTCCTCAGGAGAGGAGCTGTTCCATCCTTAAGCTGCAAGTTTGTCTCTAGGTTTGGAGAAGGCAGTAAACTTACTTCACGTCTTTTTTTCTCTCAGCTTTATTTTTTTTAAGATTTTATTTATTTGTTTGGCAGAGAGAGAGAGAGCACGAGTGTGGGGGAGAGGCAGAGAGAGGGAGAAGCAGACTCCCCGCTGAGCAGGGATCCCAATGTGGGACTCGATCCCAGAACCCTGGGATCATGACCTGAGCTGAAGGCAGATGCTCAACCAACTGAGCCACCAGATGCCCCTCTCTCAGCTTTATTTTTAACTTCCTATTTTCCTAACTTTGTTATTGTACCATCTTTATATTTTCTAATAATTGTGTTTATTTCAGTGGGGAAAAGACAGTGTAGAAATAATTGTTCTTAGTTGGCTTGTTTGCTTATGCTGATATTCTAGGGAAATCAGCTAACCCTGTTTTCAACCTTCACCATGCTGATGGTGGTTGCAGGAACCTTTAAAATGTCAGAGTGAGAAAATTGTTCATGACCTCTTAATAGCTCAAGAAAAATTGGATGCAGTTTAACACCATCTGTGAATTTTTTTGAGACTCAGTCACATTTTCTTTATGATTCTTCCTTGTTCCTACCAATTAAAGACCCCCCTTTTTAAAAAAAATAAAACAGTACTTTCTTTTTTTTTTCCTTTTTTAAGCAGTGCTTTCCTCACTTATGGCCTTCTAAACATTTCCTGTTTCTTCCTTATGTCTTTAAAATATAATGACTTTATAAGCCATTTAAGTATCATTCTGGGGGCTTCTCAGTTGACTTTTCAATGCCCTTCAGTTGTGGAATTTATTGAGTTGCTTGGTAGAAGCCTGGGAGCACAGAGTGACTACTGATTAAATTTTTCTTGGTCTTAAAGATGAACAGATGTCACTTCTTTCAAAGACAGCCATTGTTGTCTGAAAATGTTAACTTGAGTATTTTTTAGAAGGCTTTTGGAAAATAGAAGTTTTATATTTCAAATCCCTTATGGTGTTTTAGAAATTACAGCAAGCAGTAATTTTTTTCTTCTAAGATTCTCAACAACTCTTTTAAGGTAACAGACCAATTCTCTACTGTGAAGCTTTAGACGGGGAGGGAGTTAATTGGAGGTGTCATGAAGTGATGCTATGTAAATTTTTAACTCCTAAATTCCTTAGGTCTATTCGTCCTACCCCAACTCTGTTTTTAGAAATTTGAAGGAAGAAATGACATATTGCCAAAGCAGATCAGACATATAGTTATAGGGATTTGTAATCTTATTTCTGATTGACAGATGGAAACCAAATGCTCAATACCCGTTAAGAGTGAGGTGTGACTTAGCATCATAGTTTTATGCAATTTGGTCAACAACTTCCTGAAGCTGGGATAGTAATTTAATGGGAAAAAAGTAAAAAATGGAACCAAACTAAAGATTGTTTTATATGAACACAAAGGAATGTTGGAAGGAAATAAAGTTTAGAAGAGAGTCTATAATTTGCTGGAGATAAGGAAGGCTATGGTAATAATAACTGATTAATTCAAAAGTAGTTACCATCCTGATGAGATTAAATACTCTGAATTACACTTGTAAAAATGTCAGGAGAGTATAAGAAAGCAGACATGTTAGCGGTGCTATGGTATTTTCATTGGTTCTTATAAGGGGTTTTTGGCGATCTGGATTGTCATTGTTATCTTTGGTGTGGTGGAGATCAGTTGATATCTCTTATCATTGCTGCATTTTGGATTTTGGATTTCTGGATCTGATTTAGTGGGCTTGAGAACAAGTAAAAAATGTTTTTGTTTTTTTTCTCTAATGATCCCTACAAAATTCTGAATTTAATTTTGTAAATTTCAGTTAATTGTGTAGTTCTCACTTTCCTAGAAAAATAAAAATGAACCAAAATTGACCCAAGCAGAAAAAGAATTCAAATCGTCCTGTAGTATGAAAGAAATTGAGCCGATAGCTTATTTTCCCTTAAAGACAACAGGCCCAATTGATTGTATAGGTAAGTTCTACCAGAGGTCAATGTTTTATATACTTCTAGACTAGAAACTGTTCTAGAAAATAGAAGAAAGAACCTGGCCCATCTAATTTCACAAAGTTAGTATAACTTCAAAACCAGACAAGGATAATCCAAGAGGAGAAAACTGTAGACCAATCTCATTCATACACTGAGATACAAAGTTCTTGTAGCAAACTCAATCCAGAAATATTGAAGACCAAGTTGAAGTTTTTCCAGGAAGGGCAGATTGATTTAACTTTGGACAGTCTATTAATATAATTCATTATATTAGCTGACTAAAAGAAGAAAAACTAAAAACTCATCTCAATGAATGCAGAAAGAATATTCAGTAATTTTCAGCACCTGCTTATAATTAAAAGAAGGAAAAAATTCTCAGTAAATTAGTAACTTCCTTTACTTAGTAAAGGTTATCCACCAAAAACCTACAACCAACATTATATTTAATGGTAAATGTTGGAAGCATTACTTTTAAAATCAGAAGCTAGCGTACCCACTGTAACTAATTATATTTATTGTTGTACTAGATGTCCTAGCTAGCATAGTACAGTAAGAATAAGAACAGAAAATTTGTAAGAGCAGGAGAAAAGAAGAAAGAAGTGTCATTTATTGGTGGTGAATATGATTTTCTACATAGAAAGTCCAACTTAACTCATATTGCTTATTAGAATTAATTGGAGAATTTAACAGTGTTGCTGTAGATGAACCTCAAATACAAACTGAAAGTACAATTTTTTTAAAAACTCAGTATCCATGGTAGCAATTACAGGTATGTGACAATCTTTAAAAAATTATTTGAGATCTTTATGGGAAAATTATAAAACCTATGAAATCAATTAAAAGACAATTTTTAAATGATTTTTTTAAAGACTGTTCATAGATAGGGAGATTGATTACAATAGTGAGTCGTGGTTTAATCTATAGATTCAGTCGAACTTCAAACAAAATCCAAACAGACGTTTTTCTTGAAAGCATCAATTACTTGATGCTAAAATGTTATAGAGAGTAAGAGCCTTAAATACTCCTAATAGGAAGAACAAGATGAAGGAAAATTTCTGCTTCAAGCTGATGCAGAGGGAGCAGTGCACGTGTGGATAATGTTGGCATCATGATGTTCCTTGCAAGGCAGCACTCAGATACACAGCACGTGCCCTGCCACTCACCTTCGCAGACATGGGACCAGATCAAGTCCATGCAACTTGACTTATGCTCCTAAAATGTTCCTTCTCTCTTACAGAACTACCTTCAAGGATTAAATGAAAAGGAATACATAAATCACTAACACAGGGAAGGTTTTGGCTGACAGTAGTTCGGGGCAATGAGTGTAGGGCTGGAGTGCCTGGATTCACAGAGCAGCCCAATCTGAGCTCCCTCCGCTTCAACGTCCTCATCTGGAAAATGAGGGAAATAACAGTTCTTTTTGCAAAGTGTTATTGTGAAGATTAAATGAATGCCTACATGTAAAACCAGTAGTACATTATAAGGTACACAGTACTCAGAAGTAGAAGCTGTTACTGTTCTTATGTCTTTACATGTTATTCTTTTTCTCAAAACGCTTTAATCAATGTGTCATCTTTTGACAACACCTCACATTGGGTTTAATTCAGTGTTAACATGCTGGCATTCAAAGGGTGTATGTATCGAAGTGAGAAAGACAACAAAAAGAATAGCAGGTTTATTTAACAAATGAATACTGAGTACCTACTGTAGGCTGGGTTTAAAGAGGAACAATCAGGCCGGAGATACGGGTTTAGTGGAGAGAGCCGTCTGTGAATGAACGTCATGATTATTGAGACGTCAGTACAATGGTAGTACTTACACAGTGCAATCTAAACATGGAGAAAAGGTGCCTGAATGAACCTAAGGAAATCAGTCCACAAGACTCCTGAAGAATGTGAGATTTGAAGAATGAGTAAAGGTGTCCTGGGCACACAAGCAGATAAGCTGGGGCTGATATGACTGGAATTCCATTCATAGGAAGGAGGTATTTAATAACCTTTGTGGCAACAGGATGTATGTTGATAGAAAGACACCATCAGACACAGATAAAGAATTTAGTTTCCTTAAGGGAAAATGATACAGAAACTTAGGGAAACAAATCCAGTGATGACACCACATGCTCTCACATGGAAGTATAACTTTGCCTTTTCCTGTAGAGTCAGACAGCTGTGGATTGATACCAGGCACGAGCACTCCCTTTGCCTTTATTCTGACCCCAGCTTCCTCCTGGAGAGTCTCCTTCTGGAGACTGGCTCCAAGCCCACCTGCTAATCAAGAGCAAGTGGCTGGTACAAGTAAACCACCTCCCATTTCTGAATGGTGTTCATTGTGAGACTGAGGAGGTGAAGGTCACTTCAGAAGCATTTCATTAGGCCAAGTGCCAGCCCATCTGAGACCTGTTCATGAAATTTCTTCTCCACCCTTAGAGCAGAACTTGGGTTCTCCAGCCTCTCCTGTCATTTAAATTACATAACTAGTAGCTTATTCTGAGAGTTGCTCCTCAGTCCTTCAATGGGTCTTCACCACCAGCGTTTCTTTTCCGAGAGGAGAAAAAGGCTTTCATTAAATAGTCTGGCTTGGAACTGTTCTATTACACAATAGTTATGTCTTCTTGGGAAAGTTATTTTCCGTTATAAATCTTAATTTCCTTATCTGAAAAATGGAGATGTTGAGCCTAGCATGCAGTGATTATATGCCATAATGGATGCAGAGTGCCTAGTACATTGCCAAATGCACAATAGGCAAGCAGTAAATGGTTTGTATTATTTTTTCCATAATCTAAAATTGGACCATATTCAATATTAAATGTCTCTGTTCCCTCTCTGTCAGTGTTCTGTGCTTCGCCATGCTAATGATTTCCTGTTACCTTTTTGTTCAGACGCATCCCCCATGAAAGAGCATGTGTCTCTTTTACAATTTCTGTAGAATAAATTGAAACTTAAAAAATCTCCAGATGTGTCCATTAATGTCTACAAAAATACCTTCTAGTGAAAAATATCAGTGTCACACAGAAAGGGTAACAAAACTATGAAGTATATAGACATTTTAGAAAATTTATAAATTATTTGTGTCCACTTTTAGGCATATTCTGTTTTAATATGGAACATGATCTAAATGTTCAAATTGACCTTTGTTAGCTCTCTAATATTTTAATGTTTTTTTGTTAAAATATTTCCTTATCATAAACCTATTGGTTATTTTCTGGTTTATTATTAAAAATAGAGATCATTGGCAGTAAGTTGGATACCAAGAATGCATTTACCTACCTACACACTTTCTATAGCCACTTCAATTTTATTAAGGTATTTTTCGTTGAAATATTTGCCTGTTGTATAACATTGAATTTTAGTTATTTTAGAAAGGAAGCAGTATTATCCTGTATTTTAACCTATTGTTTATTTCATCTATGAAATGTAGTTCATACTATTTCACTGGGATGATGTGAAGAGTAAATTCTTTAAAAATATGTAAAGCACCTACCACAATACCTGACCCATAGTAGGCACAGAATCAATGACCACTTCATTCTCTTTCTTTTTTGTTGCAACATAAGTTGGGGCATAAATTGGTCTGTAGAAGATTCTATAAGGAAAAATGCTTTACCAGTTGGAGCCTTTTAAAAAGCAAAAATATCTGTTAGGGGATTCATTCCTATCAGGCAGGTTGTTGGACTGGAGTGACTTCTAAGGTTTCATTCATATTCTGTAATTTCAAGATTCTGAAGCAGTAAAAACAACTGGTAGACTTCGTTAGGTAGTACAGTCTCAAATTTAGGATAATTTACTTTGACAGTTAAATCCGAAAACAGATGTTAAAACATTTACAAACTTCAGTGAACTATTTTTTAATTGAGTGCCCAATCATCTTAAGAACTTAAGTTATACTTGATTACCTTAGATTTTCCTTGAATCATAGTGATTTAATTTGTATATGAAAAGTAATTCTAGTTTTGTATCATTCATTATACAGCATAATATTCAGTGCAACTCAAACACAAACTGGCTGGTTTTTTTTTTTTTTCATTTTGCATCCGTGATTTTTCCGTATTACATGGTCATTATTCTAATTCTTTACAAGGATCAAAATATGCTTCTTTTCCATCAGAAATTCCCAGCAACTGCTAGGTTCGTATTATATGATTATATGATGGGTAACAACATAAGCAAGTGTGTTTGTGATGCCCGGTCTTCATTCAGTGTAACTTCACTCTTAATTAATGGAGAAAATTGTGAAATCAAGATGCTTCCCGCAAAGAGTTCTTAAAATAAGATGCTTCGTACCACTAACATTTGTCTTGTGATTTTTGCTTTCTTTGCCTGGAAGTACTGGCAAAAACGAGAGGAAAGTGAGCTTACTTGTTTTGATCTCTCAGTGGCTAGCTATTGTTTTCCTGCAGCCTTGGCATGGGTTTTGTTACAGAATGCTTTGTGGACTGCCTCCTTGTCTTCTGCACAGACTACTCTGACCTTGGATCACGATGGAGGGCAGAAACCATTTAGGAGCACTGAACAGTGTGGCTCTTATTCTGTTTTGAGACGTTCTGAATTGGCCCAAATCAGCCTTCCCAGAAGAGAATCTCCGGGTGGGGTTTAGAATTAGAGCAGCATTTCTCCACGGGATGAAGATTTATGCTATCAGCCTTTTACATTAGGTACTCTCTCTGGGCTTGCTCTAATGCTTTAAAAAGTCTTCCTTCCAATTCCTCTCAGCCTTCACTGAGCTGTCAGGGTCAGATGTGGCCTTCCTCTCTGCCTGGGCTTCTAACACAAACGTGGGGCCTCTGCAGTTTTTCCCTCATGGGGGCGGACTTGACTGAGAATTTGAAGACCCCTGTATTAGTTTTCTATTGCTGCCACAACAAATTACCACAAACTCAGTGGCTTAAAACAACATAAATTTATTATTTCATAGCTCTGTAGATCCGGATTTGACACATGTCTCACTGGGCTGAAATCAAGATGTTGGCAGGGCTGTGCTCCTTTCTGGAGGAGTCTCTAGGGGATCATCCTGACCTTTTCTGGCCTCCAGAGGCTGGTTTCGTTCCTTGGCTCACAGCACCTCCTCCATCTTCAAAGCTAGCAGCGGTGCATCTTTCTGACTCCTCCTGTTGTCTTAGCGCCCTCTCTGTGACCGCAACTGGGAAAGTTCTCCAAATTTCAGGATCTGGGTAATTAGATTGGCCCTCCCTGAATAATCTGGGGTTCTGTTCTCATCTCAGCGTCCTTCATCCTAATCACTTCTGTAAAGTGCTTTTTGCTGCATAAGGTAACATGTTCCCAGTGTCGGGGGATTAGAACAGGGGCATTTTTCAGGGCAATTACCACAATCTGCTTCCCCTTTTGGACAGTGGGTTACACTAGTCTGGGGGCATGAGGGAGACCACCATCCTTCCTCTTCTTCACAGCAGGCCCAGGATATAGTCATTTTAGAAGCACAGAATCTAGTGCATAGACCAGGGCTTCTCAGCCTGTTTCCCTTCTGTTGAACAGACTGAGATTCTGGCTGTCTCCCCCTCTGATTCCCTGCAGGAGCTCTAGGTCTTGCTCTGAGATGCTGTCTCCCCTGAGTCCTCAATATGCCAGTGTTCTGTTCTTCCTTTGACTTCTCCTCAGCTCCTCGCACATGGACATGCTCTGTGCTCCCCAGAAATGGAAGGAAAATCCCAACAGTGCTGGGTGTTTAGGCAATAATCCAAAGCCCTATTACCCCCTAATTCTTCCCACTGAAGTTTTTCTCTCTCAAGAGCAGGTTGGGGCTTCTGAAAGCAGACAAGAAATTTATTCACGTAATCATTCAAATGTGTAAGGCATAAGGGTAATCAGATAAAAAGCTTAGGCCCTTGCCCTCAGAAAGCTAACAGTCTACTACACAGACATGCATTGTGATCATTGCCATCACAGGACGAACAGATGGATCTATGTGTACATTTATCATCTGTACACGTGTGTGCATTATAATGGTCTCCCTGGGGCATTCAGGGGCAGTTGTCCAAAGGCAGATGATAGTAGGACCATGTTAACCAGAGAAGTCTGCTGCTTTCGCCCTGTGCTTATGGAAAGAGCTATGCTTGTGGAATTTTTGATGTGGAAAAGAATTCTGTGTCACAACTTGTGTTTTTCTTCTCTTTCTCAGCACTTGCTTTTAAAGAAAACCAGTTGGAATCAACATACTGGTTGACACCTTACCAAGAGTGTGGTCTTGCACAAATTTCTTATCTGTCTTCGCTTTTTCCATCAGTGGCATCCATCTAAATGCATTATTGTGAGGCTTGCGTGAGTTAATAATGTTAAGCTTTAGAAAGGCCTACAACATACAGAAAACATTCAATAGTATCATCATTATCACTGTCACCATGTATCATCATGATCTCTCTTGAATTACTCATCACTTCTCTGCCATCATAATATGGAACAAATGTCTTGATTTAAGCCAGCTTTTCTCTCCTATTTGTGGCTTAGGAGTTGCCTCTAGATGTGTAAGGAATCTTGAAGACCTCTGATTGCATTGCATAAGTGAAGCCATGTGAACACAATCTACAGACATGGAAGTGTGTTTATTTAGGTATAGGAATTGTTGGTTTCCCACAACATAATTTATAATGCTTAATTTAGATTAGGAAGATAGCTTGCAGTTTTCTTTAAGTTTGTAAACCTGGTGAGATAATATGGAGAATGATCATTTAAAAGGAACTGATTTTTGCTATGATTAAGCTATATAATTCTAGTCTTCAATCAATGTGACCTTCAACGAAGCTCCTTTAAAATATTAATAGAGCTGTAGAATCAGTTCTTTTTTGGACTTGGGTTATCAGCCGCATGTCATATTTGCTTATAAATCTTTAATGAAATAGGAAACATTATGTAAATGTTGCTAAATGTATATACGGCTACATTTAAAATGTACTAAATATGAGCACTTTCTAAATATGAGCAAAATGAAATCCGACTCCTACCAAAGTGAACATGTGTTTTTTCTAATAGAGAAAGCATGAATTCAACTTTCATAAAAGCATTATTAATACGTCCTTTTTTTCTACCATATGTGATAGAGTATGTTTACATTTTTTAATTTGCTTTATTAATTGCAGTATCATATTATGAATCGTAACAAATACATCCTTATATTATTTTCTTCCAGCTTCTTGCTTTATAATATATGTAAACAAGTGTTTTCTTGTAACATTTATACATGTGCAACAATGACCATATTTTTGAAATGAAAAGCCTTCTCAGAGTTTTGGCCACTGAATAAATTAAACCTTTGATAATCACACAAAAATGAGATGTTTGCCCACTATACCTGTGATATGCCCCCCCCAAAAGGTATAAAATTAATAAAAATCCAGTAAATATACCCAGTGACAGTATACCCCAGGATAGATTCTATTATGATCTAAGCAAGCTCATGTTATGAAAGTGGTGACATTTTAACAGAAAAAGAATTAGACCGTACGGTGTATCTAAAACTAATGGCTTTCACTTCACATGCAACCCCTGTCACTCTGGGTCGCAGCTGCCTAGCGTGTGTGTAGAGAAGGCTCCTGGGTTCAGAGACACAGAGCATCACGCTCACTTCTGCAGCGGGTGGGAAAGGTCAGCAGTGGATGAGGAGAGCCCCACGTTTTCCATCTCCCAATCTGTTGAGTAACCTTTCCTGGAAAACCCTGTTTCTGTAGTCCTTTCCTTTGTAAGGGAGGATTACCTGAGCAGGACATCTGTGGAATGGTCATGTAAATTTTTTTTCCTTTTCATCATGTTAAGTGTGGTCACCATCTGTCACTATACGATATTATTAAACTATTATTGACTATCTTCCCTGTTCTGTACTTTGCATCTCCATGACTTACTTATTTTATAACTGCAACTTTGTAGCTCTTCATGCCCATCGGCTATTTCACCCATACCCCCCACTCAACCTCCCTTCTGGCAAACACCAGTTTGTTCTCTGTATTTAAGAGTCTGGGTTTTTTTTTTGTTTGTTTATTCATTTGTTTTGACTTTTAGATTTCACATATAAGTGAAATCATGTGGTATTTGTCTTTCTCTGTATCTGACTTATCTCACTTAGCATAGTACCCTCTAGGTCCATCCATGTTGTCACAGATGGAAAGATCTTATTCATTTTTATGGTTAATATTCCATTGTATGTATATCCCACGTCTTTTTCACGCATTCATCTCTCTTTGGACACTTAGGTTGCTTCCATATCTTGGCTATTGTAAATAATGCTGCGGTAAACATAGGGGTGCATATAATCTTTTTGAATTAGTGTTTTAATTAATTAATTAATTTTTTTGATAGATACCCACTAGTGGAATTACTAGATCATATAGTATATCTATTTTTAATTTTTTGAGGAACCTCCATACTGTTTTACACATTGGCTGTACCAATTTGCATTCCCACCAACAGTGCACGAGGGTTCCTTTTTCTCCACATCCCCGCCAGTTCTTGTTGTTCCCTGTGTCTTTTTATTTTAGCCATTCTGACAGGTGTGAGGTGATGTCTTACTGTGATTTTGATTTGCATTTCCCTGATGATTAGTGATGTTGGGCATTTTCTCATGTGTCTGTTGGCCATCTGTACGTCTTCTTTGGAAAAATGTCTATTCAGGTCTTTTGCCCCTTTTTTAATCAGATTGTTTGCTTTTTTGTGGGTGTAGAGTTATATGAGCTCTTTATATATTTTGGATATTAACCCCATATAAGATATCTTCTCCCCATTCAGTACATTGCTTTTTTGTTTTGTCAGTGGTTTCCTTCACTATGTAAAAGCTTTGTATTTTTGTTTCTGCCTCCCTTGCCTGAGGAGGATGATGTCTAGGATTGTGACCTCTGTTTTCTTGTGGGAGTTTTATGGTTTCGGGTTTCACATTTAGGTCTTTAATCCATTTTGAGATTATTTTTATGTATGGTGTAAGGAAGTATTCGAGTTTCATTCTTTTGCATATAGCTGTCCAATTTTCCCTACACTATTTATTTATTTATTTATTTATTTTTAAAGATTTTTATTTATTTATTTATTTGACAGAGAGAGACACAGCGAGAGACGGAACACAAGCAGGTGGAGTGGGAGAGGGAGACGCAGGTTTCCCGCCGAGCAGGGAGCCCAATGCAGGGCTTGATCCCAGGACCCTGGGATCATGACCTGAGCTGAAGGCAGGCACTTAATGACTGAGCCACCCAGGTGCCCCTTCCCTACAATATTTATTAAAAAGACTATCTTTTCCCCATTTATAGTCTTGCCTCCTTTGTCATAGATTAATTCACCATATAAGTGTAGGTTTATTTCTGGGATCTCTATCTGGTTCCATTGATCTATGTGTCTGTTTTTTATTTTTTTATTTTTGCCAATACCATACTGTTTTGATTACTATAGCTTTGTAGATTGCTTTGGCTCTTGGAGGTCTTTTGTGGTTTCATATAAATTTTAGAATTATTTGTTCTAGTTCTGTGAAAAATGCTGTTGGTATTTTAACAAGGATTGCATTAAATCTGTAGATCGGTTTGCATAGTATGGACATTTTAACAATGTTAATTCTCCCAGTCCATGAGCATGGTATGTTTTTCCATATGTTTGTGTTATCTTCACTTTCTTTTATTAGTGTCTTACAGTTTTCAGAGTATAGGTATTTCACCTCCTTGGTTAAATTTATTCCCAGGTACTTTATTCTTTTTGGTACAATCATAAAGGGCATTGTTTTCTTAATTTGTCTTTCTGCTACTTCATTATTAGTTTCTAGAAAATGCTAGATTACTATATATTAATTTTGTATCTTGCAACTTTACTGAATTCATTTATTCTAATAGTTTTTTTTTTGGTGGAGTCTGTAGAGTTTTCTATCATGTCATCTGTAAATACTGACAGTTTTACTTCTTCTTTACCAATTTGGATGCCTTTTATTTCTTGTGTGATTGCTGCAGTTAAAACTTCTAATCCTAATGTGGGAGTTTGATAGGGGTTGTATCCAATACTTAGCTCTTTTGAAACCTAAAAATGTTTATATTTTTCATTAACATGACTGTACCTTATTGAATCCTCAGAAACTTTCAGAGAACCTAAGTTTGCCTAAATTTTTAAAAAGGAGCACTTAAATGACGAGTAATTCTTTACCCTGACATATTGTCATCTTTAATGTATTTCAACTAATATGAAACAGGAAAATAATATCTCATACTCTTGAGAGCTATAGTATTCAGAGTAATCAAAATATAAAATGTTCCTTTCCTGATTTTCTGTTTCTCTTTACCCCCAGTTACATTTTGTAAAATATAAACAATTACATGTGAGATTACCAGTAGGAAAGATATGATCTGAAATCGAATATATTTTCTCATTTGTACTATTTTGGTGAAGATCAAATGTTAAATGAGCTCAGCAGATTTTTACATGGAGTCTACCACATGTGCTAGGCAGTAGAAAGGCAATGATAAGTAGATACGGTACCTGCCTCCCGGGAGCATTCACTTAAGAGGAGAGACGCTCTAATTTGTGTCATCACTATATAGACTATATAGGGCATATAACATATACATTTTTTTAGCAGCTAAGAGGTGAGTACTTATTCAGAATAGTGCCATCATTTCTCCTTTATTTACTATGAAGCTGTCATTTTTCAAGTGCATGGAAGCCAGCTGGTGATGTTTGTGTTCTAAACAAAAATGAATTCATTAGGAACAGGGATCTGCTTAGCCACCTTGAGTTAGATGGGCCTTTGGCATAGTGACTTGTGGTTGTGTGGAAATGGAAAGTAGAGCTACTAGGAAGTAGATTCTCAAGGGGAAGACTTTAAAGTTGCAGAAATAGCATGAATCAAGGAGAGTATAAAATTATAATTTGTCCATCATCACTAGTAAACATTTATGGAAAATCCCCAGAGTGACTGGCTCTGAATTTTACATTTTAGGTTAAACTTGCCTTTGCCTTCTGTTCTTGCTATCCTATAATTGCCCAAAATGTTCTCTGTCAATCTGCCTAATGATTTTTTAAAAATATAGCCTGGTGTGTGTCGGGGTGGGGGGGCTTAAAAAATTTTTTAACTAATTTCGGTGGATTCATAACAATGTAGGAAAGAGCATAACAATTAAGAACTCAGGCTCTGGAATTGGACAGAGCTGCTTTCAAATACTGTTTCTGGTACATGCCAACTGGACTAGTGACCTGCCCCTAAACCTCCATTTCCTTGTCTCTAAAATGGGGATAAGGAAGCTTCTTTCCTCTCAAAGGGCTCATGAGTAATAATAACATAATCCAAGTCATGCTTAATACTGGCACCCGGGTGTATGCTCAGTAGGTGTTGGCTATCTATTTGTGATAATATTATTTGTGTTATTTCAGTTACAGGAAGACACCTTCTTAATTTGTTTTCTGCTTTTGAAGTACGATCTCTTGAAGTATTATGTTACTTGTGAACACAAAATACAAATTGACCTTTGTTTTTTTTAATGATCATTTCTGTCTCAGAAAATGCACAGAAAAGAAAGAAATTCTGCTATCTCAGATTCTCTTTTAACATACACATCACCTCCCCACACAAACAAACTTTAAGGCATTAAAACATCCTAAGAGAGTTTTTCTAAATCCGTTTAATAAGTGGGTTTATACAGCATATAGACCCATTTCAAACTGTTCTGTGGTGGAGAAGGATTTATGGACAATTTTGTGTATGGCAATTTCTCTCTTTTCCCTGTAGTATTTTCCTAACATATACTTTCTCAAACAGTACCGTTTCCCTTAAAATTCTCACACTTTAGCTATCCTAATTCACATATTCCTACAGCTCTTCTCTGAACATGGATTTTCTTCTTTTTCCAACTTCGTGGGATTTTTAGTGAGAAAAATATTACTTCTCCTCTTTGGTGATGATTTTCTACGAGTTCGGCTTAAGGTAGAAACAACTGAGAAAACTTCATCAACTCCAGTGATTCAGAGGTCACTTGTAGCAACGGCCCCCGAGCAGTGGTTCTCAACCCTGGTTGGTTGTACGGTAGACTCTCCTACTGTTTTGATTTTTAAGATTTTATTTATTTCTTTGACAGAGAGAGACACGGCGAGAGAGGGAACACAAGCAGGGGGAGTGGGAGAGGGAGAAGCCGGCCTCCCGCGGAGCAGGGGGCCCGATGCGGGGCTCGTGGGACCATGACCTGAGCCGAAGGCAGACATGTAACGACTGAGCCACCCAGGCATCTCAAATCTTCTACTGTTTTTAAAACTCCTGGTGACCTGATGACTGTACCTCAGATAATCAAATCAGAACCTTTGGGGGTTGGGACTGAGACATCAATTCTAAAGCTCTTCAAATGATTTTAATGTGCAATCAGTCAGGTGTGAGCCTTACTCTGGGAGAGCATCATGTAAGACACAATTAGATTAGAATCATTGCAGGAATGAGTGACAGGGCAAGAAACCAAAACAGGAGATGTGGACTACCATTTGGTGAAGTTTGCATGGTTTAAAGGAAGAAGAGAGGTGGGACTGCACCTCGAGGGACTATAACTTGCACATACTGGTAACACCATACTAGTATGTATGTGTTAGCATACATAGCGGGAGGCTCAGCCAGTGCCTTAGGGCAGGGACTCAACATGTAGGGGTCAGGGATGAACCTGCAGTTCACAGAACTTCTAGGTCATTTTAATACACCTTTCCTTTCCCCACTACCCTCCCTGCCCTCCCTGCCTTCTCTCTCCATCCCCCAGCCCCTGCCTGTGGTCACCTTGTCCTTTTCCTTCTTAAATCAAGTGGGAGGGGGCTGGGTATCAAACGTTTGATCTCAGAGCTGACTTCTTTCCTGGTCGCCATCTGGCTCTAGCAGTTCCAAGCAAGTGTTCCAGATTCACCCTCATTAGTTCAGAAAGGTCCTGTTTGCTGAACCAGAGACTCTAAAGTCAGGAGAACGGACTATGCCAATTTGCTAAGTCAGTGGAGGCCCATCTTTGAACTGGGGAAAGTGTCAGCTTCCCCCAAAACACAGGGGAGAGAGACAGAAGAAGAAGAATGGATATCTGAAGGAAAATCTGGATACTCTTGGAAGGGGGGAAGATGGGAATGGATGCTGGGCAGCCAGTACCGGCCACTACATACAAAGTCATAGTGATGCAATATAATGAATTATTTTACATTCATACATTTTTGATACTTTTGATGGGGACATTTTGAATGGCATACAGAAAATGCTGTAGCGATGGTATTTCTCTGAGCATCAGGTATTTCAGGGAAAAATCTTTCTGTGATAGTTTAGAATATAATATGATAAATATCAAATAATAATTTCCTACATCAAAATGGTTTATTTATGTAAACATGATAGCATATGCCAGTCTGTAACATGTGTTACTGATTCTTGTGGAAACTCTCATTACTTCACAACATTATTATTGTGGCAGAATCTAGCCTTCCATCATTGTATTTCTGGAGATTATCAGGCAAACACATTGCTGCCCTTTTTCTGGTTACTATTTAATAGAAAAATGTGGTTCTTGGGTATATATATCATTTTAAGATTCTGCAAACTCTGCCTAGAAAATGGAACAAATGCTAATGAGAGCTTGACAAAGGGCTGGCAAAACCTTCTACAAAATGGCATTAACAGGTGAAATGAAAGAAGGTTGTTAGAGGTCTAAAGACTGTTTAATCATAACCATCAGTCTTAGAACTGTTTTGTGTTCAGTTATAGTTGACACAGGCTAGGTTGATCTATTTAATGGTGTCAATAATGTTCTTAGGAAATGTTTGGTATCCCCAAGCAGTTTCTTAACAGGAGAGTGACCAGAAAACTACTTGCTAGTTTCTGGAAGTTTAAATTGTCTGACTTCAATCACCTCTCTTCAGTTTGGGATTAAAATCTGGGACTAAAAATACTCAAGGAAAAAACACTGTAACTTCACTCCAACTATGAGAGAATCATCAGACAAATCCCGATTGAGGGACATTGTACAGAATACCTGACCAGTACTCCTTAAAACTGTCAGGGTCATCAAACACAAGGAAGGTCTGAGAAACAAGTCACAGCCAAGGAGATCCTAATGAAACGAGAGGACAAAATATAATGTAGAACCCTGGAGTGGAAAAAGGACATTGGTGGAAAATTGAGGAAATATGAATAACGGGTAGACTTTAGTTAATAATAATGTATCAGCATTGGTTTGTTAATTGTGACAAATGTACCATTACTAATGTGAAATGTTCGTAATAGTGGAAACTGAGCATGGGCATATGAGAATTCTGTACTATCTTCACCATTTTTCTGTAAATGTAAAACTACCTTTAAAGTTATTTTTAAAATTTTGGGAACACATTTTTGCAGGAAAGACTTTCCACCACGAGGTAACAGCAGCAGAGCCTCAAGCTACAGCTTGACTAACGCCAGAAGTCCTGTGTTCTTTGGGGTCCTCTGTGTAGTCACTGAGGCTGGAGTGCCCCTTAGATTTGGCGTTTGGACTTCTGGGTCTATGACCTCCTTTCTGTCTGTCTGTCTGTCTGTTTCACTATCATGTAGTATAGGCTAAGAAACAAGGAAACTAATATCCCCTGTATGCCAAGCACGTACTGGACTTCACTAGAATTAAACACATCCAATTTTTAGAAGCCTGTGGAATAGATCTACCATTTCCACAAATGAGAAAAACTGAGATTCAGAAGACTAATTTGCCCGGAGTCAGATGCTTCCTGACAGACTCCACACAAAAGCCTGGTTATTACTTCATTTCGAGGCCTTTCTTCCTCCTTACATCTATGCCTTCTTTCTTATGCAGAGAGCACATCGGCAAGACATTTTTTTTAGCCTATACCTTTAAAAAAACAAACAAACCTTTTAAATAAGTTTTTGAATGATCATAGACACTCAGGAAGTTGCAAAAATAGTACTCACAGCCCTGTGTACCCTTCAGCGAGCGTCTCTCCATGATGACATCTATATCTCTAGTATGATATCGAAACCAGGAAATGGACATTGGTACAATGCTGTTAACTAGACTACAGAACTTTTCACCATTTATTCAACCCATAATCGCGCATGCACATGAGCAGTTCTATGCAGTTTTATCCCACATGTAGACTTGAATAGACACCACCACAGTCAAGACACAGAATTGTTCCATCACAATACCTTTTTATATTTGCTCCCTCTACCATCTCCAGTCTGCTGGCAACCACTCATCTTTTCTCCGTTTCTGTAGTTTTGTCATTTCAACAATGTCTATGTGTATGGGATTTTTTTGAAATTTGACATTTTTCACTAAGCATAATGCCTTTGAATTCCATCCAGGTTGTTGTGTATATGAATAGCTAGTTCCTCTTTATTACTGATTAGTTTTTCATGGTATGGATGAATATACCACAGTTTTTTAACCAGTTCCCCATTGAAAGACAGCTGAGTTGTCTTCAGTTTTTGATATTATGAAAAAGTTGTTGTGAATACATGTGTGTACGTTTTTGTGTGGCTCTGTTTTCACTTCTGTGCGAAAAATGCCCAAGAGTATGATTGCTGGGTCAGATGGTATCAGTGCACGTTTAGCTTTACAAGAAATTGCCAAGCCGTTTTCCAGAGCTGCTTGTCCATTTTACATTCCCTCCACTGGTGTATGAGTGATCACATTCTCACCTGTGTTTGGTGTTGTCACTGTCTTTGTTTTTGTTGCAAAAAGTGTGTGGTGATAGTTCATTGTAGTCTTAATTTTCATTTCCCCAATAGCTAATGTGTTGACAATTTTTCCATGTATTTATTTGGCATCTATCTCCTCTCTAAAGAAATGTCTGTTCCTGTGTTTTGCCCACTTTCTGATCGGATCATTTCTTTGTTTACTGCTGAGTTTTGAGAGTTGTTTACATATCCTGTGATTTAAGACCTCTGCTAGATAAGTGATTTGCAGAAATTTGCTTCCAGTCTGTCCTGTGCCTACTTTTGCTAAATCTAACATTTTACCCTGTCCTCGAGGTTCTGGTCTTCCCTTGAGGAGCTGCTCCTGCCTTTTAACCCCAGGAAACTATTCTTATGCATTTCATCATGAAAGAAGATTTTGTCCAACTTCTGGGTTTTTGTTACAAATCAAAGAGTGTTTTCCCCACCCTCTCTGCACTTCTTATTCAAGAGATTCTGACACTTCTCTTTGATGATGTCTTTCCCACCCATTTTGTTAATGGTGATAAGATTGTTTTCACCAAAATGGCCACCTCTCCTGTACTTTTGATCCCCTTCCTATGTAGTTAGCCCCCTTTGGTGTTTATTCTTAAACCAAAGCATTTTGTGACTTCTTAAGGTCCTTGGGGTTTCTTTTGTTTTCTTCCTTTTGTTTTTGTTTGTTTGTTTTGTTTTGGCTCTGGCCATCTATATTTTATTTTATTTTTTTTGGCCATTCGATTGTCGAAATGGTCATCTACCAACCTTGAGTCTAAGCTTTGTCAAGAATTCAGGGCTGAAGTTCTTTTTGTTCCAAATCTGTTGGCTTCTGTTTTCAGTATTGAAGGGCAAATGACTCTCAAGCCCTTGCCTTTCTCCCCTGTCCGAAAGATGTAAAGATAAGTGAAAACTGGAATTTTCCAAGTAAACCTCTACTGAGTGAGTACCCGCTGTGTGCCAGACATTGTATGCTATGATGCCTTCTATTGAAGGGACTCAGGAAGGGCATTTACTCTTTCAGTGACTGGAGTTCGATTTCTCTTATTATCATGCTGATCAATGTACCCTGGCAGGCAGTGAGAATGATTAAGAAAAGCTAGAGCCACACTGTCTCGTCACTTACCTAGTTGATAACAGAATCAGGACAAGGACCCAAGTCTTCTACTTTGCAGTACAACGTTTGTCTGAAAACCAAAGAAGCTGAGACGTTTTGTCATTCTTTTTCACAAAGAGAACATTTTTTCACAAAAAAAGCTAATGGGCATTAAACTTTCTACAAGAGTCCAAATAATAATTCCAAATAATAGAATTTTCAAATAATCAGGATTTTTATAAATCAAAATTAAGATAAATGCTAAGCAAAACCAAATATACCCTTCTCAATGACGTATGATTGGGCACATGGAACACTTTCTAATTATATTTTGCCTTCATTTTTATATTACATCACAACCAGCCCAGGTTGCTAGGTAGCAACATTAATATGGGACTAGCTCAGAATTTGCTATATTATAATCAGCTTTGGTGACAGGAAAGCCAGAAAGGACATGAAGGAAGGGGAAGGTTTTTCTCTACTGCCCCTACATGGAACACATGAAAATCTGTTTCTCTCTGCAGTGGATTCCAAATCCTTGCCAAAGGAACAATAAATAACATTTATAAAAATATGATCTCCATGCATGTTGTTAGGCCATTTTGAGCCTTTTTCTGTATAATACATAACCATAAAAAAACCACTGAGAGAGATGCAGAGATAAGAAATAGGGAGAGGAAGTCAGTAGTGTGAGTAAATGGGAAATTGATATTATCGCTAAGGAACTAGATATAGTAGTAGATCTATTGAATTGCTAGAAGAGAAAAGGTGTTTGAATATTAGCCAAGAAGGGATTCCAGTTAACCACAAAGTATAGTAAAGTACTTCTAGTACTAAAATGCCCTGTTTTTATTTTCCTCAGAAGTGGGCATTTCAGTGTTGATCCTTAGAAAGTTTTCTACTGAATGAGGTGATAATTTCCCCAAAATTACACTCCCCAAATGATCTGTGTCTATTGTGTACTTTGACTTAGTACCCTCATCCCCGTATTGTTTTGGGTCTCTGGGTCTCATTATCGGCAACTCCAGCCTTCATCTCTGATGATGTTTCTGATTTCTTGCAAGTGAACCCCGAGTTTACCTGGAGAATCTTATAAATCTCTGTAGCTGCTCTTGTATGTACTCGGTGAAATATAGATATGTGAAATATCAAAACCATATGTTACTGTCTTCCTGCCAGGGCTGGTCTGTTGCCCACCTGGCCATCTGGTTGCCCACCCCCCTCCCTCACCCCGTTGTTCCTCCTTCCGTGTGCCCCCTCCCCCTCCTCCTGTGCTACAGTCCCACCAGCTTTCTCTCTCCATCTCTGGATCCACCAGGCTCTTCTCTGCCTCCGGGCCTTGGTATTTGTTGTGTGACCTGGAAGGCAGGCTTCTACCTGGTTCTTGGCAGAGCTGGTTACTCACGGTTTTTGATCGCCACCTCCTCAGAAAACCCCTTCCCTGAGCCCTCTGGGTAGCTTGGAGCTCTAGCTCCCCGTTATTACCTAGTGCAGACCCCTGCATACTTCCTTTCTAGCATGTCCTCATACCTATTTCCCCCACTAGAATATAAAACTCTGAAGGTAGGGACATAATAGGCTCTGAAGTATTTGATAAATGATTGAACACATGGATTTTAGAATCAACATCAAGGTCCTGAAGGCCTCCTGGACAAGGGCATTTGAGCTGACTTTGGAAAGTGGACTATGTGAAGATAGCAAGGGAATAGAAAAATCCGAGAGTTGAAGAGAGAGAGAGGTTTGTGTAAAGGCAGTCTTCTAAAAAATGGTAAGCTTCGGAGTAGAGGTGAGCCTGTTGCACGTCTGTACTGGGCTGGGAGGGAAATAGGGATAAATAAAGAATAAGCTTTGGGGAGCCAGGAAAAGCTCTTAACTAGGGGAGGGCATGATCACAATAAATAGTGTGGCATCTGGTAGATGAGTAAGACGGTGTTCAGTAATTGCTAAGGAGTGAAAATGTCCACACCCCAACTCCTGTCTTGTTGATTTTTTTGCCTCATCAGTGACTAAGCTCATTAATGCCCCAGAGTGAAAACAGTGTAAGTAGAAACTAGAACCGTTTGGTTAGCAGAGATCTACTGAGCCCTACCCTGCGTCAGGCACCGTACCTCCAAGGCAATGGAGCTGCGCAAAACAGTGTGCGCGATGGTTTGTAGTGTTGGTTTTTGCACACCTAAAGTGAGGCACAACTGAAGAGACTTAGCTCTTGATACTGGAATCAGTGAAGACAGAGCTGGCAACCGAGTATCTCCTTAAATTGGAGGGAGATGTTGTTTCATTTAATCAATGTAATCAGCTTATTTATTACCCTGCACGGTCATAATTACGTATTAGGAAATAACCACAGATAAGAACTACAGCCATTCCAATGTGTGCTGCTTTTAAGAAACTCCAAGGGCTGGGTGGAAGGGTATGTTCTTTTCGTGTCAGTTTTGCTTCCTATATGTCATTTGCTCCCTGGAGACCGATTTCCTTCTTCTGCCTGGACCTCCGCACATAACCCATTCCAGCTGTAACATCCTTAGATTGTTTATGTCACCAATTTTACCTTGTTTTGAAACTGAACTGGGGCACAATGGCTGATTTCCTTGTTTTTGCATTTATTGACAAAGCTGAATTTCCGTGAAACCGTTCAGTCAGCAAACAGTTTGTTTTGCACAAAAAGTAGTATATTTCAGTCTTGAAGCTAGTTCCTATCATTGTGGCCATAGAAAAGGAAACCTTTTTTTTTTTTTTTTTTTAGGGAATATTAGTGTTCAGAGCTGTTGCTTATTGATAGGGAGAGGGTCGTTGCCATAGCGATCTAACAGCCTCTGGAGGGAATGCGGTCATGGCCTTAAGCATCCGGCAACCCACCCAGTTTGGAGAGCCCCTCTGAAAAGAATTTCCTTCCTTGGAAATTACTTGAGTTACTGAAATAAAAATCATTTAATTTCTGTAACTCAGATATGCCCATAGGTTTGTTTTGCACACTTACCGACTGTCATTAAAAGAAAACCATTTATAATAAATACACAGTATATGTGATTTTCTTCAGGAATGAGGCCAAATAGATTGCATATCAATTGTCCCATAAACGCGTTCTCAAACTCACAAGGCCACTTTTGACTTTTTTCACGTGAGGAATAGAGCTTGAAAACCAGTTCAACAAGATGCTGATTGAATGTTTATTTATCACTGTTTGGGGTTTTCAATATTCGGTGAATATTCGTAGGTGGAAGAAACACTCATGACATACAGAAATCTGTTCAAGCTGTGCTGGGTGAAAATACTCATATATAATACTTGTCTAACAGTAACATAAACCTGCAATCGGTAGTTCTGAATCCGAAATTGCTCGCAGGGCTGATTGATGTGTGAACACTGTATTTACAGGACCAAGACCGCACATTTGCTCTGCAGCTGTGTTTAATGGTTATCAGTTTGGCGCGCAGCATGATTGTTTTGGAGGGAGAATAGACACTTCAGATCCCTTTTGGCAATTCTGAAGTAACTGAAGTACCTACTGCTGAAGTGAATCATACAAACTTAATTAGATTTGCTACATAATTAGCATTTGAGGAAACCTAAGGAAAATCCTTGTGGGTTGGTGATTTGTTATGTCAGACATACAGGCATGCTCATTCGGGGGACTGGGAATTGAAAACGATGAAATGTTAATGCATCATAACCCAGATATATTATATACATATATAATTTTTTAATCAAGCTTTCCAATGCGATATTTTCTTACGGATGTCTGAAGTTCTTGTCACAGACCACCAGGACCTGTCTGTTTCTATGCATGGGGACGGACCCATCCGCACACCGCCATGCGCACTTGGTGGCACTTCTGTGTGTGCAACTAGCTTTACACCTATAATGAGAGCCCACAGCTATAACATCCTAGTGCCAGCTGTGGAGCCTGGGCCAATAACCACTAATTGAAACCAGTGAGTAGAGTCTGAGACAGGAGACCCCATACCGCACTTACATTTACTTTTTAATTTCAGATTAATTTAATTGTATTTAATCTTGATTTATTAATTTAATCTAGATTTTAATAAATTTTAAATTTATTAATTTAATCTAGATTAATTAATTTAATCTTGTCTGTTATCTGTCGTTTTCATTGCAAAAAAAAGAATTTAATTTTATTCTCAAAAGACATTTCTTTAAGTACTCCAGGAATTTTCTTCTGTAGTTTTGGAGCTCTACAAAGTGAGTTGACCGTGGAGAATAGCTATAAAATATTTACTGCAAGGAGAGGATTAAATTTCATATTCCAATTTAAGTTAAGGCTAGGATAAAACTTGTAACCCATGTGTATTTGAAATATTTTTCTACTCTATCAAAAAGCTGTCACTTTCTTATCAAATTACTTAGCTTATTAAGTTAAATCTAGATTTTCCCATAGATAAGGAAATGAAAGGAGGCAAGTTTCATTTCCTGGTGAAGCACTGAACAGATTTTCTTGATTCTTACGGTGGAAGCAACTTTAAACTTACAGCCCACCATTGGTTGAACATCCAGTTTTTTTCTCAGAATTCAAAATCAGCTTCAGAACTCAAAGTGGCAGTTTATGCCCTGCACTCAAGCAAGCCCATAGTAGAAACAAGTTCCACTCATGTCCTTCCTTCCCCTCATTTTCCCATCTTCTCCCAACAAACATCTGAAAGAAACCAAACCTATAAATCCACGCTGAACCTACTGTAACTCTAGAGACCCATCTCTTCCCTGATGACCACTGCCCCCCAAAGACACTAAACTGCTAAGCCTTTTATTAAAAAGTATATATTGATCGGGACTTGCATCAACAAGTAGGCAATTCCACCAGTTTCTCTTTCACAGGTGTAATGATAGCACAAAATACAAATTTTGCCTTCTATCCAAGCCATACTCTCCTGCCCACTTTTAAATCCAAAGCCCTGTAGAGTGCACCCAAGAGTAAGTGGGCGAGCTGGTTCACGTACCAACAGAGCCGTGTGCACCTGTGCGATCTTGGCCACCTCACTTAACCTCTGCCAGGCTCTTTTCACTTGTCACCACCCCATAGAGTTGCTGAAAGGATTGAGACTATATAAACAATCGTGCTTGTTTATTATTAAGTAAGAACATCTCTTTGGTTACTAGTTAGTTAGTGTCTGGCTGTTTGTTCTCTATATGTGTGTACCTGTTTTTTTTTTCTGAAGTGATAGGCATATGAACGAATACATTTCTTTTCCTGTAGGCCTCCATGTTGTGTGCCAGGATATTCACCAGGATTTGTTGATTAAACACAGAATTATTTGTTTGTGTCAATGTGTGCTTATGCACATCCTTGTCTGTGGTATATGACCAATAGGGAAACTCCTGTGATCTCGGGGCAGGGGCGGTGGGTGGAATCCGTGCTGTGTGTTTTAGCCTGATTCCTAATTGAGGGACCTGATTGAATTTTTGTAGAGTTCATCCTCAAATAAGTAGATAAAAATTAGTAAGTAAATGCTTTGGTCCATCTAAATAAACTGTGTGAATATCACCCTTTTATAGAAACATAAATTTAGTTCATCTAAAAACAGTACCTTTGGCATTTTTAATATTATATTTTTGCACTTAACTATAAAAGTATCCAGAACCAGGTCCTAGTTATTGTTAAACCACCTTTCACTAGTGCAGCTATAGTTTTATCAGGCTTATTAGAAGTTTGTCCACAGTGAGCATGCAATATAGACTTTGTGAGAATTAGGTTCATCTTATCAGCACATGTATTTACCCAATTATGGGCATTAAAAAGGAGGCACGTGTGTTTTTCCTCTAATTCTGAAATACTCCTTGATTCTGGAAATTCTGAAAATGTGTATATGCGAATACATAGACATTTAATCTGAAAAGCTTCTTTGTAAGAAATGTTAACCAACTGTAAAGGTAGAAACATAGATATGTTAATGCAGCAAAGAGGAAAATATATTTTGGGTTCTGCATTATATTTTAATTGGACACGGACAATAATTACAAGTGCTAGATTTGTTGAATGAAAAGGTTAAACTCCCTGTATTAGTAAAAGTCATCTGCATGTAAATAATGAGAGCGCTAACAAGCCTTTTCTTACTTAGGTCAGAGATTCCTGCCAAAAACTTGTTTGCTTTGTAAATTAGTTCAATTATTAAAGTTTGGGAGTGCTGCTCCTGCTGGGAACCAATTAACAAATTTTTGAATACATCTCCCTGATAATTGATGATAGCCTTAGAGCATTTATTTCTGCTGTGCTTTTCTTAATAAAATTGTAGTGATCTAGTGACCAGAATTAAATTGCTGAAAAACAACTTGGTCTGATTTATTCATTCAGCAAAACCAAGCTTAAAGGCTGTGTTGCTATGACACCCAAGATTAACTTTAAAAAAAAAAAAACTGTGTTTAATTTCAGTAAAAACATTGGCACATCTCTTTTGGCATTATGTAGATAAAATAAAGTTGATCTTTTCCCTTTCCCTTGCCTTTTTTACAGTTAACGATGTAGCATTTAGTTTTTACATTTAGCATTTAAACATGAAAGTAAACATAAACTAGAAATTTGACATATTTAAAGAGAAGGAAAAAACAATAACAAAAAACAAACTTTATATGGTAACAAGAGATCATTCGTACAATAGCAGATATTTTAGCCATCATTTCTTTATCCAGCTTCTCAAACTTTTTAGAAAGATGGTGCCAGATAGGGGGAAATCACTTTTTCTAGTAGTTTCGTTTTGTGACCAGTCTTGAAACTTAAAATCAGGTTGCAGAATGGGGACAGTGACAAATCCTAATAGAAATTTTCCTAGCGCACGTTCAGTTTCCCAAATTCTAAAGGAATATATTTTCCGTGTCTCGAGACAAAAGAATCATCAGTTTGCTTCAGCCAGGATTAATTTCTGCCTTCCGAGCACCATTTGGTGGTATGAGAATGCTCTAGGAATAATTTTATGGAAAAAAAAACTATCAGAAAAACTGAATGCTTTGTCAGATCGTCGAAAGTTGCTTAATAGGAGTATCTGAAGCTTCCTGCTGCCAAACAAAAGCAAGAATCCTACCTGACTGAGAGCGGTTTGTTCATGAGATGACCCCAGTGCAGCACGTCGCTTATGTTTATCATTATGGACCCACATTCTCAGGAAATTCCACTTTCCAACTTTGCTGCTGCCGATGCTTGCTTCTATAGGGAAGAATTCTGAACTATAAAATTTGAGAAGCTTCAGCGTCTGTGGAAATTTGAGAGCATTGCCTTCCCCCCGGCACCCCATTGAATATAAATTGTTTTAACAAAAGCATTGTAGCCACAGTACGTGGTAAATGCCAGAATTTGCCCATAGTATGTCGAAAATAATTTTAACATTAGCTTTTGAACTTTGAAAGCCTCAGGGTCTCTTTGGAGACTGCGTGCTGCAAATAAACACGATGTTTATGTGCAGGAGGATTGAAGGAAGAAATGACTGTTTTTAGCTGCTGTTTCTCGCTGTGTTCTTCAGGTGAGGGAGGCGCGGCAGTTGTGGGTCACAGCTCAAGACCGCGTGTGGGGGAAAGCTGGAAAGCAGAACCAAACCTTGACAGGTTTTACCTGGAAAACCAAAGTCGTTTGGATGGGGTGTGGCTTTTACCTTTGTGGCTGCTAATTTAATTTTTATGAAAAGCAAAATGAGTTAATATTTATAAAGTAGTACAGTCCCTGGGCCATAATGAACACTATGTACTTTCTTAAAAAGCAATCTGAGATAACATAAATTATAGAAATGAATTAGCACTTAGTTTCACTTATTTCTGATTTTAAAACCGTGGAAGTTACAAAACCATCATTCTGAGAGAAAAAAAAAATCCCTATTATGTAATAAATTGCTGATGTTAATGTTATATTTTGATTTTAAAATTTGTTCTACTTCAGTTTCTACAGTTAATCTGTCGAGATTCATAGATAATTTTATATTAACATGTTTATATTCTAACACAACTATAGAATTTGAGACATGAATCATTTCTGTGCATGGTTTAATATCATACTCCAACTTTGTTTTAGGTAGCGAGACTGTATCCGGGGAAACCCATTTAGTTCAGAAATAATATTTCTAACTTCAGAAAATAAGCTTCCATTTTAAAAATGGAATTTGAATTTAAATGAAAATCCTAATTTAGAATTCAGTCCCATTCTTTAGCTAGAGAAATCGTGGAAAACAAAAATTGTACCAGATTGCCAGTAATTTGCATTAAAGAGGAAGAAATGGAATTTTTTTTACAAGTCCTCAGATACTGAAGACATTTCAGTGAAGTTAAGTCAGAGAGATCTCAGTTTTTAATTTAGTCCAGGTTATGATTTTACACAGAAACCTTGCTGAAATAGCTGGGCTTGCCTATAATGTTTTAGGTGTTATAGAAAGCTGGATAAAATGATATTATTCATATACTGTTTTACTTAGTTACACTGGTTCCACTGTGTTTTCGAAGTGAGAGACTTCATATCAAGAAGTGTTTGTTGAATGCATCTCCTGTGCACAGGGTATCAGAAAAATAAAAAAAGCATGGCTTTGATGTTTGAGGGCAGATTAGGGACTGTGCTGTCTGAAGAATTAATTTCATAGGTCTGTGCTATGTAGAAAATTGGTACAGCCTAGTCTTCTAAGCTAAGTTTTAAAAACATGATAACATACTGTTGAAACCATTAGCTTAAATGAAAAGTAATACTGTAGATTAGCAAAAGTTGTATTTATTTAATTCAGTAATGAAATTAATTGGAGCTACTGGCATAGTGCCTTCACAGGTTTCTGTGACTCATTTGCTCAGGAAGTGTGATTCAAGACACCAGAATCATTTTTTCTCCACTGCTAAAGCTCATGTTTTGGCTATGGGCAAGTTTTCATGGCAGATTTAAAACAAATTTAAAACAAATATTCTCTGATAGTATTGGGAAGCTGGGGGATGTCTAGCCTATAAGACTATTATTCAACTCATAATCAAAATATAAGTCTCCAAGTTCATTGCCTTCATTGCTATCAGGTTTGCATCATTCGGTATTTTTTTTTTCATATTTTTAGAGTTTAACTCTTGCCCTGCTCATTATGACCTCTAGGTGACTAACTGAACTTAGAAGCGAAATCTCTGTGGTTTTATCTTTAATTTAATAATTTAACTAAATTAGGACTAAATGGTATTGGAATTTAGTTTTAAAACTGAGCACATCCAGAAATCATTTAAAGCTGTTTCTTAATTTTTTTCTCCTAGAGAAGAAATGATAACTCTATGACCTCTACATCTTGTTCGGTGCTCATTACATTTATAGCTTAATTTACTCCCATCCTATCCCCTCTTGGAAATGCAATATATTCTTATAGTTTAAATGGGTTGTTGGTGGCATAATAATGATCATGTGATGTGGAGCTTTTTGTTTGCAAAATAATTTAAAAATTAATTTTCCAAGCTATTACTTTGAAATTAAGTCGTGAACCGATGTTTCTCCTTATTCCAAGGAGGAATGTGAAATCTTGATTATCAGGTAATCCCACAGGCAATGTATGCCCATTTCGACTTGCAATTTGTCTCTCATTACAGCATCCTGCTTTTCTGACTTTCCATTAAATGTTCAGAAAAATTAGTTTTTTGGGAAAATTTAAGTAGTTTTAATCAGCCTATATGAACTATAAAACATAGGAACATATATAAAAGACCCAAAGTGTTCTTATCTCACTTTAAACTTTTCTTCACAACTTTCCAACTCAAGATAATATGTTGTCTTACACAATAGGCTGTCTCCAGCTTTCTGTCAATAGAAGAACTGAATAAAAATTTTTCCAGAATTGCTCCTAGAAAGAAATCCAAGCCTGGGATTGCCTTGAATTAAAAAATAAAGACCAGGGGCGCCTGGGTGGCTCAGTCGTTAAGTGTTTGCCTTCAGCTCAGGTCATGTTCCCAGGGTCCTGGGATCAAGCCCCGCATTGGGCTCCCTGCTCCGCGGGAAGTCTGCTTCTCCCTCTTTCCACTCCCCCTGCTTGTGTTCCCTCTCGCTGTCTTTCTCTCTGTCAAATAAATAAATAAAATCTTGAAAAAAAAAATAAAGACCAAATGATTGCTTTAAAAACAAATTAAATGATACTGAGTGGTCTTTTATTCTTGACTCTATTTTTCAAAATGTCTATACCTCGGTTACATTCAATTATATTGGGCTCTTTTACTTGTAACCTTCCAGTAGCTGACAGCCTAATTTGCTATAGTAGCATTGCTTGGAAATGATGTGCTTTTGGGGGGAGGGGAGGCAGATTTTTTTTTAACCATTTCCAGAGCTCTTGACTTCCTCATCTAGCCACACTCTCATCCCAGGCCCAGGAACTGGCACTTGGCGTCCAGGCTCCCTGATTCCCACCAGGGGGCAGCACTGGACCCTCCCTTTCCCTGAGGCTTGATTGCCGCCTGGCTCCTCATAACCTCAGTTCCTCATAGAGCGCTTACTTATTTTTGGTATTTCCTTACATTTTTTAAGGCTTAGTAAGTCTCCAACAAAGGGTAGCCTTTCAGGCACAGTGCTATAAGGGATATTACTTCTCAGTGTTGACTGTTCTGTGCACCAGAATCTTTTCTTCATTGATGATTTGATCTGTGATTTCAAACACTTTGTGTTTATTATAACTTGGGAAATCTCAAGAGAGAAGCAAAAACCTAGCCATTATTGAGCACTATGATATGTCGAGCTTGAAACCAGGTCCTCTTCATACGCTGCTGTATAGTCTACAGGGGCAAGTAGGCCTCTAGTAACAATAGAGTTACAAGACAAGAGGATCATATAATATAATAGCAGAATTTTTAATGCCCCTAATTTGCTGTTAAGTAAACAGAGGCTCGGAGAAGTTAAATCATCGGAAAACAAAGATTCCCTTCAAATAGAATTCCAAATTCCATGCTGTATCAATTATATTTCCACAGCTTTGCCATAAAAACAATGAAAAGATTTGTGGAAAGTGACGAAGGCCCAGTGAGGAATGTCTAAAACTGATTTCAGTGCTGTAACTCCTGCGACAGGAGAATTTATGCTTCATGTACTGAAAACTCTTAAGAGGGTTGGGGGACGCCTGGGTGGCTCAGATGGTTAAGTATCTGCCTTCGGCTCAGGTCAGGTCCTGGGATCGAGCCCCGTGTTGGGCTCCCTGCTCAGCGGGGCGCCTGCTTCTCCCTCTCCCTCTGCCTTTCCCCCTGCTTGTGCTCTCTCTACCTCTCTCTCTCTCTCTCAAATAAATAAAATCTTAAAAAAAAAAAACTCTAATGGGGAGATGCGGTTAAGTGCTGAGAGATCTTGAATGATCCCGTGAAAGCCCTGATCTATACACATTTACATACACATAGTATATACTCGATATTATGTTCACCAAAACACAGGACTAAGTGCAGTACACTCAATTTTTAGAAACCTGTTGATAATTTTAGTTTTCTTAAAACAGTAACAGATCCTCTTGTAATTAATTTTTACTTACTCTCTCTTACCTGCTAAAAAGTATCCAGGCTCTCTGTCCCTCTGCAATCTCAACAAGACACTTAAAACTTTGTTTTGTTGCAGAACATAGGCAAATAAATAATTTATTTTGCTTGCATTTATGATTTTTATGATTTGGCATTATCATTTCAGATTGTCGGCTTCCTTTTCTGGTTAAAATATGCATAGCAACCCAGATGGCTAATATATAAACAATTTGAGTGATGCTTATTTAAATCATTTAGGCTAGCTCAGGAGGTTGCTGAGCCCCGCGACCATCTGTTTATTGCTCTGTGTGTTACTTCTAGGCTTAAGTGTGCGCTTTCACCTTCTTCACATTGTCTTAGCCTTTACCTTCCTGATATATACACGGAAGAGCCTTCTTAGACTCAATTTAACCCTTTATGCCTCTTGAGGTTCTGTTCTAAAACCTTAATCCCAACCTGCCTTCTATTTTACCATTCCTTTTTATTTTAGTTTTTCCTGTTACTACTATCCTCAACAGTCACTTCGCAGATGAGTGACTAGGAACACGGGCTTTGTAGTCAGGTTAGAACCTCATCTGTGAAATGGAATATAATACCTACCTCATAGATTTGTGAGAATGATTAAACGAGATAAAATATATTCATTACATACTATTCTGCTACATCCTAAGTACCGGTTACTATTATTAGCATGTTTTAGAAAGAAAATTCTCATAATGACAAAAGGACATTCAGAAGTAAATTTCGAATACCATATACTAGAATTTCACACAACGGTCTTTTGGAAGGAATATCTGTTTCTCCCTAAGCACCTGACTGGGTGAAAGCACACACCACAACAAAATGTATGTAGGCATTACCAGGTGATGGCGTGAGGGTTACGCCCCTCTTTCACTGGATCCATGGCGAAACTTTGGACCATGAATAGCTGGAGAAAAGTTTTCTCTTGGCACCTATCTGGGTTCTCTTCTGATGTCCCTGGTTACATATTAGACTGTAATCTGCTTTGGAACCTCACCTTCACATTTGTAATGGTTCCCTGTGGACTGAGCTGGTCCACATACAAGCTTTCCAAGGAAAGAGACCAGAAACTGGCCTCTCCCATGTTAGCCCCTGTGCTGGCCATGACCTGTAATCCTCACAACCTGTGGGTAAGGTCATTATTTCTTCCCAATTTTATGTGGATTACTATTTCTGAATCAAAGAGCGTCAAGAGTTTTTAAAGTCTGAGTGTGCTTATGCAGTCAATGGAAAAGAAGAATACAATTAATCTGGATGGTCTTGGAAATTCAGGGCACATGGTTACTATAGTGAATAGTGTCATAATATGGTATAAAATAAGAGATATACACTTTCTGGACGGTTAATCTGGTACATTGGTCTACAAATCTGCCAATGAGATTCAAAAAATTTTTAAAGATTTTATTTATTTATCTGACAGAGAGAGAGAGAGAGAGACAGTGAGAGACGGAACACAAGCAGAGGGAGTGGGAGAGGGAGAAGCAGGCTTCCGGCCGAGCAGGGAGCCCAATGTGGGGCTTGATCCCAGGACCCTGGGATCATGACCTGAGCCGAAGGCAGACGCTTAACGACTGAGCCACCCAGGCGCCCCTCAAGTTTTTTTTTGTAAGTGTGTGTGTGTGTACAGCTTCTGTAAGAAAAAACAGGTTGAACAAGGATGCCCTGTTTTGATGGTTGCCCAGAGAAACATATACCCACACGTAAGTCATTTGTATATGAAACAGTCCATTAGGAGATCGCTCTGTGCAGCTGCTTGACCCAAACATTTTTTTTCCCCAGTCTCTTTGAAAGAAGTCTTAACACAAGTCTGTGGAAGGAATAACTTAAGTCTCTCTAATAATACTTCAGTTAGCAAAGCATTAAAATGTCAAACTGTTTCAATTGGTCAGGGCATATCCTTATAAAATTGAATCATAGTCCTCTGTTACGTATTTTTCTATTGTCTTCCATGATTTTTTTAATTTGAATTCAGTTAACCAACGTATAGTACATCGTTAGTTTCTTCCGTGATTTTTCAAATATATTTTATATATTTATATACAGTACTTTAAAATCCTTTCATTTCACTTAATGTACAGTAATTTTTTCCAAATTAAGGAAATGCTACATATAAAGATACAAAACTAACATAAAATAGTAACCTTTATTCACATAAGATGATCCTGTACTCTTTTATGTCAGTGTCACTTAACTACAAAAATAATCCTATTTCATAAAAACTCAAACAATACATATAAAGTATGAGGTAGAGTCCTTTCTTACCTCTTTGCCTCTCCTGACCTCAGAGGGTGACCACTGGTTATAGTTCAAGTGCGACCTTTCAGACCTTTTTCTATGCCCATGCAAACACACAGGTGTATCTTGTAAAGAGTGACTATAACATTCTTGAGGAATTAGGAGCACTGCTATGTGGAAAAAAATTTTGATGATGTTAGTCGTTATGTTAAAAGGAGTCATTTTCACAAACACTGACAGATCGTTTTGTTGTAGCCCAGCTTTCCAAGTTTGAAGGAGTACTATTTTATACCAGGTATAAAGTCAAGGGCATTTAGTAAAATGTTTTACCTTTGATTCTCTGTACTTCACAGTTTGACCATGGATAGTTTATGAAGAGTACAGTATTCAGGGAAGATGGAAAAACAGCCAGTGTCAACTAAAGTAATAAAGCGGAGTTAATCCCATGTCAACAATTAAATTCCTTTAAAATTACTTGTTGCAGTCAAGAAACAATCCACCATTCTGTCATTTTTTTTTTTTTTAGCTTATTAGTAGGTGGAATTTCTTAGGTGACTCTTTAAACCTTATATATCTAGTGTTCTCAAGTTATTCATGAAGATTTCCTGTTGAGAGGAAAAACCGGCATTTATTTGGCGTTTGACACTATAAATCACAGTGGTTATGGGGGCAGAGGGAGGTCTGTAAAGGGCCAGTTGGATCTCTTTGATGCTAATTTGTCCTGTTCCCAGGCCCTTTCTGCCCTGATATGCTTGCCACTTAAAGAAATATGCACAGAGGATAGGCAGTGAGCATCAGGATTCCTTTATGTAAAAATTTCTGCTCAAATGAAAATTTTAGACTACTACAATAGCCAAACTGTGGAAACAGCCCAAGTGTCCATTGATGAATGGATAAAGATGTGGTATATGTGTGTGTGTGTGTGTGTGTGTGTATGTGTGTATGTATGTGTGTATACATGTGCGTATATGTGTGTATGTGTGTGTATGTGTGTATATATGTGTGTGTATATGTGTGTGTATGTGTGTGTATATGTGTGTGTATATATGTGTGTGTATGTGTGTGTATGGGTGTATGTGTGTGTATATGTGCGCGCGTGTATATGTGCGTGTGTATATGTGTGTGTATGTGTGTATACATGTGTGTATGTGTGCATATATATGTGTGTATGTGTGTGTATGTGTGTATATGTGTGTATGTGTGTGTATATATGAGTGTGTATGTGTGTGTATATGTGTGTGTATATATACACACACACAATGGAACACTACTCAGCCATAAAGGGAATGACATCTTGCCCTTTGCAACAACGTGGGTGGAGCTAGAGAGTATAATACTAAGTGAAAGAAGTCAGTCAGAGAAACAAAGATAACCATATGATTTTACTCATATGTAGAAATTAAGAAACAAAACAAATGAGCAAAGAGACCAAAAAAAAGAGAGAGAGCAAAATCAAGAAACGGACTCTGAACTCTAGAGAACACCCTGATGGTCACCAGAGGGGAGGTGGGTGGGGGGACGGGTGAAATAGGTGCTGGGGGTCCAGGAGGGCACTTGCTCTGATGAGTACCCGGTGTTGTGTGGAAGTGTTCAGTCGCTATGTTGTACACCTGAAATGAATATCACACTGTATATTAACTGGAATTTAAATAAAAACTTAAACAAAATAAAGCATTGTGTTAAGGAGCAAATTAAAATAAAATACAGTTAGGTAAAATATGTAAGGAAAGGTGGACCTCAAATCCTTTGTAAAGCAAGGTAATATAGAAAGTAGATGTGTAAAAAACCTAAAGTTTTTTGTTGTTGTTGGTTTTTTTCTGTTTTGTTTTGTTTTGTTTTTAGTATAGTTGACACACAATGTTACAGGTGATTTGACAAGTTTATACATTGTGCTATTTCAGCACAGGCGTAGCCACTGTCTGTCCATTATATCGCTATTACAGTATCATCGACTGGATTCCTTGTGCTCTGCTTTTTCTTCCCATGACTTAACTCATTCTATAACTGGAGGCCTGTATCTCCCTCTCCCTGTCACCCATTTTGCCCAACCCCCCACCCTCCTCCCCTCTGGCAACCATCAGCAAAAACCTAAGATTTTATTTGAGGTAATAGCTGTGAAGGGTAACATTAATATCATCTTCATAGGAACAGTTTAATCACATAGCTCCCTTTAGATTTTTTTTTAATTCTCTAAAAATTTTATTTTCAAGTTTGAATTTGTCACCTGAATAATTTTTTTTTTTCCTGCAGATAATTTCCTATAGGATTCCTCAAGTGTGGTTGGGATTTTACATTTTTGAACCATAGCCCTGGCCTCATGGAGTTCATTGTCTCTCAGGAGAGACAGATAATTGGGCAAACTACAGTTCAGTACTGTGAGAGCTAAGGGCAGAAACCCCTCTGTCAGTGGTGCGGGGTTGGGGAAGTGCCACCAGGGAAGTCTTCCCGGCGGAGGTGACTCCTAACATGATATCTGAGAGATGTGCACACACGAGTCAGGCAAAGAGCAATGGGCTTGGGCTGGGAATTGGCCAGGGAACCATCAGCATCTACCAAAGCCTGGCCATGAGAGAATCCAGAATACGGTTAAGTAAGTGCTAGAAGTTCAGTCTGACTGTAGGGTAATTAAAAACATTTATTATGATAGTTATACATGTCCACTGTATATAAAATTTGAAAAATACAGGAAACAAGAGAAAACATATGCCATCACTCATTTCAAGCTGCAGAGTTTCCTGTGAATATTTTCTTACGATTTTGTCATGCCTTATATTTGTATTTATAGGACAACACGTTTGGTATACTCCCAGTGCAGCTTAATCCAGTGCTATGTATGGAGGCATAAATGCGTGCATGTATGAAGACATTTTATTTTTTTTTAATTTTCTTTTTAAAGTTTTATTTATTTATTTGAGAGAGAGAAAGCGAGCATGGCGGGGAGGGTCAGAGGGAGAAGCAGACTCCCCGCGGAGCAGGGAGCCCGATGTGGGACTCGATCCTGGGACTCCAGGATCATGACCTGAGCTGAAGGAAGTCGCTTAACTAACTGAGCCACCCAGGCATCCCAGTATGAAGACATTTTAAATAAAATTGGGATCACGCCAAACATGCTGTTTGTTACTTTATTTTTTAACCTTTCTTTTTTACATTTCAATATACTTACTTATTTTAATGCCCTTGGATAGAATTACATTTCAAGTGGAAATGTTTCATCTCTGTGAATAAAAAGAAATATTCCTGAAGTGAGCTATTTGTATTCTTCTCTGCAGGAAGAATGTTTCCTGAACCTAGAGGCTCCTATATCAAGGGTATGTGGGTATGACACACCGTTTCCTCATATTTTCGAGCCCTTCTACATCCCAGACAAATGGAAATGCTATGATGCCCTTCGAAAAATGATCAACTATTGATCATATTGGTAAGTCAGCCCTGCATTTTGACAAAGCTAGCATATGTCACTCACATGACTGTTCCGTTAACCAAGAGCCACGGTCATCAGTGCATTGGCAATTTCCAGAACAAAGTGGATTGAAGAAAAAAAATTGAAATTTATAGTGGTATATTTACATATAATAGAAACACATCAGGTATATATTTATCTGATATCTATAAAACATGCGTGCATATATTAACATTGAGAAATCAAATATACCTTACTCCACTCTTCCAACTTTATCCTCATTTCTGTATATTTTTATCAGCCATTTAAATTGTTCATGAATTGGGTTAATTTCTGTTATTTAAAAATGGTCCTTCGAGCACCATTGGTTTGGACTCCAGTGAATTTAAACTATATGATGATTCATAACATGAAATTTGCCTTTATATTATCTAAAAATAGGTTTGTTGAGCAGGAAACCTATTTATTGTGTATAGGGAAGTTTTTACTTAAAAGAAAAATCCAGCACCACCACCATTTCCAGAATCCTTTTTGGCAAGTGAATGTTTTTAAATTGTGGATAATAAATGACATTTATTTATTATGATTTTCGATGCTTATCTGCCTCTTCAGCAGTGTTATTCTAGCAAAAAATGAATATCATTAAAAACTGTTTAATTTTCAGGTTTTAATATAGAAAGAAGTTGCTATCACTGACACTGCTTTGTTTTATCTTGGCATTTTTGAAATGCATAGATAGGATAAAATTTTACATTTAATATTTTAATATTAACATGTGATATTTACATTTTAATATCTAGATTGTCTAAAAATAGTAATAATAATACATTTTGAAGAACTGCCATCTTTCAAAGAAAAAGGGAGAATAGGCTCTGTGTAATAACATAAGCCCACACTTTTTTAAAGATAAGAAATATTGTAATTCTTGAATTCTGTGTCTGAGGAGTAAACCTAGCCCATCGAAAACCAGAGAGATACCTTTAAAGTTGTACAGATAGAGAAAATAATGCCCCCTCCATTTGCCACTATGGCCCCCACATTTTTTGCAGTTCTATTTTGAGAGTGTTGCAGATGTAAGTTTGGGCCATTAGTCCACACATCCTTGGTATTCTCTCAGACACACTGAAGGAAATGCTGTGTATCTGGTGTCCTCTTAATGTCTGTGAAAGCAGCTGGCTTCAACAGTAAGTCACACTTAGGACTAGTTAGAGGAATACCATCTCTTTTGTCCATCTTCTTCTTTCCATGGACTATCCCTAATGGAGATCCAAGGTAATAATAACGTGTGGCTATAGAGTTTAGGTGCTGGTTTAAATTTGGATATATAATTCTTTTTAAACATAAAAAATATTTAAACCTATTGAAAACATGATAAAAGAATAGTTTTTCTATGCTTTATGTGAAATATGGCATTAAGGAAAAGAGTCATGCAATTAAGAAATCTATATTTAATTCATGATGGCCAGAATGTCTATAATTGTTATTAATTTCTTTTACAGAAAAACTGGAAGATTGTGACTAGATACGGAAATATTTTTCTGAAAATTCTTTTTATTTCCTCAGACTTCTCTCTTCTTGAAAATAGAGTTTTTATGAACTGAACCATCATGGATATTGGCTGAAAATTTTTAATTAGTTATGTATTAACACATATGAATTGATTTCCATTAAGAGTGTCTGATTAACTTTTTAAAATGCTTCACTTGGTAGTCTTATAAATTCCATTTAATTACATCTGTAAATATTGGGTATGGGGTAGTATTCAATAAAGCAAAATCAGATTGTCCTCAGGTTGTGTGTCTTTTTTTTCATTAGCTAAAAGAATCTTCATCGGAGTAATAGATTAACTTGTTAATTAAATCTGAATGAAAGTGAAATGCTTAGAAATGCTGATTTTCAGCTTCATTATATTTAGTGTAGTTCTTTATGGCTAAGATGGTTGTATGTTGATGAAACTTCTGGGATATTTTTCCTGGTTCTTCCCTCTTGTCTCAACAAGATGCATTGATGGGGTTGCCTGGTGGCTTGGTCCTTAAGCTGCCTTTGGCTCAGGTCATGATCCCGGGGTCCTGGGATCGAGCCCCGCATCGGGCTCCCTACTTAGCGGGGAGCCTGCTTCTCCCTCTCCTCCCAGCTCGTGCTCTCCCTCGCTATCGCTGTCCTTCTCTCTCTCTCTCTCTCAAATAAATAAATAAAATTAAAAAAAAAAAGATGCACTGGTGGGCATACTCATTTTTTCTCCAAAGCATGGTGGGGCAGGACCATCCTTGCTGCCTCTCTTCCTAATTTTGAGAGAGGGACAGCATGAGCCTGCCTTTTGTTATAAAGTTGCCAAGCTTTTGCTACAGCTGGTTTTTTTTTGTTTGTTTGTTTGCTTTGTTTTTGCCATGATGTTGCAAAGGAGGGATCTTTTCCCATGTCCTTTCTATTATTTGTAGATAAAAAGAAAAATAACATTAGCAGCATCAAAATGCCCTGGCAGGACTCCTGGGTGGCTTAGTCAGTTAGTTGTCTGCCTTCGGTCCTGGGACCGAGTCCTGCCTCGGGCTCCCTGTTCTGTGAGGAGTCTCCTTCTCCCGCTGCCCCTCCTTCCGCTCGTTCTCTCATTCCATCTCTCAAATAAATAAATAAAATCTTAAAGAAGAAAAGGGCCCTGACAAGAGGAAGCCTCTATGTTGGGTACATTGCCAGGGCCCCTCATTTCTTAATCTGCCTCTTCTGCCCTTTGAGTTTGAGACAGGCCCGAACAGCCTCAGGAATCCCTTCGCAGGACGCCTCATCTCTGGGGGCTTGGCCCTCCCGGGTGGTGCTGGCCAGTCTGCCACCCTTTCTGTAGATTCCAGGAAGTTTGTTCTCACCAGTTCCAGCAGAAAGATACACCTCCCTAAAAATCAGAGAAACAAGGTCATAGAGTGTTTTCCTTTCTCTGTAAAGACCAAATGGATATTTTCTTATGATTACAAAGGTTTATTTTACTTTATTTATGTATGTATTTATCAGATTTTATTTATTTATTTGACAGAGAGAGACACAGCGAGAGAGGGAACACAAGCAGGGGAAGTGGGAGAGGGAGAAGCAGGCTTCCCGCGGAGCAGGGAGCCCGATGCGGGGCTTGATCCCAATCATGACCTGAGCTGAAGGCAGATGCTTAACCACTGAGCCACCCAGGTGCCCCTATTTTACTTTAAAACTATAACTTAAAAAGCTGTGGTCTGTTTATTTTTATCAGATATTTGGAGGATACAGAAATCTACAGTAATATTTGTAGATTGCCAGAAACTTGGAGGTAAAGTAAATGCACTTTATCACAGATTCTGTATAGCAATGGGCTGAAATAAAGAACCAGCGCACTTGTTAGGGTAAAAATAAAGCCCTGTCCTTGGTTTAAAAATAGAAACACCTGTATATTATAGAATTGGGAAAAGATGTACTTGTCAGCAACAAGTCTGGATAACATTTAGGGAATCCGGTTGGCTTATGATACAAGACATTCTGAGTTTAAAATGCCAAAACTCAGTAGGAGCCTTGGCTTTTCTTCACTATCCACAAAAGTCATGAGGCACCCTTGCAGGGAACTCTTCACTCACGTGGTCAGTCTAGCAGAGCAGGAAATAGGCGGTATTCAACATTGGGGCCTTAATAGGTTCTTTTGAACATATTTGTTTTAGCTGAACTTATTTTTTTAGTGGCTATTATTTATGATTTTAGTTAAAGTTACTTATTTTAAGTTAATTACCAAAGATATCTTTTTAATCTTGTTTTTTTCTATTCATCTGTTCCGGTAAGAATTTTCCCTTAGGTATTTTATTTTCCGTTCCTCTGTTTTGAAATAGCAAGCATGAGGACAACTGTGGGGATTATCTGTGCACTCAGTGCCTGAGTTGGAAGGCATTTCCCCCTTCCAGTTAGCCCTGCAGGCCCCACCAGTAAACACCCTTTCCCTTTGAAAATAAATTACTTACAATTAATATTAAATTCAGTCTATGGTGCAGGATGTACATGTACATCTAAATAATTGTCTTAAGTATATTTTCTTTACATGAAGCAAATGTTCCATATTGTGAAAATAAGAACATTGAAATGAGAAGACACCCAGGGGGTGTTAAGTGAATTTGGAGAAGTTCCGAATCTCCCAAGACTCCCAGCTCAGCACAGGAAGCCTGCTTCCTGGGACAACATAGAATGTAAGTGAAGGTAATCTTCTACATTTCAAATTTCCAATTCCTTTAGGAAAAAAAACCGTGATCTAACATCCATGTTCTATACAACTGATAGATATCATCCATGTTATGCAAACAGACCTAGATACATTAGAAAAAGGTGACACAAGATTGAGAAAATGACCTCAATTCAGTCCCTTAGGTTTAAGTCACATAATCTAGAAACTCTGAGTAAGAATCCTGAGAAGACATCCCATAGAGGGTCCACATTTGGGTTAGTGAAATCCCTTTCACATCAGTTTGCCTGTGGTGGACATGCGTGGTTTCCAGGGGCCTGGCATCCCTACCCCCACCTTCTAGTAACAGCGCTAACGTTTGTTTGAGAACATTTGTTGAGAACTCCCTCCTCACTGCATGCAGCTCTGGAGGGGCTGCCAACCTCTGTGCTGTTAGCACGAGCCGCAGAGATGTCTCTGAGGATATACCTGATAGGTGTTAACCAGCTAGCACAGTGTTGACTTGAGCAGAAACGCATGGCTGAGGGGTGAGAAGCATGACCCCAAAGCCATCCCGTCAGAATTTCCAGAGAGATGTGAGGTTTGGAGAGTCTGATAAACCCCCATAGCTCATCCAGTTTGGAAAGAAGTAGAAAATATTCATACATGGGCAAAGATTTAGAAACCCTGATACCCGATACCTCCCTGAACATCATAATTAAAGATATTTGCCAGGAAAATGAGAAATAAAATAAGTCAAGAATGAGGAAATCATAGCTGGGAAGGACTGGAAATACAAATGGAAACAAGTTAAATAAAAAGATATATATCTAAAATAATTGTCTTAACTACACTTTTTATGTGAAGCAAATGTTCCATATTGTAAAAATAAGAAAATGGTGGTGATAATAAATATGACTTAAATTAACAAAGATTAGAGTAGTAGATTTGCCAAGAGGAATTCAAAAGTGCCAAATTATTCATTTTCAGTAAAGAGAAGCATAACTTTATTATCCTGCTGTTAATCTTGAAAGTTTAATACTGATTTTTAAATGCTTCGAAAATAAAATTAATCACTAAGGATTGAAAGCGGCATATGTATCTGTTATATCATTATATAAACCATCTACACTATACTTATTAATTCATTCCCCAAAAGTTTAGGGGATACTTGTTATGGGCCAGGCACTGGGCTAGATCCTAAAAGGCAAAGTTAACTAAAAAACATCCCCTGGAAAGAAAATGGGAAAAAAAAATGTTTAAAGAGCAAGGAAAGAAAAATAGGAAAATACAAGGCCAAACAAAACAATTATGACCATAAATATAATGGGGTAAATTCCCTAGTTAAAAAGAAAAAACCTAGAGTGGGTTAAGAAACAAAATCCTGTTAAAAGCTCCTTACTAAGAAGGGTCTTGAAATAAGTTGACCTAGTGAGGTTGAAATTTGAAAATGAACAAAAAAAATTAGGCAAAAATAAATATGAAAACAACAAATGTGGCAGAATTCATATGAGACCAAAGACAAGAGAATAAAGTATGCAGTCAATAGTAACAAAAGGAATATATTACAAGGAAGATATAACAGTTAAATTCTTTGTTCTAAGTGCATAATATTAAAATGTAAGCAAAACTTTTGTAAATAGAGAGGATGTGGATAGAACCGTCGTAGATGACAACTCTGTCACCCCACTGTCAGTCTGATAGTTGAAGTAGTTAAGAATAAGAAATAGGGTTGAGTCAACAGAAATATATTTTAAACTTTGTCCTATAAACAGAGACTATATCATCTTTTAAAGCATACACGGCAGTTAAAAGAATTGAGCATATACTAAGGTACACAGAAAAATAACAGTAAATTCCCCAGAGTATTAAAAGGCACCATGTTTTTTGACCACATCCCAAATTAATAAATATTTCCAGCTACTTAGAATGAAAAACGTATCCAGCTGTGGAACCCAGGAGGAAATGTAAAACAATTACAAAATATTTAGAACTTAAGATCATTGATGTGTTTCAGCCAAGATTTTACTCAGAGGTAAATTCATAGACTTTAAATCTTTTCAAGAGAAAAGGAAAAAAACAAGATTACAAGAATAAAGGAGGAAGAAGCACAAGAATCATGAAAAAATTAAAATAGAATAAAACAAAAAGTAAATAACGGCAGAAAGTTCCAAATGACAAAAAGAAAACTATAAGATCGAAGTTATTTTTTCATAAAAATGGAAGTTTTTCTTTCATTTTATAATGCCTGTATCCTGTGAGGGTGGATTATATTACCTGTGTTTTTATGGAATTACGATGTCGGCAAAGAAAGGCCATGTTAATGGCTGTGCCTGCGTCGGCAAATACTGTCACGGTCCTTTGTTTGATGGGGGGGGTAGTTATTTAGTAAAACCTAATCATTAATACTGATGAGCAAACGTCTTTGTTTTTAGGGTGTTTTATTCCATCACTTTAAGAAAATAATTATTAAGGTCTGGGGGGTAGTTATTTAGCAAAACCTAATCATTAGTACTGATGAGCAAACATCTTTGTTTTTAGGGTATTTTATTCCATCACTCTAAGAAAATAATTATTATTTTATAATATAATTATTAAGGTCTTGTTTTGCTAAAAGTCCTTCAGTTTCCTGCTGAGGCCACCATAAATATTTTATTTACTCTCAGTCTTCAGAAGATACAGTGACTAAAGAATTAGAATAATTAGAATAATAATTAGAATAATAATTATTATTTTTAGCTTTTGAAGCTTTAATGTAGATATGATTTCTGATAGGCTTTTTACAAATACTGAAAGTAGCTTCCAGGCCCTCTTCTTTTAAGGATCTTTGGAGATTCATAAAAACTACAGATTTGAAGACTGCAGTTACCATCCAAGGAGGATGAAAATTCAGTGACTTCCACAAAATAAATACTTTCTCACAAAGTGCTCCGTAGAGTTTTTTTTTAAGATTTTATTTATTTGAGAGAGAGAGAGAGTGCAGAGTGAGAGAGAGAGAGAGAGCACGTGCAAGCACGAGCAGGGGGCAGAGACAGAGGGAGAGGGGAGAAGCAGGCTTCCCACCAAGCAGGGAGCCCGATGTGGGACTCGATCCTAGGACCCTGGGATCATGACCCGAAGGCAGACGCTTACCTGACTGAGCCACCCAGGTGCCCCTCCATAGAGTTTTAAAAAGACACAAAAAGCATTCTTGTATTTAGATAAGCCTTTTAAAATATAAAGTAGGACCACAAAGCAGTGTGACAGGTTTTCTTCTGTCACTTGTAAACTCTAGAGAAGGCAATCCTCAGAACCCTAGACGTGCTGTGGAAATCTCTTCATTTACAATCAGGATGAACTGCATCTAACCTGGAGTCAAGAGACTTGGGACCCAGCTGCCATCCTGCACGGTGTAATCCCAAACCAGTCCCTCAACTTCTGGATAGCAGAAGCCCCGTCACAGGATGAAAGGGGCTGACAGAGGTCATCCTAAAGATCTCTTCCAGCTCTGTTATTTTATAATGTGATGAAATTGGACTGACATGTTCCAAGGTGCTTGGGGTTAGGGATGTTAGAACCTATATCCAACGTACAGTACTGTCAAAATTCTTACTTCTTTTCTGAGCCTTGTTCTTCAATTTATTTATTTTTCCATGTTCTTCCAGTCACTGAAATATATTTTCCTATTTAACAGCCTTTTCATGAATAGCAATTAAAAAGCTTCTCAAGGATGTACGTCTCATAACTTGCTTTTTGTTTTGTTTTGTTTTGTTTTTTCGACTTGCTGCTTTAATTTCTCTAAGATCTCTTTTGCAGTTATGGATGCTAATAGCTTCACCACTTTTTCACGAGATTTACCACCCTTATCCCAACCTTTTACGTCACTCTTCCAGAACGCCCAAACTTCGGAAAGGTCCCGACAGAGCTCCGCATTATTAGCCTTTCCTTCCGACAGGGGTGGGGGTGGCTGTGATGGCCACGCTCACAGCGTCCTCTGTCACATCTGTCACAGAGTTTTGTTTGGACCCGGGTTTGGCATGGGTGGCTATGGTGACACAACCCTTAGGATCAACCGCCACAGGACCTAAGGGAGGAGGTGATCTCTCTGGTTCCTTGCTCTGGCTTCTTACCCTTGTGTGGCGCAGTTTTCTGGGGCATCTCTGCGCCTAAGGGGAGCTGGGCGGAGACAACTAGAATGATTATTTTTGAAATGTTTTCTTGATCATTTGAAACATCTACCTACTTGTTATACTGGGATTCCCCCCCGCCCCATCCATAATGTTTTATTGGTTCCACAGAGGCAGGAAGTTTGGGTCTGTTTGTTTACTGCCAATTCTGCAGAGCCTAGAGTAGTGTCTGATTTAGAGTCTCTCAATATGTTGCTGAACTAACAGATGAAGAGAAATGCAGGCCTATACTTGAATTAGACCTTATATCTGGAAAGAGCTTAGGTCCAGAGGCCTCTGGGTAATGTAGACATTTAAAGCGATATTTAATAGCATTTGATATTTTATACCAGTTGATATTCTATACCACCAGAGGCCTGGGTTGTATTTCACTTCTTAAGGAATTCCAGGAACAGAAACAGTCCTTCGTGTAGGACTAGACCTCAAGGATCCCAAAAGATGAGCATTGTTTCTATATTTTGAGGCCTGTTTCTTCATACAGATTTTAAAGCCATGTATTTCTTTAAGTGGCCCTATGACAATATTGTACATTAAACTGTATATGCAAATAGACAAACCAGAATAGAATTCTCATTCAAAACTGTTAATTTGGGGATGATGAGATTGTCAGTAGTTTTTCTTTATTTTCTTAATTTCCGTTCTTGTAGTCACAAATGAAAAGTCATCCTGGCTCAGAGTTATCCTCCCAGTGGCCCTGTCTATGCTGTAAGCCCCCTTCTTGTGGTTGGTAGTCTGCAGACTTGACGTTGGGTCCGTGGTAGGACACCATTTTTTTGGCCACAACGGCTGGTTGAGGGATGGAAGGGGGCCAAAATTGGGCCAATCAGAGCCCTTCTTCAGGATTTTTCAAACAAATAGTTCTGGACAGATATTATTCTGGAAGGACCGATAGCTACCTTCTCTACGGAGGAAGGCCATCTTTATCCACAGAAGAACAGAACCCATGTCCTGAGGTAAGCTACAGCACAAGATGGAGCCCATCCTGACCAGATTTCAGTCTCCAGAATCCGTCACCCTGAAGGCCAGCTCCACTTCTGCCATGTTCAGCCTTATGGTTCAGTCTTCCTTTCATTCTGGGAGGAATTACCCTAGAATCTTTCCAATAAACTATCTTTTTCTTTGTTCTAAGTTGAATTTCGGTTGCTTGCAACCAAAAGCATTCTAATCCAATCATTCTAAGTGCTTTGAAATGTATTCAGTTTGACAGAAGAAAGTCCACATGTTTTTAATAAAATATACTTGGAGAAAATCCTCCACCTTTGGGACTAGTCTATGGATTGATTGTGCTTGATTTTTTTCTTATCTACCACATTCAAATTAGCTGCAGCTATTGTTGTATTAATGTCAAGTGTCTTAGCCATAAAACAAGTGAATTCAGATTTTCAGCTTAAGACGTTGAAAGGCTGGAACCCTCCCTTAGGCCAGGCAAATGAGTAGTTCCACAGCATCTGTCTTGTAGAAGACGTGCTCTTTGGGGCTTATTCATATAAAGTTCTTTACTGAAGTCATGAGACCTTAGAACCATTGTTAAACTTACCCATATGACTGAAAAACAGCCCTGGGGAATTTTCAGAGAACTTTAACATGCTTATTGTCAGTCCAATAGCAGTTTCTTTTTTGAGAACACTTTGTGCAAATTCCTTATATTTACTTTCCTTCCATTGAATCATAAGTTTACTTTCACCCTTCATCTTTTATGTGAAATATTTCAGAGATGTTAGAGAACAATGTAGTGAATATGTGTACCTTCCACCTAACATAAAAATTTGAGGCACCTGGGTGGCTCATTTGGTTAAGCGTCTGCCTTCGGCTCAGGTCATGATCCCAGGGTCCTGGGATCGAGTTCCGCATCGGGCTCCCTGCTCTGTGGGGAGCCTGCTTCTCCCTCTCCTCCCCACTTGTGCTCTCTCTCTATCTCTGTCTCTCTCTCTCAAATAAATAAAAAAATCTAAAAAAACCCCAAAAATTAAAAAAAAGAATTATTAAAAAAAACATAAAAATTGTAAAGTACAAATCATCTTTCCGAGGCTCCCCTAACCTAGAGGGAAACGTAAAGCCCTATTCATAGTAACAAGAAGTGTTGCAAACGATTCGGTCCCAACTGCTAGACAGCATCACAAAGGTTTCCCTGTTTGGGGGAATTGCTGGAGGGCTGCTTTGCAATAGTCATTTGAGCAGCCACGAGGAGCCCATGCTTCTGTGGCTCCAGATCCAGGTCCCCGCAGAAATTGCTGCTGCCAGCAATTATGGAAGGCTCCTCGGCGCTGCTCCGGCCACAGGGACCACCTACAGCTAGCACTTACTGCCCTGAATCTCCCCTCAAGGCCCCTCATGGGGACTACGTGTAGGGGTGGATGCCACTGATGCTATTCTTCATGGGGACCCCGGAGCAGTGACAGGGCTCTGTTCTCCCCGGAAGCAGGAAAATCTCTCCTCTCTGGCTGAGATACATGGCTCTCAAGGTAGTGTGGCTGTGTGTCCCCAGTGTCTCATAGATATTTGGTGAAACAGATCAGTTGTACTTAGAACCTCTGACCCTCTCTGGGGCTCAAGCCCTGTTACTCATCTAGGTCTGGTGCCCCAGCTCTCTCTGCTCTGAGAAGAGGCTTCTGCACAGAGCTCAGGACACACAGACCATCAGCCAATTTGCCCACCAGTCCTACAGACCAGAGCGAGCACACTTTAGTCCTAACTGGGTGTACTCGTCCAAGGAAAGACCTCATGTCTATCAGATTTATTTGATGTTATGTGCACAGTAACCATTTTCATATAGATTATGGGAAAATTGCCTAGGAGGAAAAGGAGCAACAGTGGCTCCTGATTTATGGTACATCTGTATGATTAGATACAATGTAGAATTTGCAAGTAATGATTTTGAAAATTATGTAGCAACATGGAAACATACTCATTATATACTTTTAAGTGGAAAAATGAGGATGCAGAATTATATGTGTATTATAATTACAACTATTATTACTTATGATTTTTTTTTACACAGGAATAGAGAACATAACAGCAGTTTTAAAGGGAGGACCATGAGCTATAATAAAAGAGAATTTCTTTTTTAGCGTGTTTACTGCAAAGTAATAAAATACTGAATATATACTTTAGTAAACTTAGCAAGTATTAAGCATTGCATTACTCTCCTGTTCTTTAAAACCTGGTCTCCGAGCATCAGTACTAAAGAATCTTTTTGTCCATCTGATTACTGCCAGAACCTGAAATAAATAAAAAACATTGTTTTTTTCCCTCCCTCCCTCTCTCTCTCTCTTTCTCTCTCTCTCTCTCTCTCACACACACACACACACACATACACACACACACACACACACACTCCACAGATGATTTGTTAGGTAAACTTTGAAGGGAAAGTTAAAAAAGAAATCACCTTCTACAGCACTTAATGCCTTTGTAAAGTTTTGACCTTTTTAAGATGTCTTAGAGTTTGTCAGGGTCACAGCAGAAAAACGATGTTGCATTCAAAGGTTTTTACTGAATAGAGTTTTATAATAAAGGGACTATTTACAAAGGTATGAGCAGATGCCAGGAACTGGGAAGGAAGAATGAAGCGCCTAGGGAGTAGCCACTCTGGGAAGTCATGACCACCCTGGCCCGAAGGTCCAAGGGGGAAGGAAGGGTCCGGGATCCTGGTGAGAGCAAAAGCCATGGAGGCGGGGCTGCCTGATGAGAGGCAAGAGATGTGGCCACAGAAAGGCAGAAGGCTGCTCCAACAACGTGAGGGGAGAAGAGAGTACATATCCTGGTCTCTCCTACCTCCCGATGGCCTCCCAGTGCTCCCCATGAGCCAAACCCAATTGCAAGCCAAAAGGGCACCATAGCCTGGATGCGTTCACTTGAAGTCAGCCTCTCTGGAAACAGAGCAGGACAGGAAAGGGTAGAGAATGGATTTAGGGAGGTGAAGGGAGAATAATTGGCACGAGGAGCCCACAGCTATGCTCCATCAGAGACAGCCAGGTAGATAGATACCTGTTAAACTTCAAGCTTATTGTTTTTGAAGCTGGTGAACATGTAGGTTCTTCTTAGTCATTCCACTGTTTCCTGGGGCGGGGGCTAGGTTGTGATGGCTATGTGTTCTGCTGGTGGAAATGTATGGCATTTATATCGACATCCTGGATTTGCAATGACATTCTGTGAGTCCTCAGTCTTCCTGCAAAGGTCTGGACTGGGCACAAAGCTGCCACACGGAACTGTTCTGTGTTTACCTCTGTTTTCTGGGTCCACGTTTTTTCTTCCTTTTTTCATTTTGTTGGAGCATATCAAAGATTCCTTAGAAAATCTCAATTTTCTGAGATCTTTCATGTCAGAAAATGACCTTGCTCTAACCTTTGACTAATAGTTTGGCTGAGTGTAAAATTTTAGGCTAAGAAACATTTTTTCTCAGAATAATTAAGGCATTACATAATTTTCTTCTCACACTTTTCGAAGACTCTTATTATTTCTCTCAAAATTTGTCTCCTTGTCAGACTTCTAGGACTATTTCCTTAACCTCTTCTCACCTTCTTTATGTTATTTGTATTTTGGCCAACTTTTTTTAACCTTTGTTCATCTCTCACGGCACCCTCTTATTTAAAGGCTGCCATATATGTATGTATACATGTAAGTATACATATATACACTCCTGTGGGTGTTGTCTTCATTTCTCAGGATGTATGTTAGAGCTGTGGCTTTTTTAGAAGTTTTATTGTGTTTCCTGAATGAGATTGTTATCTCCAGTTCCACTTTTCTGTTTATTCTGTCTTTTGTCTTATGTACAGTGATTTCTAGTTGTTTTCATTCAAGGCCAAGGCATCAACAGCTGTTTTGGATAGTGGTATATCCATACAATGGAATATTATTCAACCATGAAAATGAATGAAGGTCTGATATATGCCGCAATGTGGATGAATCTCTAGAATGTTATGCTAAATAAGAGAAGTCAGAGACAGAAGGTCACGTGTTGTATGATTCCATTTATAAGGAATATCCGGAATAGATAAATCCATGGAGACTGAATGCACATTGGTGGGTGCCAGGGGCTGGAAGAAGGGGAGAATGGGGGGAAAAGTGCTTTATGGGTAAGGGGATTTTATTTTGGAGCGTCAGAAATGCTTTAGAACTACATAGAGGTGCTGATTGCATAACATAACATTGCAAATGTACTAAATGCCACTGAATTGTTCACTCTAAAATGGTTAATTTTATGTTATGTGAATATCACCTCAGTAACTTGTTTGTTTTTTTTAAGTCGACAGGACAAGCTGGGGATGTGGGTGTGTGGCAAGCGGTGGCCTTCATTTCTGGGTGATTAGGCAGAGAGCCTCCCACTTTGAGAGGGCTCAACATTGCTGGTACATGAAAACGTTGTCTCTGGGGATTTTTTCCAAGAAAAATGTTCTAATCTGCCACCTACAGGGTAGCAGCCTAGTTCACTAAGTGCTGGCTCTGAGGTCTGGATGTTAACATTAAGTTCCATGTTTTTCACCTTGTGCATTTTCTATTCTTGGTCTGAACCGGATTTTCCTGGTCCCAAAGGCTCTTCCTCTCAGTTTTTCCACAGAGAAACCTCTGGCCTCCATGGGGCAGTAGACACCTCGTTCTCATGGGAGTGAGGGGAGGGAATCCCTTGGGTTTTTTTCCTCTTGCCTCAACCCTGCTGTGCGCCACACTCGGACCCTCCCAGGGTCCTGGCATAGCCAGTCATCCCCCTCCCCTCGGATGGGCCTGGTCCCCACTGTCTCTTCCCCCTGTGACACAGCTCCTCTCCCTGATTTTATTCTTCTGGAACGTTCTCATGTCCTCTCTCCTTTTTTCTTTGTCATTGGGTTTATACCTTAAAAAAATTTCTCTCTTCGGGGCACCTGGGTGGCTCAGTCGTTAAGCGTCTGCCTTCGGCTCAGGTCATGATCCCAGGGTCCTGGGATCGAGCCCCACATCGGGCTCCCTGCTCGGCGGGAAGCCTGCTTCTCCCTCTCCCACTCCCCTTGCTTGTGTTCCCTCTCTCGCTGTCTCCCTGTCAAACAAATAAAATCTTAAAAAAAAAATAAACTTTAAAAAAAAAATTCTCTCTTCATTATCATTTTCATGCCATCCCAGGAAGGATGTTGTTCAATAGGTTAGTTTAACTGGAAGCCTGTATGTTTGTTTGTTTTTAAACCTGTCAGGGGAAATTTTATTACAGAAGGAAAAAAAATCCTGCCCAATTGTCAGCTCTAAAGTAAGCTGTGTTCCTGGGGAAGTTCACAAATTGCTTAATCTTTTCTTGTGCCTGATTTTTAACTGTTAAAATAGTGATTGGAGGTGTTAAGGCGTGGCATGTCATGGGGGGGACCCACATTTATTGAATGCCGGTTACGTGCCAAGAGAACACTTGACCTCCTCAGGCTTCAAGTGCAAATTTACTGAAATTGAACTACTGTTTCCCTGTCTCGTGTGATTGTTTTTGCAAAGTATCCATTCTTATAACTGTCTTTGAAGTAGGGGAAAATTAAATAAGGAGCCACAGAACATCGACTCATGCTTCTATTACAGACTTTTCACATGCTGTCATCATTATTTGTTTACTCCTTTGACCCCTACCCCCCACCCCCCAGCAGGAAGGAATCCTGCCTTATTCATCACCACGCACAAAGTAGCTCAATGAATGATTGTACAGCACATTATTATTCCTGATAAAGGAATAATAGTTTAAATGGAAGAAAATAAGCCAGAAAATGTAGAGTGAAGTCAGAATTCAGTATCAGGGATGACTAAAACCGAGAGCCTTACGTGCACAGATCATGACTCGGCGATGCTATTTTTCATTCTAAGAAATCCACTGGTACATTTCATTGCAAGGACCAGAGATGGACTCATCCTAGTCTATGCAAGGTGGAATTTGTTCTTGCAAATCTAATTGCAGGAGGGAGCTAGGACTTTGAAGAATTAGAAAGTTATCATAAGGTTGTTTGTTTGTTTGTTTTTTAAATCCCCCCTCTTTTTTTCCCACCTCTCCCTTGGGGCCTCTCCTGGTAACTCTGCTTTACTGCATGCCTGTTTGGTTTCCTTCTTTTCTGTCTGCTGATCTTCGCAGTTCACGATGGGCCTGGCCTTTACGTGGCAGCCCACACCTGGCTTTCTAGCTTGGCTTCACAGAATTAACGAATTCAATATTTGTTCGTTCGAATTTCAGGTTCCCAGGAATAGGCATAATTGGCCCAGCACGGGTCAGGTGCCCTCTCCTGGTCCACAGCTGGGACAGGCAGGCAGGGCTGGGAAAAGACAGCATCTCTGTGAGAGTATACTCGAGAGGTGCCTCTCCCTGAACAGTTGATTGTTATTGCTGTTATTGTTATTATTTCTTCATAAATAAGGTATTTTATCCAGAACTTAGTGGATGCAGGTGAGATGAAGCGTGAATGAACATGTTGTCCTTCAGAGGACTTTGTGAAGCCGAGGGGCACTTGGCACGTGGGGGTGGGGGGGTTCCTTTCAGGCCTCCTGCCTGGTGCACCTCTCACTGTGATCAAGCAGGAACACTCACCTCCGCAAGAAATGGTGCATTTTCTCTACTGCAGCCAAACTTCTTCGTCATCGTTTAGATGCTGACAGCTTATAAAGGAATTGACAAATAAAGAGTTTGGGAAAATGGACCCTTGGTTGCACCAAGGCTTGGGAGGCACACATGGATGGAGGGCTCGGCAAGTTTCCATTGCCGTGATTCTCTAAATGCCGTCTTTGTACGCCGAGGTCACACGTTTGTAGACTGAAAAGAAACTGGGGGAGGACGCAGATTCTGAGAGAAAGTCAGAAAACTGGCACGGCACAGAGCTACAGAGCTGCACCGAGGAGTAAAGGTCGCATTTTGAATAGAAACAGTGGTCCTGAGTGTTGCATTATTAAAGTGATCTTTCTTTATTGTGATCATTTTTTACATATATCACCCATGTGCTAGGCTGTCTCTGAGAAATGGTGATTAATTGCAAGGACAGGAACGGGCCAGAATTGAAGCCTGTTTGGGCTTTGAAGCAGCACTAAGAAATCAACCTCCTGTGTCTTCTCTAGGATGGTCAGTTCAATCCTGCTTCCACTCTCTTTGGTTATTTTCTTTCTTATGTCTAGTCCCCCAGCATTGAGGGAATCTGATCTCTTTTGACTCAGACTGAACTCGAGCCCTGCATTCTGGTTCGGTCCATCCCCTGTAGCGAGGCTGGAACTGGTTTTATAGGAAGTACACCGATGCTTTCCTCTGAAAGGGGCCGAAGAGGGTGGATAATGAGCGTGATGGTCTTTAAAGACTTCCTGGTGGGATCGGAAGTTGATACTGAGTTTTCAGCCTCCCGCCAGCCAGCGAGCCACCCCCAGTGTCCCGCCTGGTGCTAGAATAAGGCTGGGTCCCTGTTGTAGTTTCTCTGGGGAGGACCCAGGGATAAGGGCAACCAAGGGCTGTCATAGGACCTGCCCAGCCTTGTATAGGGGCACATCATTTCTTGGAATGTTCCCTGGAAGAGAAAGTTTTGAGTAGACTCCAGAACCTACAGTGGGTATTTATACTGTGGAAGAGAGCAGAAAAGACTTTACAGGTAGGGGCACATATAAGTTTTGATGGGAGAAAAGGAGATCACGTTGGCCTCACAGTTTTAAATGATACTTTCCTCATAAAAGTGGCCCTAAAACTTTCAAAAATTACAACCTCCTTGAATTTTAAACTTAAATGTTGTTCTGTTGACTCCCTGACTTGAAATGCGAGTTGCATTAACCAAAGACGTGCCTTTAGATGTAAGTTTAAATAAAGCACCTCCAAAGAAGACTCAAATTCTATGTAATTTTACATAATTAAATGTAGCTATTTTGTCATACTACAATTTTCCGCTTTGCTCCTTGTGTCTACAATTTTGATGTTCGTCATGGATTTGGATGGTTTATTTCGGTGCAAGCTTACCCACATTTGTAGGGTGCAAATGGTAATTACTCTCTACCCAAAACCAGACAAGATGCCCCGAGTTCTCAGTTTGATGACACTTGGAAAATTTTTAGCAACGAAAATAGTGAACACTCTTCAAAAATCTGGGCACAAACAGTGAAGGCCAAAGTAGTTGCATAAGGTCACCTATATTTCTGCTTCTGTTCAGCCTTTTTCCACTTTTCTCTTCTTTTCACTGGGGAGAAATGATTGAGCTTGTGGACCTGAGCCTTTCTAAAAAGGCCGAGACTACCATATAATTCCAAGAGCTAATATGTTTTTGATTACAAGAAAACAATTTTTTCAAGAGCCTATCTTTAGGAAACATTTGTCTTGTCTCTTTGAATAAAAGATCATGCAGAATGTCAAAGTCTGAGGTCCTAGGAGTCTTGTATAAAATTTTTCTCGTTCTCTTTCCATCCCACATGAAAATTAATATTTTGAACTTTCTATACTTTGGGTGTATAAAATTATTCATACACTATGCCCCTAGAAGTTAGAAAAGTTGACCTCATTCTATGAGCATTGTTGTACGAACTGTTATTATAAGCATAGCGCGGGCTGTGGGCCAAGGAGATTACAAAAGAAACATCAGATCAAGTCCCTGCTCCCAGAACATATGATGCAGTTAAGCAGAAAGAGTACAGCAGTATTTTAAAGTTGTCTTTTAAAATCGGTCATCTTGTCTCTCTAAACATCTGAGGAGATCAACAAAAAAATATTAAGAGAGTAAGAGTACAAAGAATACGTTAATGTGACAAAAATTGTGTGGGTGGCTTGTAGGTGACTAACATTTGGGCCATCCTGGGCTTGCTTCTTGTCTCCCAGCTTCGCAGTGAGCACCGGCCTCCTTCAAAGGACAACAGCATCACTGTTATCGATGCCATTGACGTGCAGACACTTGAAGCAGTGAGGTAGAAGTTCCAAACAACTCACAAGTGCTTCCAGCCAGCACACTACACCCTTTCTTCCCTACAAAGTCTGGCATGACTAACAATAGTCCTACAGTGAGGTTCTGCAGCTTCTTTCTTTTGAAATTCATGTGTGTGTATGAGTCATGTACGCTAGGATTTAGAGAATGTTTATCACTTACATATTTGTATTTTTATTTGAACTCAAACATGCAATTACCCAAACCTGAAATGAACAGGACTAACAGAGGAAAGAAAGAACAGCTCGCTAGCATCCTCCAGCCACACCACGAACGACCAGAGCTCTGAAATGGACTGGCAGCGCCCCGGCCTGCAGAGACATACAGATAATTGAATTAGCCATTGCTGTGGTGTCGGAAAAGGATATTCGATGGATGGGGGAGGGAGGAGATCTGGGTCTATTTCTGGCTTAATGTGGGTTTGGGGGGGGAGGGCCCCAGCCATGAAATGGTGGGAAGAAGATGGCCCTGCCCTCTGATTTTCCAAAGTAATTTTCAGACAAGTATTATTCTACAAGTAAAATGTCTTTATCAGTCTATTTCAGAGGTAAATAGAGCCTGTTTTCCCTCACTTTTTCTCTTCAAGTGCCTTTGTTTACGGCCGCTTCCACCAAAGTGAGGGAACCCAGTCATTTGTCGGGAGCCTCAAACTCTGTGGTTCTCAGCTGAGATTAAAACCCAAACTTGTTCACACTGTAAAAACAGACTCATGATAACAGGAACAAGTGTTGGCAATTCACAGAAAGTTAGATTTGCTCCTACTTTGGCTTTCCCTGTACAATCAGTGAACCTGTTGAAAGCCAAATTGGGGCCAGGAATTCATTCTGAGCAGGAGGCTATAATATGACACCGTTGGAAATATTTGAAAAGCAAACGATCTCAGTACAACCGGTATTAGTCTCTTAGGTGTAATCACTCAGAGATGCCTTATGGTGTATGCAGTTTGTGTTTTTATTAGTATGGAGTGTGTTTCAATTTTCTGCAAGCCAATTTCAGTCTCTAAACCAATGCCATAACCTTGAACATGGAATAATCAAAGCCGGAATTTCTCTGTTTGGCATTGAGCTCTACTCATTAGCTGTTAATGAGGCAGATGTTGTAGAGCCAAGCCCCGTGTGGGCCATTTGGCTTCATACTGAGAGAAATATCTTTCAAAGACACAGATTGAATTCCCATCTCTAGGCAACATCAGGCGGATGCCTATCATGGGACACAATTTGATCTTGAGGTAAAAGTATGGATGTTTGTTTAGTGTGCTTACTGCAGCCCATACCGATAACTGGGGAAGAAAAGCACCAAATATGGCCTGCTGTCTAGAACAACCTTAGCATCCTGTTTAAAACATAGTCAGCAATATCTCCCTTTAATGGGGAGAGAAAAATCTATAAAGAAAAAAAAAGGAAAAGGTAAAATTACCTGTGTATGAAATTCCAATTTTGATTTATTATCCAAGTGTCCTGTTGACCTAAAAGTAACATTTTGTTCTGCAGGGAATGTTGTACACAATATTTTCAGTGTTATTCTTGGTTTTCATGTCTAATTATAAAAATCTCCACTTGTCCCATTTCATAATATAGGGTCTAAACTATTAAGAGTAGAAAACAAGGTACGTAAGCCAATTTATCCATCCATCCATCCATCCAAACTTCCAATACACTTTCTGAGAGTGTGGTTTATCCTTGCTGCATTGATGTTCTCTTGGCTGACTCCTTAGCCCTTTCAAATCTGGCTTCCAATCCAGCTACTCTCCCCATACTGCTCTCTCAGAGGTTCTAGAATAACCTCTATTTCAGGGTCTATTCTCAGTCCCCAGCCTGGGTTCAGAAAGGAAGAAAAGCAGATTCAGAGGTGAGCCATCTCCCTGAGCCTCGGCCCAGTGCCAGTCAGAGGGCAGGCATTGCAGTCTTGTCCTGCCCCCACACCCTAGCAAGGGAGCTGTTCCAGGGCTGTATTTGAGCAAATAACCCAAAGCTCTCTTTCCCAAACACTTCTCTTTTGATTTCCATGACTCTGATTATCCTGGTTCCCCTTAAACCTTATAATCCTCCCAAAAGATCGGCTCCATAATTTGTGGGACACAGGGCAAAATGAAATAATGGGTTCCCATGCTCAAAAAGCAGGAAAAGATACCACGAAGTTTCTCTCTTCACTTGTGATGGTGTCTTTTTATTTGCTATTTAATGTCATTCCCGGTAAAGAGAAATTGAAAATTTCAATTACTTGTAGGAATTTTATCATTTGTTTTTATGTTGTACCACACCAATTTAAATGCAAATTTAAGAACTTTTAGCTTATACTGTAGAATCACTGACATGACACAACTAGTATTTTGTAGCTCATACACACATGCATTTCATTCTTACCAGAACAGTGGAATCAAACAAGCTGCAGTAAACAGACTGCTGATTTTCAATTCCATTTCTCGATATGCACACATTCTACTAACACACTCTCACGTCAGCTCACTGGTGAGTAAGGAAGGACTGGAAAGAAGAGGAACTGTGGGTTGCCTTATCCTTCCCTTCCCTTCCATGTCCTCATTTTGGGTATATAATGGCTAACACGGGGAAGCAACACCAATCGGAAAGGATAAGAGGATTTCATGGTTAGTTTGTGTTTCCTGGAATGCGACCAATTGCCTTCAAACCAGCAAATTCTGGTTTGAACACACATCATGGCCTCTCGAGGCTTCCAGCCTCCCTCCTATGCCTCCTCCTTCAGTCCAAGGTTACCTGGTACTCACTTTGAGTCTTGCCAAGCTCCCGCACATGGCGGGCACTCAGGGGACGGCAGGAATGCTCTCGTAAATCGGGAGACGAGGAAGGTGGACAAGGATATGGCAGACATTTCCATTCCTTGCCTGCTCCATTGTCCCATCCAACTTTAGTTACAAAACACAAGTTCAGAGATAAAATGATGAAGAACGTCAAAACCGTAGTCGTAGGGCCTAGGGCATTTCACTCAGCTGGAGCCCTGCCGGGCAGGGGGTTTGTGAGGCTGAGAACATCACACACCTGTGAAGCTGTTCCTGGGCTCGCTCTGGTTTTTCTGTTCATCCAGTGCCACTAATAAGTGTCATGTATAATTTTGTCATCATCTCCTTCTCTTTCTAGATTTTATTCACTGTTAGAGATTCAATTTGCACCTCTCTGTCTCTAGCCTCCAGCTTTTCCCCATGCTGAATATCCAAGGGCCTGCTGAACACATCTCACTACAGAACATGTACAGAGTAAAAGCCATAATTTTTCTCCTAAAGCTCTTCCTCCCTGATTGAGCTACTGGAGCCCAAAACTCGGTCATTTGGTCTGCAGTCTGCACAGCGCTGATAACATGGCAGTTGCTCAATATACACTGGTTTATTGGTCATATTAAAAATCTGCTTCCAGTTACACATCTGTAAGATTCAGTCTCGATTATTTAGAAGTTGGTTGTTCTGGTTGTGGATGACCCATATCTTTATTTCTTTTTTACTTTTAAAATTATTTTTATATCTTTAAGACATTATGCAGAGGCAAGGAATCAATGTAAACTTCTACTTAACACTGCCTGAAAACTTTTAACAGGAAAGGCATTGATTTTAACAGTTACAATGGCTACTGGGATTTGGAGTGGATTTCACTAACGTGCTCACAACTTTGCCTTTCAGTCATTCCCAAATAAGAAGTTTCATTTCTTCTTCTTCTTCTCTCTCTCTCTCACTCTCCTTTTAAAAAGCTCTGCCAATGGGCCTCAGACTCAGTCCCCTTCAAAGCCACATTGGCTACTGTCTTGTTATTTGTATTCTTCTTCGTTGCAAGAATTGTAATTGGATGGACTTTAATTATGGTGTCTTGATATTTCCAGTGCTTCCCACGTCTGGTTAGGCCATAAATACAATGGCAGTACTTTGTGTTGCTTTTCTGGCACTTTCAGTTCAGACTAGAACCCAGGAAAGGTTCAAGGGTATTAAAAACAACACCACCGACAAAAAGGAGACAAACCAAACTAATAAAGAAAGATGGGGGTGGTTGGATTATTTCAAACTTCATTATGGTATTTGGTTTATATTTAAGTGAGGTTCAAGTCAGTTCTTGTTTTTATGGGACCCTCCACGCCAATTTCTAGCCATCTTTGCTTTAGGTTTGGCATGTGGAAAGACTAATCTGCCTTCTTCCCTCACTGGGGCTCATCCAGTCCCTAACTGCCTGCAGCACCAAGGTTGAAGTTTTACTTATTTCAGATGGCCCAGGCGCTGGAAATAATGTGCTACTTGTATAATAAATCCAAAGAAATGCCAAAATAACATGTGGCTTCCAAAAGTGGCCCACAGAACTGTTAGGCACAAGAAGCCAACTTTGAATTCAGTATCAACGTCACTATCCAAAACTGCATTCTGGCAGAAATTAAAGTGCTCGTTATTTGTCAAATTTAAAAGTAAGATTTTAAATAACACTTCCTTCTAGGCTATTCTGAGATATATTTCATTTAAGGTACATTGTAGTAATAATATATGTAGTTTTTCCTTTGTTGCTTGTGTTTTTGGTGTCATATCTAATAATCATTTGCCAAACCCAAGGGCATGAAGATTTTACTCCTATGTTTTCTTCTAAGAGTTTGAAAATTTTAGTTCTTACATTTAAGTCTTTGATCCACTTTGAGTTATTTTTGTATTTTATTTTTGTATTTTGTATTTTATTTTTGTATATGGTGTAAAGTAGGAGTCCAGTTTCATTCTTTTGCATGGGGTTATCCATTTGTCCCAGTGCCATTTGTTGAGCCGATTATTGCTTTGCCACTGGATCATCTTGACAGCCTTGTCAAAAACCAGTTGATCATGGATGTATGGATTTATTTCTGGACACTCAGTTTATTCCATTGGTCTATATGTCTGTCCTTATGCCAGTACCACACTGTTTTGATTACTTATGCTTTGGAGGAAGTTTTCAAATGGAGAAGTGTGATTCCTCCTTGGTTCTTCTTTTTCAGGATTGTTTCGGCTCTTCTGAGTCATTTGCAATAATGCTAATTTTAGAATAAGTTTGTCCATTTCTACAAAGAAGTCAGCTGGGATCTGGTAGGGATTGTAGGTCAGTTTGGAGAGTATTGCCATCATAACAGCAGTAAGTCTTTAGATCCATGAACATGGAATGTTTCTCCATTTATTTAAGCTCTTTAATTTTTTTGACAATGCTTTGTAGTTTTCAGAGTATAAGTTTTGCATTTCTTTTGATAAATTTATTCCTAAGTATTTTATTCTTTTTGATGATTCTATTGTGAATAGAATTGTTTTCTTAAATTTCATTTTTGGATTGTTCATTCTGTAGAAAAACAAGTGATTTTTATATATTGGTCTTATATGCCCTAACCTTGCAGAACTTACTTATTAGTTCCAGTAGTTTTTTGCAGCTTCCCTAAGATTTTCTCTATACATGATCATGACATCTGTTAATAGAGAGGGTTTTACTTCCTCCTTCTCTGTCTGTATCAGGGGAAGATTATCTCTGTCTTAGGTCTGGAGGCTAGGTATATAGTTCAGGCATACAAAGTGATCCGATATTTTTTTCTGTCTCTCACTGATACTTTCTAACCTCCTTGTATCATGTTTGTATGGCCTGTTACAGAGATACCTGCGTTCATGACATTTGCTGTTATTCTTACATCCCTTTTGACTAAGGTAAAACCTCCTATACCAAATAAGCCCCATCTAATCAAGGTCAATGACACCTCTGAGAATAGAACTATCAAATGCTAATGAATTATCTGTAAACCTGGAGCCAGAATGTGGATCATGTCCAATGTTCAATATATTAGGTCCCTTCTTCCTTATGTGGAAATTAAATGTATTTGGCCTTTCACTCACAATCTATTTAACACCATGCCTGACGTTTTTCTCACCACCTATTATTTCACAGTTACACAGTGTTTGTTCATTTTCCTCCCACTTCATCACATTTTAAACATTAATCCCATTTGATGAAATTAGCAGGTTTTCAAACAAAAATATTTTCCTTTATCTTCACTGAGATGTGTCTGGTGTTTAATTTTTATCAGCTTTCATGTCTAAACACATTTCACTAAATTATGCTATGCTTATTTCTGATAATAATAATATATTATTATTACTATATATGATATTATATATTTATAATTATTATATATGATAATAATAATTGTAATTATTATTATTATTTGGAGAGAAAGCACACGTGAGTGGGGCGGGAGAGGTGGAGAGAAAATCTTAAGCAGGCTCCCTGCCCAGTGCAGAGCCCAACTCAGGGCTCCATCTCACGACCCTGAGATCATGACCTGAGCTGAAATCAAGAGTCAGATGCTTAACCAACTGAGCCACCCAGGCACTCCTAAAAATTTTAAATAAATTCTGCACCACTTCTTTGTTAAGTGCATTTCTAACCACCAGGAATAAAGTTTATTCTTTATTTCACAGAGAAGCAAAATGGTGAGCCCTGAAATTCCCACAGCATCTATTTTATTAACAACTCTAAAAACCAATGGCTCTGTTCTTTAAAAATGTGTTTCATATTTTGCATATTCAGTGTAATTCTCTGAGGCTTGGAGAAATTCCCAACACCTGATTAAATAAGATAAAAACATCATACGAAGGTTTTCCACATATCATTTGTTATGTTTCTATTAAATGCAATATAATTTGTGGTAAATTGGAACCAATGAGGTAAAGAGCTTATTTTAATGGCTGGTAGATGTACTTTGATGGCAATGAGGACATATTCCAAGAAGAAGAAGCAATTGTTGAAAATGTTTACCATCATCCTTGATGTGTTTTTGACAATCATGGACTCCAGACTAAAATGTACCTAGTTTTTATTTCTTTCAACCATCAAAATATTTGGAAGATATAATATTCCTTTGTAAAACTCTGTGTTCTGGAAATATCAAAACATAAATTGTGGCTTATTAATTTTGGTTCTAGTAAAGTTGTGTAAGAGAGAAAGTTGTAAGAAAGTTACTGAAATCACATTGCGATGATAAATGGCATTTGAAATCGCCTGTTTGTCCAGAACGTTTATGATTCTTGTTGCATGGAGCCAGGGGTTATCGTCATTAGATTTGAGATCTCATTACTGAGATCTGCTCTATGCACACATTTCACTGAAAATCCCTATATGAGAACACTTTTATGGAGCATCAGTGGTGTGTTCATGCCTCGGGTTTGCACAGAATCTCTGTAGATGCTTCAGTTCAGCACGACCAGATGCCCTGCCCTGTACCTCCTATATCCTCCTGAATGTCATTGGGTTATATCCTCCCGATTCTCTCTTCCTTCCGCTATTGCCTTGGAAGTCTTCCCTGGCTTGAAAACTATTAAAACACGCACACCCACACTTCCTATTCCCCTGTCCTCCATATAGACATGTGCTTCAGGGAAGTGACTATCCCCCATCGTCAATGGTCTAAACCAATTTTGATAATCCCATTCCTTTTGTCTGCAGTTGCTTTAGGATGTTTATAAGACCCATTTCTGGATAATGAAATGTGAGGGGCAGAATTCTAGAGTTTTTTTAAAGAAAAAATTTCCTCACTCCTATTAAAAAGCAATCCCCTTTCTTCCTGTGGTCCGTATGTTTGGAAAGGCTGAGCCCTCTTTTGACCACAAAGGGGGACAGCCTTAGGGCAAACTCAACACACATTGGGACAAAAGAGGAGGGAGATGAAAAGAATTTGAGTCCTTGATATTGTGGTTTAGATGCTGATTGTACTCAGTTAAGGGTTTACCTCATCTTTGCCTTCTGGTTAAGTAAAAAAAATAATAATAATAATAATTCCTATTGTTTAAACTAGTGCTGTTTAGGGCTTATTACTTAAAGAAAACAGCCTGAGAGTACCCTTTAAAACATTCTAAACAGATACTGACAAATTGCTTTATGATTTCACCAGCAGTCTTTGAGAGTGCCCATTTCGTGACATTCCTTTTTAATCTACAGCCACCTGACAGGCTAAAAATGGCATCTTTATACTTAGACATGTGATAAACTATCTCCCATAAGTTCCTATTCATTTTTTTCTTTAGGGAATTGTTTTTTCTTGTCCTTCACCAAGTCTTCTAGAAGATTGTTAGATATTTCTCTGATATATAAGAGTTCCTGACTCTAAAACAATTTGATTTTAGGAGCATAGAAAACTATGTATGTGACCAATTATATAAGTTATATAAATACCTTATTCTTTAAGCGACTATATAGTTCAAATGCCCTTGTGCATAATAAAATGAGTTAATTTACTAATAGTGTTCAAATGTTTTACTGTTTCAAATTTTACATTTAAATATTCAACTCACTTCAAATTTGTGTTTAGGATGTAAAATGAGGATTCTTTTTTCAAAATATTCATCTTATTGTCTCCTAAAAAATTAATGTTTTTGGATAGGTACTACGTTCATATGGTTCAAAATTCAAAAGATGTAAAATAATATGGGCTTAATGTAGAGACAGTTGTTATTTTTTCTTTATATACGTTCTGTCTTGAGAATTATCTTTTGTATTCAGTTGAACAAGAAGATTGGTTCTGAATAATTATTTCGAAAATCACTTCATTTGCCAGTACTTTTATGCCATAGTTTTCTCATCCATGAGCTCTTCTGACTCTCTCAAACAGTTGGAAGACATTTACAAGTAATTATCTTTTTCTTTTTTAAAAATTTTATTTATTTATTTGAGAGAGAGAGACAGAGATAGTGACAGACAGCAGGAGCAGGGAGGAGAGGGAGAAGCAGACTCCCTGCTGAGCAGGGACCCCCCCCTCCCCCCCGCCCCATGCGGGGCTCAATTCTAGGATCCTGGGATCATGACCTGAGCTGAAGGCAGACTCTTAATTCACTGACCAACTGAGGCACCCCAGTAATTTTCTTTTTCAAGAAGTCAACATAGGTAGTGTAGTGGGCTGCGTGGTGGTCCCATAGTTATGTCCACATTGTAATCCCCAGAATCTGTAATTATTGCCTTACATGGAAAAACATGTGATTAAGTTGAGGATCCTGAAGAGATTATCCTGAGTGATCCAGGTGAACCTGATATAATCACATGTAGCCTTGTAAGAGAGAGGCAGAGGAAGATTTGACACAGATGTCAAGAAGGGTAGGCATTGTGAAGAAGGAGGCAGAGATTGCAGGGTGGAGCTGTAAGCCAAGGAACACCAGGGATTGCCAGCAGCATCAGAAGCTAGAAAAGTCAAGAAATAGATTCTTCCTCTGAATCTATGGAGGGAGCACAGCCTAGCTGCCACCTTGATTTTGAACTTCTGGTCTCCAGAAATGTGAGAAAATGAATTTCTCTTGTTTTATGACACCAAGGGTGTGGTAATTTGTTACAGAAGTCCTGGGAAACTAATAAGATGATATTTTATGAGCACTGCTGTAATAAATGAGACTGTCCTTCTCTGCCTTAACATATGAACTAAAATTAGCAAGGTATAAAATTTGGGGGTTATGACCTTATTCAATTAATATTCTCTGTGTGTTGCTATATTGATCATTCTTCTTCTTTTCTTTATTTATTTGAGAGAGAGAGAGAGAGAGAGAGAGAACAAGTAGGGGGAGCAGCAGAGGGAGAGGGAGAAGCAGGGAGCCTGATTCAGGGCTTGATCACAAGACCCTGGGATCATGACCTAAGCCAAAGGCAGAAGTCCAACTGACTGAGCCACTCAGGTGCCCCTATTGACCATTATTCTTGCCCATCATTCTTTTTAAGAGAACATACATTTTCTTTCTGATTATTTATAGGATCATTTTCTTTGTTGTTGTGTTGTTGTTAAAACTTTGTCAAGGATGTACCTCTTTTTATTGGTAACATCTAAAGTGGAGTGAGCCTTTTAGTATACATACTGAGGTGATTTTCTTTTTTTCTTTTTTTTCTCATTTTTATTTTTATTTTTAAATTTATTTTATTATGTTATGTTAGTCACCATACAATACATCATTAGTTTTTTTATGATGTCGTGTTAATCACCATACATTACATCACTAGTTTTTGATGTAGTGTTCCATGATTCATTGTTTGTGTATAACACCCAGTGCTCCATGCAGTATGTGCCCTCCTTAATACCCATCACCAGGCTAACCCATCCCCTCACCCCCCTCCCCTCTAGAACCCTCAGTTTATTTCTGAGAACCCATAGTCTCTCATGGTTCATCTCTCCCTCTGATTTCCCCCCCTTCATTTTTCCCTTTCCCTCCATGCCATTCCTTATGTTCCACAAATAAGTGAAACCATATGATAATTGACTTTCTCTGCTTGACTTATTTCACTTAGCATAATCTCCTCCAGTCCCTTCCACACTGATGTAAAAGTTGGGTATTCATCCTTTCTGATGGCTGAGTAATAGTCCATTGTATAAATGGACCACATCTTCTTTATCCACTCCTCTGTTGAAGGGCATCTCGGCTCTTTCCACAGTTTGGCTGTTGCGGACATTGCTGCTATGAACATTGGGGTGCATATGGTCCTTCTTTTCACTACATCTGTGTCTTTGGGGTAAATACCCAGGAGTGCAATTCCTGGGTCATAGGGTAGCTCTGTTTTTAATTTTTTGAGGCACCTCCACACTGTTTTCCAAAGTGGCTGTACCAACTTGCATTCTCACCAACAGTGTAAGAGGGTTCCCCTTTCTCCACAACCTCTCCAACATTTGTTTCTTGCCTTGTCAATTTTTGCCATTCTAACTGGTGTAAGGTGGTATCTCAATGCGGTTTTGATTTGAATTTCCCTGATGGCTAGTGATGATGCACATTTTTTCATGTGTCTGTTAGCCATTTGTATGTCTTCTTTGGAGAAGTGTCTGTTCATGTCTTCTGCCCATTTTTAACTTGATTATTTGTTTTTTGGGTGTTGAGTTTGAGAAGTTCTTTATAGATCTTGGATACCAGCCTTTTATCTGTAGTATCATTTACAAATATCTTCTCCCATTCTGTGGGTTGCCTCTTTGTTTTGTTAACTGTTTCCTTTGCTGTGCAGAAGCTTTTTATCTTGATGAAGTCCCAAAAGTTCATTTTTGCTTTTGTGTCACTAGCCTTTAGAGATGTATCTTGAAAGAAGTTGCTGTGGCCGATGTCAAAGAGGTTACTGCCTATGTTCTCCTCTAGGATTTTGATGGATTCCTGTCTTACATTGAGGTCTTTCACCCATTTTGAGTTTATCTTTGTGTATGGTGTTAGAGAATGGTCAAGTTTCATTCTGCATGTGGCTGTCCCAATTTTCCTAGGACTATTTATTGAAGAGATTGTCTTTTTTCCATTGCATATTTTTTTCCTGATTTGTCGAAGATTATTTGACCACAGAGTTGAGGGTCCATATCTAGGCTCTCTATTCTGTTCCATTGGTCTGTATGTCTGTTTTTGTGCCAGTACCATGCTGTCTTGGTGATCACTGCTTTGTAATATAGCTTGAAATCAGGCAACTTGATGCCCCCAGCTTTGTTTTTCTTTTTCAACATTTCCTTGGCAATTCGGGGTCTTTTCTGATTCCATACAAATTTTAGGATTGTTTGTTCCAGCACTTTGAAAAATGTCATTGGAATTTAATCGGGGTGGCATTGAAGGTATAGATTGCTCTGGGTAGCATAGACATTTTAACAATGTTTATTCTTCTGATCCATGAGCATGGAATGTTTTTCCATCTTTTTGTGTCTTCTTCAATTTCTTTCATGAGTGATCCGTAGTTCCTAGAGTATAGATCCTTTACCTCTTTGTTTAGGTTTATTCCGAGGTGTCTTATTGTTTTTGATGCTAATGTAAATGGAATTGTTTCTCTAATTTCTCTTTCTACAGTTGCATTGTTAGTGTATAAGAAAGCAACTGATTTCTATGCATTGATTTTTATCCTGCCACATTACTGAATTGCTGTATGAGTTCTAGTAATTTGGGGGTGGAGTCTTTTGGGTTTTCCACATGAAGTATCATGTCATCTGTGAAAATAGAGAGTTTGACTTCTTCTTTGCCAATTTGAATACATTTTATTTCTTTTTGTTGTCTGATTGCTGTTTCTAGGACTTGTAGTACTATGTTGAACGATAGTGGTGAGAGTGGTCATCCTTGACATGTTCCTGATCTTAAGGGAAATGCTCTCAGTTTTTCCCCATTGAGGATGATATTCGCTGTGAGTTTTTCATAGATGGATTTTATGAACTTGAGGAATGTTCCCTCTATCCCTATACTCTGAAGAGTTTTAAAAAGGAAAGGGTGCTGTATTTTGTCAAATGTTTTTTCTGTATCTGTTGAGAGGACCATACGTTTCTTCTCTCTCTTCTTATTAATGTGCTCTATCACATTGATTGATTTGCAAATGTTGAACCACACTTGCATCCTGAGGATAAATTCCACTTGGTGGTGGTGGATGATCCTTTTAATGTATTGTTGGATCCTATTAGCTAGGATTTTGTTGAGGATTTTGGAATCCATATTCATCAGGGATATCGGTCTGAAATTCTCCTTTTTGATGGGGTCTTTGCCTGGTTTGGGGATTAAGGTAATGCTGGCCTCATAGAATGAGTCTGGAAGCTTTCCTTCTGTTTCTATTTTTTGAAACAGCTTTAGGAGACTAGGTATTGTTTCTTCTTTGAATGTTTGGTAGAATTCCCCAGGGAATCCATCAGGCCCTGGACTCTTGTTTTTTTGGGAGGCTTTTGATCACTGCTTCAATCTCCTTACTGCTTATTGGTCTATTCATGTCATCAATTTCTTCGTTTCAGTCTTGGGAGTTTATAGGTTTCCAGGAAGGTATCCGTTTCATCCAGGTTGCTCAGTTTATTGGCATATAGTTGTTGATAATAATTTCTAATGATTGTTTCTATTTCCTTGGTGTTAGTCGTGATCTCTCCCCTTTCATTCATAATTTTATTAATTTGGGTCCTTTCTCTTTTCTTTTGGGTAAGTCTGGCCAGTGGTATATTGATCTTATTAATTCTTTCAAAGAACCAGCTTCTAGTTTCATTGATCTGATCTGTTTCTGGTTTCTAATTAATTGATCTCTGCTCTGATAGTAATTATTTTTCTTCTAACGCGTGGCTTAGTCATCACTTGTTGATTTTTCTCTAGTTCTTTAAGGTGTAGAGATAGTTGGTGAATTTGGGATTTTTCTATTTTTTTGAGTGAGGCTTGGATGGCTGTGTATTTCCCCCTTAGGGCCGCCTTTGCAGTATCCCATAGGTTTTGGACCACTGTGTTTTCATTCTCATTGGTTTCCATGAATTGTTTCAGTTCTTCTCTGATTTCCTGATTGACCTAAACATTCTTGAGCAGAGTGGTCTTTAGCTTCCAAGTGTTTGAATTTCTTCTAAATTTTTTCTTGTGATTGAGTTCCAGTTTTAAAGCATTATGGTCTGAGAATGTGGGGAATAATCAATCTTTTGGTATCAGTTGAGACCTGATTTTTGTGACCCAGTATGTGGTCTATTCTGGAGAAAGTTCCATGTGCACTCAAGAAGAATGAGTATTCTGTTGTTTTAGGGTGGAATGTTCTGTATATATCTATGAGGTCCATCTGGTCCAGTGTGTCATTCAAAGCTCTTGTTTCTTTGTTGATTTTCTGCTTAGATGATCTGTCTATTGCTGAGAGTGGGGTATTGAGGTCTTCTACAATTAACATATTGTTATCAATATGACTCTTTATTTTGGTTAACAGTTGGCTTATGTAGATGCCTGCTCCCATGCTGGGGGTGTAGATATTCACAATTGTTAGATCTTCTTGTTGGATAGATCCTTTAAGAATGATATAGTGTCCGTCTGTGTCTCTACCTACAGTCTTTAGTTTAAAATTGAATTTGTCTGATATAAGAATTGCTACACCAGCTTTCTTTTGAGGTCTGTTGGCATGGAAGATGGATCTCCATCCCTTCACTTTCAGTCTGGATGTATCTTTAGGTTCAAAATGAGTCTCTTGTAGACAGCATATGGTTGGGTCCTGTCTTTTTATCCAATCTACAACCCTGTGCCTTTTTATGGGAGCACTTAGGCCATCCATGTTGAGAGTGATTATTGAAAGATATAAATTAATTGTCATCATGCTGCCTGTGAAGATGTTGTTTTTATAGATTTTCCCTGTAAATTTCTTTTCTGTAAAACTCTTGGGGTCTTTCTCCTTTTATAGAACCCCCCTTAATATTTCTTGCAGGGCTGGCTTAGTGGTCACATATTCTTTCAGTTTCTGCCGGTCTTGGAAGCTCTGCATCTCTCCATCCATTCTAAATGACAGCCTTGCTGGATAAAGTATTCTTGGCTGCAATTTCTTCTTGTTTATTACCCTGAATATGTCTTGCCAGGCCTATCTGGCTTGCCAGGTCTCTGTGGATAGGTCTGATGTTATTCTGATGTTCCTCCCTCTCTAGGTAAGGAATCTCTCCCCCCTAACTGCCCTTAAGATGGTTTCCTTGGTTCTAAGATTTGCGAGTTTTACTATTACATGCCAGGGTGTTGGCCTGTTTTCCTTGATTTTGGGCAGGGTCCTCTCTTCCTCTAGGACACGAATGTTTGTTTCATTCCCCAGATTAGGGATGTTCTAAGCTACAATTTGCTCAAATATATCTTCTAGTCCTCTCTTTCCACCCCCTCAGGGATTCCAATAATTCTGGCATTGGAACGTTTCATGGTGTTACTTAGTTTACTGATTCTATTTTCATGGATTCTTCCCTGGCCTCCTCTTTTCCCTTTTTGTCTATTAATTGGTCTTTTAGGTCACGAATTTGTTCTTCTGCCTCACTTACCTTAGCTGTTAGATTATCTAGATTAGATTGAATCTCATTGATAGCATTTTTAAATTCTGCCAATTCAGCTTTCATTTCTGCCCTTAGAGACTCTATGTTGCCATTAATCAATTTCTCCATTCTGGCTATTGTCTTCACAGTTGCTACCCTGAATTCCATCTCCGACATCTTGGTTATATCTGAATCCATTTGTAAATCTGCGGCATAAGTCATAGTCTCTGAGTCTTTCCTATTTTGGAGGTTCCTCTTCCTAGTCATTCTGTTGAGGGGTGGTTGAGGGAATGTATAGAGTCCAAATTATTGACCACAACCCAAGCAAGATGCACCTGTTTTCTAGGGACCTTAGGGTTGCTGGCCTCCTGTTTTCCCGGCCTGTCTTCTGGGAGGGAGCCTGCCGCAGTGGTACTCAGGCAACCCTATTTGGGCAGAGTTGCCCTGCCCCCCTGTCGTGGGGGATGGGCTCAGTGAAAACTGTTTTTAGGGGCTTTTGTTCTCTGGCGGCTTTCCACATCTCTTCTGAGAGTCAGAGCAGAAGAGATTGTTTCCAACCCTCTGCCTCAGAGCAGAGAGATCTCAGTCTGTTCTTCAGTGAGCTCTCCAGGCCACACTATCTCCATTTCTGTCTGTGCTGCTATAAACTGCGGCATCCTGGGTTGTGCACCCCTCAGCAGCGCTCCCAGTCCTGCCTCCAGGTTGGGGCATGGGGGCTCGTCTCTGCCCTTTGTGCTTCTAAAACCACCATCTGCCCCCAGTTCTCATGCATGGCCCTGCTGCTCTGGTTTCTGCCCAGGGGGCTACCCTAAAGTCCTTTCCCTGACACTACCAGTCTGCAAGTCTGTGCCCTGTCCCCAGCATGGGAGGCTGTCGCTCACTGGCAGTGTAGGATCCCCATGGCCAGGCTCCCTCCCGCTGCTGTTTTTCCTCCAATATCTGTCCACAGAATCATGGCTCCCTGCTTCGTACCTCGAAACCAACTACCTGTGATATTCTGTTTGTGGAGATCCAGATCTATCTTCTTACATCTCAGGCTGATTTGGTGGGTGTTCTGAGTAGTCTGGTAGATATCCAGCTCAATTCCAGGGACCAGTTGGAACAGGGTCCCCTACTCCTCTGCCATCTCCCCCCCCCATGATTTTCTTCAGCTCAAAATATTTTATTCTAGTATGGCTCTGTATTAGTCTCTTTAGGATACTATAACAAAATACCATGGACTGTGTAGCTTCTAAACAACTGGAATTTATTTCTCACAGTTCTGGAGGCTGGGAATTTCAAGGTCAAGGTGCTGCAGGATTTAGTGTCTGATAAGGAAGATTCATGGATAGTCATCTTTCTGCTTCAAAGACAGAACCATAGATGTCTTTCTGGTTCTACACTTTCTGGCTCATAATGAGCCATCTTTTTTTTTTAAGATTTTATTTATTTATTTGAGAGAGAGAGAGAGGAGAGCAGGGCCAGAGGGAGAGAGAGAGAGAGAATCTCAAGGAGACTCCATGCCAAGCATGGGAGCCAATCTCACCACCCTGAGATCATGACCTGAGCTGAAACCAAGAGCTGGATGCTGAACCGACTGAGCCCCCCAGGCGCCTCGTGTAATGAGCCATCTTTCCATTGTAACCTCATGTAGTAGAAGGGGGCAGGGAGAGTTCCTGGTTCTCTTTGATAAGGCACAAATCCTATTTATTAGGGTTCTGCCTTCACAACCTAATCACTTTCGGAGGCCCCCACCTCCAAATACCATCACATTGATTGTTTGGTTTCACCGTATGAATTTGGGGGGGGGTGAACATAAAAATTGAAGACTCTGATTATTATTTGTAAGCTTTTCTTCATTAGCTCTTGTGCCTTATATTGGCCTTCTACTCTGACCTCAATCTTCATGATTCTTTTTCTTTCATCATTTTCATCCCTTTCCTCTGTCTTCTTGGATGGCTGCTTACATGTGACCTCAATAATATTGTTTCCATTTTCTGCAACAGTTCTCATGGTCCTTACAGCTTCCACTGTCAGTTTTTATTCTGCTATTATGTTGTTAGATCTGTTTCAGTTCATCTAACTTCGAGTTGTCATTTCTAACCTGTTTTATTCCTTGTGATTTTTGGCTTCTTGTTTATAGAGGTTGTATCTTCTTAATTGAGGATTCTGAGCATTTTCCTAAAAAGTTCTTTTGGATCTTGTACTAGATAATTTCCTTCCTCTGGATGACCCAAATAAGATTTTCTCATACCATTACATACTTTTCTTATTAAAATATATTTAAAATTCTAGTTAAAATGACAACCTGTAACATGCCTACTACAAAGAAAAGCAGTTGTCTGCCTCATCTTGGCTTAACCCTGAACTTTATACTTCCCACCGTCTAAAGACAATCCTTTGAACTCTTTCATTTGGTGTCTTCTCATAACTACCTTCTTGGTCTAAATAACATGCTGATATTGCTATCTCTTGATTTTATTGTTTTGAATTTATTGTCATACTATGGAATATGGGGATTATCTCTCTGATATTATCTTTTTAATAATCCCTGCCCAATATCCCAGAAGAATATTTTCATAATTTTCCCATCAATCAGTATTTAATGTTTACATTATTACAACAGGTATGTTTCCCTTCTCAGCCATATAATGTAGTACAAATGCAACTGTTTTTCTTTCCCTGTAATCTCTAGTTGCCTATTTATTGTTTGATTAATTTTGATATATCCTTCATTATTCATTCTTAAACTCTCCTGCAGATTAATCTCTCAATTTACCAGTTTTATTTTTCTCTTGGAGATGTCCTTTCTGGACTTCCTCAACCTCTTATTTTTACTGGAACCTGGAGCACAGCTATTATATTGGGATTTTGCCTCACTGTTATGTTGGAATTCCCCTTCATCTTGGGAGTTCACTTCTTTCCTATGTTGAGCTCCTTCTTTCCTGGACTCTTGTGCTCCTTCTTGGTTTCTTTCCTTGTTTCAGTAAGGATTTTTTTCCAGGAGTTTCTTGAGGAAGAGAGTAAATGAAGTAAAATTTTGAGAACTCTCATGTCTAAAAAAAATTTTTTTATTGTACCCTCACACGTTTTTGCTCCTTTGATAGAATACAAAATTGCAGCTTATATTTTTCTTTTATAATTTGGTGTCTCACTCTTTTTACTTGTACAGTTTAGTGTTACTTTTGACAACTCCTATGTGTTTACTTTGTTTTTATACCAATTTTGCTCCCTCCAACTTGGGAGGCTCTTAGGATTTTTATTTCTGAGGTTCTTAAATGTCACTACCATTTAACTTGAAAAGTGTTTATTCATTTATTGAGTTGTGTGAAGTAGACTTTCAATGTGGAAAATCATGCTGTCTGGTCCTGGAAATTTACATTTTAATTTGATATTTTCTCCCTTACATTTTCTCTAATCTTTCTTCCATGAGCTTCTGTTATTTGGATATTGGCCATCCTCGTTTGTATCTCTAATGCTCTTACGTTTTCTCTACTATTTTCCACCTTTTGTCTTTTTCATTCTACTTTCTGACAAATTTTCTTAACTTTCTCTTTTGACATTTTAATTGAATTATGAATTTATCTTACTAAATCCTTAATAACCAAAGGTTTCTTTGTGTTCCCTGTTCATGTCTTTTAAAAATAGAACTCTGTTTCTTCTTAAATTCAGTATTTCTCTCATCTCTTTTGAGGATATCAATTTCTTTTTCTTTTCTTTCTTTTTAAATTTACTTCTGCTCCCTGTGATGTTTCTGCCTCTCCTGAGTTCCTTTGCTTCTCTTTTGTGTGTTTTGGTCTCTTTCTCCTCAACTTCTGATGATCTTAGGCCACTTAGAGGCCACTTGTAAGCTCTGTGTGTGATGTGGGAGAGGCTTATCAAGTAACAGCTTCCCTGGAGTTTGAATGGACAGAGATCCTGACATTTTTCTGAGGGATCCCCAACTGCCAGTACCTGTCAGTCTTGCCTCTTGGGCAGGTGTGTCTCCCCAGTGAGGAGTACTCTAGTGCTGTCTACAGGGGATAAGTGTGGCTGCCCGTGCTTTAGAGCTACGTGGGAGGAAAGGGACCTGAGTGTCACAATTGTATGTTGGATCTCTTGGTTCCATCTTCCAATTCTTACAGAAGTGATAGAACTCAAGCCCGACTCTCAGCTGTGTCCAGAATCTTTTTGGTTCAGCTTGTCCAAAAAGTTTACCTTGGCCAGATAGGGCTGGGTATTTGTCAGGCTTCACAGACTTTGGGAGGAGATCTGGGGGTCTATCTGCTTCCTTTATATGCTTTTAAGCAACACCTGCACTCTTAATACTAACCTATTAAAGGTACCTGGAGGCCTCTCTGGTTTCTGTGGCGTCAGCTGGCTTGTATACTCCCCTGTCCCCAACTGCCAGCACCTTGCCGGCTCAGGTACTTCCCTTCTGCTTTTCAGTTTTCAAACTTTTGTTCATATCTCTTATCTACTCTTATCTTGTCTTGTTCTCTTTGTCTTTTTGAGTTTAGGTTAATGCTGTGTGTGTGTGTGTGTGTGTGTGTGTGTGTGTGTGTGTGTGTGCTTGTGTGTTTCAGATTCCCTTAAATCCTTTGACTGGAATGTCAAGGTAAAGCAGAAGCAAATATGTTTTCAATACACCTTGAAGTCCCCGACATTTCTTTATCCTTTTTATTCCACAATACTTTTTCATAGGCTCTTTGTCATTGCTTTCTTCTTATTCCTCCTCCTCCCACTTGTGTGATTTGATGGAAGCAATTGTGTTACATAGTCATCTCAGTCTCTTCTCATCACTGTTCAAATCTATAGCTTTATAGCATGTTCATCTCCACAACTCCTGAATTTGTCACCAGTTTCTATATTACTTACTTGGATGGAGTGTATCTCTGCTCTTTCTAGGTTGATTTTCTTTTCTTTTCTCTTTTCTCTTTTTCCCCTTTTCCTTTCTTTTCCTTTCCCTTCCTTCCTCTCCCCTCCCCTTCCCTCTCCTTCCCTTACCTTCCTGTTTCTTTCTCCTGTCCTCACTAATTAGTTCATTGTTCATTTGAACTGAATAGAGTGTCTGAAAAATTACATTTTGGGCATGCACTTCACCCTGTTCTTTCCTACCCAAGTACTTTGTGCATTCAGACTACTTGCTTCAGAAAATGCTTTCAACCCAGAAATTTCCTTTTACTTTGTGCCTGATTGTTTTCCAGGAGTTTGTAGTATCTGAAATTAGCAACAGATACTCTAATTTAGAGAGCACCTATCCCTCTGTACAGATGGATATTTGCAGTATCCTAGTTGTTATAGGTCCTGGACGGATGGTGGCTGAGGCATGAAACCCATACTTAGGAATTTTGTTCCATGAGGCAAAGTGAGAATGTGTCAGACACTATAGTGCTACCAGTTGTCTTTCAGCTAGTGCTAATTCCTCCCAGATTCTGAATGTCTTTCAGTCTTTGTTTTCATTGTAATTGGGAATTTTCACCTCTTTTTGTTTTCAACAGCTATTTAGTGAGAAGTTGAAAGAGGATGATTGGGGATTGCTACCCAGATTCCCTTTGAGCCAAGTTCTTATCCTGTTTGAAATTATACTTGTGGTTAACTTTAAACTTTAAAAGCATCCTCTTAAAATAAAATAAAAAAAGCATCTTTTTAACCTATAGTGCTCTAACATTCTTTTTTTCCTTAGCATTCTTTCTATGTTAAGACTGAAAGGTACATTTAAAAAAAATTATATATTTTTGGAGGCGCCTGGGTGGCTCAGTCGTTAAGCGTCTGCCTTCACCTCAGGTCATGATCCCGGGGTCCTGGGATCGAGCCCCGCATCGGGCTCCCTGCTCAGCGGGAAGCCTGCTTCTCCCTCTCCCACTCCCCCTGCTCGTGTTCCCTCTCTCACTGTGTCTCTGTCAAATAAATAAATAAAATCTTAAAAAAATTATATATTTTTATTCTTGCCCAAACCTACCTCTCATCCCTATAATCCCTTTCTAGTTTCTTTCTTAAAAATTTTTAAAATATTTTTTAAAAAAATTTTATTTATCTGGGAGAGAGAAAGAGAAAGCACAAGTCGGGGGAGGGTCAGAGGGAGAAGCAGATTCCCCGCTGAGCAGGGAGCCCGGTGAGGAACTTGATCCTGGGACTCTGGGATCATGACCTGAGCCTCATGACCTGAACCGAAGGCAGTCACTTAACCAACTGAGCCACCCAGGCGCCCATCTACTTTCTAGTAGTATAAGCCAGATTAGTGTAACTCCATTATTTTATGTTATATATTTACTTTAGTAATTATTTTGGACATTTGTATTCAATTTTGTAAACATTCTTAAAAAATTTAAGCTATGTTTCATGTGTTTTTCTTTTAAGTTTATTAATTTTTTTAGTAATCCCTATACGTAACATGGGACTCGAACTCACAACTCAGAGATCAAGAGTCGGATGCTCCTCTGACTAAGCCAGCCAGGTGTCCCTGTTTCATGTGTTTTAACGTTATTCAATACTATTTTTTAAATAAAAGATTCCCATTTTTGAGGCATTAATTTTATTTAGTCCCATTTAGAGTATGCTAGTCAGTAAAAAATTTTGTGGTCTTCTCCATTTCTTTTCTTTTTAAAAGATTACTCGAGTTAAATATTTCTGAATTCTTGAATATCTGAGAATTTCATTCTGTTGCCTTAGTATCTGAGTGATACATTGACTCTTCAAATAAAATTCTTTCATCAAACCTCCTTCCACCAGAATCAAAATATGTTGCAATATTGTCTCCTGGAATATCAAGTTGCAGAGGAAAATATTTGCCAATCTGGTTTTGTTGCTTAGTTTGTAGTCTACTGTGGACTTATTTGCTCACATGTATGCTTGTAGAATTTCTTTTTCCTTATCCTTCTAATTCCCAAATTCTTCCACAATATATTTGGCATGAATATCTTTTCACTGCATTTACCTGGAACCTGGTTGACCATTCACATCTGCATATTTAGATCTCGTGTTTTAAAGAAATTTTCTTCAGTTATGTCTTTGTTCCTGTCTATTCTTTGTTCTGGTTTCTTCTTTCGGAGCATCTCTGAGATTAAAATTTCTGTTCTCACTTCTCTGCTCTCCACATCTATCAGATTTTTTTTTTATTATTATTTTCAGATGTTTTTCCTTTTCTGTGTTCTGGGCAAGCTTCATAAGTTTATTTCATTTCAGTTTTGCCCTTTGCTTCCTGAATGGGACTCATTTCTGTTATTGCTCTTCAATTTCCATCTTACCTCACCCAGTCTTCTCTATTCACCCCAGGTTATTATATGTGCATTTATTTCATTCTGGAAGCCTTTTGTAGCCAGGGTGCAAGAGACTGACTAGCTGTTCACCTGATCTGATTTACCTTTCTCCAGACACCCACTACACAACAGTTCTCAGACCCTCTTGAAGTTCGGTATGTCCATGTGAGCAAATTTTACTGATAGAATATATGAAGAACTGCTCTAAACCACATCCACACCTGGCCCATAAAATCTCCTACAGGCAATTCTCCATGCTACTTCCTATTCCATGGCAAACTTAAAAGCCATGTATGGAAGATGATGGAGCCACATAGTAGGAAGAGCCTGGTTTTCTAAATTGCCAATTGGAGAAGAGCCATCTACTAACCGGGAACATTTTGGATTTTATGTACCAGAAATATAAAAATTTTTATTTTCTTGGTTTACTAACGTGTGTGGGGGGGCATTATTTCTCATAACAGTAAGTATTATCTTAACTAATATTCTTAGTCTGTATATTGTGCTTTTTTGGCCCATCCTTTGTAAAAGGCCTTTATCTTTGATATACTTTTGAGAATGGCCAGCCTTCTGTAATTTTCTCTGAATATCATCTGAGTCTTGGTTGGATGTTCTTTTCCCCTTGTGTTGTCTCGTTTATAAGTTCCATGTTAATTTTTGTTTCTTTCCTCATTCTCTAAAATGTAATGGTTTTTGCAAAATGGAGATTGTCAACAAACAGGCTTTGTGACTTTTATTTGGCTGTGTTAACTCTACACTTATTTTTATGGAGGAGTCTTTTTCTGTAATCCTTACCTGTTACAAGGTTTTAAATATCTGATCAGTGTCCACATGAAGCTGCTTTGATGCATCAGGGTGCAATTCTATACTTTGCCCACAATTTGGTCCTTTAATACCGTGAATCAGAAAAGTGCAGTAAAAACCACAGTCTCTCAAACATGCACTGCTGCCATGGGTTTCATGGTCCTGTCCCAGCTGCAATGCTTTACCTCAATGCAGAAGAGCTAGTCACTTATCCAGTCCCTCCACACATGTGTATTTCTTCTTGGTTTGTTTCATGTTTAAATTGTAACTACAACTGGCCAAGATTAAATTGGATGTGGTATAGAGACTGGTGCTCAGAACATCCCCCAAATGATACCTTTTTAGGAAGGGGACAGCTGCACAATTACTTTTTGATAAGCACTTGGGCCTTCAGCTTTATTAAAATACAGATTCCTAGGCCCCATATGGAAATCCCAACTTCGCAATTCCAAAATTATGCCCTGGAATCTGTACTTTGTATTTTTATTTTTATCTTTTTTATGTTCAGCTAGCCAGCATATAGTGTTAAAAATAGAGGAACCTATACTTTTAAAAACTCCTAGTTGATTTTGACTCATAGCTAAATACTTGAGCTGGAAGGAAATTTACACTATAGCAATAATTAAAAAATAAATTTTCTCATAACCCAAGTCTTCATTGGCAGATAAATGGATGGATAAAATGTGGTGGTATTCGTATAAAATGGAATATTATTCAGCCTTAAAAAGGAAGAGATTGTTGAGACATGCTCCAACATGGATGAAACTTGAAGACATTATGCCAAGTAAAATAAACCAGTCAGAAAAGAACAAATACTGTATGACTCCACTTATGTAAGAGAAGTCACAGGCATAGAGACAGAGCAGCAAGGTGGTTGCCAGGGGCTGGGGGCAGGGTGAAATGGAAAGTGATTATTTAATGAGTACAGGGTTTTAGTTTGGGAAGATGAAAAAAGTTCTGCAGATAGATGTTGGTGATGATTGCACAACCATGTAGGTATACTTAATTTCATGGAAATATACATTTAAAATGATTAATTTGGCAAATGTTATGTATATTTGACCTCAATTTAAAAAAATAAAATACATAAAAATAATTAAAAGTTCTCCTTACTCTACCCCTTAATTTGTATATCACTAGAATCATAAACTTTGAGAGCCAGAAAGATCTTAGAGATGTGAGGCCCTGAGAGATGGAGAAATTTATGTAAGGCCAGCAGGTAAGTGAGCAACAAAGGCAGAACTACCAACCATGAGTCTTAGTTGTATTTACCAGAATACCATAATTTATGTATTGAATGTCTTTTTTCCTAATAGCTGGTATGAAAGGTTTGCTCTGGAAACTACATTTTGGTTCTCACTAGTTTCCCTCTTGAGACGGGGAGGTATCTTTGGTTGGAAGTGGTATGGCTAACATTTTTCTTGTAAGTGCAATAAAAGTCAGGTTGTTGGAAGCAATTAGGCCTTTTTAGAATGGCTATATTTGGGGGCATTTCTCAAGTTGACAGGAGGGCTCAGGAGTTGATGTCATGGTTGGGTCCCCAGCTTGGAGCCATGGGCTCCAGAGTGGAGAGTGGAAAGAAGTTGGGGGAAAGCTTATCTTCTCTTCCTGGCTTGGAAATTTCGGAGTGAGCCTGCATAGGCCCTCTGTGGTGTTTTATGACAAATTATACTGTACTTATGCAAAGAGGAGAAATGGCCAACATTATGGATGACTGTCTGGAAAAGACTTTTCCCAGACCAAAGAAGTGGAACAACTCACTGATAGAGAATTTAATGAATTACAGCTTGGGAGAAGCCATACAAAGATGAGTTTACATTAATTTGCCACACACAAAACACTCTTCAAATATACAGGGGATAGTGACTCAGTCCTGTGCAAGGGACCGAACTGGGTTGTATGTATGCCACAGCTTTGGAAAAAGAGACTGCGAACATTCCTTAGGCCACCCTGGAATGCGAGACCAAAATCCTTAACTCCTCCAACAGTTGAGGATAAATTGTGCAACCACCAGGGAGCTTCCAGAGTCTCCCCTGGTTATGACTTGTTACAGATGCAACTGCCACATGTCACTGAGAAATCGTAATAGCTTGGTCACGTCAGCTGAGGAAATATGGATTCAAAGAATTTGCTCTTGACAGCATTTTTTTCAGAGCAAACCATTGTGTGGTCAGTGAAGGGATTACATCTGGAGTTTCTGAAAATAAAGTCATTTCAGAAGCAGAATTAAATGGAAGGGCTTAAAATAGCATGTGTGGGGATAGGTTACTTTATTCCTGAGAAGACCCTACAGTTTCAGACACTTAGTTACCACAGCAGCTGATGACAGTGAACTCTCAGAAAGCTGACCACTTTAAGCTTGATCTTCTGCAGGGTCCTACAATTTACTGTCTCGGCTGTTCACATTCCAGTGAATTTTTCTTTTCTTAACATCCACAATACTATGTGTTGTCAGTGGAAAAAGGGAGAGTGCTGCAACTTGAAACCTCTTTCTCTTGGTTTGAAAAATCAGATGAGACAATGTAACATCCATGTTGTTTCCAAAGCAAGAGGATTTCTTTTCACACACAGAGGCTAAGGGGAATGTTTTTCTCAGCTTTGTATCTAAGTAAAACAAAACCTACTTTTCTGTTTCATTTCAAAGCTTCCTGGCAGAGGCTTACTGTTGACATGGGTCTGGTTCAGATTCCTATTTTCCTCCTGGCTTATACTTTAGTAGAGTAGTATTATAAATACTGCTCCCCATGCATAATCACCCCACTTTGCAACCAGGCAAGGTAAAGATAGGCTACTTATGTCCGTACCAGATTTTCTGGAAAACAGGAAGAAAAGTTTTTCTAGTAACAAGGAAAAACAGTAAGAATGTTGTCCGCCTGGAACTGAGGATTTCTCTGTTACTAGTGATAATGTTTGTACACAAATGATTTGGTACTACATCCTATAATATGTTGAATTCATTTTGCCTCCTAGGCTTGGTGCAGTCATTTCTAAAAACTAGAGTTATCTTCATTTATTTTCTCTATTATATTTGTATTTCCTTCTGGTCTTACCTTTCTTATTTGCTTCCTTCTGTTTCATTTGGGTTTGATTTGCTCTTCTTCTAGTTTTTTTTTTTTAAGATTTTATTTATTTATTTGACAGAGAGAGAGAGCATGAGCAAGGGGTGAGGCAGAGGGAGAGGGAGAAGCAGGCTTCCCGCAGAACAGGGAGCTGGATGCAGGGCTCGATCCCAGGACCCTGGGATCATGACCTGAGCCGAAGGAAGACACCTAATGACTGAGCCACCCAGGTGCCCCACTCTTCTAGTTTAAGGCAAAAGCTTAAATCATTGATTTGAGAACTTTTCTGATATAATTATAAAATGCTACAAATTTCCCTCTATGTACTGCTTTAGCTACCACCCCACAAATTTTAGTATGTTGTGTTTTAATTTTTATTAAGTACAAAATATCTTTTAAAAAAATTATTTAAAAGAAAGGTAGACTGCCACATGCAGCATCTCATTTGGATGCGTCTGGAGTATTGGAGCTTGACTACCCTACCTTCTACAAATGGACCTTGAGAGCTCGTTTAGAGGTTCTAGCAGTAGAGCGCACCTACTTTTATAGCTTTGACAAGGAATGCTCCTCCTCTATCAGGGAAGGTTGTTCACTCCAACAAAGGGTTGCATCAGGAGGGACGCACATGGGGCAGTGAGGGAGGAAGGGGACACCCGCTTAACCAGCCAGATCAACTCTGGTGATCAATGGGGTTACAGATGTTGCAGCCAGATTGCCCTCACATCCGGTATCTTTTAATTTTTCATGTGATGTCTTCTCTGACACTTTGGTTATTTAGAAGCATGTGTTGACCAAGAAAAGAGGCAGACTAAAATAAAAACAAAGCACTTATTGAGCTATCAGAATTGTAATTCAGGGAACACAGATTTGGGCACACATTTGGTGCCCAAATCTGTGTTTATTTTATTTTATTTTATTTTATTTTATTTTATTTTATTTTATTTTATTTTATTTTATTTTATTTTATTTTATTTTATTTTATTTTATTATATATGTATGTATGTATGTATTATTTATTTTTTACAAAGAAACACAGCTTATATTGGCACACACGAGGTTATAGATTGAACTATATAAAATCATGTACTTGTATACAGAGCAATTGGCCTGTATGTATTTGTGGCCCTAAATGAGGAGGATACTCAGATGGCTGAATGGACAGGACATCTCTAAGAACTGCTGGGTGCTCCCAGGGCCTGCCTCCTGGGCCTTGCCCTAAGGTGACCTGGCAGACTCCAAATAGTGTTCCCCCCAGAGACCAAAATTCAAGGATTTCAAGAGATAAAAGGGAATGCTTGTATATGTTATTTACAAATAATTTTGATTGGTGTTGGTGGCAGAAAACGAATCTTGACTGAATATAATTGGTTGCTAAAACTATTGCTAAGTAAAGTCTCCTACTATAGTACGTTGCAGGTGTTTGGGCTGGCTCCTTGGAATATTTGTGGTTTGGTCCAGTTCAAAATTTCATGGTTCTATCAGTAAGAATGTACTAACGCCCATCTCCTTGATGGCCTCCCAGCTCCCTTTTAAGCCCCATTCACATAAGTGACCCCATTTCATTTCACTTTCACACGTTTTTTTTTTTTAATTCCAAAGAGTTGGAGATTTAAAAAATACCTTTCTGTTATTAACTTTCAGTTTAATTATCTTGTGGCCAAAGAACATACTTTATAAGAACTCTAATTTTTAAAAATTTGAGACTTGTTTTTATGGCCTAGAATATAGCCTATTTTCTAAATGTTTTATGTGTACCGAATTTTAAAAAATTGTGTCTTCTAAGGGGTGCCTGCATGGCTCAGTTGATTAAGCATCTGCCTTCGGCTCAGGTCATGATCCTGGGGTCCTGGCATCAAGCCCCACACTGGGATCTGCTCAGGGGGAAGTCTGCTTCTCCCTCTCCCTCTGCCCCTCCCCCCACTCATGCTCTCGCTCTCTCTCTCTCTCAAATAAATAGATAAAATCTTTAAAAAAGTGTCTTCTACTGTGGTTGGGGAAAGTATTCTATAAATATCAAGTAGGTCTTGTTCATGTATTGCTCATGTTTTCTATATCCTATTGATTTTTTTGTCTAATTATTCTGTTACTGAAAGAAAATTATTAACATTTTCAGCTATAATTTTGGATTATCTATTTCTCTTTTAATCAATATTTGCTTCATACATTTTAAAGTCCAAGATGTATTTGTGTATTTATTAGGTGCACACACATTTAGAATTATATATTCTCTAGGAATTCGTCCCTCTATGATTGTGAAATGTTCTTTATTCTTGGTAACATTCCTTTTTCTAAAATCTACATCATCTGAAATTAATACAGTCATTCTAGTCATGTTATGCTTAGTGTCTGCAAAGCATATTTTATTACATTCTCCTACCTTTAATTTATTTATGTCTTCATATTTAAAGTGGCTTTCTTATAGACAGCATAAAGTTGGGTTGTTCTTTTAATTCAGTCTGACATTCTCTGACTTTAATATTGAGCATTTGGCCATTGACATAGAGTTTCAATAAATCTACCATCTTGTTACTTTTTTCTATTTGCTGCATCTGTTCTTTGATACTTTATTCCTATTTTCTGCCTTCGTTTTATGATTTCATTTCATCTTCTTTATGAGTTTATTAAGTCTACCTCTTTGTTTTATTTTTCTTAGTGGTTGCTTTAGGGTTTACGGTACACATCTTTCACTTGCCTCAGTCTAGTTTCAAATAATAATGTTATACTACTACGCATACAATATAAGAATCTTACAGTAGTATACCTTTATATTCCTCTTCCCAATCTTTTTGCTATCACAGTCATCCATTTTACTCCTACATATTACAAACTCCAAAATACATTATTATTTTTCCTTTAAACAATTGTTGTTTAAAGAGACTTATAAATAAGAAAAACAATGTGAAAGGGATTTGACTTTACCCACATGTTTACTATTTCCAGCATTCTTTATTCTTTTCTGTAGATTTTAGTTTCCATCTGTTATCATTTTCCTTCTGCCTGGTCACTTTCTTTAGTATTTATTTCTGTGCATCTCGGATGGCAATGAATTCTCTCAGCTTTTTATTTCTTTCCTTTCGGTCTGAAAACTTTTAAAATTATGCCTTTATATTTGTAAGATTTTTTTGCTAACTACAAAATTCTAGGTTTATGATTTTCTTTCAGTTCTTTAAAGATGTTATGCCTTTGTGTTTTGGTTTGTGTACTTGTTGACAAAAAGTCTGCTGTCATTCATATCTTTGTTCTTTTGTACATAATATCTGTCCCCCCTCTCTGGCCACCACCCTCATGGCTTGTTTTAAGATTTTTTTTTTTTTTTTTTTTAGGGCGCCTGGGTGGCTCAGATGGTTAAGTGTCTGCCTTCGGCTCAGGTCATGATCCCAGGGTCCTGGGATTGAGTCCCGCATTGGGCTCCTTGCTCTGCGGGAGCCTGCTTTTCCCTCTGCTTATCTCTGTCTCTCATGAATAAATAAATAAAATCTTAAAAAAAAAAGATTGTTTTTTTATCACTGGTTTTCAATAACTATACCTGGTGCACAGTTTTGTGCAGGGTTTTTCCTTCCTTTTGCTTTGGATTCCTTAAGCTTCTTGGAAATCTGGGTTGGGTTTTATCAAATGGAGAAACAAATTCAGCCTTATTTCTTCAAATATTCTCTCCCTTCCCTCCACCTTTCCATTTCTGAGATTTCAATTGCATGTATGCTAGACCACTTGATATTGTTTCACGGGTTACTGATGCTCTTTTTTCGGAGCGGGGAGATGGTCTTTTTTAGTCTTTTTACCTCTCTGTGCTTCATTTTAAATAGTTTATATTCTTACATTTTGGGTTCACTGATCTTTTCTTCTAACTTGTATGATCTGTTTTTAATCACATCCAGTGTATTTTTAAATTTCAAATATTGCCTTTTTTCATCTCATGAACTTCCATTTGGGTCTTTTTTATGTCTTCATTTTCTCTCTTCATCATTTTATGTTTTTCACTACTTCTTGAGTTCATGCAGCACCTTGTAATATATATAATGGCAGTTTTAAAGACTGTGTGATTTGATTACTTCTGTCACATGTGAGTTTGTTTCTCTTGATGGATTTTTCTGTCGATTATGGGACAAATATTTTCTGGATTCTTGCATGTTGGAAAGTTTTCACTGGGTGTTGGATATTGTGATTCTTTTCATCCTTGGATCCTGGGTTTGATTTCTATTTAAAAAGTGTTGGATTTTATTCCGATGTATGGTTAAGTTACTTGAAACCAGCTTAACCTTTTGAGACTTTCTTAGCTCCAGATAAGTCTTTTGTATCAAGCTAATTCAGCTCACTAATAAGGCAATGCCCTCCTGGGGACTTTACCCAATTTCCTGTGTATTATGAAATCTTTCTACTCTGACCCGTGGGGAGGATGAGCTCTTTCCAGCCGTATTTGAGCTCTACAACCTGTTCAGCCTATTGCTTTTCAGTGGTTCTTTTCCTGGCTTTGGGTAATTTCTTCTTCCACATTCACAGACCCTTACTTGGCCAGAGACCAATGGGTATTTTTCTGTAGATCTCTGGTGCTTTCTCTCTGTGCAGTCCTCTCTTCTCTGGTACTCATCTCTGCAAATTCTAATGATCTTGGCCCTTTGGAACTCTAATTTCGAACCTGGGAAGACTTTCGGGTTCAGCTTGGGCTCCTGCCACCTCTGCATTGCAGCCCGGAAACTACTTGTAGGCAACAAGTCAGAGCCCTTGTATACTTTCCCTCATGTGTTTCTTTTCTCTCAGGGATCACGGTCCTGTGCTGTCTGTTATGCAGTGTTTTAAAACTCTTGCTTCATATGTAGCTCTCTCATGGCCACCAACGGGAATCTCCAGCTGAGCCCAGTCTGATTCTGCAAAATTTTGTCATGTCAATCCTAAATTTTATTTCTCATTTGACTTTTCTTATTCAGGTGCCAACACAGAGTAATGGGCAAGAATCAGGCCATGGAGACAGATCATCCAGGGCGGAATTGTAGCTCTATTTAAATATACATTAATTTGGGGCACCTGGGTGGCTCAGTCATTAGGCGTCTGCCTTCGGCTCAGGTCATGATCCCAGGGTCCTGAGATCAAGCCCCTCATTGGTCTCCCCACTCAGCGAGGAGCCTGCTTCTCCCTCTCCCTCTGCTGCTCCCCCTGCTTGTGCTCTCTCTGTGTCTGTCTCTCTCTCTCTCTGTCAAATAAATAAATAAAATCTTTAAAAAAATAAATATACCTTAGTTTAATTATTCACTTTATTCAGGAGTTCACTCTTTTATTTTTAGAATATCTGTTGGATGTTTATTTTGTGTTAGGCACTGTGCTATATTCCAGTGTTAGTTTGTCACTATAAAATAGGGAGAAATCACACAAACCTCACTGTGGTAGATTGCAAAAATGGTCACCAACTCTTCTACCTTTCTTTTCATGATTTTGCAATGTGACCTTGCTGCCTCTTCTAGGAAGAGTAGAGTCTTTTCATGTGTCCATGAAATCTGGGCTGGCCTCATGACTCACTTTGGTCTGTACGCTGTGGTAGAAATGATGCGTGTGAGTTCTGAGCCTGGAACTTCAGAGACTTTGCAGGTTTCCACTCTCATTCTTAATAGCTTGTACCTACCATATGAATAGGCCTAAGCTGGCATGCCAAAGAATGAGAGACCAAGTGGAAAGAAGCATCCATTCTCCCAGCTGTGCTCTCAAGGCCACTGTAAACTAGTCGGCCCCAGCCTACCCACCAGCCTATTATGTATCAGACACTGTGCTATGTTCTAGCCTCAGTTCCTCAGTTTAAGTGAGTCTAGCTAAGATTTACTAAGCCAGGCTCAGAGCAGAAGAAATGCCTACTTAAGCCTGAATTATATTGTCAATGTGCAGAACTGAGAGTTAATTAATATCTGTTGTTTTACATCACTATGCAACCTCACTGTTTTAGTGTGTTATGCAGAAAAAACTAACAGATACACTATGTAGATTAAAAAGTAGTATGTGTAAAGTTCCTAGTACAATGCCTGATATGGAGTAGGTACTCAGGAAGTGTTTAGAATTGCTATTTTTAACATCATGTTCCTTATCAGAGATTAGCATGTCAGATTGGTGGGTAGAAATTATTTGAGACCTCTGAATGCTTCCCTAATTCTGAATTCTTTACCTGTGTAGCTTCAACTCTAAGACACACACACACACACACACACACACACACACACATACACATACACACATAAACTTATACCTATATACATATATTAACAACTATCAAGTAAATAAAAAAACTAGTATGACAATTTAGTACACTGTTATACAACCCAGTTAAGAAATATATAAGTAAAATATATCTTTAGGTAGCAACATAGGCATGTAGGATGTTTATGAGCATTGGAAGAGATTAATCCATAAGAAATAAGGTGGTCTAGTAATAATGTGAATATCATATAGTCTACATGTGAATTTTTTTTCAAAACATTAAAATACACTAAGCATTAAAACTATAGTAGTCAAGTGTTAATCAGCTTTTTTTGTTTAAGATTTTATTTATCTATTTGACACAGAGAGAGAGAGAGCACAAGCAGGGGGAGCGGTGGGCAGAGGGAGAAGCAGGCTTCCCGCTGAGCAGGACCCTAAGATCATGACCTGAGCTGAAGGCAGATGCTTAACCAACTGGGCCACTCAGGTGCTCCAGTAAATAAGTAAAGTTTTAAATTTCAGCTCGGAAATATTTTTCTTGAGGAAACTTCGCTGACATCCCTAAATTATATTTTCCAATTATATGCTCTTACGACCTACTATATTTTTCTTTTTATCATTATTCATAACTATAATCAAATAATCATCTCTGCAACTGTTTAATATCAAACTCCCTGATTCTAAAATAAACCGCCCTTCAACATTTATGCTCAGCACTTAACGTACTGCCTGGCACTTAGTCGACAGTTGGTAAATATTGTTTGGATGAATGAGTAAGAAGTAAAGTAGGTTAAGGACTGAAAAATGTCACTTGGATTTAATAACAAAGAAATCATTAACATACATGTTGACAGCAGTTTCAATGGATTGATGGGAAAAAGCAAGACCACAGGTGAATCAATATTGCAGAAAGTGCTAAGAAAACAGAAAAGAAACTAAAATCCAAGTTAATAACTTGATTTCAAAATGACAAATTCGTTTCATGCTTGATTATTTTTTCTTTTAAAATTTAAGAATTTTAAATCTAAAGTGTCAGGTGAAAAATTACAAAATTATTTTTATTAATTTGACCATTAATATGTCTCTGGGAATCAGCACATGGAGGACCTTTATAGGTGGCAGTGTCTCTTGTGTTATTAACCTCTTTCAGTTTTACTTGCGCACTTGTTTTAAGTTCTCCTGAGTTTGACAGTCAAGAGGACGTATACATAATAGAATAAGGCAGTATGTTCAGTTTGGTTACTCTGGATTAATTGAAGGGGCTCCAGAGAATCTGTCATTTGGATATTTGAATAAAACTCTCATTTAAAATCTGGTGAAGATTTATCTTTCCTGATCCTACCTGTATATTTCCTTTACTTCTCTCATGGCAGAAAGGACACATCTTTGTATATTTACCCTCTGCTTTTGAAAGTGCTTTCATAATTTTAATGTCAGCTTTAATCACCATGTGACGTTAAAGACAGGAATCAAATGACCTTTAGTTTCAGTGCCATGAATATTTCAAAGGAAACAGACCTTCCAAGTTCAGGAAAGGGTGTGTCAGATGAACAGGTGTCAGTGTGGGTTAAAGTGTTGCCTTTCACCATCAGCCATTTGGACTGTACTTTAGCTTGGGTCACACGTGTGCATGAGATTGGCCATCTCAATCTTTACTCTCTTGGAACCGTCTCCCTATTAGAAAGCCATCAAACAAATAATCCACTTGGAGCCCTATCATCAATCTCCTAAAGGAAGATTGGGGTTGGAATGGCAAGAAAATTAAGGCCAGACCCTTGAGCAGGCAGTTGGCCTGCACACAGTCTTCTTTCTATAAAGGCTTTCCCTTTAGGCACGTGGGCATGGGTGAGTAACATTCAACAGAAAGGAGAACCAGTACCCACTAATGAAGGGAAGTCCTATATTTACATTTTCAGAAAGGAAAACATACCAGGCTAAAAACAGGAGTAAAATATATCTTTAGGTAGCAACATGGGCATGTAGGATGTTTATGAGCATTGGAAGAGATTAATCCATATAATCAGGCCACAGGATTGGGGTGTAACCTCTAGAAACTGAGCAACATTTCTTTAAAACATCAGGGTCTGATAAAATGAACATGCTAAAGAAGCTGTCCATTCATCCTCTTGCTTTGATTCTTTTTATATGGCTTTCACTTATTATTTATGACTGGGCTTAAAGAAGTCATCTGGTAAAGTTAATGGTAAACTACCTTCTCCTCTGTTTTATGTTGAGTACTTAGTGATTGTATCACCTTTTCTACAGTCCTTGGCTCCTGCATACATTACACAGAATACCTTGTTTATGAGATCAGAATGAAGTAGGTTGCAGGCCCAAGTCCTGAATTTACATTTATTGGTTCTTGCTGCGAACTCGCTTCTCCACCACCGGCTGCCAGGCTCAGGAGAGTGACAGCACTTCAGAAAAGATGGTAACATTTCCAGCAGTAAATCTTGATCACATTTATGCATCTTATATTGCTGTCATTACTATATTTCCAAAGTGCCCTTTTCACATGGCCATTTTATTGCTCTCTTAGTGTTGCTAAGTTCTCTGACTCCATCACTCGCTGCCAAAAAAGGCATTAAATTATTCAGCTGGTCTTATCATCTTCCAGAAAACAATAAAGGCCCTTTTGTGTGCCTGTAGTTAAATGTGTTCATTGTGCCAGCAAGACAGGAGTTAGACATGTCTTCCAGTGCAGGCTTAAGTCCAGCTAGAGGGGATTATGGCTTCCTCTTTTCTCTGTCCCTGGCCCAGCTTTGGAATTGACTTCTTGCTGTGGAGCATGCATTTGGTGAATTTTATTCCTAGCCACTAAATTCTTTTCAGGCTTATTTGTGTGTGCTTGCAAAATGTTAAGTAGTTACAAATTTATTTTTGTTTAGATTTTTGAAAAGTGGTCTAGAATCGAACAGTCATGAGATGAAACTGCCACAAACTGAAGAAAAAAGTGTGACAGGTGGGGTGTCCTGGGGACTTTGTTCAAACTCATTGCAATATTTATAGGAAATTTCTGCAGATGAGGAGAAATGACAGGTTACTTTAGATGGTCCAGGATGGACCAAATAGTATTAAGCACTTCTTAAAAATTGAACTATAATTAACATATGGTGTTATATTAGTTTCAGGTGTACAATATAATGATTCAACAATTCTACAAATTTCTCAGTGCTCATCAAGATAAGTGTACTTTTCACCCCCTTTATCTATTTCACTCCTCCTCGTCCCCCTTTCCTCTGCCAGCCACCAGTTTGTTCTCTATATTAAGAGTCTGTTTTTTGTTTGTCTCTTTGTTTCTTTGTTTCTTAAATTCCTCATATAAGTGAAATCATATGGCATTATCTTTCTCTGACTTATTTCACTTAGCATTATATCCACTAGATCCATCTATGTTGTTGCAAACAGCAAGATCTCATTCTCATTTATGGCTGAGTAATATTCCATTGTATAGGTATACCACATCTTTTTTTAAATTTTTGATTTCTTTTTAAATTTTTAAGTAGGCTCCATGCCAAATGGGGAGCCCAATGCAGGGCTCAAACTCATGACGATGAGATCAAGATCTGAGCCGAGATCAAGAGTCGGACACTTAACCGACTAAGCCACCCAAGTGCCCCATACCACATCTTCTTTATCCATTCATCTCTCTGTAGACACTTGGGCTGCTTCCATCTCTTGGCTATTGTAAATAATGCTGTAACAAACATAGGGGCACACATATCTTTTTAAACCAGTGTTTTTGTTTTCTTTGGGTAAGTATCCAGTAGTGGAATTACTAGATCATGTATTTCTATTTTAATTTTTAAAAAGATTTTATTTATTTATTTGAGCGGGACAGAGAGACAGAGAGAGCACAAGAAGCGGGGAGGGTCAGATGGAGAAGCAGACTTCCTGCTGAGCAGGGATCCCAGTGCGGGACTTGATCCTGGGACTCCGGGATCATGACCTAAGCTGAAGGCAGTCACTTAACCAACTGAGCCACCCAGGCACCCTTTATTTTTAATTTTTTGAGAAACCTCCATATGGTTTTTCAGAGTGGTGCACCAATTTGCATTCCCACCAACAGTGCACCAGGGTTCCTTTTTTTTATATCCTTGCCAATACTTTCTATTTCTTGTATTTTTTTATGTTAGCCATTTTGACAGTTACAAGGAGATATCTCATTGTGGTTTTGATTTGCGTTTTCCTGATGATTAGTGATGTTGAACATCTTTTTGTCTGTTGGTCATCTGTATATCTTCTTTGGAAAAATGTCTGTTCAGGTCCTCAGCCCATCTTTAATCACATTATTCATTTTTTTTTGGTGTTGAGTTGTAGGAGTTCTTTATATATTTTTAATATTAACCCCCTTATTGGGTATATCATTTGCAAATATCTTCTCTCATTCAGCAGATGATCCTCTATGGTGAAAAACTGAAAGCTTTTCCTATAAGATCAGGAACAAGACAAGGAACAAAGCACTCTTACCACTTTTATTTAACATAGTACTGGAAGTCCTAACCATAGCAATCAGAAAAGAAAAAGAAATACATTCTAATTGGTAAGGAAGAAGTAAAACTTTCACTATTTGCAGTTGATATACACTATATATAGAAAACCCCGAAGAGTCCACTAACGTACGATTAGAACTATAAATGAATTCAGTAAAGTCACATGATACAAAATTAATAGGCAAAAATCTGTTGTATTTCTACACACTAATAATGAAGTAGCAGAAAGGAAAATTAAGAAAATCTCATTTATAACTGTATCAAAAATAATAAAACCTCTGGGAATAAACTTAGCCAAGGAAGTGAAAATAATAAACACTTTTTAAAAAAGATTATTGGAGGAAAATCTAGATATAATTTAAAACACATATACATAAAGACATCCTTTTGAACATAGCAATTCTATGTTCTCCTGGATTTGACTTTAGGAAACGTTATCTCCTTAATTTGGTCCATTTATTTAAGTCATTACTATGATATTTGGGGGTTTGGTAAGTGTGGCAAGACAGATAATTTCACCAAAGTTGTTCTCCCCTTCTTCCATGAAGATAGAGTTGTGGTTGAATCCAATTTCTTCACTAGACCACATTTCCCAGCCTCCCTTGCAGTTAGATGGCCAAGTTCTTACCAATAGAAGTGATCAGGAGTGATGTGTTTGGGTCTCAAAATTAAAACATTGGGCAAAACTCCTCCAGACTCTTTCTGGATATGGAGGGATTAGCTCCTTTTGTGTTCCAGGACCTCTCTGCTGGAGGAGCTCATCCCTTAATACAACTTGTAACCCAATTATAATTCCATTTATTTGGAAAATGATGTGTGGTGGGCTAGCTATGTTAAAGTTTATGTGTGGTTTTTTTATTTAAGAAACAAATAGACTTTGAATACGATTCTTCTCTAATTGGAGATACAAAAAATAATGTATACTTTTCATACATGTCTAATATAAAGATTTCTCCTTTATTATCCAGTGTTGATGAGGGTGTGAGGAGTGTTGGGCTTCTATACGGTGTGGGATGTGATTGTTAATGATCTTCTTGTAGCCATTTGGTGGCGTCTATCAAAACAAAAACATGCCTCACTTTTGGGTTCCATTTCTTAAAATCTGTCTTCAGAAGTGTTTACACATGTGCACCAATACACAAGCAAAAAGATAGGAGTTTCAAGGATTTCTTTTTTTGTAATAGGAAAAACTGTAAATGACTTAAGCATCTATGAATATAAGAATGATCACATAAATTATGGAAAAGACCATGCTCTAAGACCCTTATTAAGAAAAATGAAGAATGATCACATAGGAAGATGACCAGGAAGTAGTAACAAGAAAATACATCACAGAACGGTGTGCATGTTATGATACCACTTAAGTAAAACTGCTTGTATGTGTGACGTGTGTGTGCATGTGTGTGTTTCTGATATGGAGTGTATGTGATCAGAGGAAGAAATTGAGGCTGAGATAAGAGTGCACTTTGCCTTTGAGCTCCCTCATTTTCTCCAGTATCCAACATATAATGGAAGCCAGATGTTGACCCAGATATAATGTGCTTCATCCTTCCTATCATCCAAAGGGTAAAAAGCTGCATCCACATGCATAAATACATTTGTGAATTGCACAGGAAAAGCATAGGAAGACAATGCATCAAGGTTACTTCTGGCAAGGCAGAGGGGATTTGCAGCATATATTGGAATGCATTGGGGGACTATCACTTTTCCATTCTGTATACTTCTATATTCCTTGATTTTTCAAGTATGTCCCATGACTCCTCAACTCAAATATAGCATAACATTAAGAACCACAAAGTATTTAAAGTGTTTGGTGAAAATTTATGCACCATAAGAGCTTTTCAAGAGTGTCAGATGCTAAAGCTGTGGTGGGATTTAATATCTCAGAACCAAGGGCTTCAAAGAAATTAGCCTTGATCTAAAAGGAGGGCTCTGGGTCAGAAAGAAATTAAAATAAAAATGGAAAATATGACTTATACTGGAACACTTCAAGCAACTTTTGGCCTTTTCTGTGAGAACACTGAAGCTTCCCTGTTGGTAAACTTGGGAATAATGTAGAAAGACTTTCAGGCTGTGGCCTTCTAGGCTGGATGTATTACTGCAGCTGGGAGATTGTTGTTCCAAAGTTGAAGACAACACCAGATTAACAAGCCGGCAAAACCTCTACATGTGGTTTTAAAAAGTAAGGCCCTTTGCAAACGGGAAGCTGGATACACATCCAACTGTTAGGTTTTTAAAGAATAGATAAGTGAGTATTCTTAAGATGAATGATAATGTTCTGAAGCTTCCTTACCAGAAACAAAATTGAAGGGTAACAACACCTTGGACCATTGATTTAACTGCTTAGGGATTTCCCCCCCTCCCCCGAACTTTGTGGTGGTTTTAAACATTTTATCCAGGGCCAGCTATAATATGAACACTTGGATAGGTCTCAGCCTCTAAGGCAGTCGGATTCAGAAGTTTAGAAATTCAAACTTGGTTATATCAAATCAAATATTATTTTAAATGCTCTTAACCACTAAGTAAAATAAAACAATAAGCAAATCTTCCTTTTCTCATCTAGTAGTATTATGGGTGGGTATGTTAAAATAATTTAAATCAACTAAAATGAAGCTTACATCCAAAGGTTATTCCACAGACTACTCTGGAAAATACCATTGCTTGGCATGAGTGGTTCTGGACTGTTCTGCCAAAGCATTCAGTAGAATAGTGACAATCAAACTGCACTTTAGATTGTCTCAGTACTTAAAAGTAAAATATATGCCTAAAAAAAGCAATCACGCTATTAGGCATGCATTCAACATGTATTCATGGATCCATACATGGATTTAGGAAAAAAAAAGTTAAATAAGCTCTAGGTTTCCCTCAAAGGGAAAAGGAGTGTTAATCAAATACATACAATGTGAGTGCATTATAAATTATACTATCAAAACTCTTTGGATCCCAAATAAGGGCAGAAAACCCCCCTTTAATTTTTTAATGGTTTCAAAGAGAAAGTGACACTTAAAAGAATCTTTCAGGATGCCTAGCATTATCTCCAAATATGGAAAGGAACAAGTGAAGTAAAGGCAACAGTCTGTGTTAAATACACAGCTGTAGGTAAGACCATGACATTCTAACAGGGTAGCATTTTGAAAAATGAGATTGTTTCAGAAAGAATCAAATATGTTCATATTCAGCTTTGGACATTCAAAATAAGATTTTACTAACAGGCAGTAGGTTTGAGGGAATATGGACTTTTTAAATTCTTCTAATTCTCATTAACATCGAGGGCTGGGCCTGATGGATATCATAACTTTCTCTCTGTGTAGAAGAGAGAACTTTGATCATTATTTAAGCCTTGCCATGAGAATGGAGTCTGGAAGATGAAAGGTATGGAGGAAAGAAAAAAGTATCTTAATTTTTTTTTATTTATTATAAGGAGGCACTCTGGTAATGAGAGGATAGAGAACAGAGACAAAGGCTGGGAGATAGTAGGGTCCCTCTACCATATTCCCAGTACACACACTCAAGGCTGAGCGGGTGGGGAAAGAATCTCTTTGAAATGCTGGAGAAGATATGGAACTTTAAGAACCAGGGAGATTTGCCCAATTCTAGAAGGAGATAATTGCAGCTGCCTCCAGATCAATTGAGGGACATTTCCATATTACAAATAGAAATGGTATCAGAATGTGATTGGACATGGAGGGGGCTGTGATGTTCAGCTTTATAGAACATTCTTGATTCTTGTGTGTGGTGGATAGATAGAGGAAGCTGTTGCAGTAAGAATGAGGAACTCCGTAGCAAATACAGTGGGTTGTGTCATCTGGGCAGGAAACAAGTGGATAATGTAGTCGGACCTCAGTGTATGGTTGGGGTCCAAAGACTGGTCAGAGCTAAGTTGAGCTTAAGTCATCCAAGACCCGTTATAAAGTTAACAGAGATCAGGTAGAAAAAGGGCATTATTAAGAACACCATATGAGTCTAAGGATCCCTTTTCCCAACTCCTCAAGAACACTGAGAAAAACACCAACATCCATTGCTAACTCCCTTCTCCCTTCCATTAGTTAGTCTGCAAAAGCCAGATATGGTTTGTCTATACCTCTCTTACAGACTAGGGTGAATATTTGATCAAGTATTGATCAATGATATATAAGAGAACTTTTCTGGTGGAGCTTTTGTGTAGTGATTTCCTATCTTTATAAGATAGGGATATGGCTGGGACCATCTCTGCCCTCTGTTCTTTCTTTAAATGTGAACATATGCCCGAGGCATCCTTCGTCCATGAAGCTAGAAATGTGAAGACAAAAAGCCTATGCTAACAATGTGGAGTGAAAACCAGAAAGAGCTTCTTATTCATATTATCACGTAGCAGGTAAACTAATAATAACACCTGCTTATCTTTGGATTTTCTTTTTGTTATATAAAAACAAGCTCCAATTTATTTAGGCCACAGTTAATCATGTTTTCTATAATTTTCAGCCTTTCATTCATTCATCAAAATTTTTACTCTTTGTCCATCTGATAGTAAGTTTATTGAGAGTCTAACAGATAATTGTGTAAGATCCTACTGAATCCCATATATTTAGATCGCTGAAAGATGGATGTGTCTACTGGAGTCATCTAAGCCAAGTTCAATGATCTAAGAATGTTTGAACCCAACTGTAAGTTTAAAATTTTTCCCTTCTATCTAAAGAAATAACATTTTTTACTATCCTCCAGATTGTGATTTGAGTAAATTGATAAACCCATCACAAAATGTTTAGGAGTTACAAGTTTTAGGGAGCTGAAAAAATAGGTGTTTTGGTGGGAGGGTTTGGGATAGAGGAAAATGAGACAGGAAGGTTAAGTGGCAGCCAGATTGTAAAGGAACTTGTATGTCATGATTTAAAAATGGATTTTGACTTGTAGGTTGTTGGAACCGTGGAAGAGTTTAAAATAGGATATTAATATTAAGTTAGCATTTTTTGGAAGGTTCTTTTGGTAACAATGTAGAAGGAAGAATGGAGGGGGAGGAGAACAGGGAGAATGAAAATGATAAAGAAGCTAATGCAGTTATGTTACTCTGTGCCCAGGATATGATTATTGACACTTGTTAAAAGAATTCAACCTTTGTTTCTAGATTTGCCTAAAATCGTCAGCATAGTAAGTATCCAATACAGGTAACAAAAATGGAAGATTTAAGACTTTGTTTAAAATCATTATAATATAGTCAAAGTATTTGTTAGTAACACTTCTTTTTCATAATTAAATACAACCACCTAACTGTTAGATTTTAAAATTGCAATTTATGTGAAATTGCCTTTATTGTCTTCATCCTGGGAGGTGCACAGTAACTGCTTAATGAAGGACAGGCTAAATTGAATTCAACAACTTTTTACTAAGTCCCTACTATATACATTGCATTTGTGAATGACTTTTCCTACATCTTGCCTGGAGATATGGCCATCATAGCACCCAGATTTCCTGAGACATGTACTAGTTTCTAATTTTGTGTTCTATTGCTCTCTCTCATAAGCATACTTATCCTTGTCAAATCACATGTCTCAATTTTTGTTTCAGAAATGTTAGTCTGTGTTCTCATATATTTTTAAAAAGATTTATTTATTTATCTGGGTGGGGAGGAAGGCCAGAGAGAGAGAGAGAGAATCTTAAGCAGGCTTCATGCCCGGCATGGAGCCCAATGTGGGGTTCAATCTCAGGACTCTGAGAACATAACCTGAGCCTAAATCAAGAGTCAGTCCTTCAACTGACTGAGCCAGCCAGGGGCCCCTTGTGTTCTCATATTATAATACACGAAGAAATATGACAAGTTATCATATTGCTTACATTTTCCTTTCCTTATTGCTATAGAATTTCTTAATTCTCAAATTCTCAATGTTGTGGTTATATATAGAAAAGAACAGATTAATACAATCTTCAGAGACCTTTTAAACTGGAAGGTTTTTTTTTTCAATCAGTAACCACCTTCAGTGTGAAACAAACACCCCCTTGCCTCTTGTTGAGATCTCTCTAGTTGCCAAGATTAAACATTTAACTACCTGTAGTTCATCAGAAGTATAGCAAACCATTGTCTAAACTAGATCCGTGTTTGTTGTTCCTGTCGTTTTTTTCTAAAGGAAAGGACCTCTGAGGATTCCTTTATGAAGCTGGTGAGACTGTGGGTGAATACTGGTTCCCACTGTGGAGTGGGGCTCCTGTGGATGAAGCAGGGGAGAATGGCTTATAAGGCAGGGGCAGAGGAAGCAAGCACATCTGTAAACACATGTACATCTTTAGTTATTTTAAGGGTTTTTCAACACTCCAGAGAATGAATGCAAGAGCTGCTGTGGCTGATTTTAGGGAACCCACATCTGAAATATAGTAAGACCACAGGGACTAGTAGCAGATGTATCTTGATAGCAGAGACCATACAATCTGGGTCTTTGAACCACCCCCACAACCTTTTCTTGAAGATGAGGTCCACAAAATGAAACACCTCACCTTTTCACTTCTCTTTGACAAAAATATGCTCTTTAAAATTCTACATGCATTTATTTTATTGCCTTCAGCAAAACAGCTGCCTCAAAACTTTAGGCCCAAGGTGGGGCATATAAGTGAATAAATAAATACCATGGGCCATCTCTGTGCTTTATTATTCATGGGAGCAATTGTTTAGAAGAGAGAATGCTCAGGAGAATGTTCAGGAAACAGTGAATGGTTCAGCAAGACTGGTGTATAACATGCCTAGAGAGCCAAACAATGAGATTTGTTTGGAAAGATGGATTACATAGACTTTCAGCGTGTGTGTGTGTGTGTGTGTGTGTGTGTGTGTGTGTGAGAGAGAGAGAGAGAGAGAGAGAGAGAGAGAGAGAGAGGGAGAGAGAGAGAGAGAGAGAGAGAGAGAGAGAGCTCAGCTCCCCAGCCTGGCCGCTGGGTATTGTCTGATGTGGTGGGATAATTGGGCTGCTCCACCACAGCCCTTCCTGAGAAGGTAGAGAACACAATGACGTGGTTTCCTGTGTTTGCAAAGCAGCTTATTGCTGCTTGACCTGCCCCATTTGGAACTGCAGCGTGGTAGTCAGGACTCAGCTGGTACTCCAAACCAGGAGCGCTGATTCCCTACTCAGAGGCAGTCTGAGGCGTCAGTAGGCCCAGCACCTCCTGTCCCCAGAATAGACAGGCCCCATGTGGGAAGGAGGAGTGAGGAGCAGGGTGGGGGTGGATTGTGAGAACTTAGGAGAGGATCTTTGCAAGTGTTCGAGAAGAAAAGCCAGGTTTTTCTGGGTGTGGTTGGCTGTGTGGTCCAGGTGAGAGTCATCTCCCTGCCCTGTCCCCCTGTGCTTCAGTGTTCTCATCCGCCAAATGGGGACAATGGTTTCTGTCCTATAACATACTGTCAGTGTAAGGATCAGATGTATGATGTGTGTGAAAGAAATAGATGCCATTTATTGACCATCTATAGCACACCAGGAACTGCACCAGCCCTCTGTTAATTACCTCATGTAACTCTTAGGAGAACCCTCAGAGGCAGCACCTCTCTATGTTACAGATGTGGAAACAAGTTTGACGAGGTTAAAGACGCTTGTTTGTTTGTGTGTTTAACACACTTATATTGAGCACTTCACATGTGCCAAATACAGTCATAGACTCTGGGGATAAAGTCGTGAATCAGCTGGATAAGGTCCCTGAGCTATTGGAGCTTATATTCTGCAGGACAGATGGACAGTAAAAACTAATTAATTAGTCAATTAATTAACACAGAAAAACTAGATAAGGTTATGTCAAATGGAATCTCCCTGTTCTCTATTCTCCATATATTCTATAAACTTCAAGTTAGATATAAAGCTTGATTAGACTCAGGCTCATCTTTTCTGACAAAAATCCACCAAGGGGTTGTGTGGACTTCATATCAGGGTACATCAGGGGCTCATCATGTCTAGTTGTCCCAACTTTAGAGATGATGACAGGGACAGCCTGACCCCTCCAGGGTAAATTGTAGTCCCCCTTTATAACTAGGCATCAATCCATGCAGTAATCATTTGGCATCCTGTAAATATCCAGCTCCCCATCAACCTTTCACCAAATGGTTCTAAAATCTATTGATAATCAATCCCTGACACCATTTATTTATTAGGGGTTGTAAAACTGTGATTGTATTATGTTATCATTTGTTTGATATTTTTTCCCTGGAATTTTTCCATAGAGAGAACTTTCCGTCATCAACCGGTATATTTGTTTTACTGAAGACTGCTCATATTGTTCATGTTGAAATATTTAAGCATTTAACTTTTCCCATGCGTTTCCAGTAAGCTTGCCAGTTGGTGCCAATGCTATCTGAATGGTGACTAATGAGTTTATTTTTGGCTTTCCTTCTTTAAAATATTATAATGAACTCATGAATTTTAATATAATAATATATTTCAACCTATTGCAGTTGGTCACTTTTGAGTCCAAGCTGGTTAACAGGATTCTGAGGGGGGTGTGAGAAAAATCACCTCTGACAGAAGGAGCAGCAGAGGAAAAAATATTATTGGGAGGGTGTTTCATGTTTGTCAAGGTGAAGCAGTTGGTCAGATGGCAGGTCCAAAGCCATTGCGCCTGCCATTACCCCCAACCCTTTCTAGAGGGAAATGTGAAAGTACTTTAAAATTAAGCATATATGTCTTTAGGAATATCCTGCTTAGAATGTATATTAATCAGCTTTTTCTGTGATTACAAACAATCCCCAAATCTCCGTGGACTGAAACAACAAACATTTATATCTTACTCACAATATGGTCTTTGCCTGGGACTTGGCTGTGGCTGCCGGACAGCGCCCAGTGCCACTCCATGTGTCTTCTCCCTCTGGAGCCCAGGCTGCAGGAAGAGTGTCTAAATTTGGTATGGTCTGGTGGTGGAGCTGAAAGAGGGAGAGACCTGGAGGAAAATGCTGATGTCTCCTACATCTTCCAGACATGGTTTATTGCACATCTGCTCACATTCCATTGGCAAAAGCGTGTCCTATAGCCAAGCCTGGTTTCAACAGAGTAGGGATGTATATTTCCCCAATACGAGGTGCTGTAAATCATACGGCGAAGGCAGAAAACTAAAGTTTTCTCACATGGGGAATGGGGGACAAATAATTCAGAAAAAGAATGCACTCTATCACAGATTGTCATTGTCTGGTAGCCTTCATAATAGGAATAGACATGAGTATGGGATTGTGCAGACATATTTTCTAAACAATCAAAAGAGATGCAGGGGATATAAAAGTCGAAAGAGGTCATAAATGTAAAAGTGATTAATATGCCATAAAGGATTATGAGGTGTTAATTTTGTTATTTTGGAATGTCTACGTGTGACATCTGAACTTCTTTACTCACAAAGGTATCCTTTAGGCCCTCACTCAAAATCTAATCGCTCTTAATTTACTAACAATTTTAAGAAGCCGGTTAGAAGTAGAGAGTTGTAGATTGTGGTGGGCACGGAGTCCTCTGAAGGGTAACAGTGACAAAAGGAAAGAGGAGTGGTTGACAGCAAAGGAAGTCATAAGAATAACTAAATCAAGTACCAATAAAATCTCAGGAACTGGAGCTATTCGGGATGACTTAGACACAGTTTTCTACAACAAGCTATTTCTTTTCTGTTTTAATTAATTAATTAATTAATTATTTTTAAGAAGCTATTGCTTTTACTGTCAGGGCTCTTATTTTGTCTCTAAGTACATTCTCTCCCCCACAAGGTGCATACGCACACATACACACAAACATGCACCTATAATCCCTGATACATGAAAATCACATGCATTTAGCTCCTGTTTTCAGGAAAATCACTGTTACAGGGCACATGTATATCAGTTTGGACAGACTAAGTTATGACACAGTAACAAACAACTCCCAAATTTTGGTGGATGAAAATATCAAAGGTTTATTTCTTTTTCATGCTTCATCTCCAACATGGGTAAGTAAGGAGGGTGATTTGCTCTTCACCGTTACTCAGGGCTTCGGCTAATGAAGGCTCTGTCTGAACACATGCTTTACTATGACTGGAGGAGCAAAATGGAAAGTGGTGAATCATGTGCAGGCTCTTGAAACTTCTATGTGCAAAAGCTACATGTCACTTCTCCACATCCCATGGCCAAAGTAAATCACAGCAGCCCTTTCAGGGGTGCGGAAAAGATAAGAAAGAAACACAGGACCCTTCAAGGGCAGGGAAATGCAATTCTACCATAAACCCAAAGGGAAGAATTAGAAATATTTTGTGAATGGTGTTAATGACCAACACAATGTACTCCCATGTGTCTGGGTCTCCTGGAAATCCAGGACAACTGAGTTGGACAGCCTGCCTGACTCTGAGAAAGATGCAAGGCTCCGAGGAAATGGGACACTGAGTTGGTGAGGTCTGATGGGACATGACAGAAAAAAAGGAGTTAGCGTGGGGTGGTGCAACTGGGGGAGCCTGAGGACATCCTCAGCCTTGGGGAGGGAGCAAATCCCCCAAAGTGTTGAAGATTTTAGCATATTAAAATCTTTTCTAAATCTCTTTCTGTTCTTCCTGCTTAGAGAGTTAGACACTCTGCAAGCTCCTCATATTCTCCATCCCTATCATTTTCAATTTCCTCTTTCAATACTGTCTGGATCAACTGACTCCCCACCCTTTGCTCCATACCACTTTAGGGTTTTCCCACAAGCAGAAGTCTCAGAAAGGTTCTCCTTAACATTTCATCTTTTCTTTCTGTTGAGCTCTGTGATATGAGGATTTGGGGTCCTGTTAGACGGACATGAGTTTACATGGCATGGACCACTAAGGGAATCTGCTTTCCACAATGTCCCTTTAACTTTGGGAAGGGTGGCTTTGAAATCAGGATTAGGTGCCAGCATGTCCTAGAGGCCAATGCTGTAATCATAGGAAGGGGAAGGAACAGTTCTGCAAGCACAGATGAGAATTCAAGAAGCAGAGCCCCTGGTAACGAGACCATGACTTTCTGGAAACACAGCACAATGAGGAGACTGGAAATATGCTCTGTCTCTTGAGAGTAAAACCTCACAATCAGCTCTAGTCCTTCTGAATGGGGTGTTTCTGGATCATTCTTTCCAACTGCAATTAGTCACACTTTTTTTCCTTGGTGGCCTGATGGAGAGAAGTATTGGTATGTGAACTTACAGAGCTGGGAGGCACTGCTGCTCACAGACGTGATCCACTCCACTCTTGAGGATCTACACTTTCTGTTTAATGAAGCAATGAGTTTGTGGGAATCTCAGGCATGGAACATTTGTAGAATAATGGACTGAGTGTTGGTAACTCTCTTAAATAATAGAAGTCAGGACTGTAGACCTCATGGCCTCTGATCTTCTACAGAGACCTGGATGGAGCTGAGTATTGTTTGCGAGGCACTGGATGCGTAACTCTGTTTCCAGCTGGGTCCTCAGGAGACTAAGGCCCAGAAGACCCTTGGAGCGTGTGTATGGATTTGTCTGCAAGACCACACACAGCGGCAATAGCCTCACTCTGCACGTCTCCAGTCCTGTTTAGCCAGGTCCTCCAAGGTTGACTCCGACCTTTCCATGCTTTTCAAAGGCATTTGCAGTCCATTCTTCAGTCTGGCTCTGGCTTGTCCTTTCTCATTTATTCCTAAGTTGTCCTCCTTCATGACCCTTGACTGGGGTTTGAGTTTTCCTGCCTTGCTCAGACATTGTCCCCTACATTTCAATAGACCATCCTGGTTCTAATTGTTTTTGAGGTTTGAGTTCAAAACTCACTTTATCTATGAGTCTTCCCTAATGCCTCCTGCTGGAAGGTGTCTTGCCTCTTTTTTTCTGATTTTTCACATAGACCAGAGCTCTCATTCCCCTTACTCCTCTTTTATCTCGTGCACGTAAAACCATCTTGCCTTTAAGATTGTAAATGTATCTCATACTCCCAGGAGTAATGTCCTTAAAGACCAGGGCTCTAAGTGTGAGAAGTAGGAGGGAAAATGAGGAAATGCAAAGACATCTTACATTCTCTTATGCATCTTGGTTGCAACCTAAATAAAATTGTCTCCCATCCTCTGGGAAATTCAGGGCTTCTCCTAAGATTTCTATAAATTCGGAGCACCTGGGTGGCTCAGTCAGTAGAGCGTCTGACTCTTGATTTCGGCTCAGGTTGTGATCTCAGGGTCGTAGGATCGAGCCCCGCCTCGGGCTCCACCACCCTCAGGGAGTCTGCTTGTGATTCTCCCTCTCCCTCTCCTTCTGCCCCTCCACCCCAGGTCTCTCTCTCTCCCTCTCTCTAAAACAATTAAATAAATAAATCTTTTGAAAAAAAGACTTCTATAAATTCTGGGAGGTTTTTAGCCTCATTCCCATAATTAATTACCATCTTCCCCATTTCCTATTTGTCTGAATCTCACACATGTCTCATCTCCTAAAGACTTTACCTTATCAGCTCTGCACTAACCTGGTCTTGGAAACTGCTCCTTTTCTTCAGTTTCCCTGATAATCTCGCTCATGTGAGACATTTGTGGTCGAAGACTGTGTCGAAGTCAAAGTAGTCCTTGGACTCCTTTTGGCACCACGTAGTAAAAATAGGATATTTAAAATTGCTTTTCTTCAGTGTCATTTCAGCACCCTTCGACAAGAATTTCTCACTGGCTAACATTTCTCCGTAAGCCCTGCCCTATGCAATGGGGTGAGCCCTATACACCTACATCCCTTTTTTCTCTGCATACCTCCAATAGCACAGAAATCCCCACCCCTGAAATTCTCCTTAGTTTCTTATTAAACTTTCTTACTAGCACGTTTCCAGCCACGTGTTCCGTACCTCATCTGTCACACCCAGAGCAAAGTGGCTGGTCAAGGTGGCAAGCTAAAAGGAAGGCCATCTACCCTGGAGAGGAGGCATGCCATTTACTCCTTCATGGGCAGGAGCAGCTCGAGTTGTTATTTTAAATAGCAAGTGTTCTATTCATTCTGGCGTATTTATATCAAACCTTTGTCTTGTTTTGTTTTGGCATCCTTTTGGAGCACCGTGCATAGTGCTTTCCACAAAGCTGAAATTCAAATCTATATGTTGACTGAATGAACAACCGAAAAAATGAAACCCAAGATACTTCCCAGCTCAGGGAAAAAAGGCTGTGGCTCTGACAAAGTTTCTGGTCTCTCACCTGCCTCATCCATCCCCACTTCCTCTCCCAGCCTCTAGATTCCTGTCTGCAGCCTGCTAGCTGCTTGTCACTTTTATCTTTTAGCTTAAAAGACTAAAAAGTTTAATCTCTTGCGACCCCTGGGTGGCTCAATCGGTTGAGTGTCTGACTCTTGATCTCAGCTCAGGTCTTGATCTCAGGGTTGTGGGCTTGAGCCCTGTGTTGGGCTCCATGCTGGGCGTGGAGCCCACTTAAAAACAAAACAAAACAAGAAAGGTTTAATCTCTTACAAAATTATCTGGTAGTGGCTTAAGGCATGTCTACCACTCCCTTCCATTTCTCAGTCAGCCACCATAAAACAGAAAAGTCTTCAAGATCTAAAGTAAATCACCCGAGTGCATAAGCTCCTGCCAAATACCCCTTAAATGTGACTTCTTTTATGGCCCTGTATATTATAAGACAGCTTCTCCAAGTGGATTCTCAGACATGTATCCAAATCACTCCGGGTGCCTGTTAAAAATACAGAATCTTATTGAATCTAATCTATGAAGGTTCTTATTGCCTTCTTGTTTCCCTGGGGGATTCTCATGCTTTTTTTTCTCATCCGCATGTTGAAAAGAATTCTTCCCTTCTGAGGGCCAGTGCATCTTCTGTCATGACCTACCTGCCTTCTGGTGGAGGGAAGGATACGTCCATTATGTTGGGTGGACAGCCATACACCTTCCTATTTTGTTTCCACGTTGGCCACCATAACCTGCTTTTTTTCCTTGAGAATAATTCAGTTAGACTTATTCATCATAAACGGATTACTGGACACAACCTCTTGTGTTGTAAACTTCTCCAACCCACTCATATTTCAAATAAGTAGCTAGAGAGCAAACATGAAGCATATGGATGAATTTGGTGGCATTTGAAACCACAGGCGGAAGCGAGCCAGGAAGAAGTAACCTCAGCTGGAGTGTGGCTTGCAAACAGACGTTTTGAATATGGTATACCTGGTGTGAGCTTGGGACATGTAGGTAGGGCCTTCCATTGGAAGGCCAGCTACCTCTGCTGGACTTCAGCCTCGTGCCTTCTTTGGAAGCAAGCCTCTGGACCCTCAGAACCATGGGAAATTTTTGCTGGCACCAGTGGGAAAAATCCTCCCCACCCAGTCACCTACGGGCAGCTACTGCCTAACTTTTGAGCACTACCCCCACCCCACCCCCGCCCCGGCCCATGCAAATGCGGCCCCTGCTGAGTGTGTGAGCTCTGGCACAGCACCCAGGCGAAATTGGCACCCCGCCACCCTCCTGTCTGCTCGAGTGACTCACTGAGTGTTCAGAGCACATTTTCCCTTCCCTGGCTGCCAGCTGTAGCTATTGGCTCACTCCCTCTCTTTTTGGAAAGACTCAGCACTCCTGTGCTAATGCAGTCGCTTGAACTGATGGGCAATTGTGGAGAGTCCTGCAGGAAAGCCTGAAACTCTTCACCACGAGGCTGAAGGCTGGGATCTGTGCCATCTTTTGGAACATCAGACCTGGGTCCCCACCACTTTCTACCTGTTGCTACTCCCTAATCCTCTTTGGGGCCCTCTTCCGGCTTCCCAGCCTGCAGAGATTTTGCAAACTGCAGAGGCACAGGAGTGCCAGTGGTCAGGAAATCAAAGGCAAATGTATCCCCTTTCATCTGTGTTTTAAGATGAAAAATGAAGGGCTTGTAAATCTGGAAATATGGGCAATTTTCCTTCCTTCTCTGCTATCCTTGGCATTCAGGTGTAGTTTGGAGTGCATTCTCTGGAACTTGTATATGGGACATGGATCTCATGGAAGTTAATTATCTTCCCAGCTAAGCTACTGTCTTCGTTAAGAACAAGGGTTTGGTCTCCAACTTCTTTTGTGACTGCCCAAGAACCTAGCTTCTTCTAGTTCAATGCAGCCTTAGAAACTAGGCTTGCCGAAAGAATGAATGGGGCAAACTCCCATGGAAAAGCCAAGTATGTTGAAGGAAGGGCTGTTTCGCCAGTCATATTAATTTTTTCCACACACTTTCTACACCATCAAAGGAAATCTTCTCTTATTCTTGGAGAGGAAAAAATGCATCATAAATCAGTCTGCAGTAACCTAATTTCACCTCATGGGTCAAGCAAATAGCTAGAATGAAGTTTTGAAAAAGAAAAGTGTGGGCATCTGTGCACACAACAGAGGCTGGGTATTTTATGTACATGTGTATGAATATTTAACTTTTCCAGTTATTGTTCAGTGAATGGAAGAAGGGGAAGGATGCTGTGAATACTGGAGGTGTGTACAGTGGCAACGATATTGGGCGCTGGAGTCAGAAATTGAATCCTGGCTAGGCCACATACCAGCTGAGTGAACATGTATGACATCAGTTTACCTCTTTAAACCATTGAGGGCTTCATTTATCAAATGCGTGTAATAGAAGTGTCCTCAGACCTGTGGTTCGAATTAAATCAGACTATTGACCTCAGATGCCTAGCCAGGTAACTGATATGATCAATAAACACCCAATAAACAATAACTATTATTATTAATGGCATCTGGTTAAATGCAGGCCTTGGGGGATGCAACAGTTAAGGCTGATAGCCATGTTTTGGTTTGGTCTTAATATTACCTGGAATCCCTAAGGAGTTCACTTTGAGAGAAAAGGGAAGCCTTACTGAACTGTCATGAAAAACAAAACCAGACTAAAGTAAACGAAATAGAAGCGTTCGGTGCGCTCTCACTGGCCTTTCGTTAATGCTTTATCTTGTGGAAAACTGGCTGCATGAGGGACTTCATGGAAGACAGAATTGTTCCATCATTTTTACTCCCAAAAAATATGTAACTAGTGTTCTTACTGACTCCTTCAAAGGTTGAATTTCAAGCTTATGTAACTGCATGGAATTAGTTGGTGATTTGAGTGATTCCAATTTCTTGTGACAACTTGGACCCATAAGCCATTTCCCAAGCCATCCCAAATAGATAAAGATCATCTACTGTCAATGGAACTGGGATTTAAGTTAAAAAAAAATTGGTGGCAGAAGATATGTTTTCCATGTGCTCCCACAGTTCCTCAGGGCCGTTCTATACCGAACTATCAGAAAGTATTGATTTTACCCCAATGGCTTCTGTATTAGACTAGATGTAAGAAACACACTCACCACTTATGCATTTTCAGTCCTTAAAATTAGGGAAATTACGGGGAGATATTTATAGCAAGAAACTTTGAATTTTCTGGGAAAATCACATTTTATTTTTCCAACTGAGATATCCAAATATCACCAAGTAGGTTTTATGCAACTGTAAATAAAAAGATGACATATTTTAAAGAATAATAAAATTGTCCACCATATCCTTTTAAAGTAAACATAGAGAGGTGTTTTCTTCATTAAAAATGGATATTTCTGGAACAAAACAAATGCTAATGTAGAAGGACTTGCTTAATTTATATTTCCCATGAACTCTGTTTAACCTTCACTTCAAGGACACGCAGCAGGAAAGCTATCTGGAGTAACACCCTAAACAGAGGATGAATTTATTACATCCCAGAGTAAAGACTGCCCAAGTATTGGCTCACTACTTGATAGAAGAAGAAAAACAAAAATACTCCCAAGCCCTTTTTGTTTAGGGAAAGTTTGGTTTTCAGGTTTATTTTCAATATAGTGAAACTGAAGGGACTTGGAGCCTGTGGCTCAGTGGTATATTTCAGCTGTGAATAATGGGAAATATGAAGTATTGGTTGCCATTGTAGAAAGCCGGAGAGCTCTAGGCCAGGATAAATCAAAACTCTGCTGAGATACGATTTTTGGACCAAACTCATCTTCTTGGCTTGAAATTAGAGAGTCACATGGATGCTTTTCAGGCTCTATCTGACTTGACTGCTCCGTAATATTTGTTTGTTCTTTGGACTCTTCTCCATGAAACACTGTTCCTTGGCTTCTGTGAGTCTCCTCTCTGAGAGAGATTCTCCACACTCTACCCGGCGATGATGCTTTTTTCTCAGCTGATCCCTTAATACTTGGTCTTCCTGTGATATTTGTTGTGATCTTGTTACATCTTATACCGCACACACAGTGTCTGGTGATGTTAGCCATTTATGACATCACTTACCACACATAGAGATAGAGGATAAAAAACTCTATTATTTCTGAAGATTGAAATCTATATTCCCACACCCTTACTAGAATTTTTTTCATTTGAATGTTCTTCTGGTACCCCAAATTTAACATCTCCAAACTGAAAGCATTATTTTTTAAAAAAGATTTTATTTATTTATTTGAGAGAGAGAGGCAGAGCATGTGTGTGCAAGCCGGGGCGGGGGTGGGGGTGGGCGGGGCAGAGTGAGAGGGAAAAGCAGGCTCCCTACTGAGCAGAGTCCAATGCTGCTCTGATCCCAGGATCCCAGGATCATGACCTGAGCCAAAGGCAGATGCTTAACTGACTGAGCCACTCAGGTGCCCCTGAAATCATTATCTTTTGCCCTGCCCTGCTGTTTCTGTTCTTCCTTTCTCAGTGAACACTATCACCTAGTTGCCTGATTCGAAAACCTAGATGTCATCTTTTACTTGTATGCCTCCATTATTCCCCACAAACCGTCAACATCCAAGACCTGCTATGTCTCCATTCTACTCACCTCTCAGGTTTATTTGTTTCTGTCCCTCTTTACTGCCAGAGTCTCAGTTCAGTTTCCTAGCATTGGTTCCTTGATCACTGCCTCAGACTCCTAATTGGTGTTCCCTGACTCCTTCCTCCATGATCCAGACATTCATCAAGTGTTACAGACATTCGATCGATCATTTCTCTCATCTGATTAAAATCCTACAAAAATTTGCCATCATCCTTATGATAAAGTTCAAATTTGTAACATTGGCATAAAATATCATGTTTGCTCTGACTCCCGTTTCTTTAAAACTTTTTGGTTTCAGCTCTAGGTGTTTCCCCTCTCCTACCATTCCCTATAGCCATATCCACGTACTCAAATGGGCCATTTTCTGTTTCCTCTAGGCTTTTGCATATGTTTTGTCCTCTGCCTGGAATAATCTCTCTTTGTTTGCCTGGCTTACACCCCGCACCTCTCTCTTCAGCCGAGAGGGCATTTCATCTGGGAAACTTTCCTTGATTTCTTTCTAATTCTGGATCTGAGTTAGATGCTCTTCCTTGTTACTGCTATAATACCTGATATATTCATTTTTCATGGCACTTACAAAAAATACTGCCAATGCCTATTTATTTATCTATCTCTTCCAAGAGCTATTTGAGGTCAGGAGCTGTATATCTTTTCAACACTGCATCCCTAATGCCTTGTTCAGTACTTGGTACACAGTAGACACTCAATAGATAGGCTTTAAATTAACTACTCATCTGTTGAATTACCACCCAAGAAGAAGGATGTGATTCAAAAATCTTGCCTTATTTTGAAATCACCAGGCAGGCATCAGAGGCTCTCTGGGCAGCTTTCCATAGCTGGTGTTCCCTTTACTCACATTCTAGACATGAGAGCAATAGAGAGAGTTGACAACTGAACTGAGGCTTTAGTAGCCACGAATTGGGTTTTGAGAGTCCATAACCAGAATTCCAGGAGTCTTCTCTGTGTTCTTCTGAGGAAGCAAAAGAGAGATCTTTCATTGTTCTTGAAGGCATTATGTGCCCTATGGTTTCTGAAACCGGGAAAGTATTTAACTCCACATTCATGGCTTTTGGGAACTCATGTGGAATCCAGAATGTTGGACCTGATGCTCCACAAGTCTGTGGGAATCAAATCAAGGTTGTCAGTGGCTACAGACTGCCAAGAAAGCTTGATATTTCCATAAGGTTTTCTTCTTCCAAATGAACCTTGGGATTATTTGTCTATAGTGCTGCCAGGGGCCTCTTCAGACACTGATTCGCTGGGAACAAACCACCATGAACATGTTCTTAGGTCTCCATCTTGCTGCCATTGCATGAGAAAGGGAACTTAGCAAACATGTAACAGAGCTGGATTTTCAGAATTCTACAGGCCTGTCCAGAGGGCTTGGAATGATACACACCCACAATTAAGACAAAAAAGAAGGATGAGTAAGTGAGGAACTGAGAATCACATATTTTTCTAAATTAGATTTATCTGTAAGCTTTAAATACATGTGAACATACTTTGAATGATCTGGTATGAATTATGGTTTTGTTATTAAACAACCCCATTTTGCTTTGTCCTTATGTGTAGGGTAAAAAGAGACTGGCTTTGCTGGATTTTTCTCTTTGGTAAGTATTGAATTTTGAGGGGATACTAGTCGTTTTAGCCAAATAGAAAAATTGCTCAGAATTTAAAGGATACTGCATCTGAATTCAAGCTGTGTTTGGGTTTGGCAATGTATTTTTCTTTGGCAATGAAAAGTATGTTTGATTCTTATGACTTGGTAGACCTCAAACAGGCTCACACACAAGCTGCAGTCCCTACCATGTAGATGGGGAAACCGACGGATGGGAGCCAAGTTTGCCTCAAAATGAAATACAAAAATGAGGATTTTAAAAGACAGAAAGGAATTGTTTTGAATTGAAATCTTTGAGATGTTGAGCTCCTTCTATTTTGTTTTTCAATATTTTTTAAAATTCTGAAATGTACTGGATTTTCTCAGCCTTTGCTGTTTGTTTCAGGTTCCTCTCCTTAAATAGTAGAAAGTGGTTTGGCTATTTTCAAGGCTTAAGAGAAATACCACTATCTATAAGCACCTGTTATAATGTCACAAAATTGAGCACAGAGCATCTCAATTTAATGCTGACTTCTTCCCTACACAACGGTACTATTTCTCCCACTTGGCAGTTGGGAAAAATGAGGCTTAGACAGATAGAGTGATGTGCCCACTCATACATGGATCATAAGCCTCCAGCCCTTTCTAACCAATGTTCTCTGTGCCTGGAATGCTCTACCCCATCTCACTCCCTCCTCTGGGAAGTTCCTACCTTCCTTACTTTAGCTGGACAACTCCTATGTCTTTCAGAGCTCAACTCTTTCAGGAGCCCTCTCTGATTTGTTACCCTGCACCCCAGCCATTGGATAGACGCCCTCCTGGGGTTTGCCAGTTTGTGAGGCTGCCTCCAGAAACACTTATCACGAGTACACTGAGTCTGTCTCCTGTCAAGTTCATCGTGTGGACTGTCAGCCTCAGAGCACTGTGCCACCTGTATGTCTTCGGTGAGTCACTTAGCCCTAGCCAACAACTTGTATCTGTGGAATGCAAAAATAAATAAGTAAATTAGCAACTCCCTTAGGATTTCCATAAATGATCACCCCATTGTCTTATCTTTAAAAAAACCCCAGGATCTAATAAAAATTCTTCTCCCAGCCCTGCCCAGTAGAGGCCGTTCACTGAAAGAGTGGGAAAATGCTGTTTGCTCCTTTTTCCCCACACTGCCTTCCTACTCGTCCAAAATAATCAGTTAAATCGCACTTCAGAGGAAAGGCTACACTATTTATCATGCTGTTCCTCCACACTTGCATTGTGTCTGGGTTCTGTCGTCCAGGATAGAGAAGAGAGAGCCTCAGATAAGGGTTTATTGCTAGTCCTTTTTTGGAAGTTAAATCCCAGGGCAGTGAGAGCGAGAGGAAAGGGAAGCCAAGCAGGGGAGAATGGGTAGCCTCACCACTCCAGCTACCTTTTTATGGTGAGCTGCAAAGAGGCCCTTCCTGTTGTTTGGCAGGAGCCTACACTTCGTCACACAGGACATGTTCAGCCAGGCTGGTTGCGGGAAGGAAGAGAGAAGAAATTGATCTGTCCAGTTTTCTCCTGCCTCCCTTTGGCCGAGATGGTGCTGTGAGTCAGCTTTCTGGCATGCCAAACTGTGTCATATATGTCTTTTGGCAGCCTCTGGGGAAGTTAGGTGTACTCTCTAGGGTGGCATTTCCCCAAATCTAGAGGCGATAGGAGAAGCCAATGGCTGCAAGTATGAAGTGGTTTCTTTTAAAAGACTGGCTGCCTGAGCCTGCGTGCATACATATGTTGCATTGGTAACAAAGTGGGTAAACAGCAGAAGGTTCCAGGACAGGTACGGCTGAGAGACTCAGAAGAAACTCATAAGTCTTAGGCAGGTGCATTTTCACCTTGTCTATCCAATTCGTTTCTCAATTTACACAGTTTTTGTCATGAATCCCACTGCCTTCCCAAATTATGGTGTATCTGGTCCAAATGTCTTCTATATGGACAATATGCTCACCACTCAAGCACAGCACAACATGTCCAAAACCAAATTCATGTCATACTTTTCTGTCAAAACAGTTCGCTTCCCAGCTCTTCCCCATTTCTCTTCATGGCAACACTAATACTTATAGTCATTCAAGTTGAAACCTCTGAGTTATCTCCGATCCCATCCCTCCTTCCTCGTTAGGCAGGGTCTGTAATGTAAACCTATCGCAACTCCCCAGCAGTGACAAGGACACTCACTGGCACAAATTACACACTCAGTAAGGCATGACTCAAATGACTGGATGTCTTTGCTTTTCGGTTCGCTGCTGTTGTCGTGCAGGAAATGCTACTCACCGGTGAGGAAGGAGGAGAGGAAATAGGGAACTCGATAAACCAGGTACAGTTTTGCAACAAAGCCCGTCTCACCCGACACAGTTATAAGCTTTTGCTGGGAGATTGGAATGCTCAGGTCCTGCGGGTCTCCATTTCTTCCTGATGCTCTCATGCCATCACTAGCCACTGTGGTTGGAACTGTGGGCATACAGGGACATGAACCAGGTGGCCTTCAAAAGAGAGTTTTTAAAAAAAGATACTACATGTATTAATTTGTCATGATTACCTGCTTTTGATGGAAGAATCTTAGAGGTACTTATATTGATGATCTTGGGACCTTCGGTTTAGCGCTGAGGTCTTACAAAAGCTTGCTAAGTTTTTGCTAGGTAATTTTTGTCTTCTCTGATAAAGCAGGAGACAAGTTCTAGGAGGAAGACAAGCATGTTTCTCACAAAGCTCACCTTCTGTTTCTCCTCTTCACATAGAGGATTAACGGGGGCATTTTGGAGGATTATGGGAATAAGACATGTAGGCATTTGAAATTTTATGAGAAAGATCATGTCAGATTTGGGAGTTTGGAAGTTTTAGACAGGTTGAAAATGGTGAGCGAAAGCTGTCACCTTGAGCGTAGGGTTTTCCATTCCAACTGTCACAACCTACTACTAGAGGACCAAGTCTGAGGGAGTTCCTTCACATCATTATTGAATCTCCCCTGTATAGAAAAACTGCCTTTAGTGAAAAAAAAATTAGACTCCAGAAGTGATATTTTGCCAGCAACATCTCTAATGGCCTTTTCGTCTCCCTGATGAACTCACTCTAGCCATGGAAATTCTAATTTCCTATCTTGGGTCAGCTTCAGAAATGTGCTTACTTATGTGCTTCAAATGGACTTATCAACCAATGAACCAAGAAATGATTTTTGTGGGGAAGACTGTCTTTAGATATGTCTTGCTCAGATTTTAGTGATCAGGGCATTTTAGGGTTAGGTTTGCACCACAGGTTTTCTATGTAACATACTCACTTCCCGTTAAAACCTAATTTTCTCTACCAGGAAGGTGTTAGGCTTCTGATCTCTCAGGGAAATTGTATTTTGCATGAGCATTACCTCATCCAAATGTATGTTCTCAGTGAACCTGTCATCAAGTGGACTTGATGCCTTAATTTTTTCCTTTTGTAGCAAGATGCCTAACTGGTTACTTATGTGGAACTTGTTAGGGAAATTAGGGGGAGTTAAGGGAATAAAAAATGTACGACAATTACAAGCATTAGAACTAAGCACAACTGTTACTGTAGCATCAGGTGTTAAGATTTTATGGCAAGTCAGGTTGTTTCTTCAAAATCAAAATGATGGTCATTGGACTCAATTCATTTATTCAATACTTGGGCCAACTCCATGAACTCTACAGTTGCGAAGATAACTGTGCCAATGGGTTTCGTTCTCAAGGATGCTAAAACTATCTATGGTTTGTCTATTCATTCAACAAACACTTTCTGAGCATGTTTTGTCTACTGATGAAGGCTCTGGAGATACAGTGGTACATGGTACAAATCCTTTTTAAGTACTGAATATGGAACCTAATATAAAGTAGCAAGCTGTGAATGAGGAGAAAATAATGCATAATGGATATTCCCAGGCTATGGTAGCTACATGCCTGTGGATTGCATTTAAGATCATGAATGAGGCAGTATTTTCTCTGGGTCTTGAAGGATGGGCAGGATTAGAAATGTGGGGATGCTAAGGAATATTGTCCTCCATTAAAGACATGTCATAACTGAGGACCCCTCCAACACTAATGCTCTCTATTTATGTGATTCCAAGCTCAGGTAACTCAGAATGGCTCCTCAGAATTGTAGCAAACTGGTATAGATTCTCTCCACTGAGGAGTCAGAAGGACCTTAGAAAAGATCAACCTGAAGGATTACGTGCACCCCAGTGTTTATAGCAGCAATGTCCACAATAGCCAAACTACGGAAAGAGCCAAGATGTCCATCAACAGATGAATGGATAGAGAAGATGTGGTATATATATGCAATGGAATATTATGCAGCCATCAAAAAACCTGAAATCTTGCCATTTGCAACGACGTGGATAGAACTAGAGGGTATTATGGTAAGTGAAATAAGTCAATCAGAGAAAGACATGTATCATATGATCTCACTGATATGAGGAATTCTTAATCTCAGGAAACAAACTGAGGGTTGCTGGAGTGGTGGGGGGTGGGAGGGATGGGGCGGCTGGGTGATAGACATTGGGGAGGGTATGTGCTATGGTGAGCGCTGTGAATTGTGTAAGACTGATGAATCACAGACCTTGTACCTCTGAAACAAATAATATATTATATGTTAAAAAAAAGATAGTAGAAAGGGAAAAATGAAGGGGGGAGAATCAGAGGGGAAGATGAACCATGAGAGACTATGGACTCTGAGAAACAAACTGAGGGCTCTAGAGGGGAGGGGGTGGGGGAATGGGTTAGCCTGGTGATGGGTATTAAGGAGGGCACGTACTGCACGGAGCACTGGGTGTTATATGAAAACAACGGATCGTGGATCACTACATCAAAAACTGATGATGTAATGTATGGTGATTAACATAACAATAAATTTAAAAAAAAACAAGAACAACCCCCAGGAGAGTCTATGCTATCATATGGGTGTGTCAGGTTAGGCCGTGTTTTCTTAACAAAATTTCCACCCACTCACTAGCTAAATACTCATGGACTTATATTCTAGGTTCACAGGCTTGAGAAAAACTCTGGAAGCCTTTCACAGAGAACTGGGAAAAATAAAAGCTACCTTTCACTGCACATACATTGTTTAGGAAGCAAGTTAGTCTCCATTATCAGAAAATTCTGAGAGACAATATGAAATGTGACCCCTTGCTCAGCAGAAGATAATGATGTTTTTGCTTACATTTTCCATGTGCCTTCAATTCTGTTTCAGTTGTCTTAATCTACTATCGAGTTACTTTAACCAACTAGGATTCAAAGTGACCTGCAATTGCCCTAATTTAGATGCATCACTTATTCAGAGTTAAATTTGCATTAACCTTTCCTCTGGAACTCCTTGATACCAAATGATGTCCTCTATCTACCTGTCTGTCTGTCTGTCTATCATCTATCTATTTTTTTTTCTTAGTAGAACCATACTGTCCCTATGTCGGTAGGGAGACTACAAGTATTTGCTGGTATTGAGCAGGAACAGCACAGATCTGGATATTTCTCTAAGGGCTCACATTTCATACAGTAGGTGCAGAAAGTAAATGTTCCCCCCAAGGCTCAGGCAAAAGGGGTGATAGATATATACATATAAATGTCCCCCCCCCTTATTTCCCATTCAGGCCTATAGGAATCTGTCAAGGGGAATTGACAAACCCTGTTGCATCTTCTTCAAGGTCTCTTTTGAGGATCAGGATGAGTTTGTTTCCCTGAGACTTCATGGAAGTCAAGGATACATACATCCTGCAATGAATGGATACTTTTTCCCTTCTTATCCTTGGCCCCCATAGGAAACTACCACCATCTTGTTGAGTTTTGGAATTTTATTGCTCTATTGTTTCTTATTATTAAGAAATCTAAATGACATTACATTGTAATACAGTTGCAATCTTTATATTCTCTGAAAATACATCTTGAGCATTTTTCTATATCGTTAAATAACCTCCTGTAGCACAATCTGAATAACTATGAATATTCCATTATATGATTATGTTATACATTTTTACCCTTGATGTGAATGTATTATAATCATAAAAAAATGCTCGTAATATACAAATCAATATATTTGGCTTGCTTCACCTACTACCCTAACTCTCACTCTCCTCTGTAGAGTTAATCATTCTCCATGTTCTGAAGTTCACTGGTTTGACTTTTTTTAAAAAAAGATTTTATTTACTTATTTGAGAGAGAGAGGGAGCATGCACGAGGAGGGTGGTGGGGCAGAAAGAAAAGCAGACTCTACACTGAGCAGGGAGCCGGACATAGGACTTGATCCCAGGACCCTGAGATCATGACCTGAGCCGAAGGCAGACGCTTAACCAACTGAACCCCCAGGTGCCCCATGGTTTGGCAACTTATATGTATTTATATCTGTATCACTAACAAAACTTATTCTATAAAAATATAAATGCCTAATACTTGAATGGATATAATTAAGCAGAAAATTATATGTCTAAACTATATAAATGTATACAAATAACAATACTACGGAAACCTGTGGACCCAACCAGCCAGCTTCAGAAGTAGCACATGACTGGTAGTTCAGAAACCACCTTCTTGTCCTCCCCAACTGCATTCTTCTTCCCAGCTCCCAGTGGTTATCATGCTCTGAAAATTTTCTGTACATCATTCATCAGCTTTGCTTTATAATTTTAAAATATACATTTCCAGCCCTGAAAGTGTCTTAAAATGTAAGTGGTTTCAGACACTGTAGAAGTGGAGACATGTTTTCTAAATGTACTAGATTAGAAGCCTGCCTTTCACGAAGCAGCGATACTTCCAACAGCAACAACGGTAGGAGAAGCCAGCATAAGCTCCTCCCCCACTCTCTTCAGAATTATGATGCAGATGCCATCTCTTTTCCTTTTGTAGATGTATGGTTCCACTGGGAAGTCAAGATTGATGCCACCCAAGTGGGTTCCTGCTGCAAGGATTGTGAGGACATTCCCCTTCATCTATAGGACATCAAGTACTTAGACATTGTGAAACTTTCCCTTTCAGTTATGACAGGAACCCAGGACAATGTGGTATGGACCCCTCTCTGGACAGATCGAAAGGGCCATACATTTTTTGTGTTTTACTTCTTTTCACTTTTGAAGAACCAACTTTTGACTTTGTTGAATCTTTATATGTTACATGTTTGTTAATTCACTAATTTGTGCACATATCTTTCTGTTTTTCTTCATTATATTTGGGAGGGGGCTCTGTTTGCTTTCTACATCTTAAGCTGAGTGCCTAGCTGAGTAAGCATGAGAAAAATGGGCAGAAGTAATATAAGGCACTTTTGTCTTGGCCCTTACAATATCATGAAAGTTCTTCCTTCTCTGTCATTGCTTTTCGACCATTAGATGCAGAGGACCCTGTAGACTCAGTAGGATTCCAAGGGGCTCTAAAGGTGAAAAATGCCACAAAACAGATGGTGTCATAACCCGCGAATCCTTGGTGACTTTGATATAAGGAGAAACAGACTTCCACTTATTAAGTCACTGAGGCTTCAAGGTTTCCCTGATTTGGCACCGCGAGCTAGCATGGCCTGATGCATAGTGTTGTTCAAGTGCTCTGTGTTCGCAATGACATTTTGTCTGGTTGATCTGGGAATTACTGACAAAATATATTAAAATATTCCACACTGATTGTGGATTTTGTAAATTTCTACTTGTATTTCTGTGATTTTCCTTTTTAGATATTATATTTCTATTGTCTTTTTATATTATTAGGTCCATAGAAATTTAGAATGGTTTTATTTTCCTGATAAATTTAGTCTTCTATCATTATAGAGTGACTTTTTATTTCTATTAATGGTCTTTGCCTTAGACTCCATTTTGTTTGATTTAGATATAATTATTCCCACTTTATTTGGCTAGCATTTGACTATGATATCTTTTTCTCTGCTTGAACTCTATTCACTCCATACTTGACATCTTTTAGGTATGTCTCTTCAGCATGTAGATGCATTTAAAAAATCTAGTCAACTATTTTTGTCTAAATGGTACATTTGTTTACATTTACTGTGGTTTCAGGTAAATTTTTATTTATTTATAATATCTTAATTTTTCTTTGTATTTCTCTTTTCCTGAGTTTTTAAAAACCCTTATTGTCTTTAAAAATAGATTAAATGTCTCTTCTCACTCAATTTTTTAAATATCTATGAGTTTGGAAAGCATATTAGTCTTCTTCTACCAATAATACATCCTTTAGAATTTTCTTTAAGGAAGGTCTCTTAGAAGTAAATGCTCTCAGGTTTTGCTTGTTTGTTTATAATTCTCTTAATCTTATCATTGTTTTAAAAGTACACTTTTTATTGGGAACACAATTCTAGACTGAAGCTTCTGCTTGCAGGAATTTATGGCTTAGATTGTAACAGACCGATTTTCTCTCTAAGAATAACTAAGAAATCTGGATAAATGGGGAATACTGTTTGGAGGCCCTGCAAGGTACTGAGGCAGCTGTAATGTGCATAGTTAAGATCCTGAAGAGAAAGGGATTGAAAAAGGGTGAGCCAGGCACCACTCACTGCTTTTCTTCCCCAAACATTTGCTGGTTCTTAATGCTGCATGGGTGAGATGTTGAGGGGAGATTTTGATAATCTCTGGGGATACAAAAATTACATACGTAGCATATTCATTAAAGGACAGTAAATAAATGTGTCACTAAGAAGCTAATAGAAGAAGGAAAGTGGAAAATATTTTACTAATCCAAAGAAGGTAAGAAAGAAGTAAAAGAGGAATACAAAACAGGTGGAACAAATGAAAACAAATAGTAACATGATAGGTTTAAAATAGAATATATCAATGTTTGCATATCAATACTGCAGTGGGGGCACCTGGGTGGTTCAAGTCAGTTGAGCTGTCGACTCTTGATTTCTGCTCGGGTCATGATCTCAGAGTCGAGAGATTGAGTCCCACTTTGGGCTCCATGCTCAGCGGGAAGTCTGCTGGAGATTGTTTCTCTCCCTCCTCCTCTGCCTCTTCCCCCTGCTCACAGCACTCTTTCTCTCTCAAATAAATAAATAAACTTAAAAAAAATACTCCAGTGATTAGATGAATAATATTATACTGGAGAAAAAAATAGAATTCAACACTTTACTGTTTTAAAAAGATATGCCTTAAATGTGAAAACAAAAAGGTTGAAGATGAAAGAATGGAAAAAAAGAATGGAAAAAATATAACATGCAAACGCCAATGATTCTAAATTGACATTTAGTTTCTGTCAACACTATGAAGTTACTCTTTTATTCTTTTCCAACTTTCACTATTGCTTTTGAGAAATCAGTTGTTAATGTACTTGTCATTCATTTGAAGATAATCTGTATTCTCTGGCTGATTTTTTTTTTTAAAGATTTATTTATTTATTGTAGAGTGAGAGAAAGAGTGAGGGGGAGGGGCAGAGGTAGAGGGGGAGGGGGAGAGGGAATCCCAAGCAGACTCTGTGCTGAGCGTAGAGCCTGACTTGGGGAATCAATCCCATGACCCTGAGGTCACGACCCAAGCCAAAATCAAGAGTCAGGCACTATGCCATCCAGGTGCCTCTTCTCCAGCTGATTTTAAGATTTTGTCTTTGGTGTCACATAGTTTTGCTATGGTGTGCCGAGATGTGGCTTTCATTTTATTTATCTTACTTGAGATTCATTGGCCTTCCTATAGCTAGTAACTAATTATTAGTTGTATAAATTTCCTTATCCTTTCAAATGCTTCTTCTGTTTAATTTTCTCTTTTTCCATTTATATTTAAATGGATATTGGTTGGATCTTCTTATTCTCCATGTCTCTTAACAATTTTGTCATATTTTCCATTTATTTGCATGTGTTATATTCTAGAAAATTTCAGATAAATATTCCCGTTAATTCATTTCATTTTTGGCTATGTCTAATGCCTAATATATAAAATTAAATATTTTATATAAATTATAATAGTTTTATTTCTAAAGAAGTTTTATGTTTTTATTTTTCAAGATAGGCTCCACCATTTTTAATATCTCTTGTGCTCTAGTCATATATTAAACCCCACATTTTATTTCTTTAAACCTATTAAGCATATTTGTTATATTTTTAATTGATAATTTTAGTACCTGAGGTCTTTGCAGGTCTCTGTAACCTTGTAGTAGGCTGAATTGTGTCCCCCCCCCCCTTAAAAATGTGCTTCCTGGAAACTCAGGGTACGATCTTATTTGGAAATAGGGTCTTTGCATAAGTAATTACTTAGATGAGGTCAAACTGGAGTAAGGTGGACCCTTCTCTTATTTGAAGGAACACTCTTTTCATAATAAAGATCCAGAAATAGCGAGTCATGCTAGAGGAAAAAAATTTCATCAATAGTTAGTGCTCTCCTGGTTCTTTTTCATTACTGAGAAAAATCTTGTACAGATCTTTTTTTCAGAATTAAAAAAAAAAGTAATGAGGGTGCCAGCGGTTTGCATCATGGTGCTGCTCACTTAGGACCAGCCTGAAAGCAGCAATCTCGTTTCATGTCTGGAGTCTAACCAGTAGTTTAGCTTGGCCAGTTGAGCCAAAACCTTGAAGCAAGGGGTGGAGTACTATGAAAACAGTTAAATTTAATCTCTGGAGTTCCAACATCTTCATGTTCCTGTGGATCAGAATTAAAGTGTGCTTTGAAATAAATTCCAACATGAACAAAGAGAATAAATGAACATTGGACTGAATGGTGTTATTTTTAGAAAGTGGCTTTTTCTTCCTGTTGTCTCCTTGTGGATTTCAGTGGGTAAAGCAATGACAGAAACCTTGTATGTTGTCATGGGATGTAATCACTTCTACATGTCCCACTTCTTCTAATATGTTTTGATGCTCTGAGAATAATCCTAGATGTGGTATATGAATAAAGAATAAAGTCCTAGGTTGGATGATAGTATCTTAATTCTAAGATAGATTGTTTAACTCTATCTAGACTGACATCAAATTGGGAAAGAGCTAGAACTGTCTTTTTAGTTATATATTCTATATTAAAAAGAGATTCCCCCCTTTTCTTTAAGGGCTCAATTCATGATGTGATCATATAGTATAGTTACGTACAATAGTTCAATTTATATAGAGATATCACTTTATGTAATGAGGTTAATCAAAGAAAGAAACGATTCAGTTACACTTTAAAGAATCAGATCAACTAATATTCATGAAGAACATTTTAAAAGATAGTGGAATAAAAGAATCTGCTAAGACTCTTGGAAATTCACTCATTCATTCATCCATCCATCCATCCATCCATCCATCCATCCATATACTTATTCAAAAGTATTTCAACGGACCTGTACTAAGTACAGAATGTAGGTAGGGGAAGAGCTAATGTACAAATTATGTAAGTAAAATAGACTGCTTGTTAGATGATGTTGATTAATTTGGAGGAAAATAAATGTGAGGAGGAAAATAGAAAGTCAAGGAATATGTTGTAATTTTTAAAGGGATTGCCAGGGAAGGTGTGAAGGTGCCAACTGAGCAAACATCTAAAGAAGGGGAAGACATATTTAAGTGAAGTTGTTGAGGAGGAATTAACATTTGTAAATCTGAATTACAGGGAAGAGGCCTGGGCTGGAGATAGCTCACACAAATATGTTTGGAGAAACTTATTAGAGTATACTCTGTTTTTAAGAATTTCATATTTATTTACAGAGGATACTGGAACTCTAGACCAGCAATACAAAATTTTCAGTTTATTCTGAAGCTCTTTCTCTGCCAGTCTCTATTTGTTCTACAAGCAGTTCCAGTAATTTAGCCAAGGGCTTTGATCACAGGCCATTCAGACATATGGGGGTAAGTGTGCCCACAGGTATTAAGTGTATGATTGTGTTGTGGCTTGAGGTGAAGTCTACATTTTGCAGTCTTAGAAACACTGTGTTGTGCTCTGGTCCCCCTCAAATGGCAGGAACCTTAAGCAGGGCATGTGATTAACCTGCTACTTCTGAATCTCCATATACAAAAATAAAAGGATTAGACTAAATGGCTTTTAAAAAGACACTTTTGTTCTCACATTCCATGATTATATGACATTAACCTTGATTCCTATGTGGAACATTTGCCTACTTCAGCACATTTTAAATTGCGAACATATTGCCTAATTCAGCAGATTTTCCACACAGAATTTTCTTTGCTCTTGTTAGTAATTGTTCTTCTTCGTGTGCTTTACTCACAGGTCTTCTCTCATTGAGAAAAGTTATTTACAAATTTGACTCTGGACTGAGGGAAGAAAGAATGCCATATGAGATAACCTTAGAATATTTCATAAGGTGCTTATGGGATTTTCTGTTTTGTTCTCCATGACACTTAAAGCAGAATTAATACAAATCTAACCTATTTTTGGATCCTAGACAATCATTAAATTTAGCGAGATTTTAGGCTTTTGATGTCTTGAAAAGAAGTGTTTATCTTCTGGCTCATTCTAGTCTTTCTCATCGTTGAAGCAGCCATCACGCTGCCAACTCCTTACAAGACTGTCATCTCTCTGCTTTGTCTATTTCTCTGATGCCTCATCACTTTTCAAGTTGACTTTTCTGTCATTCAAAAGTAAGGATCTGTACACTTGCTTTGCTTCAGAAGTGTTGTTGGTTTTATTGGTTTCTGGTTATTGCTTTTCTTTGAAGTGGTGTCATTAATAAATCCACTGAACAATGTGATGCTTCCCTCTCTAAAAAGTAGCACCCATCACCAATTGAATCAGGAGAAGCAAAGTTTAGGAAAACATAACCGACTCAATTAGTATTACAGTAGCCAGCCACATGATTTAAAGCCACTCAGGAAGTTTATATTCCAGGAAGGGTTGAGAACAAAAACGAAATGTCTCTTAAAACATTAATGAAAGCAGGAGGCTCACATAACAGGTTGGCACATAGTGAGTGCTCAGTAAGTACTAGTTGATTGAAATATATAACACTTTATGTGTGTGTGTGTGTGTATATATATATATATATATATAATATATATATATGTATATATAAAATATATATATATGTATATATTTTAGTCCACTCTCTGATAAAAAGTGCCAGGGAAAACTTGTAAGAAATTATGTATATAGCTTGTGACTGTGTTTCGGTAGAAGGGTGTGATTATCATTTATTTAAAACTTTGTGTTCATGTAGCAGTTGTGGTGGTGGCTACCGGAACCCGTTTCCTCCAGAATAAACTCCTGAGATGTGGAGCAAATCAGGTGAACTCTCAAAACCTGGCAAACTGAGACAGAGAGGTGGAGACACTTCAGCTCTAAGGCTATAAATCAATCTCTTTGTTTGGATTTTGCGACCCAAACAGACCTGAAACAAGAAGAATAAGAACAAGAACGAGAACATTGCAGAATCACTGTGTTGGGGGCAGAAATAGGAGCAAACCATAAGGAGAGAATACTCTGAGACACGAAGGCACCATAAGGTGATGATAATGATGACAAAAATAAGAACTGGTATTTGCTAACTTCTTATTATATACCAGGCACTGATTTAAGCACTTCCCATCGATTATTTCATTTAATCCTCACAATGAATTTATTAGGAAGTTACCATCATTTTCCTCTTTTTCTTTCTTTTATTTGTTGGAAAGGGATTTGTATGAGGTGGTGACACCTGATATAATAGCCTGGTGATAGCAGAGAATCAGGGAGTGGGAGAAGAGAAGGAAGGATAAGCCTAGATATATGTCTGTTTCCCTTTTTTCAATCAAGTTGAAAAATATAAAAAACTTTCCCCACGGTCACATAGCAAAGAAGTGGTAGAGTTGGGAGAATACAGGTAGTGTGATTACAGAACCTACATGCACATCCAGTACGGTGAAATTTATGACATAAGGAAGAGCTCTGAAAAACTAAAAAGGAAAAAAAAAGCGAGAGTGGAATTCATTGTTATGAATTAACACTTTCATTGGAGGCAATAAAGAAGGAGTTGATAATGTTAAAACTTTGAATCAGTGATTGGAGGGCCCCTTGAAACTATTACCACAAAACAAAAAGATGCAATACGAAGGGGACTTGAGGATTGATGCCGAGGGCAGATGGTAGACATCTAGCCTGACAGTTTGATGTACTTCTGAAGAACAAATCACGAATGTGGCCGAATATAATGAAAGATATGCTTGAAGCAGACTTTTTTGTTTAAGTGTAAAAATACCTAGAGACGCAAATCAAAAGGACCACTGAATTCCAGGAAAAACAGTCACTGAAGACAGACCGCGTCCCACGTTTGCAACATTGTGAGGTGGCACAGAATTAAAAAATAAATAAAAAGCTCCTACAAGCACCTTGATATAAAATTCAGGCTGACAACAAAATTTACCACTCCCAGCAGTGAATATCAGAGAGCCATGGGAACAATCTCTACGGAGTCAGTCGTGTGCGAAGGCAACAGAGAAACACTCTCAGATACTCAGAGGCTCAAAAAATATAATAGCTGTACCCTTTTGAAAAATTCCTTGAAGACATACGTCAGGAAACTAGACATCTGTAGGCTGTCCCCAGGGAATGCAGCACTGAAACGTGTCTAATCACCCTGTAGAATGGGTGGGTGTTCCACGGGCCATAGGTCACATGCCTGACGGATGTCTGGAGCCAAGTTAGCTTTGGCCACTAAGCTTGGAAGAAAATATTCTTCTTTTGAAATATTTGCTATTCCCCCTTCTGTGCTTTGTATTTTTTTCTTCTTCTTCTAACTGAATTGGAGCTTTTACCGGAGTTTCCTTCAACCTTGCAATTTCTTCAAACCATTTGGATGCTGACATCTCAAATAACAGTGAGATTCCCAATAGTTAACTTCATAGTAACTTTCTCAAAGGTAATTTCTCCAAAGTCATTGGAATTGCTCCACTTTCAGCAGAAATCTTTCCTTTCAGTGATATTTACATAACATAAAAATTTGCTGTTTCACGCAGAAATATTTTTCAAGCGGGCTAGTTTTTATTCCTTTCCCTAAAATACTTATGTAAAGAATTTATCATTTTAACCAACTGTGCCAGTGTATCTGCTTTTCAGAGAAATGCCAAGAAGGATTTGTGAAAAACGATGGACTGTCATTTCAATCCTACTTTATATCCCCAAAGTTTGTAAAGCATAATGACTGGGTGGAGGGTAGCAGCAGAGAAAGCCAAACATTTCTTAGACCTTTATGTAGATCTGGAGTGCACTGAAACTCTATAGGATTAAATGTAGCAAATTCTGGAATAAAAGCAACCGCATTTTCTGCATATTTTTCAATAATATCTCAGTTTCTATTATTTCCATGAACTCTTTCTCTATTTTCTTTCCTTAGCCTATCTTTGCCATGAATAGCTTTTCCCTCCTTCTTATGTGTCCTGAAGGAAGTGTCTGGTTTTGTACTTCACTGTTAAATGTTAAATTTCTTCTCTGTGGTATTTCTCTTGACCTCACATCTTCTTTCCTTCTCTCCCCAAGTACGATCCCAAGTACAAGCAGCTAACAGAAACGCTACAATAGTTATTTGATGCTTTTAATAAGGCCACCGTCAAACAATCCCAAGACAATTAATTTATGATGCTATGCAATTTGTTTACACATGTGCCAAAAGGCAAAACTGAAGTAACATATGAAGGCCTTTTTGAAAAACTGGAAGTGTTTATTTATTTATTTATTTATTAAAGATTTTATTTATTTATTTTGACAGAGAGAGAGAGACAGCGAGAGAGGGAACCCAAGCAGGGGGAGTGGCAGAGGGAGAAGCAGGCTTCCCGCCGAGCAGGGAGTCTGATGTGGGGCTCGAACCCAGGACCCTGGGACCATGACCTGAGCGGAAGGCAGACGCTCAACGACTGAGCCGCCCAGGCGCCCCGGAAGTATTTATTTTTAAATACTTGCTTTATTGTCCATGAAAGTAATAAATTGATGCCAGTTGATTCTGGGTTTTTTTTTTTTTAGACCAAAACCTAAATATTATTACTAGTTGTAGAAATCCTATGATTTGTGTAGCCTGGGGACTTGAAATTGATATTGAGGTTATTTGCTTTTAAGAGAAGAATAGCATAGGGGCTAAATTCATAGCCTTGGGAGCCAGACTGCCTGGGTTTGAGTCAATCCTTTCCCTCCTGCTTTCTGCCTGTGTAAGCATTAATTTACTATCTGCGTGATTTTCTCAGCTGTAAAATGAAGATAATAATAGTATCTATTTTATGGTCAATTAAAGTAACACATTTAGAAGTGTTCTTGGCACATGTTATATGTGTTCAATATTATTAACCTCTAAGTTATTATTTTTAGAATCTGGATTTCCCTAGAAGACCCCTCAGCCTACATACAGATGTATAGAATGGGATACCTAGTGGATGTTTCTTTCATAAGAATGAGGTGAAAAATTAAATTTTCTATGCGGAATATGTATCTTTTTAATAATTTCTGCACTGCTTTTCTTTTTCCTTTTCTGATCGCACTATACTTCATTTGGAAGTATCTGGAAACTTAGCAAATATGTGTTTTCTTACTAAAGTCTTTTTTAAAGTTAAGGTAATAACAATTATTTACTTAAGGATAGAGACTATTTTCACCTACAAGATCTAGCAAAGTGGAAAAGAAAAAGAGAGGAAATAGAAAGAGAAATTTGGAAAAAAATGGAGGCGGGTCTTAAAGAAAACAGATCTGAAAATTTCTCCATCAGTGGTTCCTTCTTTGTTCATTCAACCAATACTTTTTATTTTTATTTATTTATTTATTTATTTATTTATTTTTAACTATTTTATTTATTTATTTGTTGGAGAGAGAGAGGAGAGGACAGGCAGGGGGAACGGCAGGCAGAGGCCGAGGGAGAAGCAGGCTTTCCGTCGAGCAGGGGCTCAATGCGGGGCTCGATCCCAGGACCCTGGGATCATGACCTGAGCCGAAGGCAGATGCTTAACGACTGAGCCACCCAGGCGCCCCTCAACCAATACTTTTTAAAACACTGTTTAAGAAATGAACTATAAACACTACTTCCTGTCCTCAAGGTGTCTTTTGCTGAATAACAACTCCTTGTGGTAAATGTTGCTGTGACATCTAGCACACTCTATCAAAATAAGTCTTGCTAAAGACAGAATTAGAGCTGGAATTCTGGTTTAGTCCAGAGAATTTCTTCAGACTGGGACTTTATGAAATCTCCAGCAGAAGTTGTTGAGAGTGATGAAACCCAAAGTCTACATTAAAAATGACATAAACTTTAATGCCATCGTAATAGCTAATACTTTATCATAATAGCTAAATACTTATTAATTATTGCTTGCTAACAACAGTTGCATGCATTTTGTTCATTTACAGGTATTTAAATAGAAGCTCAGAAAGGAGAAGGAGGTTGTCTGGGGTTACTTGGTCAGTCAGTGGCCTCAGAGAGGTCTTACATGACCATCATATCTAAAGCACATCCCAATCAGGCCCATCCCTCCATGACACTTTGTCTGCTCTGTACCCTTCAGTTGAAATTTTCATTTATTTATTCATTTGCTTATTTGCTTTTATATTCCTAACACTCCGTTGTATATCACAAAAAAGCAGTACAGTGCCTGGTACCTAAAAAGCTGAATTTTATTAAATGAATACATGTTTAATACTACTCCATATAATCCTTAAAATAATCCCATACAACAATAATTATTTTAATATTATCTTCTTTTTACAAATAGGGAAATAGAAACAGTGAGTGAAAACAGAAGACCCAAAGACCTAGAATTAAACTTCGGATTCAAAGTTAGTTTTATTTTTACCCAAAGCCCACGCACTTTCTTACACCCACACTAATAGGATCTCCCCAGAACACCTTTGAATACAATACTAGCAAATAAGGAAGATAAAACCACATAAAACTAATTAAGAATTAGTTAAGACATTGAAAGAGCAGAAAGGAACGGATACTGTTTAAAAAGTGTCATTTCTGTTTGGGTGTCAGATCAGTCTTGTTTCTTGGGATGTGTCAAAACCAGTAATCGATGCCATCTTGTGATTTATGCTCCTTGTTTTAAAATAGAGTGTAGGAATAGAAAATTTGAGGTATAGTAAGACTAACAGATTAGGAAACGATTCCTATTGAAAAGATAGTTTTTTACTCACAGTTTCCAAGAAGCATGCCATTCCAGTGAGGGCTGCATGAGGAAGTGTTGGTGTTGGTTACGGGGCAGAGGGAAGGGGAGAGCTGTGGGCAAGAATCTTTATTGTGGTTCTGTGGGAAGAATGGCAAGGCAGAGTAAGCAGGTTTAGGACTGGATAATTTGAATAATTTCAATACACTTTAGACTACGGGGCCTGTCCCTAGTTGTCTGGTACATGGCCCTGGTGATTAGGGAAGATGTATAATGACCCAGAGTGTGAGAGCAAGATGGTTTAGGTGTGTACTCCTGATTGATTTGCATTTGAAAAACACATTCCTGGGCAAGTAGTTTACTATCTCTAGGAATTAGCTAAACCTGGGAGGGACAGTCCCTCTAGGGTCAGCAAGGCCCCAAATGTCAAAGTGTCAGAATACAGAGAATAGATAGGGTTAATGCAATCCTCAACTGTGCTTCTGAGAGACTGATTATCGAAAAACTGCTGAAATCACATTTCTCATCTACCTGGGTTTGCCTGTTACCTTGAAACAAATGACAGATTTATATTCAACCAATTGCCTCTTAGCCATTTCATATAATTTGCATTATATAGAATCAAGGCAATTGTATGTGGTGTATTTTCTATGTTGTCTTTTTGTAAACTTTCTTTAACTTCTTGGTCTTTATCTTCTAGGAGAAGATATCTATCTATCATCTATCTATCTATCTATCTATCTATCATCTATCTATCTAATCTATCTATCTATCTAATATAGATATAGACATTTTAGAATAACAAAACTGTTCTCAACTGGGGCAGCTCTGTTCCCCAAGGGGACACCTGGCAGTATCTGGACACCTTTCTGGTTTTCACAGCAGGAGGGGAATACTAGTGGCATCTAGTGGGTGGAGACCAAGGGTACTGCTAAACATCCTACAATGCCCAGAATAACCCCAACAACAAATAATCTTACTCAAAATGTCAGTAGTGCTGAGGCTGAGAAACCGTGTTATAATATAGTGATTCTGAATTCACATTCTATTTTCTCACCTTCTCAACCGAATAGACAGAGATTTGGAAACTCTTTCTGTTATACCAATAGAGAATATAGCATAAACTTGAGAAATGAATCCTGATTCTGATTTTTCCCTGGCTGTTCACATCCTTCCTGCTCCTTGCCTGATTTTAGAGACAGAAATCAACCCTATGTAACTGCATTTCCTTTATCTAGAACTCAGATTACTATTTGTCAAGTGTGGGTTATAACTGCTAGATTACTTAGAAAAAGCCTTTAAATTTGTTTATATACCTGTTGAAAAAGAATGAGAAAAAGTGGATGGAAGAGGTCATTCTTTGGAAATATTAACCTATTCAACACTCAATGAATGAATCTTTGCTGAGTGAGAACTTAGTCTGATAAACTCATTGCATCGAGAAGTGTGGATGTTATTTATTTTACCCGAAGCTTTCTTTTCAGTAACATTCAGGCTGGATTAAAAGGTGGCATCATTAGTGTTGTTCTCTAGTCTCTTTCTATAGGACATTCAAAAAGAGGTTAAAAAGTAAAACCCAGAGATCAATAAGAAAAAGAAAAAAATAATGTCAATAGAGGAAAAGCGGGACTCCTGAAAGAGAATGGACCCCAGAGTTTGGAAACTCCAGCAAAACAGAACATCAACTGTATAGGTCTATATCTTCCAGATGACACCTGTAAGCCTAGTGATCATAGTGCCCAGCTGTGACACTGAAAGTTTTTCAATCCAGAGCACTGAAGAATTTTTTGTTTCTGATAGGCCTGCGTCTCCAAATTTACAAAGCAAAGGCAATGAAAAAATTATGTGTGTGTGTTCGTATGTGTGTGTATAATTTTATAATATGGGCTATTTTGAAAAGCCGTATAAACTTGTATAAAAAGTATAAATCAGGGGTGCCTGGGTGGTTCAGTTGATTATGTGTCTGCCTTCGGCTCCCAGCATCCTGGGATGGAGTAACCGAGTACCCGAGTGCCGCATCCCGGCATCAGGCTCCTTGCTCAGCGGGGAGCCTGCTTCTCCCTCTGCCTACTGCTCACTCCCGCTGTTTGTGCTCTCTCTCTGACAAACACATAAAATCTTAAAAAAAGTGTAAATCATTTGAATGTTTCAGTTCTTACATTTATAAAATAATATAAATCCTGACATATTTGAACATTTTTATAAGTGGATTATATGGATACATATGCAGATTTGTTCCACACATGGATTCACCGTGATGAAAATAATACAGATCATATTTATAAAAGAAAGCAGTGATTTTTACAGCAGGAGGGCTTTTCAGACACAGATTGCGGGGCCCCACCCCCAGATTTTCTGATTCAGTAGGTCTGGGGTGGGACCTGAGAATTCACATTCCAAACAAGATGTTGCTGAAACAGCTGGTGCAAGACCCCACTTTGCAAACCAGTGGGTGGTAAATTTAGCGATTCCCCCTCCGTGAGGTTATCTTACCACAACCCTGGCCAACATGTATTAATATTCTCATTTTATACAGTGGACACCGAGGCTCAGAGGATTAAGTAGGTTACCCAAGCTCACCTGAATGATGTGACAAGCAAGAACAAAAGAGAATTCTCTTCTGATACCAGTTTTCTGGTATTCCTTCTTTGATAGATGGGGTTATTCTAGCACTCTATTTGATCATGCTTTATTTTGGAAGGAGGAGTTTTGCTCTGTTGTATTATTTCCTCCACTATTTACAGTAGGTGCTATATTTGTGTTTGATCTCGGCGGTTTCATTATTTCTTCATTCATGAATGAGATGTTGTCTATGAATTGCATACAAGTCTTAAATATATAATAATACACAGAATTCAAGTTTTGGAGAGGGTATGGATGATATTTTTATTACTTATTTTAGACACAGTGGCATTTGGCCTTGTGTCACATGTTCAATTAGTACTACACTCTCTTTATTACTAGCTATGGACTTGGATTTCAGAGGTTGAAGCAAAAGAAATTTGGAGATTGGAAGTGAATTGACTTTTATCTAATGTTATTGAAATAAGCTGGACACTTATTAAACTCATTATTTCACTTGTTTTCTATAAGGAGGACAGAGGGAAATTAAGACTATTGTAGAGTGTGGATATGCAGGCAAATTAAAGCATTCTTCATGAAGAATGAATGCCTTAATGAATGAAGGAGAATTTTAGGATTTTTAATATGCTAGGGTATTATACTTCAGATTCAAATTAGGTAGTAATGGATCCATGCCTTCTGTAATACCACCTTATGAGACAAAATTATGCCAGTTGATGAATTCCATTTTTAGAGTTTGGGAGCTCTACATTTTTCAAGTCTATAAAGTTTTTTTAAAAATTATATATATATATATATATACACACACACACACATATATATATACATATGTATTATGTGTAATATATATATATATATATATATATATATATATATATATATATATATATTCAGATTTATTTCCAGGCACTCTGCCTACTTTTGTTCTGGTCTTTCCATTTTTTTTTCTTTTTCCCTCCTTCATTGCTCAAGTCCAACACAAACGGTTCCCTTTCAACACACAGTTCTGCTCATAATTTAAGATGGAAATAAGGCTAGAAAGGCATTTTCTCATGCTATTTCTAGGACACCTCAAACTCAGCTTTGCCTGTAGGCCAATTCCTATGGAAAACCCAACCAAAAGCTTCTGGAAAAACCTAACCAGTGTCTTCAGCAAAAGAAGTTTTAGATTCCATGGCCCATTTACCATCTTCCCCAGTGAATAACAAATTGGTTGGACTGTATTGCCATTACAAGACTATCATAGCAGCAAATTTTATGGAATAACTCAACCATAATTACAAAGAAAAACCAACATAGCAATAAAGCAATTTTAAAGAGTATTTCTCATTTAGACCAAATTTTCTATTCTCGGAAAATGGTCATCCTAAACCCAAGAAGGGTCAGCATGCAGGAGGCAAACAACAGCCTGCTGATGTGTTCTTTAAAAAGCACCTCTCTTCACATGAGGCCTGAATTTTAGGCTGTAAAAATGCATCCTCAAATTTTATGAGAACAAAGGGTTTCTAGAGTAGTGAGGGTGTAGAATGTGTTCTCACAAGAGGATCTTCCTGGACTATAAATGTATGATTGCTCTTTATATGCAAGGTCTCTGGTTACCTTGCAAAGGTTTGTAGTTTGAACATAAATGCTGAGAGCACAGGGCTCACCATCAAAGCTGAATGTTAGTTTCCAAACAGCTTAATTTGCCCTCCTTTTGGTCTGATGGGGCAGTGAGTACATTGGCCTCCTTTTTTTTTTTCATCGTTGGCATGTCCAAAGTTCAAGACCAGTTGCTTAAAAAAATAATCACTTTTTAAATGTCTTTAACCACTTTTCCTCTTTATTATTCCAATAACATTTTATGAAGCACCTCCTTTGTGTACATTTCACTTTGTTACAATTTTTCATCATACCACTGAAGCTCAAAGTTGAAATTTCTTTGTCTCCATTAACTTTAAAATAAATTCACAATGTCTTCTTGATGCAATAGTCATTGGTTGTTTTGACTTGGTACATCATCATATATTAAAAAATGTTATATCCATTTAAAAAAAAGTCTGCATTTTCCTAAGTTCTACCACAGAACTATGGTAGAGAGGTAAAGGTGAATATTTTGTCCTTGCAGTATGAAAAACTAAACTAGACTCAAGGCTTTCCTACGTGCTCTTCTGGGGCTTTGTTATTATTACCTGGACTTCTGCAAGGAAGAAAGCAAAGGTCCATCTTGAGTTGGGACCTATACTCTTTGTCCCAATCTCCAAACTTCTTCTGGCATTGAGGGCTCCAGGGTAGAAAAGTGGAACAAGCAATGTGGCTTGGTGGTTAAGGGCATGGGTTACAGTGCCAGATAGAACATTGGTTCAAATCCATGTTCTTTTGCTCCTTAGTTAAATGACCCTTGGAATCTTATTTACCCTCAGTTGCTTTATTTTTTTCTCCAAAGATTTTATTTATTACTTAGAGAGAGAGAGCAAGCATGAGTGGGCGCAGGGGCAGAGGGAGAGGAAGAAAGAGAATTTCAAGTAGACTCAACATTGGGTGGGGGCCTGATGTGGGACTTGATTTCAGGACTGTGAGATCATGACCTGAACTGAAACCGAGTCAGATGCCCAGGTGCCCCATCAGTTGCTTTATTTTTTTAAAAATGGGATTATACTGGGGCTCCTGGGTGGCTCAGTCGGTTAAGCATCTGCCTTCGGCTCAAGTCATGATTTCAGGGTCCTGGGATTGAGCCCTGCGTTGGGCTCCCTGCTCAGTGGGGAGCCTGCTTTTCCCTTTCCTCACCACTCATGCTCTTTCTTGCTATCTCTGTCTCTTTCTCTCTCTCTGTCTCTCAAATAAATAAAAGATAAAATCTTTAAAAAATGGCATTATTTAATTTCCTATTCAAAGTATTCTTTTGAATATCAAACAAGCAAATATGGATAAAACATCAGGCATAATAACTGGCATAGAGCAAGCACTTGATATAGAATAGTTCTCGGTCATGTATAAGTTACCTGATTCAGTGGCAGTATTGTTTTAATTTATATTATTAACATCTGTTGTGGTCAGAACCATTCTAGCACTACCCTATTTCTTCCTTTCTATATTTATTTCTCCAGGCTTCTGATGTATTTCTTCCATGACTCAATTTGACAAGTAACTAATTTGATGATGGCTAGGGAAAAAGGCAGTTTCTAAGTCCTCCCAGAATACATGGCTCTTCTGCAGACTTGGTTCCTACTTTGTTTTCAAGGGACGCTAAAGGGAAAGCTGGGCTTTGACAACCAAGTATGAAAAGTTTAGGAGACGGATTAGCTTCAGTGCATTCATATTAATATGTAAATGATACTGCTTCTTCTCTCACTGTGTAAACTCCATCTATATAGAAATCATTGAGCAGTCCTCCAAATTTGTTGACCTAGCTATTTTTTGGGCAGAGGCCTGCACTTTGCTCAATTTAGGGGATACTTAGTTTGCAGGCTAGAGGAAAATTTCAGGGCATAACATATTAAAGGAACTTTGCCATTATCCTGAGCCAGGGTCCCATAAATTTCTGGACACTCCATGAGGGGGAAAATGGGGCAGACTGGTGATTGGGAAAGTGGAGAGATGTTTTTCTGGTTCTCCTCAAACCTCTCTGACTCTTAGGGCCCCTTTTGTCTCTTTGCACATTCAGTGCTGAGATTTCCAGGGTTCCTTCCTTACACTAGTGCTCTTCTCACCACACACACTCTTGACCGATCTTGTCGACTCTTGGGGTCTCGATAACCACTTGTATCTCCCTCACACACATTACCCTGACACTCATATTCTTAGTTCTGGCTGCTGGCTGGGTATTTTCTTCTATGAATTTTGTGGGCTCTTCAATTTCAGTGCATGTCAAAGTAAAACCTTGGTGGGATCAACCAGCTCTTCTCCCTGTCTTTGTCAGAATCTCTTACTGTCCACCTTGTACCCACCTTAGAAATCTGGGAGTCATCTGTGGGTCCTTCTTTCCCTTCAGCACCTATACCCACTAGAATCTGACAGTTTTCCTTCTGATTCATTTCTTGAATCTATCTCTTCCAACCTGTATCCTCGTTCAGTGCATGTTGTTGTTATTATTATTGTTATTAATTAATTTTTGCAATTTTGGCAGTAGACTTCTGGCTAGATCTATCTTCCATACAGCTACCAGGGTGGTGGGTCTGAAATGTAAATCTGACCATGTTTCTCCCAGCCATGAGATAGAGTTCAAACCTTTAAGGTGACATAAAAAGGCTTTCATGACCTGGCAGTGACTGGACACTCACCATTCACACTTGATGCTCCCGCCATATGGAGAGGCGGATGGATCCCTGCAGACCGCAGATGACCTCTTTCTTTGTGTCCTTTTCTGTTTTGTTTTTGAATTGTTTTCTTAGCCTTTTAAGCTGTTCCTTACTTTTCTACCTGCTGACCTCCTATACATTCTCCAAATATTAGATGAGATCATTTCTCCCCAAAGGCCTCATTGAATTGATTTCCCATTTAGGTTGGATTGCCATTTGTTGTCATTTGGGTTCTCCAGAAGCAGACCCTGAGAGGAGAATTCATGTGAAAATGTTAAGAAAACTTCCCAGGAATTACCAACAGGGTAGTGGGGAAGTTAGACCAGGAAGGGAAAGGAAGCAGACAGAAAAAGCTGTGCTATCACCCAAAGTCCTACCTAAGGGAACCTTTGGCTCAGGCTCATAGGGGTGCTCTGAAAAGAGCATAGGTCACACCTCAGAGTTGTCTTGATTGGTGTGAGGGAGAAGGAGTAAACATAGTTTTGCATTTTTCAGCCATTGTTAAGGTTCTCCTCCAGGAGAATGTAAATTCTCAGGTATTTTAAGCACTATGTGTAAATAACCAAGCCAGGGTTGCCTATTTTGAGTAAAAGCACATTCCAAGAGACTATGCATAAAAACGGAAAAGGGATTGAGGAGTAGAGATGGAGCATCTGCTCTTGGATTCCATTCTGATGGTCTCACGAGATCATCCTAACCAAACAGTGAGGTTTCTTTAGCTTGCTGCAGCAAGGGTAATGCACTGCAGAGGAACTTCAGGGCATCTCAATAAGACAGGGTGGGGAGGGCTTTTCACAGGGTCAGGCTTGTGCTGTAGGATTCTCCTGAGGGATCAGGGAAGTGGCCATCAGCTTTCTATTGATGATGTCAAAGGGTGGGGCAGCGTAGCAGCTGCGTATCTCCATGATCTTTGTGCAGGAGGCAAGAAGAGTGAAGCGGGGCTGTGGATGTCATTGGGGGAAGCAACAGTTGACTCAGAAGAAGGTGTTAGTCATTGTGCAGCTACCATGTGGCATTGGAGATGTCTCTGTAGAAATATTGTTCTCTGTTGGCCTTGTTCATGTCTAATTGGAAATACTATTGATATTCCATTAGGAAACATCATAGTTCAGTTACTAGTGGGGCTGACTTTCACTTTCTCACTAATCATGACCATCATGAGTTAGTCCATAAATCCTACCATATAGGGAAGATTGATCAAGTAACATATTACTTACTTTCAGGGGTTTATGGTTTAAAATAATTTCCCCTAAAACAGAGATACAGACAAGCTTACAATATATCACAGTTGCTTTGTTGATATAGCTACAATGCTCCAGTTTGTATTAGAGGTACCATCAAGAGATTTTGGGCAGAGGGTTGGGATTGACAATCTTTTTGATGCAACAGCCTGGTACTCACTTAATGCGCAACTGTGCTTTCTTGGAGCTTGGGGAGGGTGGGGGTTGGTGCAAACCAAATGTTTCTTCTTTTAAGATGGGCCAGATTTCCAAAGTGACTCTTACTTTCTCAATGAAATTCAGTGGAGCTACCCTACCACCCAGCAATTGCACTACTGGGTATTTACCCCAAAGATACAAATGTAGCGATCTGAAGAGGTACGTGTACCCCAATATTTATAGCAGCAATGTCCACAATAGCCAAACTATGGAAAGAGCCAAGATGTCCATCAACAGATGAATGGATAAAGAAGATGTGGTGTATATATACAACGGATTATTATGCAGCCATCAAAAAACCCCGAAATCTTGCCATTTGCAATGACATGGGTGGAACTAGAGGGTATTATGCTAAGCAAAATAAGTCAATCAGAGAAAGACAAGTATCATATGACTTCACTGATATGAGGAATTCTTAATCTCAGGAAACAAACTGAGGGTTGCTGGAGTGGTGGGGGTGGGAGGGATGGGGTGGCTGGGTGATAGACATTGGGGAGGGTATGTGCTATGGTGAGCTCTGTGAACTGTGTAAGACTGATGAATCACAGACGGGTACCTCTGAAACAAACAATACATTATATGTTAAAAAAAATAGTAGGAAGGGAAAAACGAAGGGAGGGAATCGGAGGGGGAGACAAACCATGAGAGACTATGGACTCTGAGAAAGACTATGGACAAACTGAGGGTTCTAGAGGGGAGGGGGTGATAGGTATTAAGGAGGGCATGTATTGCATGGAACACTGGGTGTACACAAACAATGAATCATGGAACACTACATCGGAAACTAATGATGTGCTGTGTGGTGACTAACATAACATAATAAAATTAAATTAAAAAAATACCATAAAGAAAAAAACAAAAGAAACTCAATGATCAGTCAAGGTCCCTGCACAAAACAGATGGCACAGTCAAATTGGGTAATTTCAAGAGAGTGTAATAAAGGGGTCATTTAAAAAGATGTGGGGAGGGTCCAGGGAAGCCACATAGGTAATCTCGGACACAGCAGACTGAGTAGGAAGGGCAACCTAATAGGAAAGTGCGCTTCATTCAAGGGATTCTCTAAGGTGGGTAGATCCTCCTCTGAAGGACCCAGGAGATAAGTGCCTAGACTTCATTCTCCACCATTGTACTGGTGTTCCACTGACTGACACATTGGGAAGGCAGCAAACAGGGAGCTCTTTGATATAGTCCATTAAAATCAGGCTCCTGGGACACAGAATAGGATTAGGGTGGAAAGTGAATCTGAAGGGGCAGATGGAAGGAGTCTGGCACAGCTCATCGAGAAGTCTCTGAATTTGTTGTCATGTGAATTGTCATATTATGTCAACACAGAAGAATATGAACCAGATTAACTCAGGGGAAGGTTTGCAGTGGATAGCAATGTTCTGGGACCTGCTGCATTTGACCATAAACTATTCTTCTGAAGATTACTGAAATGGTTTTTCCCAGATTGCAATGTCTCCAATTACAGGTAAAATAATAGACTTTGTAAAAAACAGAAACTTGGATTGCAGTCATCTGTGAAGATAACCTTCCATCAAGTTATCTCTGAAATATTTGTACTTGGATCACTTTACAGTAGTTTATGAATCTGCCAGAGGATTGTTCTGCAGGTAATTCACTTGTATCATGACATGTAGACTTGTTTAAAGTTTTTCTATAAAACTTAATGTGTCTGGGTAGAATTAAGACCCCTATAAAAAGCAAAGAAAGACACTTAGGCATCATGTATAGAATTCAGAGAATGCAGTTTTGAACTGAGAAACAATCTATCCTATTTGGATGGAAAAACAATTGAATAAAAGACACTTAGCAGTTTTCTCATGGGCCAGTTTTACTGTCAAGGTCTCAGAAGTACTTGAGAATAGAGAGAAGGTGTTTGTAGGGAGCAGGATGGGAAATACCTCTGAAATGCTTTTCAGGGAAAGACGAGTGGCAGGTAAATTAGGTGAAGAAAAATCAGAGAGGACACATCTACCTAAAGCAAAGCCGTCCATATTAATACCTACATTATCTCGTTCTTTGTAGAGCAAAAGAGCAAAGATTATAAGAATTAAAATATGGTGATATGATAAATATAAAATGACTCAGGTAAAACGTCTTTCAGGGGAATGGAAGGAATCTCTTTGAAGTTTGAATAGGTACAGTTCTTGAATTTTTATGAAATGGTTGAGGTTAAATTAGTACATGTGAAAGTACACCTCTAGGGAAAATATGTTTTCCTGATTATAGGTATGAAAGAAAAGATTGAAATGTTTAGTCTAGAGATGCCAAGGATAAAGAGGAAAAATAAATGTGATCAATGTGAGAAAAAATAAGGAAACTGGTAAATATCACTAAGAATTCAATGGTACATTTGGATCTTCTTTTTAGGAATATGTGGCACATGAAATATATTTTGGAGGTATGACCAAAGCATGGAAAACATGTAACAGTTACCCATCTCAGCCCCTGAACATGTGTGTGCCCTAGGGCAAATCTCTGTATCTGTTTGATGCCAGTTCCCTCAACTGGGAAGGACAGAGTAGAGGTAGATTACCTTGAAAGATTTTTTTTTAATGCTAAATACACATTACTCTAAAAAACCTTGATCCTATCACAGACACTAACCCTTATTCGCGTGTTGAATGAGGTGTAACTCACAAGTAGTCAGTTTGTATGTGTACAATTCTTACATGTAGAGCTCAGTGACTTTTTATATGCATCGGTAATCACCATCCAAATCAAGACAGACTATTTCCAGCACCTGAGAAAGTTCCCTTGGGTCCTTTCCCAGTCAATATCCTTTTGCCTAAAGGTAGACACTTAATCTGATATCTACTTCAGTATATTAAATTTTCCTGTTTTTGAACTCCATATACACAGAATCATACAGTATTGATTTATTTTTTATTTTTTAAAAAGATTTATTTATTTATTTTAGAGAGAGAGAGAGAGGGAGAGAGAGCATGCAAGTGGGGGGAGGGGCAGAGGGAGAGGGAGAAAGAGAATCTCAAGCACACTCTCTGCTGAGTGTAGAGCCCGACATGGGGCTCCATCTCATGACCCTGAGATCACGAACTGAGCTGAAATCAAGAGTGGACTGTGACTGAGCCATCCCGGCACCCCAAATCGTACAATATTTAAAACTATTTTTCTTAGCTATTTGTGTTATTCAAAATAAATAATCTTAACTTTAATTGATGTTAATCACCTCCATATGGTGCTATACAACTTTATGTGCTCTCTGTGCTTTATGCAACTAAGGTGGTTAATGTAATTTTATTTAATGTGCCAAAGCTATTCGGGTAATTTTCTTCCAGGTAGGAATATCCTCCTATCTAAACTATCACTGTCTAATTCTCATTCAATTTCAGGATCCAGTTCAAGTCCACTCTCTTTGTGAAGCTTTTTTATAACTATTCCAGTCCACATTACTGCTCTATTTTTTGACCACTGTGTAGTTCTTTGTCCATAATACTTAACATAGACATTAATCATACAGTGCTTCATATTATTTAACTGTTCCACATACTTGTAATGTCTGCTTTCTAAAAAATTGCATGTGCCAATGAAAAGACAGTTTCATTATTATTTTTTAAATCCCAGAATAATGTAAATACCATTGAATAAAAATGGTTGACAGTACACATATGTGTGTTATTCTCTCTGTTATATAATCACCATACAAGAATGTGGGCTCTAGAGTCAGACAGCCTGATTTGAATTGAGGCTACTATTTATAAGCAGTGAGTGGGCTCATGGACAATTTATTAACTAACACATTTAAGCTTTAATTTTACCATCTCTAAAATAGAGGTCATGGCAGAATTTATGCATGCAAAGGTGCTCAGAACTTTTTACTTTGCCTATGATTTTCAATCTTATTATACTCTATTGCAAAACCATTCTTCACATGTGGTTTGATCACATTTCACTAACATTGTTCTGGTCTTAGAATTGAGCTAGTGAATTGTGTTTGAATGCTTGTCCCTCAGAAAGTAATTTCAGAGTGACCCATTGAGATGATCAATTAAAAAAATAACTTTCTTTCCCACTTAGGCCCCATCTGTTGGTTTTAATCCATGCTCCTAGAAGGAATTGCTACTACATTCTGATGTAGCATTTGCCAGGCTCCTGACAGGTACCAGTGCTATGATAAGGTGTGTGTGTGGGAGGGGGTGGGTGGGTGCAGTGTTAGATTTTTAGGAGATGACCTAAGTACTGAGTAACAAGTTAATGGGGATGATATAAAATATCACTATCTGAATATTTAGAGTTCTTTTTTTCTAAAAGTGTTTTTCAGTAAAACCTTTGAAACTAATAAAACTAGAAGTAAAATGTTAGAAAAAATGTCAAATTATATCTTTTTCCAAGTGACTTTCAGCTATGTTTAAACTCAAAGAAATGAGATATTTATTTGTATCCAAAACTTTAGTAATGAGTATATAATTCAGCTGAAAAGTTTCTGGAGGAAAATTAGGCCAAAGTATATTACAAATTAATGAAAAGCTATTCTTTCGAGGATTTTGATTGAAATGAATATATTCTAAAAGTATTAAGATAATTGCATTTTATTTTATTTCATTTTTAAAAAAGATTTCATTTATTTATTTGTCGGAGACAGAGAGTATAAGCAGGGGGAGCAGCAGAGGGAGAGAGAAACATGCTCCCCACTAAGCAGGGAGCCTGATGCAGGACTTGATCCCAGGACCCTGTGATCATGACCTGAGCTGAAGGCAGATGCTTAACCGGCTGAACCACCCAGGTGCTCCAAGACCATTTTAAATTAAGCCTTGAAATGCAGGGGTAAGGAGAAAGACAAGGCATATCACGACACAATGATGTGGTCACAATATGGGGTGCAAATCTGTGCCGTGGATCTTTTCCTGAATCAGCCTCATGCTCAAGTGAGCGTATCATTAAAAAGAACAGTAACAACAAGCAAAACATCAAAAACAACAAAAGAACTTTTCATGGACTCCCAGATGAATATGGCTCTCCTTCCATATTAGAACTAACTGAATTCTGACATAATACTCCCTTCCTCTCCTCTGTTCCAATTCTTTGGTATTTATATAGCAATTTTGGTCATATTTTGGTAATGATGTAGATTTATGGAGGATTATAACAGATGATTCATACAAAATCTTTTTTTTTTTTTTCATTTCTGGAATCCTCTTGGCATGTCTTCCAAAACTCAACCACTAATAGAACATAAATATAGAGTGGCTATGTTTCTATTTCTAGAGAAAAGAGTAGTAACTATAAGTACCGAAGACCAGGGGGTGGTTGGATTTTGGTACTTCCAAATCGGCAAAACATACTTATTTGCAACTTTTTAGGGTCATGTTCATTCTGTGTTTATCTTGGTGCTTTGTAATAACATGGCTGGCCTTTGGCAATTCTGTTTGTATATACGTTCTATATTTCTTCCTTCACATTTTTCCTACTTATTTTTGGAGAGATTCATTTGGGTTCTAGGAACATTCTGGGAAATTTAGGAGTGAGCAGGTGTAGAGAAAATATGTAAAACTTCTAGATGTTGTTTTTGTTAAACCTGCTGACAAAATTTTAACACCTCTTTCTCCAAGACATTTAGTGCTTGCTGTCTAGTATGTTCACTAGATAACATGCTATTAAAATTGCAATTGGACTTCATTTTGATATTCTCAAAATGGAAATAGATCTTTAATTTTTAAGGGAAAGGAGAATCCATCCCAGTATGTGAAACTATACAGAAGAAAAAGACTACATCAACCTGAATATGTAAGTTCAAATTTGTCATTTAAAATTATTTATATTCAATTGCTTATTTTTTTAATCTAAACTTGAGAACAACCAATGCCCAGCTTCCTTCATTCTTGGAAAGGGAAATCAATTCGCCTTTTTTTTTTTTTGAACTGAGATTTATAATCCTTCAACATTTACCAAATCTTTACTGAGGGGACCTGTTAGGTGCCAGATCTTTGTTAAGGCCCAGGGATTCAGTGGTGAGTAGAACAGATACAGATCCTGCTTTGGCCTCCTAGAGCTTACAAAAGACAGTTACACATTTTCTTCATGTCTTCTTTATCTTGCAATGCAATTTATATTCTACTTACATATGACCAGCTTTTCAATTTCAAGAATGCATATATACATTCTTAATTATATCACATAAATGATGACTGATTCATTTGCGTATGTAGTGATTCAATATATTATGCTTAGCTTTTTTTTTTAACTGAGGTAAACTGACATACAATGTTATATTAGCTTCAGGTATACAACATAATGATTTAATATTTGTGTATATTGCAAAATGATCACCACAGTAAGTCTAGTTAACATCCATCACCATCCATAGTTACAATAAGTTTTTCTCTTGTGATGAGAACTTTTAAGATTTACTATCTTAGCAACTTTTTTTTTTAAGATTTTATTTATTTATTTGAGAGAGAGAGAATGAGAGATAGAGAGCACGAGAGGGAAGAGGGTCAGAGGGAGAAGCAGATGCCCCGCTTAGCAGGGAGCCCGATGTGGGGCTCGATCCCAGGACTGCAGGATCATGACATGAGCCGAAGGCAGTCGCCCAACCAACCGAGCCACCCAGGCGCCCTCTTAGCAACTTTCAAATATGCAATACAGTGTTATTAACTGTAGTCACCATGCTGTGCATTACATTCCCATGACTTACTTATTTTATAACTGGAACTTTATTTATTTTTTATTTTTTAATTAAAAAAAGATTTTATGTATTCATTTGAGATAGAGGTAGAGAGCGAGTAAGACAGACAGCATGAGCAGGGGGAGGGGCAAAGGAAGAGGGAGAAGTAGGTTCTCTCCAGTGAGCAGTATGCAGGGCTTGATCCCAGAGTCCCGGGATCATGACCTGAGCTGAAGGCAGAGGCTTAACCTACTGAGCCACCCGGGCGCCCCTATAACTGGAACTTTATACCTTTTGACCACCATCATCCATTTTGCTCCTCCCCTCCCACTTCTGCCAACCACTCTGTTCTCTGTATCTATGAGCTGGTTTGTTGTTTATTTGTTTCCACATATAAATGAGATCATACAGTATTTGTCCTTCCTTTCTCTGGCTGACTTATGTTGCTCAGCATAATGCCCTCAAGATCCATCCATGTTTTTGCAAATGGCAAGATTACCTCCTTTTTATAGCTGAATAATATTCCATTTTATATATCTCACATATATATCTCCCCTCACACCAGTCAGAATGGCTAAAATTAACAAGTCAGAAACAACAGATGTTGGAGAGGATGCAGAGAAAGGGGAACCCTCTTACACAATGGGTGGGAATGCAAGCTGGTGCAGCCAGCTGGAGAACAGTATGGAGGTTCCTCAAAAAGTTAAAAAAATAGACCTACCCTATGACCCAGCAATTGCACTACTAGGTATCTCACATCTTCTTTATCCATTCACCTATCAATGGACATTTATGTTTTTCCATATCTTGGCTATTGTAAATAATGCTGCAGTGAACATGGGGATACATATATCTTTTCAAGTTAGCATTTTCATTTTGTTCAGATAAATACCCACCAACAGGGCACACGAGTTCCCTTTTCTCTATATCCTCAATAATTCTTGTTATTTCTTGTCTTTTTGATGATAGCCATTCTAACAGGAGTAGATATCTTATTGTGGTTTTGATCTGAATTTCCCTGATGAATACTGATGTTGAGTACCTCTTCATGTCTTCTTTGGAAAAATGTCTATTCAGATCCTCTGCCCATTTTTTTTTAATTTTTAAAAGCTTTTTTAAAAAATTTATTTGCAGGAGAGAGAGAGAGAGCACAAGCAGGGGGAGCATCAGGCAGAGGGCTCCCCGCTGAGCAAGGAGCCCAATGCGGGACTCGATCCCAGGACCCTAGGATCACGACCTGACCCAAAGGCAGACGCTTAACTGACTGAGCCATCCAGGCATCCTCCTTTGCCCATTTTTAATTGGATTGTTTCATGCCTAGATTTTATGAAATGCTTCTTTACAGGAAAAAAATCTGTATATTAACTCCCAGTGTTATTGATCATTTACATTTTATTGCTATCAAATAAAGGCACAACTAATTATTAAAGAATGCTGTTTATAAGTGTTCATAAATGAGACAGAATGTTTGTGTATACAAATTGTATTTTAAGCCCACACACTATAATCAAAGGTGGACTCTAAAATGACAATTAATATAGCTGGCATTTACATTTATACAGGACATTTATAGAAGGTACATTTATCTAGTTAAGCACATTTATAACACATGTGGATGCTGGATAATTAAAATACCTCCACATGGGAGTCTACTTTAGAAACTGACATAGGGAAATATTTTAATTTCCATATGCTTTGAGTAATTATGTTTTAATATCTTTTTCTTCTCAGAAGTTGTTATTTCATTTATTTTTAATGAGAATTCAATACATTTAAATTTGTCTTTTTTCCAGATATATTAAAGAACTAGTAGATACTGTAACTCTGAGCTGATGCTTTATTCCCAGCCCAAAAAATGTTTAATCATTTTTGTATAATACGGATTGACTTGGCTTAGGTTAGATGTTATATTCTCTCATTTCCATGTCTCTTATTGAAAAGATGATGAGTGTTGCATTTTATTTTTTTAAAAGAAGTTTTATTTATTTATTTGACAGAAAGAGAGAGAGCACAAGCAGGGAGAGCAGCAGGTAGAGGGAGAGGGAGAAGCAGTTCCTGCAGAGCAGGGAGCCTGATGTGGGGCTCGATCCCAGGACCCTGGGAACATGACCGGAGCCGAAGGCAGTCGCTTAACCAACTGAGCCACCCAGGCACCCTGTGTGTCGCATTTTATGCATATATACTATAGTAGGTTATGTGATGCAACCCCCTTACCCCCGATCCCTCTTCTGAATTACAGAAATTATTCTCTTAGTGGTGGGAGTGCTGTTAGAAGAAGGTCATCAGCTATCAGCACTCTTTGGGATCAGGTTGGATTCCCTGCCCTGAGCAGCCCACATCCAATGGCTGATCAACATACAGTATGAAGGCCCAGTGGTCTCTGAGGGGCTTTCCAACTCCACAGCTCCTTGTAGGGCCGCCTGAGGCTGCTGGGGGCACTGGGATTGCAGTGCAGCTCAACTTCTCTGCTACCTACTTTCTTCCACAGGTGTTGATTCCAAGGGCTTTCCCACGCAAACCTCCATCTCAGAGTATGCTATCTGGGAGACCCAAGGTGTGAAATACGTCCATTGAATACTCAGGAGTCAAATGTCTTGATGACATTTACAATTGACAGTAAATTCTAGCAGCTATTACTACGCTGAAATGTATCCTGATCACTTAATCGATATAAATGTTAATGAAGATAGAGTATCTTGATTTTACTAATAGTTTCTGATGCTTTAAAACAACCAGCTTCTTAATCATGGTTAGCTAGTAATTAATTAAAAGCAGATGAACAATATGGCGAAAAACTGAACGCACCAGAAAAATAAAAAATAAAAAAATCCATAGTAATCACATTTTTCTTTTGTCAAGTCTTAGTACTATTTTGACCTGCAGATTGAGCAGGCTTTGGTCTGATTTTAAACAAAGGAAAAGATGAAACAGACGCTTGTTAATCATGCTGGAACTTCAGAAACAGCTGTTGCTATGGGAGATATTGTCCCAGTATTTCTTTTGAATTTTACATGAGGACATTTACTCCCTCTTTGGCATTGCAAATTACAAGAGTGATTTAGGTAGTTCTAAAACACACAACTCCCCTTCCCTATTTAAATGCACGGCTTTGCTTTTTGGCATCCTTTGGAAGGTAAGGAAAACTCTGTGAACTATAATTGCTCACTGAAAACGTGTTTTATTATTAGTACAATTTCTCAAGAAAGCTGTAAAGAATAGGAACTGTGCTTAGGGAGTTAAAAAAACAATACCATTGTTTCCCTAGCCAGTTTTTCCAGGTGCAGTGTCTGCCCCTCTCAAACAAAATCTATAGTTTCGGCATAGAATAACCCCGGTGCATGTATCAGTGGTCAAACCCAGAGGAGTGGGGGCTCATCCAAGAGAAACAAGATTAAAAATTCTGCAAAAGACAGAAATCTGGACGTGCACCAAGCAACCTTTCATCAGCATGTCTGTCCGGGAAGAAACATTTTCCAGTGGCCTCCCCGTTTTTTCTTTAGAAATGAGCTCAACGGCCGTGTTCCCAGGCACTATAACAAACGGATGGCTTTAGGCACGGAGGAGCATTAATAAATGATGCTGTTCGTTAAAGGTAACTTCGATGCTCTGCCCCCTCAAGTCAAAGTCAAACCCAGCGAAAAGCCAATTCGAGCACAAATTTCTCTTCAGTCCACATGGGGACTCCACGTGATTCCCCTAATGGTGCGGGATTCGGGTCAGGCAGAGAGGGCAGATGTGGCAGGCAGAAAGGAACACTGTTATAGATGCTGACCTCCGCCAGAGAAATGGCAGAATTTCCGGAACTCATTAACTGCTGCCTCTCTCGTTCATTTATATTCCACTTAGGCTCCCTCCAACTCCAGCTGTGGATGCAGAAGCCCCGACGGAGCAGGCCTGGTGCCAGCAGAGGGCGCATCCCCAGCCCGAAGCCAAGGAGGCTTCCTTCCACCTGGCCACAGGAAATGCACGGCTGAGCGTCGGGTTGCAAGGCTTAATCTCCCTCCGACGTTAGGCGGCTTTAGCCGATAAACTGCCCCTATCAGGCAGGTACATTTGGAAGTCAGAGACTTTGAAAACACACAGGGTTCAAGTGTTTTGCACCACGCGGTGTTTACAAGAAAAGGAAAGCCTGGTGAGTCATCCCTCTATTTTTAAATGGTAACTATTAGAAATTTATATGTGCACGTTGCTGCCACTCTATGCATTTAAATGGACCAAACATTAAATATTAATATGTTCAGAGGATGATGTGGGAACACAACGCTACTTACCAAAGAACTGTAATAGAGTGATTTCAAAAAGCTCATGAGAAGGTGGAGAATTTGATATTTTGCTTTAGTTGTTTGGTTTATATCCACCTGGGTAATGGGATGAGGGGGGCGGGCTGTTCAGTATTCAGAAGGAAGCAAAGAACACCGAAGGTCACCATCATCAGTAATGCGGAATTACAGCAAACCCATTCCAAGTGGCAATTTGTCCATAGGCCATGATGCAGCCTGTAGCCTAAAATAAGGGAAAGGAAGCAGGACTTGAGGAGGGCAGAGGAGGGGAACATCAGGGATGCTGGTGGAGAACTAGAGAGTAGCTGCCCCTGTTCAAATGCTCTGCCACTCTCCTTCCAATGGGGGTGCTACACAGATTACTTAAAAATTGTGTCAAACCACACTTTTGCAGAGTCCCTCACCTTGGTGTCATCAGCAAACCAGGTGAGCACGCCTTCTGTGCATCATTTCAAGTGATGTAAACATTGATCAGAAGGGGGCCTATTGGTATGTGTCTAGGAATCTTCCACTAGGGTGACACTGTTTCATTAATCAGTATTCCTTGACATAGTAAACAAAATGTAAGTCCTGCTAATTGCTTTAATTCAACGCATATTTCTTATGTTGTCTGTGAGACCGAGACTTGCCAGGTGACTTGCTAAATACAAACACACTTTGCTATTTTTTTTTTCCTGAGGAAAAGAGAATACAGTGTTTAAGCACAGACTAGCTAGCCCACCTGGGTTTGAGTCTTGGCTCAACTATATACTATTAGCTGTTTGTCTCTGAGCAAGTTAACTTCTCTGTGCCTATGTTTCCTTATCAGTAAAATGGGATAATAACAATGTGTGGGTTCTTGTGAGAATGAAATGAGTTAGTGACAAGTGGTATACCCAGAACAGCACTGAGCCCATAGTCAGTGCTGACCAAGTGTTTGCCTTGGCTGTTGTCAGCAGCACCACTGGGCCACCCTCCCCAGACAAATGGTGAGCCTGTTTGCTTTTGGTATTGAACCTGTGTTGACAGCCAACCATCACTGTTCACTTCCCAGTGCACAGAAAATCAAGGTTTAAAAATCAGTTCTAGAATTTTCCTGCAGTTTATCCCTGCTGAGGCATCCCTTCTGTATAACACAGATTATGTGGGCTAAGAAATACTCCATGGGGATAAAATATGTAGTGAATATTAGGTATCTAAATGATATTCTCCCAAATACAGCACGAATTCTGCCGAAAGCGTTTTTTTCTACCTGTAGCTAACGTTGTCACACTCGGGGAAAAGCAAGTGGCTTTGTCACATCACTGTACATCCCCGAGTAGGCTACTTAACCTCCCCGAGCCTCAGGTTCTCATTTTTTTCTTCTTATTAAATTGGAATGAGAATATACATTTCATATATTCATTTATTCGGAGGCAGTGTATTGAGAAATCTTGTATAATGTATCTTGCATAATCTAGGTTTTAAAGGTTGAGCTCAATGTGAATAAAACAAAGTCTTTGCTGTGACAATAAACAGACATAAAAAACATCTAATACATTAAGTGATAAAAAGTTCTGTAAGCATATAAAGCAGAATAAAGGGCTAAAGAGTGTTATGGAGCAGGGGACAGGAGGTACAATAGTTTTGCTACTCGTGGATGTTCCCATATTTGAAAATGTTTTACTGTCATAGGTAATAATACTACGCATTTTGTGACTGGAACTGAGAGGTGAGAAAATCTCTCAAAACTGTCCGCAGGCTCATGAGGCTCTTCTCCAGATGTCTCCTTTTTGGAGTTCCCTTAGCATGGTTTGTGATAAGCTGGAGGCCAGGGCAGGGAGTCTTTCGGAGGACAGTTGCTCGTCCCCCTGTGAGAAGCATAGACGATCCCGTCCTAAGGAGAAGGGCATTTGCTCATGTGTTCATGGCTTCAATATCTCTTCACGGGAAAAGAAGATAGTGATATTTGTAATTATTTCAGCAATGAATTGCTTGCTCTGAAATCACTCAAAATAAACTTAACACTGGAAGTGAAAGGTTTTCCCATTCTCTCCTTGAAACTCCTTAGCTGACGCATTGCCTTTATTGTTACCCCGGAGAACTTTCTCCAGAGAAGGCTGTATGCCCGTGGGCCTTTTCACCTCTTGTAGCTTAGAGGGAGCGCCGTGCTACTAGTGACTGTGGGCAACTGAAAGTTATTTCTGGGCTATCTGAAATACTTAATAAAAGCTCCAGGAAACTCGGCAAACTCTGCATAGCATATGTGATCTTACTGTGGAAGCCGTTGTTCATCTGGCAAAACCCCGTGCAGCACAATTGGATTGGTTCCTCCAGAAGTGTCAGCAAGGCGCCGTAAGGATTCGGAGGCTGAGCTCTGGTCAGAACTTGTATGTCTGTAGGTTCTCTAGGACTTCACATTGCCCATGGCTGGTACAGAAGACCCCTAGCTGACCGTTCCTCCCAGCGTCCTTGCGGCATTTCCATCTTTTTGCCTGAGCCCTTGTTCTTTACCAACTGAAGCGCTCTCAATGTGTAAATCAAAAGTGAAAGTTGGATAGGGCGATTGGACCTGAATTAAGGTCTGTTTTCTTTATTTTCCTTCTCAAATGGAGTTGTCTGAATTTCAAATCATGTCAGTTTGCTTACTCTGGCTGAATTTGTTCTTTCTTTTGTTGATTAATTCTTGATATCAGACCATGGTTTGTCCTAATATTGTGTTCAATTATTTCCAAAGAGGTCTTTGGAAATAATTTATTTAGTTTTCAGGGAATATTCTGGGTTTCCCCTCCAAATCTCTAAGCCTTGTCAGTATTGTCCAGAACTTGGATGTCTGAACAGGCCTCCCATGTAGTACCTTCTCCTGGCTTTACCCTTTCAATGTGCTCTATGGAATAGATGCTAGGTTTTTAGATTCGAATTAACACTAACACTAAAGCCCACATAGATGTCATATTTCTCACAAACATTCGAATTCCCAGATGAATTATGTAAAATAATTGTTGTGGACTTTATAACGTGTAAAGTTCTTTTGTGTAAAGGAAATGTGTTACAATGCTCCAAGGTTCTCCTTAAATTTGAGCAATATTTGAATAAATCGTCACTCCTGCCAGGCTACCTACTCGGGGTTGGTGGGCTTTGTGAGCGCTTTCCCATTTGGACTTTGCAAACTGCGAGTGGGTTGAGGAAGAATAAACAGTCATTATTTGCTCTCCTCCAGGATTAGATTACATGATAGTTGCCAAGGTGATGTTCTACACAGAGTATGCACTTCCGTGTGTAAACACAGGTTTTAAAACCTCCACAGATACACTCTGGGTCAGACAGGTCAAAAATTTGTGGTGTTGGTTTCTCACAAAAAGGCACTGGCAAGCTTGATAGGAATGTAAACAGTGAACTCCTACCAGTGATAATCAGAAAAAAAAGGACTTACCCGATGCCTAGCAGCCAAGGTACAAAACGGCAAAGCTAAGTGGAAAATGCCTCAGGAGGCACATTGTGTGATTATACCAGCACGTACTGTGACACTGTTTGCTTCTCTCTAGTGAGTTTTCCATTAACTCCATCAAATATTTATAACTCACCCCCTTTTCAGAACTGTCAATTCATTCCAGTCAGTACTTAGTCATTTGGTGCTTAGTACCTGGTTCTTCTGTTCATGTTCTGAGAGGGAAAAAAGGCTCTGATTTTGGTCTCAGCCATGCCTCTCCTGGTAGGCCATTCCAACCCAAGTATTAGGTGGGGAGAGATGCAAAATGGGAGACAGGGTTGGCGGGCGATTTCTTTTCCCTTTTTCTGGAGTGGCTACAATGAAGATGAGATTAACCAGCAACGTTCGTGCAAGGCATCCCTAGCTTCTCTCCTGGTGGAAAGGTGCTTCTGAAAGTCGGGGACGGAGAGGAATTGTATGCCTACATCTGCTCCTGGTTAAACGTCCCTTAATTTTGACCTGAGCAGCCTCGGTACTCTCTCCCTTCTTTGCACTCAGAAAAAAGCATCTTCCGTACAAATGTTCAATCTGCAAACTTTATAGGTTTGAAAAACATGACAGAGTCCAGCACTAAGGGCTCACCTCTAGCAGCACCCACCACCCAAAGGGTTCAGGGGCTGCTTGCAGAGGGATACTTGACAAGTTCAAACAAATGGATTGAGAAATAGCTTTTTGGAAACTACGCTGCTCTTAAAAAGATTGTAACAAGATTATAAGTAAAATCCCCAAGAAGCTATCTTTAAATTACTTGAACCATATATAATCACCAAGAAATGTACACAAGTGAATTCTCCATTTCTCTCTCTCCCACCTTTCCCTTCTCAAATTCCCTCATTTAATTTCTTCTCAGAATTGGAGAAATGAGCTATTTTCCAATTCTGTTAGAATGTCTGTGAGATGATAAAGAGAAAAAAAGTTAATCAAATGGAAGAATTTGTGGAAGGATATTAGGTTCAGAAATAAATTATTTCAACATGTGAGGTTTTTATTGGGCTGCCAAAGAAAATCCATGCAGTAGGTCACAAGAATAGAATCAGTAGCGGGTAGGCTTAAGTTTCTTGGTTTAGAAAAACTTAAGATGGGTGTTTGGATATTACATTTTCTAAGAAGTTGGGTGGTTTGGAGTAGGGTATGTACTTATGATTATAAATTCAGAAAGTAGATTTTGGCAGACTTGATTAGAAGTGAATTTAACAATTATTAATCACCGTCATGAATAATGATGCACTATATTTGACTATATTTTGTTTCAGAATTTTAAATTGTAAGTACTGGGCTAGAAGGAAGAAAATTGAGTTGTAGTGCTGATTTTGTCACTAACAAGTAATGTAATTTTGGTAAAATTCATTTAAATTGTAAGGGCCTCAGTTTACCAAAATTGAAAGAGCCTCAGTTTACCAAATCACGATGTCTAATTAGATACTTTCCAACCTTCCAGCTCAAAGATTCACTCCAAGCAAAACAGAGATATTTTCAACTTCACCTCAGGCTTGTCCTCTGCTTTCTAATCGGATTTGGTTAGAAATGGTACTACATTTCTGGATGCGTTGTAGTTTTTGCAAATCTGTGCTATCACACAAATAAACTTTTACTGCTTCAACAGAAGTTTGAGGGCTGCAGGTACCAAGAACAAGATGCATGAACTAAAATTTACATGCTACACACTCAGTTGACCTCTTAAGGTTTTCCAGGAAAAAATTACATTAATTTCTTTTGTAGGCAATAAATGCTTTCTGTGTAATTCTGAGTTAAGTGATACTTTTGTTCTTGTTCTACGTTTCCAAACTTCTAGTTCTGAAAATACAATAGGCTTATAGGACAATCAGTAAAACAAAATTAGGAAGCTTCATTAAGTTGGCTACGATAATGAAGAGCCAAAATCATAGACCTTAGAGACTCTGAGGAAAGCTTTGGAAACCCTCTTCCAAGCTCACACACCATCAGCCATTTGCATGCACATACATTTATGTACAATCTCAAGAGGTTTAAAAGGCAAAATAATTACTTTCCCTAGAGGGTTTTCAGAGGCCCAGTATACAGTCTCTAAATTTCAGACTTGGCAGTAATTTTTGTCATCTGCACTGCAGTGTTAGAAGCAGATAGTGACAACTCTTAACTATCCAAATAAGGGAAGAGCATAGTGGCACAAATCAAACAAAATTGGTAGATAATCCTCAAATCATTTTTTCTTTGATCTTGTAACCCTTCTTTTAAATTCTTTTGCTTTGTGCTAATGTGGAAATCTGTGCTTCTTGAGACACCAGTTGTCGGTTAGCCCTATTTGTGGCAAACTGCTGGGACAGAGCCAGCTTGAATTTAAAGTATGCGGTAGGTGGTCGACAAAGTGTATGCGATATATATGGATAATTATGAGCTTTCAAAAGGTTTTTATGTGTTAATAAGCATTTACTCCGAGGAGAAATCTGATCACATTCAAAAAAGTTTCAAGCATTTCCACACTGATAGATGTATTTACCACAGCGTGTGAACAGACTTCAGAGGGTGGCTACAATTTCTCCTTCCAGATTTTTTTCCTCCTTCCAGATTTTTTGAATAATAATTACTATATTTAGAGGTATATTCTGCCCTGAAATAGCATGGGAGAGGACAAAAGAAAATGTTTGGCTTCTCTCCCTTCTCTCTTCCCCACCCACCTTTTCTTTCCTCTCCCTTTCTCTGTGGTCACTTTCTCTTCTCAAATTCAGAAGGCAATTTTAGTGTGGGCCTTACTCCATGTGTTGTTCTGGAGAATTCTTGGGGACACCCTGAAATAATGCTGAATCTGATTCTTATTAGAGTCAGAGCTGAGCAGAGCTTTTAAAGAAATGAAACTAATTGTAAGGGTTTACTTTGTTAATGCTTATATCATTCATTGCACCATTATGACAACATTCTCCAGTAGATACTATTAATAGTGTTTTACAAAGTATAAATCAGGACCATAAGTGGCTGAGTAAATTGTCTCAGGTGGCTAAGGCTGTAAGTGCCAGAGCCAGGTCCAACTAGCTGCTCATCTACATTCCCTTTATGTATCTTGAACTTCAACTTCAGGAACTGTTCAGGGATATAGTAGATGATCAATTAATGGTGAAGGTTGTTTGAAGGATATGACTAACTTCAAAACTTCACTGGCTTATTCATGTGGCATCCAGCCACACATACAGCCATTTCTCACCTTCTACCCTGGACTAGATATTGAGCTTCTGTGTTCTTTGAAGCAGAGTGGTAGGCCAGACAACCCAGTCTGGAAACCTCATGTCCTGGAACCTATGAAGTTGAATGACTTCCTCCTTAATAAACATTCTTTGAAGTTGAAGATACAATGAATTAAGACATCCACATAAGCCTTTTAGATAACAACATGTATTTTAGTCAAATAATAGAAGATAAGTGTACAGATACACCAAAGAGTAGCTGAGCCATTTTTAATCCTCATGTTACCTAATCCAAAGAATATTTGTTAGAAATATCTTGAAGAATTAGGAAATATTAAATGTTGACATTTTATAAATATACTGACTTTTTTTTCTCTCACTAATAATGATATTTTAATCCTGGAAAACATTAAAGTAATTGCAACCAGCTTTAATGTATCAGAGAAAATTCAAAGCAACACTCTTATGTCTGATACTTAGTTAAGCTTTATAATAGTATCTATTGTTAGAAAGTTCTAGAATGACCTTCTGTTAGGTTTTGAAGGCAAAAATTTTTCAGTAATGCTATAATTATTTTTTTCTTCAATAAACTTGTTATCATTGGTCATTTCTACTATTAGTTCAGATCTTAAATCTCCTGAATTTTTCAATGTTTATATAAATAATGGCATATATTGAGGAGGTTACCAGGCTTGGGGTTCTCAAACATATCAAATTCTTTATCACATTTTTCTTGCCTCGGTTGTTGGTTATTTGCCTGGATTCAAAGAGCAAAACAAACCAAAAACTATGAGTGAGAGACTTTTTATTTATTTATTTTATTATGTTATGTTAATCATCATACATCATTAGTTTTTGATGTAGTGTTCCATGATTCATTGTTTGTGTATAACACACAGTGCTCCATTCAGTACGTGCCCTCTTTAATACCCATCACCAGGCTAACCCATTCCCCCACCCCCCTCCCCTCTAGAACCCTCAGCTTGTTTCTCAGAGTCCATAGTCTCTCATGGTTTGTCTCCCCCTCTGATTTCCCCCCCTTCATTTTTCCCTTCCTACTATCTTCTTTTTTTTTTTAATATATAATGTATTATTACTTTCAGAGGTACAGGTCTGTGATTCAACAGTCTTACACAATTCACAGCGCTCACCATAGCACATACCCTCCCCAATGTCTATCACCCAGCCGCCCCATCCCTCCCACCCCCCACCACTCCAGCAACCCTCAGTTTGTTTCCTGAGATTAAGAATTCCTCATATCAGTGAGATCATATGATACATGTCTTTCTCTGATTGACTTATTTTGCTCAGCATAATACTCTCCAGTTCCATCCATGTCGTTGCAAATGGCAAGATTTCATTTTTTTGATGGCTGCATAATATTTCATTGTGTATATATATATATATATACACACACACACACACACACACACACACACACACACACACACACCGTATCTTCTTTATCCATTCATCTGTCGATGGACATCTTGGCTCTTTCCATGGTTTGGCTATTGTGGACATTGCTGCTATAAACATCGGGGTGCACATACCCCTTTGGATCACTACATTTGTATCTTTGGGGTAAATACCCAGTAGTGTAATTGCTGGGTCATAGGGTAGCTCTATTTTCAACTATTTGAGGAACCTCCATACTGTTTTCCAGAGTGGCTGCACCAGCTTGCATTCCCACCAACAGTGTAGGAGGCTTCCCCTTTCACAAGTGAGAGACTTTTTATAATCCTATTGTTATTTAGCTATGTTTCTTTTTTTTTAAGATTTTATTTACTTATCTGACAGAGAGAGAGAGAGAGAGAGAGCACAAGCAGGGGGAGTGGCAGGCAGAGGCAGAGGGAGAAGCAGGCTCCCCACTGAATGGGGGACCCCAATGTGGGGCTCGAGCCCAGGACCGTGGGGCCATGACCCAAGCTGAAGGCAGTGGCTTAACCAACTGAGCCACCCAGGAACCCTGTTTAGCTATGTTTCTTTGTTTAGGTTCCTGCTCCTTAATTTATGAATTGGGCAAAATCCTTGCCTGAATGATGAAAGAAATAGTGATAAAAAATATAATTGAGAACAAAACATCTGTCTATGGAAATGTATGTTTATGATTCATAGTAGTGTTCTCTGTATCCTTTACCCCTTGGATGGTCATTTTAGGCGGTAGAGTTAGGGAATGGGTATCACAAATTGAGCTTATTGGTTTCTAAACCAGAAACCAGAGTTAGATCTGCCTTAAGTTTGTACCAATATCCTATCATTGACTCTAAGGTTGTGAAAAAAGCTTGAAAGCCAGGAATCCATTTACATTTGCTTCAGACTACGGGGCACTTCAGATGTTTATGGCTTACTTGGCTTGCTCCAGCTCTTATTTTCTCTAAATACAACTCCCATGATAGAAGGCCTCTCCAGACATTCCAGGCTTTTCTCAAATGCTGCTGTGAAGGTTTGTGAAACTGGGGGAAACAGGGAAGACGGGGCAGCCGCAGGAGTCGCATATGGAAGAAACGTGCTCTGTTGCTCCACTTTGTTTTGGGGACAGAGGGATGAAGATATGAGGACAAGATGATTAAGTAGACCTTCCCGCGTATTACACACGGGACTTAATAAACAAGCTGTCTTGTGTGGGGATGTGCTCTGTTGTACTGTGCTGCAGAAAAGCCTGCGCAGACACTGTAAGGAAAGGTGGCTTATAAGGTGTGATCTGTTTATGTTGAGGGGGAGGCTATAGGAAGAGTGAATGAACTCTGGGGGAAAACGCCAAACATGAAATTGAGTCTCTCTCTAGGCTCAGCAGGCTCTGTGAACACCTGCTGACCTCTGGGTCTCCAGTAACGCTCAGTTACTTCAGCTGTAACCTTTTAAGCACCTTCCAGGGCATTTGGGGACCTTGGTGATGCGATAATGGTCCTCAATAGTATTATTCGTTGTCATTTTAAAATCATGTTTGCTTGAAATTACCTCCCCGGAACAAAGACAGATGTAGGTTTTATGGAGCCTACTATTTACAGTTTTTGGAGCCCTCTTTAGAAAAAGGATACAAAGTTACAAATACAAAATTAACTACAGGAGTGTTTAGAAAGTAAGTGTTAGGCTAATTGTTTAGAATGAGGAAAGAAACCACATTGAATCAGAAAACTAAAAAAGCTGACAATTATCACAGACATAATAAAATTCAGAAAAATAATACAATATCCATGTTAATAAACTGCCTGATATATTTCTGCAATGCCTTTTTTCTCCTTTACTATTTTTTGGCTGCATAATCTCTGCTTCTTTTTTAAAGCCTTATTTTTTTTTTTTTTGAGGAGTTTTAGGTTTACAACAAAATTGAGAGAAAGGTACAGAGATTTCTTACGTACCTCCTGCCCCCACACATGCGTAGCCTCCTCCAGTACCAACATCACTCACCAGAGCGGGACATTTTTTACCAAGGAGGAACCTACATTAACACATTGTTATCACCCACAGTCCGTAGTTTACTTTAGTGTTCATTCTTGGTGTTGTACATTTCGTAGGTTTAGACAAAAGTATCATAACATATATCCAACATTATAATATCATGCAAATAATTTTCACTGAGCTAAAAATCCTCTATGCTCTGCCTATTCATCTCTTCCCCCAATTCCCGGCAACCACTGATCTTTTCAGTGTCTCCATAGTTTTGCCTTTTACAGAAAGTCATATAATTGGAATCCTACAATATGTAGCCTTCTCAGAATGGCTTCTTTCATTTAATAATATGCATTTTAGGTTCCTCTCTGGTTTTTCACAGCTTAATAGCTCATTTCTTTTTAGCATTGAATACTATTCCATTGTCAGAATGTAACCACAGTTTATTTATCCATTCACCTACTGAAGAGCGTGTTGGTTGCTTCCAGTATTTGGCAACTATGTGTAAAGCTGCTATAAACATTTGTGGGCAGGTTTTTTATGTGTATATAAATTTTCAACTCCTTTGGGAAAATACTAAAGGATACAATTACTGGATCATATGGTGAGAGTATGTTTAGTTTTGTAAAATCTGATTGCCTCTTTACATGACAGCAATTTTCTGAGATCATTTTCTGTGGATAGGGTAGACAGATAATTTAATCTCACCTCAACCGTGGCTGAATGAAATTGGTTTTTTATCACAGAAAGAGGGGGGATGCTTAATTTCACATGCAGATGTGCTTCCTGTTTTTCTGTTATAGGTTTATGTGCTACAAACACAGAAAGTCTGATAAATTCTATTTCTCATGTTGCCATCAAAAAAGGGAAAAAAAGTTCAGTGTGGTCAGAATTGTTTTTTTTTCTTTTAAAGATTTTTACTTATTTATTTGACAGAGAGAGACATAACAGCAAGAGAGGGAACATAAGCAGGGGGAGTGGGAGAGGGAGAAGCAGGTTTCCCTCTGAGCCAGGAGCCTGATGCGGGGCTTGATCCCAGGATCCTGGGATCATGACCTGAGCCAAAGGCAGATGCTTAACAACAGCCACCCAGGCGCCCCTGGTCAGAATTGTTTGCTCTGCTTCATCAAGTCTAACTTCTGCCTGGAAAAAACTTCTAATTGAGGCATACTAAGGTGCCAGTTCATCTGTTTACAATGTTACAGGTCTGATGATCAGAAGAGGTTTCCTGGGTCTGTACATTTCAAGTCTTGTTTCTCCTTATATGATCTACATGTGTCCTGGGTTGTGAATTATGGGCATGCTTCTATCCTATAGGCCTGCACCTTTGTGTCAGGATAAAAACTGAGTTGGCACATTACACGGCAGAGTATTTTGGGAAGCCAGTCTTATGCTGTGAAGGAAAGCAGTTACTTAACAATATATAGAGATGACTGTGAATCACATGTGTATATGCTGCTAAAGCCCAACAAACATACCCCCAACTTAATTTCTCCTTAGCTGAACCACAAATACTCATGGCCTCTCTGCGGGAGGGAAAGTGGGTCAGTGAGGAAAATGAGTAGAAAGAGACAGAAGCCCTACTAACTGAGGTTAAAATACCCTACTCTTGCAAATTTTGCAAAAAAAATTATATGACCATGTGAACACACTGGTAAGCGCCCTCCCAGAGACTTGGCAGTGTCTTGTGGAAGTGAGGAGCCCTGAGGCTTAAGTTTCATTAGCTTCACGGTAGATTCATTTCCCTACTATTAGACTCTACCCTTTTCTCCAAATGATGTGGTCATAAAGACCTTATCATTCACACCTCCTATCTGTCTTACACTGTCCTGCTTATAATATTAAGTGTGTGAATATATATATGTAGATATACACACACATACATTCAGATATATTCATGAACTTTGTATATGTACCCCTGATACTGATCTCAGAGCTCTTTGAACTGTGAAATGGTTATCTTTGCTTCCTATGTAGTATTAAGGTTTGTGGATAAATCTTTCCACATATATAAATTTGTCATTGTTGGGCAAAGGCAAGGGCATTTTGAAAGGACTTTTTATACATATTTCACAGTTATCTTCCAAAAAGTTTATCCTTGTGTACTACCAGAGATGTATGAAAATCCTTGTTTTATCACACTTTTCCAAAAATGATTGTCATGATTCAAGTTCCAAAACAGCCCCATTGTATACATTCATTTGGGATAGTTTTAATTTTTACTATATTGAGTTTTGTCATTTGGGATCATGGAATATGTTTTTTTCATTACTCAAGTAATCTGTATGTCTCTAAGCAAAATTTTATGGTTTCCCCTCTATATGTTTTACACATTAAAATTTTTCTGGCTAATTCATATTTTGTTGCTATTTTGAAGAGCATCTTTTTTTCCCCCCTCTTGATTGTTTATATGTTCATTGCTGGTATCTAGAAAAAGCATTGATTTTTGTGTATTTATTTAGTAGTTATTTGTTATTTTGACTTGTTAATTGTAATCATTGTTCAGTTGGGATACATATTCTTTGAGGAAGTAGTCTTTTGTTACCTAAGGGCTTTAGATATTGAGGTTAAGCCAGTGTTTTCCGAGCTTATATAAAAATTATCATATGATTATTCTTTAAATTTACCTGTATGATAAATTTGATTAGCGTATTTCTTTATGTTAAGTCACAGTTATATTTCTGAATAAATCCCTTTTGGTCCTGGTGTTTTATTCTTTTAATATTCTGAATTTTCTCTTCAAAAATAATGTGGACAGAAATGCAGCTGCAAGAATGTTTATTGCAGCAGTATATAGGAAAGCAAAGGTTTAAAAACAACCTAACTGTTCAAAACTAGGATATTGGTTGAATAAATTAATGCATATATCCTCAAGTGAGACTAAGCAGACATTAAAAAGATATTACGAAACTGTATTTTCTAATGTGTTTACATTATTTGGTGAGAATGGTGCCACCTTCTCACTGTGTCCTCACATAGTGGTCCCTGTCTGTGTTTCTGTGTCCTAACCTTCTCTTTATATAAGCTCACCAGTTATATTGGATTAGTGGCCACCCTAACAACCCCATTTAAACTCAATTACATCTTTAAAGGTCCTATCTCCAAATATAGTCAGAATCTGAAGTACTGGGTGTTAGGATTTCAACATTTGACTATTGGGGTAAGGGGCGGGAACACATTTCAGGCCAACCAAAGAGGTTCTTTACTGAAACGTATTTTAATTCTTAAACAATCACTGGAAGGTTAAGAAAATATGTGAAAACATTAGAATATTGGAGTATCTTTCTAAAAATTCAAGATTATGTTTTTAGTATGCTTATACTTATCCCCATCTTTATTCCACCTGTTATATATATAATATATGTAATATACATATACTATATATTTTGCTTCTACATTGTCAAGATTTATATTCTTTGTATTGTTACTCAATAAATATAATTACTAGAGTCATAGTTTTAGTTCTGTGTTTAAATTGATTTGTTGCTTGCCCCCAGTGTTATCACAGTTTCCATATCTCCTTTATTGCCCACTTTCTATCATTAGGTACAGTTTTTGAGGAGGGTCCATAAGTACTCCTATTTCATGAATTCTTTCATATGGAAAGCTATCAGTTTATTGCCCTTCTCCAAGATTAGACTGAGTGGGCACCATTCTTAGATCTTATTTTATTTTGCTTATAGAGGTGACAGACTGGTTACTTACTGGCTAGTCCAGCTCACTTTGGTGGAGGTCGTCGGGAGGACATGACCGCAGGTTCACCCTTGAGCTGGTCGCGGTTAGTCAGAAGCTCCTCCCCTGGCTTTGGAATGTACCTTCTGCCCACCATTCCCCCACTTAGGCACTGTTTCAATGTCATAGCCTTGAGAGAGTAAGGTGCTGTTGAGGCTATCTGGTCTGAATACGTGACTACACCCAGTCCAGGCCTCTTTATCAACTGTTAAGATTCTGGCTGGCAAAGGCAGAGATCTACTCAGCTTGTCTTACAGGCGCCCAAGATAAGTCTCAGAAGTAAGTCCCCCTGCTTTTTAAAACTGCCACTTCCCAATCTGGAGCGGTCTGCCCCTTTCTTCGCTCTTTGCCCTACGAACCAACATTAACAGACAAATTTTGTTTTTCTTATTTGGGAGAATTAAAACAGAAGTTTGGATTTCTGGATTTTCTTGAAAACATCAAAGGTCTGGTAATATAACATTTAACTTATTCTTTTTAGACAAAATTGGCTGTAGCTATATGTTTTTGGTAATGTGTGTGCTCTTCAGTTCACTGAATCCAATCTATTTTAATCACTTATATGTTCTGCCCCATCCTTGTGGGCATTCGAGTTTGCAACTCTGGCCTTAGAATTTTTTTTTTTTTTTGACATCACTCTATTATTTTATGGAACGATATATTGAACTAGTCATTTCACGATGATTTCCCCATTCGTTTCTTGGTGGGCTTAATTTATATGCAATATTTTTTCTCAGGAAGGTCCCATGTATTATATTTCCTAAGTTCTTGCACGTTTTGGCATGTCTGCCTATTGTCCATGTTGTCCAAAACCAACATGTCAGGTTGGTAATATATTTTGATATAGTATACTTTTTCCTTCACGATATTGTAGCTATTGCTCTACTGTTTTCTGGCTTAGTATGTTGATGTGGAGAAGTCTGCAACCAACCTGATTTCCCTCCTTTTAGCTTACTTGCTTTTTCTGTCTGGATGGCTGAAAACCTATTTGTCCTTGAATCTTAATACCTTAATCAGGATATGTTGTGATATTGATCTTTCTGTATCTTTTTCTCAGTAGAGAAGCTTTGCCCTTTAATTTGAGCTTCTCTCTCCTTTCAGGGACTTTTCTTTCTAATATTTCTGAGTATTTCTTCCGTTTGGGTCACAATTACAAAGGTACAAACTATCCTGTTATACTGGCTTTGCCTTCTACCAGCTTCTTTCTAACTTGTTTTCTGATATTGATATTATCTTAAGCCTTTCCTCTATCCTGTTAATACGACTTTTAGTGCTACTTTCTTGCTCTTTCTAATCTATCAAATAGAGGTGTAATTTTTTTTATTTATTTTTATTTATTTTTTATTTATTTTTTTTAAAGATTTTATTTATTTATTCATGAGAGACAGAGAGAGAGAGAGGCAGAGGGAGAAGCAGGCTCCCAAGGAGCAGGGAGCCCGATGCGGGACTCGATCCCAGCACCCCGGGATCACGACCTGAGCTGAAGGCAGACGCTTAACCATCTGAGCCACCCAGGTGCCCGAGGTGTAATTTTTTTTAAAAGGTTTTATTTATTTGTTTATTTTGAATGCAAGTGGGAGGGGCAGGGGGCAGAGGGAGAGAGAGTGAGAATCTCAAGCAGACTCTGAGCTGAGTGGGGAGCCCCTTGCGGGGCTCTATCTCAGGACCCCGAGATCATCACCCCAGCCAAAATCAAGAGTCTTGACCGACTGAGCCCCCCAGGTGCCCAGGTGTAATGTTTCTAATGGTGGTTTGCAGTCCCAGGTTATCTCTGCAGACTTCCTTTATGCCTGCTCCTGTTGTTTTAGGGGCTTTCTTTTCTCCCCCCTTCAGATTCCCACTAAGTCCTTGCACACAACGAATCAATTTAAGAGAAACTCTTTAGCGCTTAGAATGTTTTCTTTCCAAGTGCGATTTTTCTGTCCCTCTTGTAGGCCATGTCACTTTTCCTCCCTGTGTTTTTGTTGTACTTATATATAAGTGCATGTCGTTTCTTTTCATCTTGTCATGCCTACTGCGGACAGTGGTCCCAACCTTCAATTTCTCTGAGTGTGTCTGTGAATTACTTTGGGATACAGTCTCCAGGAGCTCTCTCTCTACCTTGTCTTTCTCTCTCAGAGCTGCACTCTGAGGCCTGGGTGTTGCTACCACTTAATTTTTCTCTAGCCTCAGGTCATGACAGTAGGGAAGGTGGAAACTCAGGCTCTGCTTTTTCTTCTCTGATTTGGGCAAACTTCCTGTTTCACAACCTACTCCGTCTACCTGGGAATATGTTCTCTTCCTGAGTCCTTCAGACATCTTTTGGCTCATGTGTGATGCCCTGAAGCTTATGCTCCCAGTAACGAGAGATTGTTTAGATGATTCATTTTCCTTGTTTTACTTACACATTTCTCCCAGCAGTAAATGAGTCTATTCACCCTTCCTCCCCAGGCACAATAGGAAAAGGTAGCGTTACCTGTGGGGTAGAGCCCCATTAACATGTCAACTGGGGCCCATGGGGGAGTTCTACCTCTTGCTTAATCTCTCCAATTTTGGCTCTTGTAGAGTGTTAATTTTTTTCTTACTTAGCTGCTCTTTTGTCTTCATCTTTGCAGTGTCCTGCTGGAGACCTTTAGTGTCCTGTTTTTTCCTCTCCAGCTGGAAGAGGGCAGAATGGCACTCGCTGCAAGTTTTCTCTTCTTCTGTGAGTTCCTTTGGTGGAGATGTTTGCAAAGGTGCTCCCTTGACTTTCTCACCAGCAGCCTGCTCTCCCAGCTTCTTTCTGTTTTTAGAAATATTAATAACGTCTCGAGGACTTATTTGACTCATCTACTTTCCCTACCATTTCTTCTGAGAGATACAGATAAGGTTAAAGGACTTCCTGAGCCAAATAAGCATCTTTTATTTATTGGCTTGGTCATCTCTTTTCAAAGTTTATGTCATGTGTTTTTGTTCCTTTCATCAAGTGCTGGAGTAGGCAGAGCCTCTCATTGTCTACTATCCTCACTGGGAGGTCCAAACTCGTTTGCCATTCTTTCTTTTTTCTCCTTTTTAATAAGGTGGGCCAATATATGTGCATTTAAAAATTTTTTCTCCCAGGGACATATATTTCTCTGGCTGTTTTAAAAATTAAAAATATTATGTTGAAGCCGGTTTTATATAATTTATTTAAAGTTGTTATAGCTATGTTTGTAACACATCAGACCACAGTTTCTTTTTTGAGCTACTTACGTCAGTTTTGCCACCAGAGTTGTGCCCATTTTATATAAGGACACAGGAAGTTGAAATATTTTTATGCATTCTGAAGAAGTTTAAACAGCATGGGAATTCTTAAGTTTTTGAAGATTTAGTTCAACTTACTCATGTATCTGTCTGGTCCCAGTGGCCATTTCAGGGGTACATTTTGATAACTGTTACATTATTTATCATGGTTATCAATCTAGTTTGGCTTCTTGAGTTAATTTTGGTAATTTCCTAGAAAATTACACATTTTATCCAGATTTTTCATGTTGGGCATCTCAAATGTTTGTAATTTTTCGATCTGTGCATATAAAGCATTTCTCATTTCTTCCTCCATCTTCCATGATTTCATGGGGCCTGCTTTGTGAGAAAGATGACACAAACAGTTAAGGTCCCACAGTGTATGTCTCATCTTTCCACCTCCTCCCTTTTGCAGGCCAGGGTGTTTATGCTCTTCTTTTTGGGGCAATGACGAGCAGATTATTCATACAGCGATTAGTCAGGCTTGGGTCCCTGATCTCACGTCCCCCCTGCCCCACAACTGCCACTTATCGCAGAGTCCTGGAGCTCTGCCTTTGTCTTTCCTGCTGCTGCCACAATTAATCTCCCATTCACATCTTCCTCTTGCCTCCCATCTATTTCTCCTAACTGTATCAGTACCATCAAGGCAATGACTAACCGTTTTATTGTTCTTTGCTCCCTACAAAATGCTTCCTCATACTTTTCTTCCATTTGCTCTTCAAAACCTTCCTGCAATCTCTTTTCTTAAATCTTCACTAAGACATATGTTTTGGAAGTTACTTATTAAAAAAATCCACGCAACTCATGGAGCCATAACTCAACCCAGGCCTCCTAACCCCATGTTTCATGATCTTTCTGCCACATGGTGCTGCGGGTTGCCGCTCTTATTCATTGCTCTCAGCAGTGGCAGTTCGAGTGATAAAAAGTCCTGGATCACAGGTACCTGTAAAGGTAAGCTATAAGGTGGACCTAATTGAAATAGAGACCCTGGGGTCCAAATAGGCGGAGAACATCTTCGCTACAATTGAGAATGAACAATGCATGGTTCCCAGATATCCACGCTTAAGGACATATGGGCTCCCAAAAATATTCTTTTCTCTTACCGAAGTATTCCTCAAACTGGACAATACTAACAGGACAAACATTGCAGAGGTTCACAAATAATGAACAGCTGCAATAGCAAATCCTCTCTTCCTCTGCAGTGTTTTATCAGAGCTTGTGGGCTCCTGGCTTAGTGCTAAATGCTTCACCAAGGGAAGCAACCCACGGATGGAAGCATCCGTGCAGATCAGACGATTAAGTTTCTTTCCAGTGGATCAGGGTCTCACTGAATGGCCTCAGATAAAAGAGGAAGCTGCAGGCAGAAAGCCGTGATCTCCGGGGGCTGGCTGAAGCAGAAAGGCAAATAGGTGGTAGCAATGTAATGATAATTTTTCCCAAGAGAAAGTCAAATTAGACCACTTTTCAGTGAATTTGAGAAGCACAGCACACGTTAGTTCAGATCAAGTTTTTAGCTTCTAAGTTTGGGTTCCTCAGGTTATTTCTTGATTTTTTTTTTTTAAATCCCTGAAATCTAGAACACTCCCAATGATTCAAATTTCTTTTTTACTAGCCACCACACAGGCCATCGTCAGACATGAACCTATTTGCCTAATTTAGCTTTAGTCCAATGCATTCAGCATTTCATCAGGAATTTATGATTTTACTACCATGAACCACCAGTGGTAGGGCGGACAGTTGCAAAGAAGAGGTCTTGTCTTTCGTGGAAGTATATAACCTTGTAAGGGTGCCTCGTATTTGATCCCTGTGCCATCTGCTCTTCTGTACAATGTGGCATTTGATCACTAGTGTGATTTGTATACATAATAGAGTTGTGTAATTTTAAAAATAATGCTGTACTTATTTCTGTTATGCATTTATTTATTTATTCATTCACTCAGTCATTCAAAAGATAATCACTGAGGTCACTTAGAGTGTGCCAGGCACCATGCTACCTGCTGGGGATACAGCAATGAACAGGACAGCCACAAATTCTGCTTTTGAGGAAACAGTGCCTGTGGGATACTCAGTGCCTCAGGAGTAGCCAAGAGGAAAGAAGAAACAGACATCACGTCTTTTTTTCCATATACTTGAACCACAATCACAAATAAGCCTGAGGTACATTGGCCCAAATGTGTGTGTTGTTGGCCTCTACAGTTATGAAAAGTGTAATATCAGTGTCTTCAAGGTTCACTCCAGTGTACAACACTCTCCATCCCTCTTTATTGTATATACCTGAACTGTTTCTTTTATTTACTTTAGACTTGTGGCTCCTGAGGGTGCTGGAATCTCAGACATTTAGACTTAAATCCTGAAAACTTAGGAAGTTGTGAAGGAAGTAAAAGAGAGGAAAGGGTTCTTGGGCCCCAGAGAAATGCAGGTGTGGAAGTGGTGAGCTCAGGGGCTTGTTGTCAACCACACACTGGAAAGAGATCACCCTCCAGCCCAAGGGATGGAGAGAAGTGGACTGTCTGTGGGTACCAGGGCAGTGGGTAATTTTGCCCTCTGGGAGAGGGTAGCAAGAAGGCAAAGGAGAATTGCTCTGTGGGGCCTTCGGTCAGACTGCTTTGTAGGAAAGTCATAGGAGATTCTCACAGTAATGGTGTTGCAAGGAAGCAGATCCTGGCTATGGAACAAGGTCCATGACATCCCAGCTATGGTATCTGTGCATTGATGACCAGTGTTTGAAGACCACAGAGGCCTAAGCTCTACTACGTCATGCCTGGGCCTAGCTGTAGTCCTTGAACTTTCAGTATCACAGCCCTGGGGCCAGGGGGACACCTCCCACATAATTGAGGTCACATTTCCTCAGCTGGTGTAGCACTTGGATTTGGCAATGAAGTCGAGTACTGGATAATCGGGAACATGGTATTTTCCATACACTGCAGCTAGTGGACTGAGATTCACATGTGTTTTGCTTGCTTATAGAAGGGAGCTTCCATCCCTTCCCATTAGAGGGAGGAGGGGACGACTGGAGGATGATCATATTCCTGGTGTCGAATAGTTTTTCTTTGTCATCTGTTTTAGTTGCTGTCATTTATGAAGGGCTTGTGTATGAGCTTTTTTCCCTTGTAAGTTTGTATTGTGGGTTTTTTTTTTTTTTTCTGTTGTCTTCTTCATTCTCATATCCCTTGGTTCAGTTTGACCACATGGAGTATTTCTAAGACTGTAATTCTCTTTCACAGAATGGCTGTCAGGAAGTCCCTTGTTTCTCAGGCCTCACAGGCTCAGCTCCGTTTGATGGCTATCTTTCCCAGCTCCTCCACTCATTAGCCCACCTGTCCTCTGAGCAGCTCTAAGCTGCTCCTGTTGAGATGGAGGTGTCTGAAACGTGGTCATCAACCAGCAGTATCAGCTGCCCCTGGAGACTTCTTCGAAATACACATTCTCAGGCCGGACCCCAGGCCCAGTGAATCAGAAAGCTGTGGGTGGGATCCAGCAGTCTGCCTTTTAACAAGCCCTCTGGGGGACTTGGGTGCTTGCTTAAGTTTGAGAAACTCTGCTGGACAAGGAAGCACTTTAACATTTACGTCGATGTGGATGGAACTGGAGGGTATTATGCTGAGCAAAATAAGTCAATCAGAGAAAGACAGTTATCATATGGTTTCACTCATATGTGGAATATAAGAAACAGGGCAGAGTAGGGGAAGGGAGGGAAAACTGAATGGGAAGTCATCAGAGAGGGAGAGAAACCATGAAAGACTCTTAACTCTAGGAAGCAAACAGGGCTGCTGGAGGGGAAGTGGGTGGGGGGATGGGGTAACTGGGTGATGGGCATTAAGGAGGGCACGTGATGTGATGAGCACTGTTATATGCAACTGATGAATTATTGAACTCTACACTGAGGCTAATGATGTACTATATGTTGGCTAGTCGAACTTAAATTTTAAAAAAATCCTCCAAAAAGGAAAAAAAAAAAAGAGAGAGAGAGAATGTAGTGTCCTGTGGCAGGCAGCAAGGGCAAGGGTCCCTGTGGGTGAGAGTGTAGCTGGCTTTCGTGAAAAAACATACACGTTCAAGCACATGATTGGATCTTCAAGCTCTCCTGTATAAATTGCAGCTAATTTCCTCTACACTTAAACCAAAGTGAAATGTTTTGACCTTGTGGGCAACTTTTAGTAGAATCCTAAGGGCTAGAGATTTTATTATTTTTAGTCCTCCTTGTCACATTATCTTAGTTGATTGATTTTCCATTGTATCACAGATATTTTCACTGACACTTGCTGCAGGTTATTTGATTATTTGATTGTATTATTATTGGCCAAAAAAAGAGAAATATAAAAAGAAAAATGATTTGACTTTGCAGAAAGCATGTGGAAAGTTAGATGAAAATTCTTGTGTGAAGTGTTGCAAGAATACTATAGATTTTCTTCTGGTAATTATGCATGCTCTTGATGAAACTTTCATAAAAACAAGTGCAGAAAGATGTGATTTTTAAAAACTGAAAACTGGACAAATTTAATATTTCCAGCAAGCGAGTCAGCAATCAGCAACTTTTTTTTAGCTTCTGTGTTTCCATAACATGCAAAGATTTGCTGCCTACTTGTTTGCATTTTCACTCAGCAGTGTAACATGAATGGAGTGCCTTACTTTTTCTCAGCCAGTAAAGTATTGATTTTGCATCACAAGGGGAAAATATAAATGTAGGTCTTTCTAAGATGATCTCAACCACAATGTTAGAAAATTGCTAAGTGTTAGAAATCTCAAGTACAGTATTAGCAGAGAGCAAAAGTTCACAATTTGTGATACATAGTGTAAAATCCCTAGGTTCTGTTTTTAATAATCAAACCAAATCAAAATGGTAGGGTTGTTTAAATCTCTATTAAAAAAACAGAACCATCAAACCTCCCGGGTAATACATTTGAAAGAGTGTCAATTATCAATATAGATGAGGAAGCATGAATCCTGAACATTCCCAAAATTTAAAATAAAATTCCCTGTGGGTCAGTCACTAACTCTGAAAAATATCTGCTTCCTGAATTCCCCAAGAATACTGACTCTTATTTAAAAATGCATTTAGGATAGGACTACCTCTTTAAGCATATTATGAAGAAATTCTCACTCCTATGTTACAGGTAGTTCATTCCTCAGTACGTACTTTTCCTCTGTGGCAGCAACCACCCACTTAAAGTCATTTCCGTACTGATGGGAGTTGTATTTCACAGGTGATGCTGTTACATATTAGCATTCACTGGCTCTAGTCTTCTTCTTCCATTGCCTTGCGGGAAGGGAGTATTTAGGTATCGAATTATTGTTTTGAAACAAAGGATGGAGTTGTTGGTCAGGGGAAGTGAGATTACTTTATTATCAGAATTGGTTTGTTCTTGAAGCTGTTTGTTCAAAAGAAAGCCAAGTGGAAATGTTCATGTTTCAATCAGGAAGAAAGTAAATGTTGTTTGTGTGTTAAGTATTAAAAGACTAAAGGAAAAACCAGATGTTTTAAAATGCAGAGCAATTGTGTCTGGGTTTGTCCACATGATAGATGCCAATATGAATAATTATGTATTAGATGTTAAATCAGGTGGGATTCCCAATTTGACACTGTCTTCACTCTCCTCTTCCTCCTTCCCCTCCCTGTTATTCTCCCCCCACCAACCCAATCTCCCACCACTTTGTCATTTGGTATATTTATTTGGAGGATGTGGGCATCATTAAATTAAAAAAAATATTTTTTACTTCCTACTGTAGGCGAATAACTGAGCTTGGTATAGAGATATGAAATGGAAGAAAAACGGGCCCCCTGTAGGTAAACAGAAGTGCAGTGCTCAAGAGCCAACAATTTAGTGGTGATGCAGACGTGGATGCAAGAATTATAACACAAAGCAGGGCATGCTATATAAAGCTATAAACATAGTTTAGTTTGTAACCAGGGGCCTCATTGCATGATACAAGAGGGAATTCATGCTTATTTTTAGAGAAGAGATAGTTTTGAGCTGGAGCTCAAAGTATGGATAATATTTGAGAAGTGAAGCTGGAAGGAAATGCTATTCCACATGAAGGTAACTGGCGGGAAATATGACAGATGGGGATGCATACAGCATGAATTATGGTTATGGAAGAATCATTAATATAAATAAAAAAACTAAAACTATGAAAAGACTTAAATAAAGGGGTATAAAACATACTAAGTGCTTGACAGAAGGCCTCAAATACGGAAGGCTGGGACCTGAGATGGTCTGTTACATACCCCCATCCTTCTCCTCCTCCACCTCAATGACAATGGGGCTATTCTAGTTGAGAAATAGATTTTCTTTCTTTTTTCTTAAAGATGTTATTTATTTATTTGAGAGAGTGAGAGAGAGAGATCATAAGCAGGGGACAGGGTCAGAGGGAGAAGCAGACTCCCTGCTGAGCAGGGAGCCCAATGCAGGACTTGATCCCAGGACCCCAGGATCATGACCTGAGCCAAAGGCAGATGCTTAACATATTGAGCCACCCAGCCGCCCTCTTTTTCTTTCTTTCTTTCTTTTTTTTTTAAGATTGATTTATTTATTTTAGAGAGAGAGAGAGAGGGAAAGAGCATAAGTGGGGGGGAGGGGCAGAGGGAGAAAATCTCCAGCAGACTCCCTGCTGAGTGCAGAGCCCTATGCGGGGCTTGATCCCACGGCCCCAAAATCAGGACCTGAGTGGAAGCCAAGAATCAGATGCTCAACAGACTGAACCACCCAGGCGTCCAGAGAAATATATTTTGTAACTTAGAAGCCAGGAAGCAGAGATGATAATAGGGTAGAAGGCTCTAGGAGCAGTGAGGTCTATGAATCTGTCCCTAAAACACCAAAGCACTGCAAAATTTCAGGCCACGTTTAATCAGTCAAATAATTGGTCATTCACTGTATATGTTCCATGTATTATTTGTCCGAATTAGTTCAGTGCAGGTTTAACATTTTACAGGCAAAATGGCTTACTGAGGAAAATTTTAGAATTAAATGTACTGGATATTTTGAAATCATGTAGACCCAGCCTATATAAGAAGAATACTGGCCAGTGAGTTGGCTGGAATTATTGTTAAACAAAAGCCATAGCACTTTGTCATGGGGTTGAATTTAGTTTTCCTACCACGTTTTTTGTTTTTTTTTTTTTCAAGTGAGTCACTAGAACAACATCCTGACCCCACAATATGTTACCAACGAAAGCAAATCTTTATTTTTCTCTGGTTTCTCTTTGCAGCCAAGCAAGGCTTTGGCTGTATTATATTCATCAGCAAGAAATCCCCAAATACCAAGAAGCATACCAGCATCTGCATGAGCCATGGATTCAGGACAAATTTCAAATCCTGGAAGAGAGAATTAATCTCCTCCTCTTCTTGGGCATGCTCTAAAGCAAAAAATGATTGCCCTGACCGATGTCAGATTTAACACTTTATTTCTTAGGAACAGAAAGGGATCTCCAGCAGGTCTCATTTGTTGAGGATGGCTGCATACAGAGCACAAAACAGGAAATTGCCCTTTGTAGTGTGCAGAAATGAGTCTTTGGCCATGGTGTATCCTTGTCTAAGACTCTTAAAGCTAGCATTCCTGCTGAGGCTTACCCTGAGTGTTTACATGTCAAGATCAGATGAAACTTTTTGCCTTTTCCAACTCAGCACTGCTGTTCTAAAAGGTCAGCAAACAGTATTTACCTTTAGCAGGGGACATTGCAATGATCAAAACATTAGGTATGGGTATGAAACAGGCGGAGACCCATTCATCATTATCTCACAGTCTGGGTCTCCATACACATAGTCATTGGTAGGGAAGTAGGGGTTTTTGTTGACTTAGATCCCAAACTGCAGCAACGTGGTCTCCACAGTGAGCTACTCAGTGGCTACTTAGGACAAGGGCAAGACTGACAGGAATGCCAGATGCGATCGAGCTAGGATAGGGTGCGGCTTCGCGTGCACGTCTACAGTCCCTGGTGCAGCCAGAAGGAGCTTGCGTAACAGCAGATGTGGGCTTTTGTTGTATTTAAAACAATAATTTTGTTCACCTCTGGATATAAAATAAGAAATTCTCTGAGTCCTTAGACAGAAGGAAGACATAAATTATGTTCAATCTCCAGAATAGAGAAGAGCCTAATGGTGCAAAATCGCTTATGGTGGGAAAATGGTACACTATTGACATAGTATTTAAATATTTTTTATCTACTGTTTAAGTCAGGCTAGTGTTAAAACTCAACATCTAGAGACAACATCCAAGAATATCGTAGGGTGTTTTTTTGTTTTTTTGTTTTTTCCTTGGCACTGTTATGGTCACTCTGTCTTTCAAACTTTCCTCACTGCATAAGGAGATCTATGATTTTTTTTTTTTCATTTTCCTACCTTTAGAAAAGAGACACTCTTGGTCCACATTTCTTTTTTTTCCCTCCTCCTCCCCCCCCTTTTTTTCAATGTAAGCTCCACACCCAGCATGGAACCCAATGCGGGGCTTAAAATCATGACCCTGAGATCAAGACCTGGGCAGAGATCAAGAGTTGGTTGTTCAACCAACTGAGCCACCCCGGTGCCCCAGGAGTAAAGAGACATTCTTAACCAATGTTGACAGTTGAAGCTCTTTGTGAGTCTTTTTGGTTCATCCTCTTCTAAAATGACTAGATCTATATTCTCAAGTGCCACAAAACTCGAGGTGTCCTTCATGCCTTGCTTCCTGATACTTTGAGCTCTGTTGCTCAAATGAGATGGACTTAGGTTCAAATTGTGGTTCTATCCTTCACTAATTATGTGAACATGGGCAACTTATTGCTGGGAGATAGTTCTCCATTGTTCTCTTCTGTGTCTTTGCATCTTTCAAGCAGAGGCACTGACGGCTTCTGTTTCAGAATTTGTTTCAAGCATGTTTGTACAGTGAATAACTTTTGAAGATAGAGAAAGTTGTCTCCTTCCAGAACAAAGGGCAGGCATGTGTAGTGTCCATTATAAAAATTCCAATAACACAAACTGCAAAAATTCCTGTAACACATTATAAAATTCCTCTAACTCAGTCTATGCATGTGCAGGTGTTACCTGACCCTTTTTGTGTTGCTCTGTGGGAATTAGGATTCAGGAACTTGGCAAAAGAAAATGGTGATACTCTGGCTATGGCTAGGGCTATGAATAAGTCCTTTGTCTCTGACTCAGGGGTTTCATGCCTTTTGCAAGCATTCATGAAACTGTGGCAGGGTAGCTTGCTAGCTTCCAAGTATGAGAAAATATCAGACCCTTGACAGTTTTTGACACTTATTCTAATAACAGTATTATTTCTCAGGATCCTCACTTATAAACCAGACTTTACAAATAGTACTGACATACTTGTAATGAGGACAATGAGCTCAGTCCTAATCATATAGTAGGCCCACAATCAATATTTGCCAATGTTATTTATTTATTTAAGTGATACTTCCCCCACCTTAAATAAACCAATTCTTATGTGTAGTCTTATTTTGAAAGAAAGCTTCCGTTAAAAGATTCTGCTAAGAAACATACAATTTCAAGATATCCTTCCCTAAATGTAGATCCTTTGAGTGTCATTTTCTTTCATCTATAAGCTTCACACTTCCTCTTCTCTTTTTTTTTTGCAGTACAATTTTATATAAAATCTTGAATGAATTTAATGTAGAAACTTCCATTCCAAAAAACCAAGCCAAGCCAAAACAAAACAAAAAAACAATCCACCAAAATTTCCCTTGTTTGCTCCCGTGGAAAGTGCAAGGGGAAAGGAAACTTTACAACAACTTTCTTCTCTTAGTTTGGTGTATGATTAAAATTTTAATTTCTAAAATATCTTCTCTTTATTCCTCAAGAGAACTAGGTGGAAAGCACCTAGAAAAAAAGCACCAGAAAAGCTGGTTTCAACTGAACGTGTCAGCCTGACTATGTCGGGAGAGCCTAAGTCTAATGTGTAGGTTATTCCTGCCCTTGATACCTGAAGACAGAAGACATATAAGTTGTAGATATAATTATGTTACTGTTACTGTTTTTTAAAAGCCCCTCCTCCTTAAATCTCTTTTACCTATAGGGAAAAGTCATACTAGTTTGGCCTGGTTTTATAGGCCCTTCCGATCTGTCCAGCCTCACCTTCAGTTCTTCTGCTTCAATTCTTTGACTTCTTCATAGGTCCTTGAACACTGTAGGCTATTCTGTTCTCCATACATTTTAGACATACCCTTCTGTCTGGTATGTCTTTCCCTTCCTTCCACTTAACACAATCCCATTCATCTTCTAAGGGTCAGCTCAAGTTTCTCTTTTTCTGGGAGCCTTCCTGGCTTTATCCAAGCAGAATTGGCTTTATCCCTTCTTCGTCTGACTCACAGTCTTAGTTAATAACTATTTTTACTGTTAAAGAATTGCTCTATATTTATTTAGCTGTGGTCTGTTTCGCCTAACTGATTGCTAGTGGCTTGAGAATAGAGACTGTCTTATTCATTTGTTATATCTTCTTTGACATGCACAATGCTGGCAAATGATAGATTCTTTTCTTATCAATGGGACAGAGAATGGGACTGGTCAGCTTTTCTGAGATTTAAGCCATGGAATTTGTTTCATTGGTACTTGGTTAACCTCACTGGTTCTCAGCATTGGTTGCTCATTGGAATCACAGGGGGCGTTTTGAAGAAGTACCAGTTGTGTGAGCCTAGGTACTCTGATGGCATCACTTACACTCCATGGATTAGATTAGTTGGTTTTCAGTGGAGTCCAGGGGTTGTTAATAATAATAGGAGGCACTTATATAGCTCTTACTGTATAAGGTACCATTTCAGGCACTGTTTTAAGCACTTTGTTTACATTATTTTATAAGCCTTTTTTTGTTTGTTTGTTTGTGTGGAAAGTCAACACTGAGAACCACTACAGTCTGGCTAAATGGTAAGAAAATATAATCGCTGAGGTTGAAATAAAATAATGATACCTAATGATAGAACTAAGCTGGATTCTTTTAGCAGAGCCATACTTTTTTGTTTATTTTGTTTCTTTTAGCAGAGCCATACTTTTTTGTTTATTTGTTGTGTTTATTTGTTTTTTTTGAGATGCTAAAAACCTGAAATGTTTATTAATGTACAAATCGATACTGAATGAAAGCCATAATATTAAATACATCATAGTTTATTGGATCTTACAGACCCTATATTGCCTTTTTTAAATTTTATTTTATTATGTTATGTTAATTACCATACATCATTAGTTTTTGATGTAGTGTTCCATGATTCATTGTTTATGTATTAACACCCAGTGCTCCATTCAATAGGTGCCCTCTTTAATACCCATCACCAGGCTAACCCATCCCCCCACCCCCCTCCCCTCTAGAACCCTCAGTTTGTTTCTCAGCGTCCATAATCTCTCATGGTTCATCTCCTCCTCTGATTTCCCCCTCTTCATTTTTCCCTTCCTACTATCATCTTCTTCTTCTTCTTCTTTTTAACATAAAATGTATTATTTCTTTCAGAGGTACAGGTCTGTGATTCATCAGTCTTACATAATTCACAGCACTCACCATAGCACATACCCTCCCCAGTGTCCATCACCCAGCCACCCCATCCCTCCCAACCCCCACCACTCCAGCAACCCTCAGTTTATTTCCTGAGATTAAGAATTCCTCATATCAGTGAGATCATATGATACATATCTTTCTCTGATTGACTTATTTCACTTAGCATAGTACCCTCTAGTTCCATCCACGTTGTTGCAAATGGCAAGATTTCATTTTTTGATGGCTGCATAAATTTCCATGGTGTGTGTGTATATATATATATATATATATATATATATATATATATATATATATATATCTCACATCTTCTTTATCCATTATCCATTATCTTCTTATCCATTCATATAATGATGGACATCTGGGCTTTTTCCATAGTTTGGCTATTGTGGACATTGCTGCTATAAACACTGGTGTGCATGTACCCTTTCGGATCCCTACATTTGTATCTTTGGGGATATTACCCAATAGTGCAATAGCTGGGTCGTATGGTAGCTCTATTTTCAACTTTTTGAGGAACCTCCATACTGTTTTCCAGAGAGGCTACACCAGCTTGCATTCCCACGAACAGTGTAGGACGGTTCCTCTTTCTCTGCATTCTCGCCAACATCTGTCGTTTCCTGACTTGTTGTTAATTTTAACCACTGACTGGTGTGAGGTGGTATCTCATTGAGGGTTTGATTTGGATTTCCCTGATGCCGAGCGATGTTGAGCACTTTTTCATGTGTCTGTTGGCCATTTGGATGTCTTCTTAGGAAAATGTCTGTTCATGTCTTCTGCCCATGTCTTAATTGGATCATTTGTTCTTTGGGTGTTGAGTTTGATGAGTTCTTTATAGATTTTGGATACTAGCCCTTTATCTGACATGTCATTTGCAAATATCTTCTCCCATTCTGTCGGTTGTCTTTTGGTTTTGTGGACTGTTTCCTTTGCTGTGCAAAAGCTTTTTATCTTGATGAAGTCCCAATAGTTCATTTCTGCCCTTGCTTCCCTTGCCTTTGGCGATGTTTCTAGGAAGAAGTTGCTGCAGCTGAGGTCGAAGAGGTTGCTGCCTGTGTTCTCCTCTAGGATTTTGATGGACTCCTGTCTCACATTTAGGTCTTTCATCCATTTTGAGTCTATTTTTGTGTGTGGTGTAAGGAAATGGTCCAGTTTCATTCTTCTGCATGTGGCTGTCCAATTTTCCCAACACCATTTGTTGAAGAGATTGTCTTTTTTCCATTGGACATTCTTTCCTTCTTTGTCAAAGATGAGTTGACCGTAGAGTTGAGGGTCCATTTCTGGGCTCTCTATTCTGTTCCATTGATCTGTGTGTCTGTTTTTATGCCAGTTCCATACTGTCTTCATGATGACAGCTTTGTAATAGAGCTGGAAGTCCGGAATTGTGATTCCGTCAGCTTTGCCTTTCATTTTCAACATTCCTCTGGCTATTTGGGGTCTTTTCTGGTTCCATACAAATTTTAGAATTATTTGTTCCATTTCTTTGAAAAAAGTTGATGGTATTTTGATGGGGATTGCATTGAATGTGTAGATTGCTCTAGATAGTATTAACATCTTCACAATGTTTGTTCTTCCAATCCATGAGCATGGAACGTTTTTCCATTTCTTTGTGTCTTCCTCAATTTCTTTCATGAGTATTTTGTAGTTTTCTGAGTACAGATTCTTTGCCTCTTTGGTTAGATTTATTTCTAGGTATCTTATGGTTTTGGGTGCAATTGTAAATGGGATCAACTCCTTAATTTCTCTTTCTTCTGTCTTGTTGTTGGTGTATAGGAATGCCACTGATTTCTGTGCATTGATTTTATATCCCGCCACTTTGCTGAATTCCTGTATGAGTTCTAGCATTTTTGAGGTGGAGTCTTTTGGGTTTTCCACATAAAGTATCATATCATCTGTAAAGAGTGAGAGTTTGACTTCTTTGTCGATTCAGATGCCTTTAATTTCTTTTTGTTGTCTGATTGCTGTGGCTACTAGTACTATGTTGAATAGCAGTGGTGATACTGGACATCCCTGCCGTGTTCCTGATCTTAGGGGGAAAGCTCTCTGTTTTTCCCCATTGAGAATGATATTCACTGTGGGTTTTTCATAGATAGCTTTTATGATATTGAGGTATGGACCCTGTATCCCTATACTCTGAAGAGTTTTGATCAGGAAAGGATGCTGTACTTTGTCAAATGCTTTTTCTGCATCTATTAAGAGGATCATATGGTTCTTGTTCTTTCTTTTATTAATGTATTATATCACATTGATCAATTTGCGGATGTTGAACTAACCTTGCAGCCCACGAATAAGTCCCACTTGGTCGTGGTGAATATCATTTTAATGTACTGTTGGGTCCTATTGGCTAGTATTTTGGTGAGAATTGTTTGTGTTTGTTTTAAATTAAATACAGGAGTAAAGAAGTAATTCCAATGTGTGTAGTGTGATGAGTTGTGGTTAGACCACGAAACATTTTCAGTGATGGCAGGAAGAATTCAGATTGCCGAAGAAGTTAAACATTAAGAGTCACTTTTCCAGTTTAAGGTCCAGTTCTCATGAGACAACACTTTATTAACCAATTTGCCATAAAAATTCATCTTTGCTCACTGGACCTTTTCAGTTTTGAAATGGTGAAGCTAATTTGATTTGACATCTTTGCCATTATGTAAAAGAAATGTAACATCTGGAAAAAAGAGTAATTATTTAAGTAAAGTGATACTGTAAAAGGTTTATAAAAAATGGTCCTAGGTTAAAATAGTAAGTTTTAGTAAGAACAGTAAGAATAGCAAAAGGAGGATTTTATGTATCATATTTAATTGTGAAAAGGATGTTTTCATGAAAAACACATTATAAAACTAGTTTGTTTTGCATTAAAACATTTTTGTAGCTATCATAAGGAACATTATTAATATGGTTCAGGCCACCCTCAGTACCGCTCAGAGATTCCTTACTAGTCTTCTCGCTGTTTTGCTCTCTTCTCCCCCTGCCTGCCGGTTATCTGTCATCACAGACCCCAGGTGTGCGTGGAGGGTTAACCTCAGTGAAGCAAAGTAGAGTTGGCAGTGGACCTGGAATCAACCTACCCACTTGGGTGGTACAGGGAGTAGGAGAAGAGTCTCATCAAACTCAATGTCTATAGAGCAAGGTAACATGGGGCCATTTGATGGCAGCCATTGAGTATCAAAGAGACCCAACCCAGAGTAACTCAAATGGCCCAGAAGCAGGAAGAACATGACCACAGGGAAGCCAGATAAAACAGCACTGGAAGATGTCCCAGGCATCAGGAGAGAAGTCATGTCTGCCATAGCAGGCCCCAGCCATAGCAGGTTGGATTTTACTTCCTGTGGTGGATGAGGGTTGTTTCAGGATGAGTTTTTACTCCAATATGTTCTAAGGTGTCAGTAGGGCTATCAACAAAAGACAAAAGCCAGGGACTAATTACTAGAAATGAGAATAAGGTGGACAGAGTATTAAAAATAAGACAACCAGTTATTAGCCCTAGAGTACAAACTAAGAAGCAGATAAGTCATAAAAGTGAGTTGATCTTAGGTCTCAGAATCAGACACGAGTTCCTTAGGTGACCAGGTCCCACCTGTCGGTGATGATGGCCAAGTAGTTTAGATGTAGGGGGAAGATGGATGCCATGCTGAGATATAGAAAAAGCACATCTTTTTAACATTTAACTCTGATCTTTTTGATCCATTTTCTTCAGTGGCTCCCTATTGATTATAGAATAAGTCAGTCTCATTAATCTGACATGCAAGGCCTTCTATTAATCTGGTTTCAACTATTTTTTATTCTTATTTCTCATTTATTATCATATAATCTTTCTCCAACTCCAGCACCTACTTGCTTTGCATATAGCCTACAATTCCATAATCCAGACTAATTAAGTATTCTTTGTCTTAACACACCCTTTACTGGCTTGATGCTTTTCTCAAAAGTTTCCCCTTCATATCTATCCATCATGTAGAAACCATACCTTAATACCAAATGTTGGCAGTAATTTATTTTTCCTCTTTTTTTCCACCTTTATGATTGACATGCCTTTTCAAGCAAAGGCTCACGTTGGCCTCATTCATGTTAATATCTTCCATCAAGCCCAATATAGTGGGAGAGACAAAAACAACATGTTTTAAAAGACCTAATTTATTAACTTAATGTTTTGACATTACATATACTTTTTAAATTACATTAATTTACACACATTTTGAATCTTTATAGACTTTATTAGACTTGATGGAAAAACCCATATTCTTCTTGAGTGAAATCCAAAGACTTACCAGTGATTTAGGAACAAATCAGAAAATTCAGATTTTTAAGAACTTCAATATTTAGTTGGCATGGTACATGTCCCTCAGGGACATATAACAGTTTCTGGAGCCATTTTGGGTTTTCACAAATGGGGGAAGTGCTAGAGGTATCTAGTGGGTAGAGGCCAGAGTTACTGCTTAATGTCCTACAATGCACAAGATAGTTCCCCACAACAAAGACTTATCTGGTCTAAAATGTCAATAGTGCTGAGACTGAAAAACTGGATATAGACCAAGGCTAATATTTTGTCTATTGAAATTAACTTTAAAAATATATATAGTTCCATGAAAGCGTCAGTCATAGGAGTATATTCATTTCAGAAATTCACCCAAAGTTAATCAAAGTAGAAATTATGTAAGGCACAATTAAGATGTGGAATAATAACCTTTTAGAGACTGTGGATTCTCACTACATTGAAATGTATGGTTTTGACTTTCACTTAGTAGGTAAGTCCGATCCTCAGTCTAAGAACTAATTTAATAGTGCAGAGGCTTTTGTAGTGGTTGTATAAATTGTGATTGCTTTTGGTTTGGATTCACATGTGATTAAGCTACATATTTCCATAGTTTCACTGAATTTCAGGTTTTGCTTTATGGAGTAATTTTGGTAAATGGAACAATCCAAATAGGGTGATTAGATGCTAATCAGCTGTAACTTTGAAACTTTTCTTTCCGTTTTAAAGCTTTGCATCACTTGGGCTTTTATACTTTATGTCAAACTACTTGTAATCCAAATGATTTAAATAAAAACTCTGCAAGGTGAGGTCAGTGTGCACTTCAAGGCCAGGGCAAAAGACTTTGCCATTTGTTTTCACTATTTTTTTGGCCTTGTCCATTAAACCAGACGGATAAGCAGAGCACATATGGTGTATGAACTGGCTGGGGCTCCCAGCAGGTCTGAGCTGTGAACTCTGTGGCCTGCTGCTGTGCTTTCATGTTTGAGTTCAAAATTCCCCTACTCATTTGTTCAGAGGCAGAGGCCGGGCTCATCTAAGCTCAGCAGGAAGCAGCACTCTGAAATCCAGAACACTCATCTAGGTGGAACAGGCTTTCACTGACAAAGAGGCCTTTTCATCTATGGTCTGCTTCTCTCTTCCTTTGTACCATTGGCTTCCCTCTCTAAGGATTAGATAACAATGTGGGGACGCAATTCCTGATTCAGGCTTCTGGGCAATTCCATTTTGAATCCAGTTCCAGCTCTGGATTGAATTTTCTTCTGGCTAGCCATGTGGCCACTTCCAGAGGGAGAGAAACTGCTACGCAGGTTTGTAAAGATCAGGAAAACAAAGGCCATCTCTAGTCTTGACAATAGTAGCTCTGGTCCAAATGGAATGTTTAGCCTGGGACCATTGTCCTGTGGTTAGTGTTGTGGAAATACTGGTCCTTTCTAGGGGCAAACCATCTGAGTGAGATGGTAGAATCAGGCCACTCCTATAACTTGTTTACTTTTGCTTCTGTTGTATTGTATGGTCCTGGTAACTTTCACATTTTACCCAGTGGTCCTGTATTTAGGAGGCTATAGTGGCTTTATGAGCTCATGAATGGTCATGAGCATGGATTTTGGAATCAGAAAGATTAGGCTTGACTCACAGCGTCTATCACATGTTAGCAAAGAAAACTTGTTACTTAAGCCCATTGAGTCTAAATTTCTCCACTTAGAAGTTGGTATAATAGTGTCTCTATAACTAGATCAAATGAGATGTTATATTGTGTTGTGGTAAGAGTATGTATCCCAGAGCCAGACTGCTTGGGATTGAATGCTGACTTTGCCATTTACTAGCAGGCTGACCTTGAGCACAATGCGTCACCTTTCTGTGCTCTGTGGAGATAATAATAAGATCAGTTTAGAGGGTGATTGTCAGGATTAAGAGACTATATGTGTAGAACACTTAGAACAATGTTGGGCATCTTGTGGTACTTAATAATCATTAGCTAAATTATTCTTGTGAGGGTGAACTTTTCTCAGTAGCAGAGAACTCCTTTCATGAGTATGTATTCATTACCTGTGTGCAGAGCATTTATAAATGTCCAGGCACCCCTCAAAGATATCGTGGGTTGGGTTCCAGACCACTGTAATAAAGCAGATACCACAACAAAGTGAGTCAAATGAAAAGTTATACTTATATGATATTGTAGTTTAGTAATTCTGCAATAGCATTATGTCTAAAAACAATAATGTACATACCTTCATTAAAAAAATACTTTGTTGCTAAAAATGCTAACCATCACCTGAGTCTTCAGTGAGTCATAATCTTTTTGTTGGTGGATGGTCTTGCCTCGATGTTGACCGCTGCTGACTGATCAGGGTGGTGGTTGCTGAAGGTGGGGGTGGCTGTGGCAATTTCTGAAAATAACACAACAATGAAGTTTGCCACATCAATTGGCTCTTTTTCTTTGTGAGTGATTTCTGTGAAGCATGTGATGCTGTTTGACAACATTTTACCCGCAGTAGAACTTCTTTCAAAATTGGAGTCAGTCCTCTCAAACCCTAGCTCTGCTTTATCATCTCCATTTGTGTAACACTCTTTGAATCCTTTGTTGTCATTTCAACAACATTCACAGCATCTTCACCAGGAATAGATTTTATTTCAAGAAACCACTTTCTTTGCTCAGTCATGAGAAGTAACTGCCCATCCCATCAAGTTTGAGCATGAGACTGCAGCAATTCAGTCCCATCTGCAGGTTCCACTTCTAATTCTAGCTCTCTTGCTGTTTCCATCACATCTGAATTACTTCCTCCCTTAAAGTCTTGAAACTTCAGTTCATAAAACACACAATATCTGTGGAGTACAATAAAGCAAAGCACAGTAAAACAAAACATAATAAAATGAGGTATGCCTATATTACATAGAAACAATGTTGAAAGCCCTAAAATATTGCAATATTTGGGTAATTTCTCAGTTTTCTACTGTACTGTGAAGTTATTTCAGATACGTAATGGCCACTAGACCAAGGTATTTTGTATCCAAATTGAGTAACAGTTTAAGAAAGTGTCCATACATACACGTGCACACACGTGACAGCTGTAGATGAGAATTGGGTCTAATGAAATCCGGCAGTTGAAGAGAGCCTGTCACAGTTCGAGTGTTAGAAATTTTTGGCTCTAGATGCCTTTGGGAATTGAAGGTCCATTTGCCACAATGATTCCAAATCCTCTGCTATACAATTGGCAAATTATACTTGTATTTTCTCCTTCATTGTCATTGTGCTCAGTCTACTCCAGGAGGAACTCCCATGTGTCATCCCTCCCAAACCTTCATCTCCCCTTGAACCAGCTGCTCATTTCTCTTTTCTTCTAACTACTCTGCCTGGGAAATCGAGTCCTATTATACCATGCATATTTTAAAAAGGTAGAGCTATTTACTCTTATGCTACACTTAATCCTGACAAGTTTGGATTCCCAGTGTACTGTAGGCACACTTTTTGGTTGATATTCTGATAGATTATATAAAAAAAGCAGATTGCTCACTTCTGTGCATGTATTTTAGGAAATCTATTTGTTTGAAAAGAGGAAAGAAGAATTGCAAAATGGATTATGAAAACCAATATATCTCATATCTGGGTTATGATAGCAAAGTTTCATTTTCAGATAGAAAGAGCCACATCTTGTTTAATTGGTTAAAAAAATAATTTACTGAGAGATAATACATATATGATGGCTTAATATTTCTTCCTGACTCTACTGGGTGTTAGATCTTAAAAAGATGCTAAAACAAGCTGTAAAAAAGTTTCAAAGATTCTTTGTGTGAAAATAAATTTTAGGCATCTGTAACTTGAAAGAACTTCATTTAAAGTTTAGCTGTTATCTATTGCTTGCAGTAAGCTGAAGTAAAAAATGTTGTATAATTTTTTAATCAAAATTAATGTGTAAATGTTTTACCTTATTCTTATAATACAGAATCACAATGATTTAGATTTTAACTCTGTAGAAGTTTGGAAATTTTTCAAGTCAGTTGTGGCATCACAGTGAAATTCCAGGCATGGTGAGGAAGGGTCTTCAGAACTTCAAGACCTCTTTCAAAACAGAAAGGCATCTTTTACATTGTTCGAATTTTCCATTTCATTCGGCCTGGGCAGCTTCCTGACTGTCTTGTCATAACTACCATGTTAAATTTAGTTGTATGTTCAGAAAATGGAGAAAAATGTTCACCACTGGCAGGTGAAAACAGGAAATAAAAATATTGACTCGGGATGTTCCCAGGACAATTAAACAGCTAATGAAAGGATTATAGTCCCTAAGGCCACCATGAATGAATAGGAAAGTGGGCATAAGTACCTCCTTTGGCACCCAGTTGATTCCAATTTATGATGCCTATAATTTTGGTTATGTAAGTAACGTGGCAAAATAGCTTCTACTGCAGTAAAATGAAAAAAAAAATGTTCCTCCTAAAGCACTTATATTTTTAGGATCACGGCAGAACCTTCCCTTCTCCATTTTTCCCTTTTTTGGAAACACCTGGGCTTTTTGGGGAAATGCTCAGTTTTTCATTTTGATTCAAGTTCTAAACAAAATCAGTATACATCTAATCACCAATGGCATTGTTTACCAGGAAGGACCAAACTGTTTTGCATCTAACATGACCCCAAACTAGAATAGTTAGATATGGTGGTGACGCTATCAAAAACTGATTTATTGTTTGTACAGGTTCTGAATAGAACACCATGACAAATTATTTGGAAAAAATTTCTGTAAGAGAAAGCTATTTATCTAGGAATCATTTATGGAGGAGTTACAACGTATGAGACACTGTGTGGAAAGAAAGAAAAATAGTGTTTACATTTTTATCTAGGAAAGTTAAATTTGATGGAAGTTACTGAGAGGTGATGACTTTTCCTTTTAGAGAAATATATGTGCAATTATCATTTTTTTGTAGTGGTTTTTAAGATTGATGGCAAAATGCATCAGGCACTTGCTCTGAATGCATTTTGATTAAGGTATAAATCATTCAGACTGTGTCCATTTTGTTTGCAAGTATTGTTTGTGGAATCCCTTGTCTACAAATGACATCAGGAAAATAACTTTTATTATATATCACATCTAATGGATTAGATGGGAGCTCTCAATGCCTGGGGAAGAGGGTGGGAGGAAGTTTCAAAGTAAGTGAGAGAGTAAATCTTGGAAGTTTTTGGAGGCTAGGAATCTCAGAGAGACTGTAGAATTCTCCAGGCCCGCCTCCACTCCCACCAGATAAAGAGATGTTTGGGGGTATGATCCTGGAGGACTTCACTTGCCTTTGTCTTTGGGTCTGGGAAAATGACCATGATCACTGCCTGGTGACACTGCCAAGCATCGATATAATCAAGATGGCAGAATATTTGGCCCTCAAAAGGGGACAAGATTTATTTAGAAGCCAGTGGTTCCTGAAGAGTTCTGTTGGTTGTGGTGAGGGGATGCCGGGGAGGAAGTGGGTTGGGATAGGTGGCACAGAGCAGGTGGCCACAGCAGACCCTCAGAAGATGCTGGAGTGGAGGAATAATCATGCAGGAGGCTAGCCACTACCTTAACGCCAAACATCTTCATCCCCTTCCCATGGCTGGATACCCTGGAGGAAAAGAGAAAACCAATTTGGAATTGACTGAGTTTATCTCTCAATTGACTAAGAAAAACTTTGAAGTGACCGAGGGAAAAAAACTTGGGATTGACTTAGTCAAGTCTCAGTCATCCAGAAACTAAGCTCAATTCTAGAGAGATGTGTTATTTTACACCTCTGAATTTTGTCAATTAAAAATATTGTGCTTACAAAGACTGCTATGATTTCGATGAATGTGCCTTATTTCCTATGCGTATATATAAATGCTTTTGGAATGTTTACTTGACGCTAGGATCAGCTTCATAGAGAGGAACATAAACTATTTTATAAAGAACACTTAATGGATTAATGAAGAGAAATGACCAGATGTTGGTAGTTCAGAAATGTTTATATAATTTATCATTTGATTGGAAGTATTTAAAGTAATTAATGTTTTGAGTAAGAAATCACCAAGGTCAAAAATACCAGTCACAAAAATATTCAGGACTTTACTTGTCAATTTCTAGAAATGACCACTTAAAAGAGTAGATTCTATTCTGTGGATGTATTTACAGTGTTTGGGATTTTATGATATCCTAATTTTCTTTATAGGTGTAAGATCATTGAAGGAAATAACAGCTATATTTTTGAATTAAATGCTTACTTTTTTCCCATTTCTTTTTAAAGTAATTAAACTCGAAAATCAGTGCCCATATAATTTGTAAAACTTTCATTTATGGATGCATAATGGCAATCAACCATTTCCCAGAGTGCTTTGGAGACATCAAAGTTCTGAATATGTCTAAAACTTGGGTGGTTTTCCTGAAGCACAGAATTACAATGATTACTGCAATGCATACTGTAGATCTTAGAGGTTTGTGTCTAGACAAGCTGTATGCTCTAAGACCTCAGTAATTTGGAGTACTGGTTTGAATTTATATAACCTATAGTAGCTAATGATTATGTTGTGGAATTTTGACTAGGAATTTGTAATATGTCCAGTCTTTATCTTTCTAACCTTTGCCTCTTTTTTATGTAAGTCAATTTTCAGATACATTCATTCTTGGTAGGTATTAGATCATACCTATTGCTAAAATTCCAAAGATTACTTCTTACTCCCTTTGTATTATTATTAATAAAGTTGCATATATTATTATAGGAAACCTAGGATGGGTGGTGTTGCTAATAGCCCATAAGTGGAGCCTGAAAGGATTGGTTATATAATTAAAAAAAAAAGCTTTATGTATCCTTGACATATAGCAAACTATTCATATTTCATAAAATTTGGTATGTTCTGTAGTATGTATACACCTGTGAAACCATCAGTACAATGAAGATAGTGAACATATTATTCATCATGCCCAAAAGTGTCCTGTGCCTTTTGGTTATATATACCTCCTTCCTGGAATTCTCTGTCCCATCTCTTCATCTCCAGGGGTTGCATTGAATCTATAGATCAAGTTGGGAATAACATCTTGGAATATCTCTCCATTTATTTAGATTTTTAATTTCTCTCATCAGTTTGGTAGTTGTCCACATATAGGTCTTGTACATTGTTGTTAGATTTATACCTAAGTATTTCTCTTTTTTGTGGTGCTAATGTAAATGTGTATTTAAATGTAAACATTGCGTTTTAAATTTAAAATTCCATTTGTTCATTGCTGGTATTTGACCACACTTGATATGGTCAGTCTTTTTAATTTTAACCAGTCTGATAGTGGTATCTCAATGTAGTTTTAATTTACACTTCCTTAATGAATGATCACATGGAACATCTTTTCCTGTGTTTATTTGTCATATATATATTTTCTTTCATGAAGTGTTTATTAAACTCTTTGGCCTATTTAAAAATTTTTACATGTATAAATCAGGGGTCCCAAGACTATGCACATGTTTGATGATTCACTAGAAATACTCACAAGACTCAGAGCCAGCAGTTCTCAGGATTGTATTTTATTGCTGTGATCAGCAATGGAAAAGGACACGTCAAACAGGCTGGAGGAATCCCATTGCAGACTTCCAACATTTTCCCTCTTAAGATTACACCTGACATGCTCCTTCCCCCAGCAGTAAATGCAGCAGTATGTTTGCAGTGTTTTGGCCCAGGGAAGCTTGCTTGAGACTCAGAGTCCAGAGTTTCTATTTGGGACTGGTCTTGTAGGTACTCTGTGCTGACATGGTCAGCCATAAGTACCAAATTCCAAAAGGAAAGCAGGCATTCACCATTAATCACATTTTTTTTTTTTTTTGTACTATCAGTCTAGGCAAGCTGGTACAGCAGGTTATGGTACCCAAGGTGGGCAAAAGAGCCTTATTAACATAGGGAACATCCCAAAAAGCCAAGTCTCCAGAAGCCAGCCAAGGGCCAATCCTGCAAGCAGACTATTCTAAAGATAACAACCTCAAAAATACTATATTAACTCTTTCCTAAACACACACACACACACACACACACACACACACACCCTCATTCTTTTATTTTCACCAAACACTCTGATTATTGTGGGATCTCAAGGAAGAAGTAAGGATATGGTAAGCCAGAAAAAGTCATTGGATTGAAGAAAGTTACAAATATAAGATACAGAGCAGTAAAAATTCTGGGAGTATGGATTTGCCTTAGAGCCATTAACAGTGGGATTTGAATCAGACATAAGTTAATATTATGGTAAGAGATCCAGTTTCATCTAAAAGTAGAACCTACTTTAACTGATGAGAAAATGAGGCTGGGAAGATGATGGGTTTATGGAAAACTGTCTTCAGGATAATTTTTTAGGATGGTCTGAAGCCCAGGGGACAAATTGGGGGCTAGGGAGAGAATGAATCCAATAGAAGGAGGTTACCAATTTGGTAGCCTCTCAAGACCAGGGAACAAATCTGGATTGGACATGCTTTTTTTCACCCAAGAAGGCTACAGGGGGCTTGCTTTGGGGGCATGAATCCCTCTATATTGAGCAGTGTTGCCATCTTGAATTTAATTTGATTATGGTTTATTAAGCAGCTTGCCTCAAATTCTCTGGCCTGCCCTGCCCCTCTTCCAATGAAGATTTCTTGTCATGTAGTAAACAATGACCATTTCAACATTCTAATGTTAAAAAAAAAACTTCTTATAAAGTCGTTTCTTTGAATATCCCTCAACATAAACCAGTGAGTTAGGAAGGGAGGATGGGGGAATACGTGCAAATTAATAATTCAGTCTAAGTGGGCAATGTACAATTGGTCTATCTTAATCCGAGGACAGATTTTAGAGTATCTGGTGGAACTGGCTCCTGACATCCTTCAGGCAATATTAGTAAATATTGCTTTTCTTGGTTTTTGGTAGGTATTATAAGGCACTGTGTTCAAGATTTGGCTTTCTAAAAAGTACCTGGAGAGTTAGTATCAGAGGCATTAATGTTAATATATAGAGGCACTGGCTTTGGATTTATATAGTCACATGAGAATGAAGGCAGTTAAGAAAAATAGATGCCCAAAGTTAAGGACACCTCTCCGTAGCTTAGAGGATATGAGTTTGTCTGCTGGAAGTAAGAAGGCAATTTTTAAAAGAATATTGTGAGATATAGACAAAATATACCTGACTCTGAAATTATAATCCCTACTTAATTTATAAAGGTAGTTGGCTAAGAATGGAAAAGGGGCTAATACCAGAAAAGTATCTTTGATGAAGTAATAGGTGTTTAGATTATGGGCCATTATCTATAGTTTGAGCTGCTAAATTTTCCTAGGTCATATTACCAAATATGTTCTCTCTAACGTGCCCGTTATGAGAGATATGTGTTTTTGTACCTGTATCTTTTGTAGCTGTGTTAAAAATCAATCAATCATACAAACAAATAATTAATATAAAATATTTTATCCCTAATACAAATATTTGGCTGAGATAGCTTTATTTTTGGAATCCTAACTTTGTTAAATAAGACCCTTTCTATTGGTGCCATTACCATTGTGGTGCTAATTGTGAGTTATTGATATTATTTGACTATCCATAGGTCATACACTTAGCAAATTTTCTGTGGTTCTGGGCCTAGTCGCTTGAAGCCTTAAAACAAATACGTTGCACATTATGGTATGCAAGACTATAAGAGCACATATAAAGGACATTATCACTAAAAATGGAAGCCCAAATATTAGGATATTTAGAACATTTTGGATGTTCTATAACCCTAAATCATAGTCCTGAAATATCTTAATATTATACTCCAGAAAGGGAGAAAGTCATGCATCTCCTCAGCATGCTGCTGCTTAAGATACTACTTTCCTCTTTTTAATGGAAATAAAGATAATTCATTGAGTTCATTTAGTTTCATGAAACAACTCATGAAATCAATTATGGCAAAAGAAGACAAAGGGATGACATTAGCAGTGAGCAGCAACCTTAGGACCATATCTATGTGTCTACAAAGTGAGGTGAGGGTCTGGTAATCATATGATTAATTTTCTTAGAGTAAATGACCACCCCAAATGATGATGATGAATATGGTGATGGTGGTGATGATGGTGACAATGATGACATTAACAAAAATGACCATTTATTATGTGCTTACCAGGTATCAGGCATTGTTCTAAGCACTATTCTTGCATTAATTCATTTGATCCTTGAAGAACTCTAATAAGAAAGTATTATTTTTACCCCCATTTTTATAGAAAAACAAATTGAAGAACAGGGAAGTTAATAACTTATTTGAGGTCACACATTTGTAGTGGTAGAGGTGTGATTCAAGCCCAGGCAATTTAGTCCAGATACTTTCCTCTAAACCACTACTTCTTACTTGCAAAATCAACACATCTGATGTTCTCAGCTCTCTAACGTAAATGATTATCTTCAAAGACAAGTGTGGTAAATGGGAAGCACTTTGAAAACTACTATAGTAAACAATATAAGGATGGATTGTTTAACTAAAACCTTTTATTTACACACACACACACACAGAAATGGCAGACTTGCTTGGTTTTACCAGTTTGGTTTTTTTTTTTTTTTAGATTTTATTTATTTATTTGACAGAGAGATAGAGAGCACAAGTAGGCAGAGAGGCAGACAGAGGGAGAAGGAGAAGCAGGCTCCCCGCCGAGCAGGGAGCCTGACGTGGGGCTCGATCCCAGGACCCTGGGATCATGACCTGAGCTGAAGGCAGCTGCTTAACTGACTGAGCCACCCAGGCGCCCCTTGGTTTTACCAGTTTGGTTTTATACCAAGAGCTAGTGATGTTGTAGTCTGCTTTCTCAAGGAGCCTAATGTGTAAATCAAGAAGACGATAGCCTACAGAGAATGTTTAAAGGCAAATACATGAGTTATGGGAAGGAACTGAGTGGAGGAAAAAAAGGTATGTTAGAGACTATTGAACTTTTTACCTCACTGTTTACTTCTTCCTTAGTGTAGACTATCTTTTGGATCACAAGTTCAGTAGCTTTAGGTTTTGCTTTGGGAATCATGGATTTATAGTTTTAGACCTAAGTGTGACTGTAGTTCAGATCTTTTTCTAAAGGAACAAGATAATGCAGACCCAAAGATTTGAGACTTTCCCAGGGATGTGGCAAGTCTTCTGGTTCACGGTATCATGACATTTTCATTCCACTTCATCAAAATATTAGGTGCCTACCTGTTTGCATATGAAACCCCCAGCACACACATATACATTTACACATTCCCATTGGCTCTAAAACCAGTCCGTGTGTCTGAGCTTTCAGGAATGAAAACAGCTTTTCTATTATTTTCCCTCACAGTGGAGTAGAAGAAATACTTTAATCAGATCTATGATTTGTGAATTGTTTAAAAAGGTGGTTACCATGTTCAATGTATCTAGTTTGTTCACATATCTAAGTACTGGTCTAAAGAGATTTATTATTCTTCATGATGTCATGATTCCTAAGTGGCCCTGGATGAAATTTCGGACTGGGAGGTGGTTACCCTGGTTACATTCCATTATGCATAGTGAGAAGGTAGGGAGAAAAGGATCTGTATTTGTATTTTGTAAAAATTAAAATTAACATCTCCTTAAGGACAGGGATTTTATCTGTCTTGTTTACTGGGTTATGTCAGCACTGTGGGCTCTGAGTCAGTAATTGTTGCCTGAAAACCATCAGCCTCATCATATGTCTTGCTCTGCAGTGGAATTAGGCCTTAAAAATATTGTGCCCTTTTTCTGTCTTTACCAACTGATTCATTTCATCCTAACCTCCAATGTATTTTTTACCATAACATTATTAGAATTCACCACGATATAATTAAATCACTATTATTTCATTGATTATTTAGCAAAATCTATGTAGCTGTTTTTAATACCCAGTAAGTTCTGGTAGAAAACAAAATTAATATTCGCACTGACTGCTTTAAATGATATCTGGACTTGAATAAAAGAATGTATGTTTTATAGTATCTCTGATCAACGTATTGACAGATGCTAATTTTGTCAATTTATTTGGCGGGTAGGGAATTATTTCCCAGAAAGCTCTGCTTCTATTTTATAGTTTGGTAACCAAAGGACAAAAAAGATTTTCTCTCATTTTTGACTTCTTGAACTTCAGAAAAGGGGATGAACAGAGGAAGTCAGACTCATCCCTATCCCTCCATGAAGATTAAAAAAACAATTTAATCATCTGACTATGAGTTTACAATCAGAAACTATAGGATATATTGCTGTCCCAAACAATATTAGGAAATTGGAAATTGGCAAAATAATTGGATTTCTTTGGGGACAAAAGGGACTCTGCTTCCAGCTGCTTTTTTAGAGATAAACTAGACCAGTGATCCTATAATGCTAGATTTGACCAAATATTCCCTAATAGATGTTTTCTTGTTTTGAACTAATTCAGACTTGAAGTGAGCAGACTTATTTCAGTCTGATTTTATTTTAAAGGTTGGAAACATCCTGAACATTTGAAACAGCTATTAATTTATACCTTATTATATTTTGGGTATCTGATTATTCAGTGAGATTTTGACCTATATTGAGTCTGAGTATAAATTTTATAATTTTTATTTTTGTTCATCAGGAATGTATATATGCTGCAGGAAGGGAAAATTGCCAGCAAAGAAACATTTTTCTTTTGTTGAGTCTTTTTTCTTTTTAAAAATAGCTTTATTGAGATACAATTTATATTGCATATAATTCATCTATCTAAAGTGTACAATTTAGGGGCGCCTGGGTGGCTCAGTTGATTAAGCGACTGCCTTCGGCTCAGGTCATGATCCTGGAGTCCCGGGATCGAGTCCCGTATCGGGCTCCCTGCTCAGCAGGGGGTCTGCTTCTCCCTCTGACCTTCCTCTCTCTCATGCTCTCTACCATTCTCTCTCTCTCTCTCTCAATAAATAAATAAAATCTTTAAAAAAAATAAAGTGTACAATTTAATGGCTTTTAGTATATTTACAGAGTTATCTCTCCATCACCACAATTTAAGAACTTTAGAACATTTTCATTACTCAAAAGCAGCCTCATACCCCCACACTCTTAGCTATCACTCCCTGAACCTCACATCCCCCTGGCCCTAGGCAACCACCAATCTATGTTCTACCTTCACAGACTTACCTGTTCTGGATATTTCATATAAATGAAATCATATAATATGTGATCCTTTGTTACTGATTCCTTTCTCTTAGCATTGGTCCCAAGTTTCATCCAAGTTGTTGCATGTGTCAGTACTTCTTTTTTTTATTACCAAATAATATTACAATATGTGGATATACCACAGTTTATTTATTCCTTTATCAGTTAATGGACATTTAAGTTGTATCTGCTTTTGACTATTATGAATAATGCTGCTGTGAACATTCACATACAAGTTTTTGGGTATGTTTTCATTTCTCTTAGCTTCATTTCTCTTTTATGTATGTTTTCACTTTTACTTAGGAATGGGAATTGCTGGATCATAGGTTTAACCATTTGAGAAATTGCCACACTGTGGCAAATGGCTGCACCATTTTACATTCCCACTAGCGATGTATGAGGGTTCCAATTTCTCCATTTTCTTGCCAACACTTGTTATTCTCTTTTTTATTATAGCTAAGTGAGTGTAAGAAGGTATCTCACAGGGGTTTTTATTTGCCTTTTCCTTATAGCTAATGAATGTTGGGCATTTTTTTTCATGTACATACTGGGTATTTGTCTATCTCATTTTGAGAAATGCTTTGTTTGTGTAGTCTTCAATTTTTCAATTTGGAATTACTAGATTGAATGGTAAACCATTGTACATGGATACTAAGGACATCAGTAATAAACAGCATGTATTATAAACCGACTATATGCCAGGCACTTGCCAGGCCACTTCACGTAAGATGAAATTATGCTTTGGGGCGTCTGGATGGCTCAGTCAGTTAAGCAGCCAACTCTTGATTTTGGCTCAAGTCATGATCTCAGTGTCCTGGGTTTGAGCCCTGCCTCGGGCTCTCCGCTCAATGAGGAGTCCGCTTCAGGATTTCTCTCCCTCTCCCTTTGCCCCTCCCCCTGGCTCACATGCATGCTCTCTCCTGCCCCCCCTCTCTCTCCAAAATAAAAAAGAAATCTTTAAAAAAAAGATAAACTTAAACTTTATACAGGGCCTTTCTCTCCAGACCTTTTTACTATTTCCATTTGTATTTCCACATGATAAATGAAAGGCAGTATTATCTCCATTTCATTTACATATAGAAAAATTGTGACAAAGTTTAGGTTTTCTCTTTTTTTTAAAGATTTTTTTTTTAATTTATTTTTTAACAGAGAGAGAGAGAGAGAGACAGCGAGAGAGGGAACATCGCAGGGAGAGTGGGAGAGGGAGAAGCAGGCTTCCCGCTGAGCAGGGAGCCCGATGTGGGACTCGATCCCAGGACCCTGGGAACATGACCTGAGCCGAAGGCAGACGCTTAACGATTGAGCCACTCAGGCGCCCCCAAAGTTTAGGTTTTCTTTATGCAAAAAAAAAAAATAACAGTTTAATATTTCAAGAAAGTCAAGGGGCAGAATGAAGTTCAGTGTCTTTATTCTTCTAAATGCTTCTGTCTAAATGCTTTATTCTATCTAAATGCTTCTAATTTTTCCTCATAAAATATTTTCTCTGAAATGACAATACATTTTTTTGACCATTAGAGTTCTCAAGTGCTTTTTCACACAGTATTTCATTTTAACCTCATATTCACCCTATGATGTGTGTACGTGCATGTTTTTCACATGGGACAGTAATATTTTGGTTCATCTTCCAAAGTAAACATAGCTTCACCTTTAAGAGAAAAAGCAGATACTAAAAAATGTTAAAATGACTGATCCAAGTTCACATAGCCTGAACTCGCCTTCTGGTAAGTACCATAACTCTTTATAGTACACACAACAAAAACTTTGACTCTTCCCTTTTCTATAAAAATGTAAATATATGTTGCTCGCATATCTTAAAATCACCAGTGGATTTTCACTGGAAGTTTTCCTTCCTCTTCTATTTTTTGTGAGTAATTTGAAAAGAATATGTATTAACTCTTTTTAAATGTGTGGTAGAATTCACCTGTAAAGCTGTCTCATCCTGGACTTTTGTTTGTTGGGAGTTTTTTGATTACAGATTCAATTTCATTGCTGGTAATAGGTCTGTTCAAATTTTCTATTTCATCTTGGTTCAGTTTCGGGAGATTATAAATTTCTAGGAATTTTTCCATTTTTCCTAGGTTGTCCCATCTATTGGCATATAACTTTTCATGGTAGTCTCTTACAATCCTTTGTATTTCTGTGGTGTCGGTTGTTATTTCTTCTCTTTCATTTCTGATTTTGTTTATCTGAATCCTCTCTCTCTGTTTTTTTTAATGAGTCTGACTAAAGGTTTATCAAATTGTTGGTCTTTTGAAAGAACCAGCTTCTGGTTTCATTGATCCATTCTATTTTTTTTATTATTTAGTTAATTTTTTTGATGTAGTGTTCCATGATTCATTGTTTGCGTATAACACCCAGTGCTCCATGCAGAACGTGCCCTCTTTAATACCCATCACCAGGCTAACCCATCCCCCCACTGCCCTCCCCTCTAGAACTCTCAGTTTGTTTCTCAGTCCATAGTCTCTCATGGTTCGTCTCCCCCTCCAATTTCCCCCCCTTCATTTTTCCCTTCCTACTATCTTCTTCTTTTTTTAAAAAAAAAACATATAATGTGTGATTTGTTTCAGAGGTACAGGTCTGTGATTCGTCAGTCTTACACAATTCACAGCGCTCACCATAGCACATATGCTCCCCAATGTCTATCACTCAGCCACCCCATCCCTTCCACTCCCCACCACTCCAGCAACCCTCAGTTTGTTTCCTGAGATTAGGAATTCTTCATATCAGTGAGATCATATGATACATGTCTTTCTCTGATTGACTTATTTTGCTTAGCATAATACCCTCTAGTTCTATCCATGTCATTGCAAATGGCAAGATTTCGGTTTTTTTGATGGCTGCGTAGTATTCCATTGTGTGTGTGTGTGTGTGTGTGTGTGTGTGTGTGTGTGTGTGTGTGTGTGTGTATCACATCTTCTCTATCCCTTCATCTGTTGATGGACATCTTGGCTTTTTCCATAGTTTGGCTATTGTGGACATTGCTGCTATAAACATTGGGGTGCACGTACCCCTTTGGATCACTACATTTGTATCTTTGGGGTAAATACCCAGTAGCGCAATTGCTGGGTCATAGGGTAGTTCTATTTTCAACTTTTTGAGGAACCTCCGTACTATTTTCCAGAGTGGCTGCACTAGCTTGCATTCCCACCAACAGTGTGGGAGTGTTCCCCTTTCTCCACATCCTTGCCAACATCTGTCGTTTCCTGACTTGTTAATTTTAGCCATTCTGACTGGTGTGAGGTGGTATCTCATTGTTCTATTGTTTTTTTTAATTTCTGTTTTGTTTATTTCTGCTTTAATCTTTATTATTTCCTTCTTTCTACTGTTTCTGGTTTTTTTTTTTTAGCTTTTTTAAGTGTAAGGTTAAGTTGTTTATTTGAGATTTATTTTTGCTTCTTCAGGTAGGCCTATATTGCTGTAAACATTCTTCATCCCTCTTAAAAGAAGAGCTTTTGCTGCATCCCATAGATTTTGGAGTGTTGTGTTTTTATTTTCATTTGTCTTTATGTATTTTTTTATTTTCTTTTTGATTTCTTGGTTAACCCATTCATTGTTTAGTAGCATGTTGTTTAACCTCCATGTATTTGTATTTTTTCTATATTTTCTTGTATTTGAGTTCTAGTTTCCTAGAGTTGTGGTCAGAAAAGATGCATGGTATCACTTCAGTCTTTTTTTAATTTGGTGACACTTGTTTTTGGCCTAATATGTGATCTATTCTGGGGAATGGTCCATGTGCACTTGAAACGAATGTGTATTCTGCTGTTCGAGGATGGAGTGTTTTGAATATATCTGTTAGGTCCTTCTGGTCCAATGTCAGTCTAAAGCCACTGTTTCCTTGTTGATTTTCTGTTTGGATGATCTACCCATTGATGTGAGTGGGGTGTTAAAATCCCCTACTATTATTGCATCATTATCAATTACTTCCTTAATGTTTGTTATTAGCTTCTTTATGAATTTGGGTGCTCCCATGTTGAGTGCATTAATATTTACAATTGTTATATCTTCTTGTTGGATTGTTCCCTTTATGATTATATAGTGTCTTTCTTTGTCTCTTGTTAGTCTTTTTTTTAAAGACTATTTTGTCCCATGTAAGTATTGCTACCCTGGCTTTCTTTTCACTTCTATTTACATGATAAATGTTTTTCCATCCCTTCACTTTCAATCTGCATGTGTCTTTGGATCTGAAATGAGTCTCTTCTAGGCAGCATATAGATGGGTCTTGCTTTTTTATCCATTCCATCACTTTATGTCTTTTGATTGGAGCATGTAGTCCATTTACATTCAAAGTAATTAATGATAGGTATGCACTTATTGCCATTTTGTTACTTGTTTTATGGTTTTTTTTTTAGTTCTTCTCTTTTCCTTTCTTCTCTTGCTGCTTTCTCTCATGGTGTGGTAGCTTTCTTTAGTGATATAGTTGCATTTCTTTCTTTTTTTTTTTTTTTAGATATCTATTACCAATTTTTGATTTGTGGTTACCATTAGGTTTATATATAACATCTTCTGCATAGAGCAGTCTATATTAAGTTGATGGTCACTTAAGTTTGAACCCTCTCTAAAAGCACTAAATTCCCTGTGCGGGTCCCCCATGCCTGGGTGCCTGGCTTGGGGAACTGCTCCTCTCCCTTCTCCGTGCTGAAGGCACCCCTCCCTCCCATGGACGGTCCTGCTCCTGAGTGTGTCTCTGCTTCTCCTACCCTCTGGCTCCTGACCGTTTGGTTCCTGGCTGTGTCTCTGCCTCTCCTACCCTCTTCTATGTGGCCTCTTCTCTACCTTTAGCTGTGGAGAGTCTGTTCTATCCGTCTTTGGTCATTTTCTGTGAATATTATCTAGTTGTATGCATGGGACGAGGTAAGCTTAGGATCCCCCTACTCTGTCATCTTCCCAGAAATCCAACCCCATTTATTTTTGGTGGGAACCTCATTCTAAAGGAGCTAGAAATATTAGCATAGTCTAAAGGTGTACAAGAAGTCATGGCAACTTTTTGTAATGCCTACTCTGTAATTTCAGAAATCTATATTCAACACTGCTATATTAATATTTGTTGAATAAATTAATGGATGCATAGTATTTCTGGAGTCAAATGATAATATTATGAGGTTTTAGTGTGATTAATTCACATTTGTAAAAAGCTTGTTGACTAAATTAGTGGGATTTGTAGGAACTGCTGGTTTTTCTGAAATTGATTATATCTTTCTATTGTAATATTTCCATGACCTCATTAATTAACCCAGTCTTGAAAACTTGTTTTAGTAAAGTAAGTAGAAATGAATCAAAGAAATAAAGGAAGCGCATTGGTTGGAAAAAAAAAAAGGTTGAAGTAAAAGATGTATTTTCTGATTGCCATAATTTAAAAACCATTTTGAGGATCATCAAAACATTAAAACCCATGACAGTCATTTTCATATTCATATCTCAGACATGTTCACTCCCTAAATCTTATGGAACAGTGTTGGCATAATCAATATGTTGCTAAGGAAACATATCAAGCACAAACATAGAAAGCATAACAGATTCAAAGGGTTCTGGGGAATTATAAAGCCATAAAACCTGCCAAATAATTGCAACAATAAAAGTGGAAAATTAATTTCAAGCAAGGCTAACATTTCAACTGACTGCTGAGAGACTTTTGAAGAATATATACATGCTAGGAAAAAGAGGTGAGGACTTTTAAAGATCCAAGTGGTTAATTAATGGAGACTGAAGCCAAATGCAAGCATTGGGAGCATAGCAGAAAAATGTGGTTTCTGGTTTCACAAAGGGGAATTTGCCTTAATCAAATTTATTAGTAAGAAAGAGGAGGGTACAGAGAACAGACTCCTTGAAGCAGTTCAAAAATGGACCAATATTCTAAGCTTTGAGATTTGATGTGTTTCTTAGTCCAAGTAAAATATAACCAGGGTGTTAAAGGAAGTAGAGACAGAAATAGGAGACCCTTTTTTATGAATAGTTTTACAAGTGCACTTAGCTCTGGAGAGACCCCCTAGGATTAGCCAATATGATGGAATTATTTTTAAAGGGTCTGGGAATGTACCAAGTGGCTTGCATACCAGTTGACATCACTCATAAGAAAAGTGTTAAAAGGTGTTTTGAAGGTCAAATGAAGAAACACTTGGAAGCTTACTTGCTCGATGAAGGAATGCCAACTGATTTTTTCAGATGGGAAAGAGATGCTTCATTAACTTGTCAAAATTTCAGAAAGGTATTATTTCTGTGGAAGGAAAGAGGTGTTATAACACATCCTTAGCATTTCTATAGTGGGCAATTTATTGAAATGCTTTCCTGGGGTTAAAATGATCCTTTCTCTTAAAAGTGGCCTAATGGGAAAATTGGTAGATTGAACTGAAATTTGCTAAATTGTAAGAAACAGAAGTCATTTGGCAATTGAACCTTTGCTAGTTCAGAAAATCACCATCTTTAGAGGACTTCATTTTGGCAGCCATGGTGAAAGCCTCCCCTTTTTAGGCAACATCTGTATAAAAACCTCTTCTTAGGCAGTGTGTATACAAATTCATATATACATGATGTGTGGCTATAAGATGTCAAACTTATTTTTTAATACAATTTGAAAACTAAGGGAAAGTTAGTCCCATCAAAGATATCACCTTAGCAGACCCCATACTCATTTCAGGGATGCTGCCTTTGGACAAATCATTCTTAGAATTTCTCTTGTGGAATTGTCCCACAAGACCATGGCAGACTTTAAAAATTATGTTTAATAGTGAAAAATTTCATCCTTTGAGTCAAAATATTATACTTGGGAAAGGTCCAGAGAAATCACAGTCTCATCTGGTAAAGAAAGTGAGTGATTAAACTGTTACTAATTTAAAAAAAATGAGGTGTTACTATTAAGTAAAGAAAGTGATATTCTTTTGTGGCTTATCATCTGGTTTTCAAAATAGTTCCTGGAGCATTTTAAACATATTTCAGTCAGTGAGGTATGCTTGTAATAGGGCTAAAGATTCTCAAGCTGACTGCTTTGAAGAATAACTTGAGAATGAGTTTGGGTATGTTGGCTACAATGCCAGTCTCATGGTGTTTATTGTTTTAACTTACACAGAGAGAGAACTAGAGGGATATTGGTGTATAGTGAAAATCCACTGGTGATTTTAAGATATGCGAGCAACATATATTTACATTTTTATAGAAAAGGGAAGAGTCAAAGTTTTTGTTGTGTGTACTATAAAGAGTTATGGTACTTACCAGAAGGCGAGTTCAGGCTATGTGAACTTGGATCAGTCATTTTAACATTTTTTAGTATCTGCTTTTTCTCTTAAAGGTGAAGCTATGTTTACTTTGGAAGATGAACCAAAATATTACTGTCCCATGTGAAAAACATGCACGTACACACATCATAGGGTGAATATGAGGTTAAAATGAAATACTGTGTGAAAAAGCACTTGAGAACTCTAATGGTCAAAAAAATGTATTGTCATTTCAGAGAAAATATTTTATGAGGAAAAATTAGAAGCATTTAGATAGAATAAAGCATTTAGACAGAAGCATTTAGAAGAATAAAGACACTGAACTTCATTCTGCCCCTTGACTTTCTTGAAATATTAAACTGTTATTTTTTTTTTTTTGCATAAAGAAAACCTAAACTTTGGGGGCGCCTGAGTGGCTCAATCGTTAAGCGTCTGCCTTCGGCTCAGGTCATGTTCCCAGGGTCCTGGGATCGAGTCCCACATCGGGCTCCCTGCTCGGCGGGAAGCCTGCTTCTCCCTCTCCCACTCTCCCTGCGATGTTCCCTCTCTCGCTGTCTCTCTCTCTCTCTCTCTGTTAAAAAATAAATAAAAAAAAAATCTTTAAAAAAAAGAGAAAACCTAAACTTTGTCACAATTTTTCTATATGTAAATGAAATGGAGATAATACTGCCTTTCATTTATCATGTGGAAATACAAATGGAAATAGTAAAAAGGTCTGGAGAGAAAGGCCCTGTGTAAAGTTTAAGTTTATCTTTTTTTTAAAGATTTCTTTTTTATTTTGGAGGGGGGGGCAGGAGAGAGCATGCATGTGAGCCAGGGGGAGGGGCAAAGGGAGAGGGAGAGAAATCCTGAAGCGGACTCCTCATTGAGCGGAGAGCCCGAGGCAGGGCTCAAACCCAGGACACTGAGATCATGACTTGAGCCAAAATCAAGAGTTGGCTGCTTAACTGACTGAGCCATCCAGACGCCCCAAAGCATAATTTCATCTTACGTGAAGTGGCCTGGCAAGTGCCTGGCATATAGTCGGTTTATAATACATGCTGTTTATTACTGATGTCCTTAGTATCCATGTACAATGGTTTGCCATTCAATCTAGTACTTCCAAATTTACATATTTAGAACTCAGCTTTGAGCATGCTTTCTAGTGAAAATACTGATATTTTATTTCTTTAATACATTAATTGTAGTCCAGGAGATCCTAGAGAAGGGAAAAATAACCAGGCTTTAGCAATAGAAAATCCACCAAGTAATGGCAAACATGACTTCAATTCATGAATTACTTTGAGCACAAAAGAGTCAGGACAAAAGGCCCTAGCCTTATTTTTACATTTCTAAATTACATGTTGAAATTGAGGATATATAAATGGAAACATCATGCAAAATGCCCTGAACTTAAGGGATACTTTGCATTTGGCATGGAAAAATTCTCAGCCTCTGAAAGGATGAAAATTTGTCATTACTCTTTTTTCTCTATTACTGGGCCTGGCTGGTGTGTGTTATAAATCAGCTCATTATGCCCAAGGAAGGACATTGAATAGTCTCTATTCAGTTAGAAAACTGTCAGTAATATATCTTAGAAGAAGTCAGACCTTTTCTGGTTCTCTAATATTCTTCAATGTGCACCCAGTGATTCTGTGTACTGGACTTTGCCATGTGAAAATTCAAGCTCTGAGATGCAGTGGGAAAGAGAGTGAGTGGACACTGGGGACATTGGCGTACAGCATGATGCCATAGAAAAGCTTAGCTAGCTTCCTTTTATGAAATCCAGGAGCTATCTTTATTAAGGTTTCAGTGCACTGAGAAGGTAGACACACTCATTACAGGCCAGATCATCACATATTAGCAGTTCTTCCTTCATCACATGGAGTGTTTCTAAAATGTCTTGTTCATTTTTTCTGAATCCAGTGGTAGAGGACTGGAACTATATTTTTAGGGGCTGAGAGAAGTACCTTATACTTTACTTCATAGACATTTCGTGAAGTAACCTGCTAGTTATCATGAGACCTGCAGCCTGCCCCTTGGTCCAGGTAGAGATATTCTGAATGGATATATGTAAGAGACATAGTCTTACATACATATACATATATATGTGTATATATATATATGTATTTTAAAGATTTTATTTATTTGAGAGAGAGAGAGCACATGCATGCGAGAGAGCATGAGAAGGGGGAAGGGCAGAGGGAGGGGGAGAAGCAGGCTCCCTGCTGAGCAGGGAGCCCGAATCGGGACTCTATCCCAGGACCCTGGAATCATGACCTGAGCTGAAGGCAGACTCTTAAGCAACTGAGCCACCCAGGCGCCTGCTTACTTATATATTTAAAATATATTTATAACATAAATATAAATTTAATATTTATATATTAATTTGGGTAGAGGTAAGGTTTTTGCTACAGTCAGCAAAATCTGAGCAGTCTCTGTTAGGTAGAATCCTGTCCATGAAACATGAGACACTAACCAGTGGTTCTTGAATTTGGGATTAGTTAAGGGATTTCTTTAGTATGCTTAAATCTTAAAACTGAATAATAACTACATTAACATAAAATATTTTTTCATATAAATTCTTCTCCATGGACCAATGGTATTTACTAGTGACTGGAGATAACCTTTAGCTACAGAGGTCAAGCCTGAGAGTGTTCTAATCAGATAGGACTGTCATTTTCTTTGTGTGTCCTGGTTCTACTGACTTTATCTTGAGAGTCCCATGGGAACCTATTCTGGGCTTGTTCCTTTTCAGTTTCCATTTTCTTTATTCTGTTTTTATTTTTTGGTTGTTCTTGAAACTTCATCAAATCATAGTCTTTGTCAATTGTTTTATACAGGCACTTTGTTTCACTGCTATATACTCTGCAGAAAACCTGAGTGCTTAAACTGATGAATCATTTTTGTGTATTTACTTGACCTGATACTTCTCTGAAAAATTTTTGATTTATGTATCTGTGTCAATATGCTTTTTGTTGTCTGCTTCCTCTAGGTTACTGTGTGATGGTAGGGTTTATAATTCATTTTCTTTGGTGGTAAAAATGATTCATGTCTGAGATGCAAGCTGAAAATGCATGCCCAATAAATCAGAGACTGCTTTTGACCACAGGTAACAGAAAATCAAGGTGTCTTAAACCATTAGGATATTTAGTTTGGTGGATAAGAAGCCCAGGGGTAGACAGTAAAGGGGTAGTTCACTAGCTAGGTGATACCCACAAGGACCCAGACACTTTAATTTTTGCTCCAGATGTTGACCTCATCCTTTGCCTCGTTCATGTCACAGAGGCGCTGCTAGAGCTCCTGACATCAGTCCTAACGTGACGGCATCTAGAGCAGAAAGAGAGAGAAGATGGGCAAATGGGATTACTCCATGGGCATGTCTCTGTTTTTAAGACCAAAATATTTCCTGATTCAGATTTCTTTTTTTACATAGGATCTTTCAGAATTTTGTCTCATGGTCACCTTGAGCTGCAGAGTGGCTGGGAAGAATTTCTGTCATTTCTTACGCTTTTTGACTTAGGAGCAGGGATTGGCTACGGGACAGATAACTAAGGATTCATACCAATTACAGTCATTGTGTTTGAATTTCCTGTGTTATACATTCACCTTTCAGCCACGGCAGAGGGGCATTTCTAATATCTCCTAATATCACAAGAGCCACATGTACCCAAGCTTTTATCCTTCACACATTTTATTAATGGATCATAAAGAACAATAAAATGATTTAATAGCAGGATTATGTGGATGAATATAGAAATTTTCTTGTACCAGAAATGAGTATTTTGCTGTGTTCTACATATGAATAATGTATGCTCAATAAATATATATTAAACAAAATTATGAGCAGAAATTGATCCAGCACTTGCATTTCTTTGAGTCCCGCTGGATATAACTCTTTATTTCTGCAATTAAAGCAAACTTTAAAACCCACTCTTGATTAATATGAAAACAAAAATGTTCTGTTAATAAAAGTAACCATTGAAGTCATTGATCACATGGGTGTATAGACCACAGAGGTTGATCCTCAGGACCGGAAGAGGTGGATGTTATAAATGTCAAGAAGGTTAAAGCTATTTTAAGAATTCATTTGTCACACACACACACACACACACTTGCCACACTTGCACTGTTGGGTTTTGTGAGCAAGGGACATAAGAATATAAAGGAGGTTAAGGTGCCTGGGTGGCTCAGTTGGTTAAGCATCTGACTCTTGGTTTCAGCTCAGGTTGTGATCTCAGGGTCATGGATTTGAGCCATGCATTGTGCTCCACGTCGGCGGGGAGCCTGCTTAGAGACTCTCTCCTTCTGCCCCCTCCCCCACTCTGTCTTGCTCACTCTCTCTCTAAAATAAATAAATAAGTCTTAAAAAAAAATAAAAGGGAAATTCCAAGGGTGATGTAGCCCAAGAATGGCTGGATAGAAGGGTTGGAGATGTTAGCCAGGGCAAAGGCAGAACTGCTCTATAGATTAAGGGAATGTATAATAAAATATGTTCATTGGGCAGTTTCTTTACAGACATTTATTTGCTTGACTCACATGGTTAGGGCTTTATATGGGGTGAAGAAGAGCTTAATGATTTTAAAGACAAAGCCGTATATTACTATTCTGTTTAAAATTTAAGGAATTTAGGGGGATTTGTGAAGCTAACTATATGTAATCTTGGCAACTGTTTTTGAGTTAATTAACAGTGTGTGCTTTGTGCAATTTTTGAAGAAAGGGTATGAAGGATAAATTTGTGATTTATAAGGGGTAAATACCTATATTAATGTTTGTAGGTTTGAATTTTTCAGTTAAGGTTTTAAATTTCACCTTGACTCTCTAGAATATTTTTTAGAAAAAAGGCGACATAAGAATCATAATGGCGACTTTAAAAATGGCATCTAGTGTTTACTTTGTCCCTAGAAGACTAATGAGAGGGAGTGAAAAGAAGATACTTACCTTTGAAGTGCTTACCTTATTCAGATATTTATAAATACCTACTGTGGGTCAGATCCTATTCAAGGGGATGAAGCCATAGGAATGAAAAAAACAGACAAGGTCTCATAGACCTTATATTCTGGGAGGGGAAACAGATAATAAACAAATAGCAAGTATATTTGTAGTAGGTCAGATGGCTTAGGTGCTTATAGAGAAAAACAGCAGAGACTGCTGTTCTGGGTGGGTGGTGGTGATTGTTGCCATTTTATGTAAGGGAATCATGGAAGACCTCATGGTTAGGCACCTTGCAGATGAGAGTTCTGGGAGAGCTGAGGAGACAAACTCTATGCACAGCTGGGAAAAGACATTCCACACACAGGGAAGTGAGGATGAAGAGTTTTTAAAAAATTTGATACCATTTATATATTGTAATATGATTGTCACTGTAGCAATAATTAGCACCTCTATCCTGTTATATAATTAGCATTTCTTTTCAGTGCTTGGAATAATTAAGTACTAGTCTCTTGGCAAGTTTGATGATTATAATACAATATTACTGTCTATATTCACGATACTGTGCATTAGATCTCTAGAATTTATTTACATGCTACTCATTGCAAGTTGTACCCTTCAAGAACATCCGTTCTATACCTCACTTCCTATACCCTGGTAACCAGATTTTTTTTTTTTTAAAGATTTTATTTATTTATTTGACAGAGAGAGACACAGCGAGAGCAGGAACACAAGCAGGGGGAGTGGGAGAGGGAGAAGCAGGTCTCCCGCTGAGCAGGGAGCCTGATGTGGGACTTGATCCCAGGACCCTTGTATCATGACCTGAGCCGAAGGCAGACGCTTAACAACTGAGCCACCCAGTGCCCCCTGGTAACCAGATTTTACACCTTGTTTTTACAAGTTTGGCTTTTTTAGATACCACATATAGGTAATGTCATAAAGTATTTGTCTTTCTCTGATTTATCCCACTTAATGTGATGTCCTCAGGGTCCATCCATGTTGTCACTAGAGTATGAAGACTTTAAATCAAAATAAAACTTGGCCTATTTAAGTAGCACACAGCAACAATACATAGGTATCCTTTATTCAGGCACTGGTGAAATGGGCTTTCTTAGAGAAATTCTGTTCTAGTTCTATCTAGGTCTTTATTTACAGAACCAATTCTTTGTTACCCACTGATTTTCTTATTGTAATAGTTACCATTTTGAGTACTTACTGTATGCTGGATCTGGCGCTAAATGATTTACACACATATCTTACTCAATGATTTTCTCAGTCTTCAAGACTAAGATTCATCAAGGTTAAGTTGTCTAATAACAAAGCCAATGAGTGGCTGAAACAGAATGAGAACTTTGCTTCTTAAGTGGCTCCACACTCCAAACTAATTAACTAAAGCTCAGACTGAACTTGTAATTTTCTTGTATTTAGTATCATGGACTAATTGAAAAAGATCATTCCATGTCTATAGTTGTTAAAAATTTAGACTTTAGATAAACTTCATTAATTTCTGTAGGTATATGTTTCCTAATTTATATTCTTTGGAAAACTATTCTGAAATATTTAAATAATTTTTATATGAAAAAGTGGTCCCATGGCCAAATAATTTTTAGAAACACTAGTTTATATAATGATGAATAAGTTGTTTGAAAGCAAGCCTCCCAGAGTCTTTGAAATGGTAATATGCATTGAACATCTCCATGAAGTGAATGTCTTCAAATTATTTGATCATAGAAGGGCTGTCTGTGAAATACCTATTAATATCTCAATGACCTAGCTTATATAGAACATAGTTTTCAAAATGATGCTTTAGCTATTTTCAGTTTCAGAATGGACTACCCAGGTCCATTCGATGAAGGGGATTTACTATGCTTCCCTGAGAAAGCACTCTGGTTATTGTTTACAGCAAAATACCTTTTTTTCCTACGCTGCTTCCATTTGAATAAACTCCTGTAATTTGAATTTAGGTAGTAAAATGTAACATCTAGGATGACTGACATCTAGAAGCTTTCCTTCAAAATTTAGAAATCCCTTAGCATTGATGTATATGTTATGCTTTCAAATATCCATCTCTTTTATTCCTTCTTACTCATTTTTAGCAGCTGGGAATAAAGATGAGATAACGATCTATCCATGTTCTTCTTTATTGTTTGCTATTTAACTATTTCTTGTGCAGTTTAGTTCTTCTCAACCTGATTGGATAGTCACTGACAAGCTTCAAGTAGGGCTGTTCTGGTCTCAATGTATCCTCACAGTATACTTTGAGAGCAAACACAGTTCTATCTTTGTCTTGTAAATGAGCCTTCCGCATCTTGGTGTTACCTGTTGGGGCTTTGGTGTAATTTAAAACCAGGACAGAGGAAATACAGGAGAAATTTCCAAAACTTACTATATCCTTTTCTTGATTTCTACTTTTTTTAGAGGTCCCAGTTAGCTTGGGAAGTCTTAGTTTCAAAAACATCTCTTCATTCTGCAGTTCCTCCAACCACATGGTCAGCAGAACATAAGATGGTGGTCTGAATCATTATTCTATTTTGTTTCACATTTTCTAGAATTAGGAGTGCCTTGAGACCAATACTATTTGTTGGAGCAAGTTGGCTCATTATTTCTGGGACAACTTCAACTTTCATTTCCATAGGCTCTTCTTTGGGACGTGTGACAGCTTCCACCCTTGTTTTTGTCTGTGCTACTGTGGCATAGTTTTTTCTGGTTCCACATTGTGAGCCACTTGAAAAGAAACACCTGGGTGCAACATACTAGGGTCCAAGGGCTTGGGGAGATTTTCACAGATCCCTCTACTTTCCCTTGTACACATCTTCTGGGTATAAACCCCACAATGTTTACTGGTAGGAAACCTCTGTTCATTCTACTCAAGAAATACATGCAAAACCTGGCACTCTCTTTTCTCACTCAGATTTTAAGGAGTGATTCATACTAAGATGGCAAGGGCTGGACACTTCAGAGCCATAAGGTAACCACAGGGTCACACCTGTATATATATATAACAGATGGCAGCTGTTGGCAGGATCCCCAGCACAGGTCTGAGGCGGCCACCCTTACTGGCCTGCTACAGTCAGCATGGATATGGCCCTGGACCGTGGCAGCTGGTCCTGTTAGCCAAAACTCTCGCAGCTTTCAGCAGGTTCGTTGATAGCTGACCCCTCTCAGTAAGAGAGGGCTACAGTGCTAAAAAGCCCACAATTCTTTCAAAAAATGTCCTCCAAGTCCTCTGAAGTTGTATCAGCAAAGCAGATCCCTGCCGAACGCTATACTCCTATCTTCCCACTCAATTCTCTTTCATTCATAAAGCTGTTGAATTTTTGAGTTGGAAAAAAATGTCTCCAAGCTCAACCCTTATTTTGTAGAGTGAAATATGGGCTTCAGAGAAGTGTTCTGCATACAGACATTACTTAGGAGATTACTTAGGAGATGGGGACACTGTGTATCCTCAGTTTACCAGTGGGTAATGTAGGCAGATTATGCTCCAGTATTGGGATATCTTGCTTTGTGACTTAGCCTGATGATCCTGAAGAAGCTGAAAAAATGCTATGGGCATGCAGACAAAATTGCAACACTGGACTTCTAGTCATTTGACAAAATGAATAACTCTAACCATCTGTGACTTTCAAAAGCACAAACTAAGAGGTGCCTCAGTGGCTTAATCGATTAGGCATCTGCCTTCGGCTCGGGTCATGACCCCAGGCTCCTGAGATCAAGTCCAGCATTGCATTGGGCTCCCTGCTCAGCAGGGAGTCTGCTTCTCCCTCTCCCTCTCCCTCTGCCGCCCCACCCCCAGCTCGTGCTCTCTCTCTCTCTCTCTCTCTCGCAAATAAATAAATAAAATCTTAAAAAAACCTCACAAACTAGGGTAATTTTTTTTGGCTATTGTTAATGAATTGTTAACTGATCACCATTATTGTTTTACTAAAAGTTAAACTCTTGTTAAATACTATATCCATTTGACTCTAAGATAACATTTTAACATTTAATTCTTTGTCTCAGTGAGATTTAGAAAACCCAATAGTAGAGTCCCCTTTTTAAAAAAATTCAAAGACAATTTAAAATTTAAAGGAAATAAAGTACCTGTCTAAAGAAGAGGAACTGGAAGGTCCTGCTTAGAAAATACTCAACTACTCTGAGATGCTCTCTTTTGAAATATATTGCATAGACGGAGCAATAAATATTGACCGCCTATTCTAGACCTATATGAAATCAGGCTATGAGTTTTACCTTTTATTCCTCAGTTTCTAAGACTTCATGGAATATTAGAGAAAAATTTTCCCTCTGCTAAAAGGAATCTAAGTGGATGGTAGATTATTATCATGTGGGTAAAATGTTCTACGATAAAGTGTTATATCCCTTTAAATCTTGTATCAGGTGGAGTAAAGTAAAATGTATTCATCTGGGAATTGAAAACTTTTGAAGTGTTCAGAGGAATCCTGCTGGTCAGATCAGAGAGTTGCACATTAATTCATCCACTTATTGAATGTATTTATTTGTGGGAACATTTAAGCACAGTGGACTTAGTAAATGACAGCATGGAAACAATGTACATATACTGATTTCTTTTTTATAGAAATGAAATTCACATAACATTCACCATTTTAACTGCATTTAAGTATACACTTCCATGACTTTTAATATATTCGTAATAGTGTGCAACTATCATCACTAATTCTAGAACATTTCTTTTTTTTTTTAAGATTTATTTATTTATTTTAGAGAGAGAGAGAGCTCGAACAGGGAGTAGGGGCCGAGGGAGGGGAAGAGAGAGAGAGAGAAGCAGACTCTGCTGAGCCTGGAGCCTGACATGGGGCTTGATCTCATGACCCTGAGATTATGACCTGAGCTGAAATCAAGAGTCAGATGCCTAACCAACTGAGCCACCCAGGCGCCCCTCTAGAACATTTCTGTCACTCAAGAAATAAACCCTATACCCGATTCTTCTTTCTCTCATCCTCTAGCAACCACAAATTTACTTTTTGTTTCTATGGATTTGCCTAATTTGAGCATTCCATAAGTGGAATCATACGATATATTGTATGATTATATAATATAATCAGTATATATAATATATAGTATCTTGTGTCTGGCTTCTTTCACTTAACAATATTATCAAATATCCATGTTGCAGCATGTGTCAGTACTTCATTACTTATAACTGAATAATATTCTGCTATATGTACCACATTTTGTTTATTCATTCACCAATTGATGGACACTCGAGTTGTTTACACTTCTTATATTATGAATAATGTCAGCATGAATATTCATGTACAAGTTTTTGTGTGAACACGTTTTCAACTTTCTTGGGTATGTACCTAGGAGTAGAATTGCTGGTTCATATGGTAACTAATTTTTTGAGGAACTGTCCAATTCCACAGTGACCAAAAACCATTTTTCATTCCCACCAGAAATGTATGAAGATTCCAATTTCTCCACAATCTCCTCAACATTTGTTCTTTCCTTCTTTCTTTAAATTCTAGCCATCCTGGACAGTATCTCATTGTGGTTTTGATTTGCACTTCCATAATAACTGGAATGATGATGAATATATACTATTTTTTAATCTACACCTTTATGCAAAATGAAGCAACAGATGTAATTGAACAGAAAACTCAAACAGTATATATAAGTTAACATTATGATGAAACCATCATGTCAACATGCTGCAATTTTAAATCTGTAACATCCATGTATATATTTCCTTTAGATCTCCAATTACTTGTATGTATAGGGACATATGAAAATAGTCTCACTGAAGACTGAAGTGGGCCTTACTATCTGGGGTTCTCAGCTGACTATGACACACACCTGAGCTGTTCCTGAGGAGAAACAAATCTTTCAGGAATTGTTAGAAGCCATCTGAATATTAAATGCAAGAAGAGTCCTAGGTGTAAAAAGTAAAATGGTTGAGTGCTTTCATTATCTCCAACCTCCCAATTATGAACCATTTTTGTCTTCTCTAGTGCCCCATTTCTCCTCCTTCTCATGAGATTTTTAAACATCTGGTGTCCCTGGTTTCTCCAGTTTTCTTCTTTCTAAATTTACTCTCTTAAAAGAATCTTATTGCTTTTATCTACATGTTAAAGTGAATGTCATCCAATGCGTTACAATTGCAACAAGAACAAAGGAGTCAGGATTAGTAGTCTAGTTTGCTGCTTGAACTGAGTGGACTCCAACTCCCATGCTTGTATTCTTAGTGTTTTTTTGTGGTTTTTCTTTCTCCTATTCCTGATTGGCTGTCAATGGTCACCTGACTTTTCTTTCTGTTCTGAGTGTAACTGTCCACTTTCAAATATGGGCCCTGAAGCTCTATTCTAAAAATCTGTTGAAAAGGTGTTTAAAATAATAGCCATTAGTTGCTAAGTAGTTTCCTTTATAAGATTAGGGCTTTAGAAGATGGATTCTGTGATTACTGTTTTGACTGTTTAGTTATATCTCCCTTTCTGCTCCTGGGTTATTTTTGGATACATGACACCTGGTATTTGATTGCAAATATACCAATGACCTCGGTTTTTAAAATCATCCCATTTGTGTGGACTTTTGACACCTCACCCTTTTATGAAGCAAATAATTTAGATTATAAACCAGCAGAGTTTAAGGAAATTCTCAGACAAGGCTAAGATGGTCTGATGTCCCAGCAAAACATACACTGTGTTGCTACATGGCTGATCTTATGTCTATTTTGAGTTCCATGAGCCTGATGTTAATTACCTCTTTTAGCAGATGTTTGTTGACAGTTAATGTACTCTACTACCTGTCCTTTGCAAGAGCAATTATAGATTCTGGGTTGCACTCTTAAATTAATAGCACACTTGCCAGATCTAATAGAAAAGCTGTTCTTACCTTTTAACACTCCCACCCCGCAAGATGCATCTGAGTTGTGATAAATGTTACTTTGGCTTAGATTAACGTGTTTTCCTATCTTTGTGCTTACTTATAATTGCCATTATAAAATAGGGTATGAATGCCTTTTATTCTTCCTTATTCAGATGTAAATCAATCATTTATGTAAGTACTACTGTTTATCTTGGTTACCTTGTTTTACTGTCTCTTTGCTATGTACAGTCAGTGATGTCTATATAGCCAATTTTGGCTAATAATTGATTTAGGGAAACTGTTTTAAGTATTATTATTTATAGTAAAGCTATTTTGTTTTATCCTACATAAATACTACCCGGCATTTTGTTCCTATTCTCCTCCCTCTTATCCAGGAAACTACCAGCTTTTACTTGATGTAGAGAAATAATAAGATGATTTGACTCATTAGTTTGTCATCTAATGAATTCAGATAAAAATTATGAGTAGCCTAAATCATGTCTGAACAATTTAGAAACTGTTATCTCCAAGGAAAATAAAGTAAAATCCTTTGACAATAATTTATAGGTTGTGTGGAGAAGTTGCTATGAGTAACAGATTGGCATATGAAAATTTTATTTTCCCAAGCCTTATACCACCTCCCATATTTCTACACATGTGTTTATTTCTTCCCCCAATTCATCTGATTGCTTGTGCAGGTTTCAAACTGTGTGTGGTTACTAAGTCATGTTTAATGACTAAAAGCTACATATTGCCAAGCACAGTAAGGCCTGGATGAACATCTACAAGGTGGAAGGCCTAAACAAAGAGTGAGTATGACTTGGAGGAGCCTTAGAAAACTGGAAAGTCATGCAAAGAATAATGAACTTGAAGTGAAAAATAGATAAGGAAAGGTATCAGACTTAAGAAATATTGTTACCAGGCAGAGAGAGAGAGAGAGAGAAGGCCAAGGAGGGTGAGATGCCAAGGAATTATCATGCATGAAGGTGTAGGTGGAGGATAAGGAGAGAAAAAAGATGTTCTCTTGCCTAAGTTGCATGTCATTGACCTAAACTGGTCGCTGGTGTCTTTAACAGTGTAGGTTGACTTCTTAAGGGATTTTTCCCACCTGGATGTTTAGACTCTGAAATATAGATATTTTCTGTTCTATTTTTTTCTCCTCCATTTGCATGTGAAATTTAATATTCTAGGTTATCTTTTCTTCAAAAAGCTCTGAATCATTGGGAACAAGATTTCCTTTTAAAAGTTTAGATATTAAGAAAAAATAAATAATGAAACAAACTGTTACTAAGTCTTAGGACAGTAGTTTTTACAAAATACAAAAATGTAATCTAATATTGTAAAGCTGGTATAAATAGATGTACCAGATATCAGGATCTTTGCTTTACTGAAGTGATGTCATCCTCTAAATCTATACCATTGATTGTAACTGCCAGAGCTAAGGATATCTGTAAGTGTTTATTAAAGTTTTAGGAAGACAGTACATTATAGTGGTAAAAGCATATATTCTGGCATTAGACAGGCTTCAGTTCAAATTCTGACTTGGTCACTCTTTATCTGTATAACTTTGGGCACATTACTTAATTCCTTTGAACCTCTATTTCCTACTCTGTAAAATAAATATATTTGTAAAGCATACACAGTTCCCTCTGTACAGTAACTATTCATAAATGTGTGTATTAAGATGCTATTATCATCCTATTTTTCCTCCTCTGTTATTTAAAAATAATTAGTCATTCTTTTAATCTTTTACCTTTCTATACTGCTTTTTTGACACTCTGTCTTTTTATTCATGTACCATTTATTAGGGCTTTTGATGAAAGAGATTCATCAATTCTAGAACCATGGGACCCAAAAAGACCTTAATTGGCCACCACATCCATCCCTGTTTCAAAACAATGGAATATATGGATGATTCAAGACCAAAAGGAATATTTCTCTTTGCATAATTTAAGAACAGAATAGTTATGACCTCTTTTGGTAATGCCATGTAAGATATTATTTATGTGTAGTCTAGGTTTGTCTCTATTCAATCAATCCACTTAAAAGGAAAAGTGTATACTCCTATTTATGTAACAATTACTGCCTAAGTTGTAAATCCTTTACAACTGACTCAGGCCTGGCTGAATGTCTTTTACATTTCTTCTGGTTGGTTCTGCTTTCGGTTAAAATGCAGGGGCGTCACAAAAGATCACTGCTTATGACATAACAATGAGGAGAAAACTAACTTGAGTCAACTAAAAAGAAATGTATTTTCTTTAAAGCCATAAAAGAGCTATGAATGCCATTGAATTTTCAATAATTATGAGTGTGGTATCATGGCAGATTGGAATCCCATGGAGATGGAAACACAGAGCTTATCCACCGCACCTTCCAATACTCTTCTACAGGATTTCTGCTGAATAAACAGCTGCATGGAAACTTTGGAGCTAGGCTGGAGAACAAGAGATTTCATGAGGTACTTAGATCCCAAATCCCTGTGGAAAATACACTTAATTCTACCCTTAAGACACTAGAAACTAGAAGTGAACTAAAACCAGTAGAAGTAGAAAACCAGCCCCAATGGTGTTCAACTTCTTATTAGGTCAAAGAGATCAGCCCCTCTAGAATGTCTGCCAAAGAAAAGGGGAGCTGTTTCTGTGGAAAATATCACCTATTTCAGTCTTGACTATTGTTTCTTACACAACAACAGATGAAGAAATAAAAACTAAGAAACATGAAAAGAAGCAGGAAAATATGGTTCATAATAAAAATAAAAATCAGAAGAGTACTCACAGAGATGTTGAATTAGTAGAAAAGGACTTTGAAATAACATTTTAAATGTGTTTAAAATTTAGAAAAAAAGGTGGCCAAATGGATGAAAATATGAAGGATGTCAACAGAGAAAAGGAAACTTAAAAAAAAAAACAAATGTAAATTTTCAACTGAAAACTACAATATTCGAAATAAAAAATATTCAGTGGGATTAACAGCAGATTGGACAAAACAGAACAGAACAAAGAATTAGTGAACTAGACAATATGTCAGTAGAAATTATCCAAACTGAAGTACAGAAAGAAAAAAATTTAAAAAACAACAGAAGAGAGTATCAGATCTCTGGGACAAAATCAAATGGTCATTCATGAAATTAGAGTTTCAGAATGAGAGGAGAAAGTGAGACACATGTTTGAGAAATAATGGCCACGGGTTTTCAAATTGATTAAAAATACTATTTCATAAATTCAAAAAGCTCAGTGAGGGTGCCTGGCTCAGTTGGTTAAGCATCTGCCTTTGGCTCAGGTCATGATCCCAGGATCCTGGGATCGAGCCCTGCACTGAGCTCCCTGCTCAGCAGGAAGCCTGCTTCTCCCTTTGCCTGTGGCTCCCCCCACTTGTGCTCATGCTCTCTCTCTCTCTCTGTCAAGTAAATAAATAAAACCTTTAAAAACAAAACTAAACAAAACAAAACCCAAAAAGCCAAGTGAGCCACAAGCAGGGTAAATACAAAGATCCACACAGAGACATATCATAGTGACCTTGCTGAAAACCAAAGATAAAGTGAAAAATTATAAAGTAACCAGAAGAAAAAGACACAATACATTCAGATGAACAAGACAAGAATAAAGAAAACTCATAATCAGAAACAAGAGAAGCCAGAAAATAATGGAAGGACATCTTTAAAGTGGTGAAAAAGAAAAAAACCTACTATAACTTAGAATTCTATACCCAGCAGAAATAGTCTTCAAAAATGAGGTTTAATTTAAGACTTTTCAGACATACAAAAGCTGTGAGAAACTACCACCAGGAGTTCATACTGTACATACAGTTGACCCTTGAACAATATGGGGATTAGGGCAGTGGCCCCTTGCATAATCAAAAATATCAGTGTAAAACTTTTGTTTCCCCAAAAACTTTAACTATACTAATGGCCTACTGTTGACTGGAAGCCTTACCAATAACATAAGCAGTCGATTAACCCATCTTGTGGATATTATGTGTATTATATACTGTATTCTTACAATAAAGTAAGCTAGAGAAAAGAAAATGTTATTAAGAAAATCACAAGGAAAAGTACATTTATAGTACTGTAAAAAAATCTGCATATAAGTTGATCCAAGCAGTTCAAACCTGTGTCGTTCAAGGGTCAACTGTAATACTAAAGGAAGTTTTTTATGCCAGAAAAAAAAAAAGTCTCAGGTAGAAGTCAGATATCTATAATAAGGAATAAAGTATACTGGAAAAATACATATATGGTAAATAGTCTACCTAAAATATTTCCTTAAAAGACTATTGATTATCTGAAGCAAATATAATTACAAAGAACTGTAAGTTTAATAATTTATTTAGATGCAAAATGTATGAGGATAATATCACAAAGGATGGACTAAGGTAAATGGAATCATACTGTTGTAAGGTTGTTACATTATTTATGAAGCGATATAATATTAATTCAAGGTGTCCTCGGATAAATTAAGGATGCATATTATAATCACTACAAACTACCTAAAGAATAATGCAGAGAGACATAGCTAAAAAAAGTTAATAGAAAATATGAAGTGTAATGCAAAACAAATATTGGAAACATTTCACTCAAAGGATGTCAGGAAAGGATAAAGAAAAAAACTCTGATAAGGCAAAAAGGAAGGAAAGGGAAAGATGGTAGGTTTAAATTCAATTAGCTTAGTAATTACATTAAATGTAAATGGGCTAAATGATCCAATTAAAAGGCAGAGAAAAGGAGATAGTATATCAAAATAAGATCCAAATACACGTAATTTATAAGAAGCACATCTTAAATATAAGGCCACAGCTAAATTGAAAATAAAGGGATGGAAAAAATATACCATTTTAACATAAATCATAGAAAACTAGTGTGACTATATGACTACCAAACAATATATATTTCCAAGTAAATAGATGAAGGCAATGAGAGATCATAGATGAACCTGAATGTTTTATAGTCATAAAACCATCAATTCATCATGAAGACATCACAAATGTATCTTGAGTATGCACCTAATAGCACACCTTCAAAATTTCACATAAGTCCTTACTGTTCCTCCTTTCATAGACTCCTTCTTCTAGTAGTTCTGTAATATTAGTGCTAATTTAACCATCACTGTCACCTGGGCTCATGCCTCTGTGGAGTACAATACTATTACCTAGACAGGAAAAGGATTATTTGATATATACCTGTTTATCTTTTTATTTATTCCCTCATAGAAGGCATCTAGTACACTGGCACAGAGTCTACCAGGAATTAGAGACATGGCATTAAGCTGTGGTACTGTTGGTAACATCAGACAAGTCACTGAAATCACTTTAAGCCTCAGTTTCCTCATGGGGAATGGGGATGAAAACACTTGCTCTGCCCAATTTTTAGACTTCTTAGGAAGCTTAAATGAGAAAACACATGCAGTGCTGGATACGTAAGAAACATTGTTGTGAACACAATAGTGAGCTTGCTTTTTAACACTGCCTAATCCTGGCTCATGTGCAGCTGCTGGCCCCCAGGTGCATTTTCTTTATTCATCAGTTTAGTCTATTTTTATCCTAAGTCCTTTACAGACAGAATGGAAGGAGACTGATAAACCTCTATGAGGAAACTCAGGAGGTTCTGCCCTTAATTTGTACCTTTTGTATTCACCCATGAGGGAAATTTGAAGATTTTTTTTAAAAATATTTTTATTTATTTATTTGAGAGAGAGAGAGCATGAGCAAGGGGGAGAGGCAGACGGCTGAGCCCTGGTGCGGGGCTCGATCCCAGGACCCTAAGGTCATGACCTGAACTGAAGGCAGATGATTAACTGAGCCACACAGGCACCCCAAATTTGAAGATTCTAAACAGGATAATTAAACCAGGAGGCAAGTCCTATTCTGAGATCTGGTTAAAGATTTTACAAAGAGACAGTGGAAAACATTTAAGGTAAAGATTAAAATTTTTGACTAAATTTTTAAAAATGTATTATTTTTTACCTAAAAAGTGGTTTTCCATTTGGTTTTGTTTTTGGAGAGAAACTGATTTCCGTGTGTAAAAGGAATAGAACTGTTTTTGTGTGGATTGTCTTTTATGGAAGTGTATTTTTTAGTGATAAATTTTCCTGGAACAAGATGGGGTTACCAGAATAGGTTTCCTTGGCATGTGAGAAAATTATAGAACTATGTGAAATTACAGTTTTAAGATTTGGGAAGTTTGAAATTAATTAATGTATCCATATTATACATTAAGGGCTTGTTAATTAAGGTAGACCTTTTAAAAATAATTAACCAATATAAATATTATTTGAAAGTTAGTTATGTAAAACTTACATAAATAACATATCTAAATAATGTCTAAATTTTAATAATAATATTTCTAATAAGAATAATAGTACTTGAAGACTAAGAGATCTTCTCTTCAAGAATAGCACTAGTTGTAATATAATTATTACAATAAGCATGAGAAAATTGTGGGACACCTGGGTGGCTCATTCATTTAAGCATCTGCCTTGGGCTCAGATCATGATCCCAGGACCCTGGTGTTGAGCCCCACGTGGGGCTCTCTGCTCAGAAGGGAGCCTGCTTCTCCCTCTCCTGACTGCGTGGGCTCTCTCTCTCTCTCTCTCAAACAAAAAAATAAGATCTCTAAGAAAAGAAAGCCATGAGAAAATTGCATCAGAATCTCCTAGGTATTTATTGTATTCAAAACATTAATATTATGTTTCATGATATTTTGTACATGAATATATACACTATATACACAGGAATTTTCTTCAGTATTTGAAGCAAAAAAATTGCTTCTCATATACCTGTATGAATCATTGTATGCTTTATGCTCTGTTAAAAGCAAACATGGCTATGAAGAAAATTTCACTGTTTAAATCTTGAGTATGACTGTGCAGTTGCTCATTTGTTTTATTCCTTAACATAGTGTAGGCCAATTTGATGATTTGATGCTTACAACATAACAGAATAGTTTCCTGTTCTAAATGGATTTCTTAATAGTAACCTGAAAAAAAAAAACGTAAGAAACTTTGTAGGAAGGTAATAAGGGAAAATGATAAAGGCATTGAAGGAAATTCTCCCGCTGGTAAAGTAGTAGGGTCAGAGTTCTCTATGTATGATTTCCTCATCTGTAAAATGGGGATAATAATACCTGCCTGATAGTATTGTTATGATGATGATACCAGATTATGTTTGTAAATAATTTAATACAATGCTAGGGACGGGTACATAGCAAACATATGATAGATTCAACTAATAAAGTGAAAATTAACCTTTCCACTGAAATAGGATTTAAGAAGTTCTATCATTTCCATCTTGATTTACTTGATCTCTCTATATAAACGATTAGGTCTAGATCAGCAGATTACCTTTGGAAAACCTTTAATGAAAAAGTCATTTCTCTGTCACATCATCCATTAACATAAGGTGGCAGCTCTGGCTTATCCGATGAGGCTTTACTACATAAAAATGGAGCTATTGATATTATTGACTATTAATGAATGCTTATTCCATATTATAACATTGTTTCCAAAAAATATAATCTATTTTAATAACTGAGGTGAACCACAAATTTTTTAACAAGAAATGACTTCCTATATTCAATTTCTTAAACTAACCAGGCACTCAGCATATAGCTTTAATTAAGTTATTTGCCTAGAGGCCAATCAATAATTAATTTCCCCATTCAAAAACTATGACTTGGATGTTTCTCTTAAAGCATGTCAATTAAAAATAGAAAAGCCATACTATAAAAAATATATGTTTATTGACAAGTGAGAAGATGTTGCCAGGCTTTTTAACAAGCTCTTTGAAAATATTGCTTTATTTGAAAAGAAACCTTAATTACCCTTGATCATGGCTCTTAAGTCTTAGTATTATATTCCTACTCGGTAATACGTACTCATCTCATGGTGATAATTCCCTTATAGCTTGTGGTGATCAGGGAGAATCATAATAGGCAATTGGTAAGTTTGTTATGAGTTGACTAAGATGGAAATAACAGCTTTGAATTATTCTCATTAATTTAACCCATGTATTTTAGAAAGCTAGTGATAAGCTGGTTGCCATGAAGTATTTACTACTACAAAATGATAAGTTTTAGCACACTTTACTAACAAATCTGAAACTGAGTTTTGAGAGAAAGGAAAATGGGACTCATATTCTCTTTTATTTCCCAGACTATGAGTTTATCTAAAATATAATGCTAACAATCATTCTCCCACTTGCTCACTCTGTTCTAGCACCTCTGGCCTCCTTGCTGATCTTACACAAGCCTGAAGTTTGCATTTGCTGTGCCATCTGCCTGGCATACTCTTCCCATGGATATTTACTTCACTTCTTCACTTTGCTCAATGTCATTTTCTCAGGGTTGTTTAATTTGATCCCTCCTACTTAAAGTTACATAGTACAGTGCCCCTAACTTCCTTTAACCTGCTCTGTTTCTTTCTACCATGTTAAGCTAGTCATCTTCCAATGTACTATATTATCTTAACCTATTTGTTTATTGGAGACTCCATCAAATGTAGACTCCAGGAAGCCAGGGAGTTCTGTTTGCTCTACTAGTGCTGTATTTCTAGTACCTAAAATATTGTCGGATACCTAGTGAAAACTGGATAAATATTTGTTGAATGAGCGAATAGATGCGTCAGTAAATGTAGAAGTAAATAGATTCAACATCCTAGCTTAAGCACCTAGAAATGGTTCTGATTATTTGCCTGATTGCCTCAAACCTGGACTCATCAATGGACTGTGACAAATGAAGTTAAAATGCCAGAAATGATATCTCTTAGAATGAGAAATCCAAAGAATTTAGGGAGGTTTCATATCTCCTAGCTTTGTTCCTCAAGAGAATATAGGAAACACATTCTTCATTAGACATTAAGAAATTCAATAGTGAGGGGAGTGCAATGTCCTTGAAAAAGACTGCAGTGGCTGTCATTTCTAGGGTGGGTTGATACCACCACATACATTGGCATCCCATATTGACTGAGGCCAAATAGCAGCACTCACTTGAAAGCAAGGTGGTGTGGTTCCCAAGGTAATTAGCAGGGTGAGAGTGATGATAATAAAGTTTAACATACAGAAAACTTTGGAAGTGCTTAACTGATCCTGGGGATTCCAAACTGAAATTGTTTCTATCTCACTAAGGTCATACTTAAAAACCCTCTAGGTTTGGCAGTGGCATGGGTGGCCCATCACGCTGGAAATTTATGGTCCCTCCCACACTTGCCTGACCTGAATCAGATCATAGATTCAGAGCTCCTTAAATGAAAGGAAAGATTTGTCTTGGTGAGGAAGGACTCTGTAATAGTCTCAAGTATATTTTCTTCCTAGTCTTTCTCTAGTATTTTTATAGAAAATGTATTACTGATGACTAACTTTATTGTTTGATCCATAGGTAGCCGCATATCAAAACTGGCTTGTGACAGAACCAGATAGCTGACTATTTCTCAGAAACAGCTATGGTAACTGAATGATTGTGGGTATTCACTTTTGAGGAGAGGATGCCCATGTTTTAATTTGGAATATAGATATTTTCTTTATGCCAGGTATGGGAATGCTGTTGTTGCTATTGCTATTGTTTACAATAGTATGTATAGGAAGAAGGTTGTGCTTGGGTGAAGTCAAAGATTGCATGATTGATGACAGTTTCTCTTGCTCTCTCAAAAACCATTCCTATCACTTTCTAGCTTGTATTCTATATCACTCATTTTTAAGTCTTCATGCAACTCCTGTCCCTTGTTTATGAAATTTTCCCACTCTCTGAAGTCTACAACATGTAGTTTAGTTTTTAATTGTAGTCTGCCTTATTCTTTTTTTAAATAATTTTTTATTGTTATGTTAATCACCATACATTACATCATTAGTTTTTGATGTAGTGTTCCATGATTCATTGTTTGTGCATAACACCCAGTGCTCCACGCAGAATGTGCCCTCTTTAATACCCATCACCAGGCTAACCCATCCCCCCACCCCCTCCCCTCTAGAACCCTCAGTTTGTTTTTCAGAGTCCATCGTTTCTAATGGTTCGTCTCCCCCTCCGACTTACTCCCCTTCATTCTTCCCCTCCTGCTATCTTCTTCTTCTTTTTTTCTTAACAAATATTGCATTATTTGTTGTAGTCTGCCTTATTCTTAAGTAATTTTACATATGTGTTTTTACCCTCTTTGAGGTCATTTTATTTTTAGACAAGGATGTCATATATTCCCTTTTGTGTCATGCTCAATAACCTCTGGTCTTTTAATCTAATAGAACTGCCATTTTCATGGTATCTCTTTCCACCTAATATTTCACACTCATTTATAATCGAACAAGCAAAAACTCAACAAACTCAGTCATAACAAACCAAATTAGACAATTCTTGATGCCCAGATTTTCAAACTCTGTTGAAATGAAAATACATCAGCATTTCTGGAAAGAGATCAAAGCACCCATTCTTTATTTTATGAAACCAACCAGCAGAGGGAGCAAAAGAGATATTTAAGTGTTCCTGTTTCTGCTTGGCGACTTTCTACTATGGTTGCTGTCTAGAGCTAGGCTATATTTTTAATATATATTCCCCCTAATCCCTAGGCAGAAATTCTGTATAATCACCACATGCCTGTGAAGTCAGTTCTAAGAGATTCTACTTGCACAATTTTTTTCTTCAATCTTGAGTCCCATGAAAACCTCAAAAGCTACTGGGTGAAAAACCAGGACTAAAATTGTAGGCCTTCAAAACTCTATCTAGGCAGCTCAAGAATTAGGGCAAAGAGATTTTGAATGAATAAAAAAATAGCTTTCTAGTTATTAGGATAAATGATATTAATGAATCTCTGCTGTGTTCTGTATTATTTAAAATATTTTGAGAGATTTTCACATATATTCTAATGGAGGTTATACTACATTCATAGTAAAGTTATATTTTTTATATGACCAGGAAATAACAAAGAGAAAGTTCTTTTGAAAAGAATCGTTTATATTCTTTTATATGTGTGTGTGTGTGTGTGTGTGTGTGTGTGTGTGTGTGTGTGAATCGTGTATATATACTATATATGATATATTTCTACATTCCCATCTAAAATATCTTTTAAAACATTATGGATCAAAAGAGTTTCTCATTATCCTGGATATTTTGGTTTAGATAATTCTGTTAAGTATAACATGAAGATGGCCAAAAACCTGTGTGTGGTTTACAGTGTCCACTGCAAAAGCTTTAAGAATGTCATTACTTGCTTTCTTTGGATGAGTTCAATATGGGGACTCTTTGGATGTGTAAGGTCTTTATACCCAAACTGTCCCTTGAATTTAATGAAGATATATATATATTTTTTTAATTTTTTTTTTAAGATTTATTTTATTTTAGAGAGAGAGCACACATAAGCTGAGGGGAAGGGGTAGGGGAGAGGGAGAAGTAGAGAAGCAGGCTCCCTGCTGAGCAGGGAGTCTGAAGTGTGAAGTAAATATAGCTGGATCCCACAACCCTGAGATCATAACCTGAGCTGAAATCAAGAGTCCGACGCTGAACCAACTGAGCCACCCAGGTGCCCCTTTAATGAAGTTATATTAAAGTATAGTCACAAAGATGAAGAAGCAAAAAGAAAAATCTGTGATAATGTAAAGCTAATATGAATTTAACATGAATCACTTTATTCATCTGCTGAAGAATATCAAAAGGAAAAAGAAGCATTATAGGGCATCTCATTTTTAAGAGAATATAATTATAAATAATATCATTCATGTAGTTTCTTTTGTGTTGGGGATGTATAAATTCTTACACCAACAAAATGTAACAAACATTGGGAATTTCCAGATATCATGGCATGGTGATCTTTATAATTCTTGTAATTCTTGACTTTAGGTAGAGTTATAGCCACCTGAGTTATTTGAGCTGATCTCTAAAAACAAGTCACATGGAGTGCTTTTACCAGGGACGCACCAACCTTGGCTATGTTTGTACCAAAACCGTGAGGAAGGTGGCACAGGTCATCACTGAGAAGTACTACACTCACCTGAGCAAAGACTTCCATACCAACAGCCCTGTGTGTGGGGAGATTGCCATTATTCCCAGCAAGAAGCTCTGCAGCAAGATAGGCTACATCACACATCTGATGGGGTGGGATCAGAGAGGTCTGGTGGGAGGTATCTGCATCAAACTGCAGGAGGACAGAGAGAGAAGAGATAATTATGTTCCTGAGGTCTCAGCCCTGGATCAGGAGATCACTGAAGTGGATTCTGACACTAAGGAACTGTTGAAACTCTTAGAATTTGGCAGTCTGTTCAACCTGCAGGTCACTCAGACTACAATTGGGTTGAATTTCAAAACACCACATGGAGTTGTTTGAATCATTCTGCTGTGCTGTAATATCTTCCATAAACCTTGGGAAAAAAATTCATACAGAGGTTCTCCTGACTGAGGTTAATGAGATTATTTTTATGAGGAGTAGATTGGATATGTGTATGTGTGTATGCATGTGTGTGTCTGTATAACTGATCAACAACAGAAATAACCTTAATATTTGCCTCCTCAAGGGAGGAACAAACAATCTAACTAACTTATGAAAGTCTTTTTTTCCCTTGTTGTCTATTTCTATCCTGTAGGAAATTAGTTTTTATTACAATGTGGTCATTCCTTGTGCTGGAGGCCTAAACTGGCAGGGTAACTGGACCTCTATGGGGTACACCTTGTCTGTCTTCTGGCTGGGTAGTTGGGTTGTGCAACTCATGGAAAGAACAGCATTACAACTTGAGAAGAACACACCACTGAGTGTTTTGTAAGAACCTCTAAGAGAGAAACAAATAAACCAGTGTTGGCATTCATTTCATAAAAGACACCAAAAAAGCAAAGTTTGAAAACTCAAAGGAAAACAGCATCTTTTACTTTAAAAGAATCTAAACCCCCAGATTTCACTGTCTAATGCTTCATGGTAATACAACTTGATGAAACTCATTGTTTTAGATTTTTTGGTAAAGGGGGTATGGATGACATTTGACTTGTGAATTGACTCAAAGATTGGGAAAAGGTGCCAGAAAGGAGGCAGTCTGGTATGGTTCAGTGAGTTGGCTTGGACTAGCAATCCAGAGATGTCAATTTTCAATCCAATTTTATCATTCAGTAATTGCTTGTCGTTGGCTAATTCAACGAATTTGTTTCCTTATCTGCCAAATGTCTTACCTCTTCTTATAGGATAACATGATCACATGGAGGAATTGTGAAATACCTAGCATTCCATAAAAATATGAGCTACCTTTATAAAAATTATTTGTTGTTATAAAAATACTCAAGTGGATGATCATTATCGCTATGATCAAGATGCATTTTTATTGTGCTCTAGAATATATAGCTTGTCAAATGACAAAACTTAACTAGGACTAAGCCAAAGTGCTCTGATCTTTGGGAGTAAGGTGAAAAAAATGCAGCATTCATTAAGACATTTGTGGTGATTAGGGAGATGACCTTAGTAGGTTATCAAATTCACAGCCTCTCACAATGGACCAAACTTAAGCCAATTCAATTAAATGAGATTTTCCATTATTTACAAAGATGGCCACAGCCAGCCAGGACTCTTCTAATACAAGCAGTTTCAATATTATGCAATTCTTTCTTATGTAATTCTGAATTCTCAGGCCTCACCAGCATGGGGATAAAAATAGAATGTTATGATTGTTGCAAGTTGGTATTTCTCTGACCCAGCTCCTATTTTACTGTGTGAGAACTCTAGACCACCCTTACATGTCTGCTAAATAGTTATAGCATTCTGTATATATATATACATCTATAATCAGCAGATTTACTCTTAACTACCAAGTGGCATCCTATGTTCTATTTTCTTTCTCTTTTACCCTGACTCTATACAGTCTGTCTACTGACTTCTGGTCTGAAAAATAACAGCTTTGCTGCCAGAGCCACCCTATGGAGATGATTCTAGAAGTAACGGTGTTTGGTGCCCAGGCTGGCAATGCCTATTGCTGAGTGAGTTGATGAATCTGTCTTGGGATCAGCCATCAATATCTCCTACTGTTGGGGGTAAGAGTAGCCCTAATTCTGCAGCTGTCTTGTGTAGTCCGTATCTGTCCCAGGTATTCTTGTTTTTACATGTTCCTTAGTGGGTGTTCCATATTCTGGTGCTTAGCCATGGGTCTGTAAGTTCTGAGGCCAGGTGAATGAATGACTGACATTGTGCTGTCCTCATAGTTACATCTTCCCTTCGATTCTGGCACATCATCCTTGGGCAAAACATGTGTGCCTCATTCCTTTTTTCTGTATGTTTTACCCAAGAGGGGTTTTGATCTCCTATGTAATACTCCCTGTGAGGCACACCTCAGAGCCTGATGTGTAACTGATACACTTACTATCCCAGAATGCCTGAATAAAATCTCTTCATCATACTAACTTTCAACCTTTTCCTTTGTTTTAATACTGAGAGAGGACTTTCATTTTTTATAGCAGTACTTTATACTCTTATGGATCATACTCTCATACTCTGAACCATCCTTTCTGCAAAAAAAGAAAAATCAATCTCCACTTCTTTTTAAAGTAAGGGTGTAGTTTTATCGACTCTTACTCATCTTTGTGGTTGTAGGCTTGAAGTCTTCAACTTATTCACAAAGTAGGACACCTTATTCTAAAATGTAACTTCTCTCTTCCACAAGGTTTCTTTGTTTCTCAAATCTAAGTGACGAGATGAAGCATTATTTATGGGGTCCTAACATAACCCCCGTTCTCAGTATGCCTAGTGTTATTGGAATCACACGAAGTGTACATGCCTTTTAAATGATGCGTAAGAATGAAGTGTTATAGCAGGCTCCTGGTTTACCCTGGCTTGTAATTTCCCGAGAGATGCCAGAATTGGCCAAGGAACTTCTTTTTAAAAAGATGGAAAGAATTCCATGGAAGACAAACATAGATCACTTTAAAAATCATTTTTCTCCTATTTCTATTCGGCTCCTCAGTCCATAAATATCAAAGTCCACTTTCTAAAGGTACACATAGCATATTTGTATTGGAATATAATAGCAGGATTTTGAGAATCTTCTAGACATTTGATAAATGTCAGTTCGAAACAAATGATTTTATTCCTAGTTTAGTAAAATCTCAAGTAGACATCAACTTTGGATGTGTCTCTTAAAGATAGTATGTTAATTCATTAGTGAGTATCAGAAAGCAGATTGACATGTTTTGTCAATATACTTTTTCCCTTATTTATCTTAGTGCATCTTATAGGGTCTGTTTTTCACATGATCTTATGAGATATTCTGAGAAAGGAGGGTTCCATGATCAATGAGTTTGGGAAAAGCTTCATACCATATTCAGAGGTCCTGTAGAAAGAAAAAATCTACTTAACTCATTTAACCCATTTAGTTCCAAACTAATTTGACCATAATAACCACATCTCTTTCTCTCTTTTTTTTTTTTTTAAAGGGACACATTTAACATCTTATGGAATACACTTTGGTAATTATTGCTCTGTTTTAACCTTTCCAACTAACTTTTTTGACTGCATGGGTCATTTATTTCAATTTTCCTTTCAATAAATATTTCAGGTATTTTCCTGGTTTGACTAAGTCAGCTAGGAGTTTTGATATCGCCTGTATACCTAGCCTCGTTCGACTCACATTTCACATGTAGTTTTCCACACATTCTTCTTTGGAAAAATAAGTGTTTGAATTAGGTTTTCATCACAGGATAAGACAATTGCAGAAAGGATCTAAACTTGTGTTCCTTAGGTGAGGCCTAGGCAGTTTCTTAAGACCAGAGTGGTGCTGAGCCTGCCTGTCTTTTGGGAAAATACAAATGTGCAGGACCTTGAATGAATGGACAGGCAGCTCAGAGAAGCAATGAATTCAACAGCTGCAAGAGACTACAGACATCATCCAGTGTTAGACCCTCATCTTGTGCCAGTAATCAGAGGCCCAGATTATCAAAGCGACTGGCTTCAGGTTAGATCCCAGCTGTAGCTGAGCTGGATTTAGGCCTGGCTTTCTAATTCTCAGTCTTTAAATTTTTTGCTAACTTTGGAGCCTCTTAGACCTCTGCTTGGAGTAGTTGGATCTGGTCTCAAATTCACCTCTGCTATTTTCACCAAGAACAAAAGTCCATTCCGTAACTGTTGTCCTTGGTTTTCCAAAGCACAGCTGTAGAGATGACAATGTATACCATGTGATAAAAAGTTCTTTCAAATATTAAACTCCACGAAAATACTTTCAGACAAAGAAATGTGTGTGTTGTGTGTGTGTAGGGTGGTGGTGGTGGTGGTGATGGTGGTGGCAACAGCAATAGGGTAGGTAGGGAAGGGAAATGCACATTCTAATTGACTTAACTAGGATAGAAATACTCTTGTCCTGGTTTCCAGGAACAAAGTAAAATAAAATAAGTAAAACTGTCATCCTATTCAAATAATTTTGAATATTTGTTCTTATTCAATTTCTGTTCCAGAGAGCTAATAAATAAGCTGTGAAATGGGTTGGTGGTGAAAGATGAGCTGGTAGCAATTATTTCCCCATATCCTTACTGACTTGGATAACACTCACTTTTCTTTGCTATGTACAACATAACTGAAAATGCAGATCCAATGACTAATGTCTTGGGTGTGTCAAAATGGCAGGCAGGCAGAGTTTGCAACTCATCTCTCTATTTAACATTTCCCTCTGTTCTTAGATTAATGTTATTTTTCTCATAATCCATTAAGCTAAGTCTTTTCACAGGGGAATACAGATTCTCTTGCAATTACCTGAGGAATCCCCACTCAAGTATTTGTTGGAAGTCCTTTGGGTTGAACAGAGGTTTTAACAGGGAAATAAGCACTGTAGAATTATGTCCAGCTGTGTACAAATATTTATGGGAATAGTCACAGTGACTGAAATAATTGATGCAAAGAAAAACAATTACCAAACAAATATGACATTGTTTGGATGCAGCAGAATATTCCATGACTTCCCCCTCAATTCCTCTCTATTATGGTTGTATTTATTGAATCTCAAGGGAATCAGAATGATTTCTGAAGTTAGAAAGGTTACCAAGAACTAGATATGCATAATTGCCATTACTTTTAAGAACAAGGACCATTCTTAGAATAAAAAGAGATAATGATATTCTGGCCCATTTACCAAAACCTGACATGATATTTGACAATTAAAAAATGAAAAAAAAAGTTGCAAGTTACATTTTAGAAATATCTGTGTAAGAAACTATAATTTATTAATCACTACAGCCTTGACATGAATGAGAAAAATAGTGGTAAAATATATGGGAGGGATAGTATTTATTTTATTTACAGCAGTAGTTTGAAGTTCATATAGATTTACATATCTCTAGTTCCCAGGGATTCAGAGTCCAGAGGCTGGGGAAACTGGATTTTAGCATAAAGACAATATTTCATGTAACCTTCATGTAATTTTGCTGACTTTATCACCTCTCCCTCTTCCAGAACTCTGTGGAATATCTTCTTGGTGAAAGCCACTTTAGACTTTCCTTTCTTAGTCACCCTTTCCCTGCATTTCAGTACCTTACCAGTTTACAGCTTCCCACCATGTGCCAGAAAACTATCGATTCTGTCTCCTCAATGTCTTACAAATCTGTTTTTGTGACCAGAATTATTGCAACATCTCCCTTGCTCGTTCTCCTTCCTCCATTTTGGACTTATTTAATGTGTCCTTAAAATAGCTACCAGAGTAATGTGTCTCTAATAATAAAATGCATTGAATGGTTACTATACGCCAGGCACTTAACATCCATCAGGCCATTTAATTCTCATAGTACTGTCATTATGCCCTCTTTTGTTAGATAAGGAAATTTTGGCAGAGAGAAACCTAGTTGCCTAAGGGTCACACAGCAGGAAGAGGCAGACCCAGCAGTTGAATCTTCAAGGATCTGGAACTTATGTTGCCTTTCTAACTATTACACTGTGCTGCTTCTTTAAGCCAATCAGATCGTGTTGTGAGTTGTGTTAATTCCGATGTTGCTGTCATTCATGAAATTGTCAATTTGGGAAGGCAGTAATTTTCTTAGCATACTCTTGTTCTGCAGAATAGAACAGTAAGGAAAAACCATATGATGCAATTTTTTTTATGGCTGTTTTATGATATTGACTGTTAATTAAGCCCATCCCTAAATGAAAAGTGTTTCAATGGTGCAGAGAGACAATGAATGGATTGATTTGTAGGTTAGAGGTGTGTGAGTGGTAGAGAGGTTTGGGTCTTTAATTAGCTGTGGTTGCTTAATTCAGTTGATTAAAGCACCATATAAATGAAGTCACATTTATGGATTCAGTTCCTTTGTGGGCCAGTTTATTTAGTCATCCTTGCACTGTTAACCTCAGCCCACCTCCTTGCTAATGTGTACCATTAGCTGAAAAGGACAGTGTGAGTGGAAAAGTGCAAATTCCTCCTCATACTCGGAAAAAATTACCCAAGATGCATGTCCTATTGACACTGGCAGAGAAGCAGGGCACATTATTAAATCTTTGATTGTTTTCAGTTCTCCTGAAAAATTCATTATGTGACAAAATACCATAAATCATATACAAATTTGAATCCCCTTTATAAAATTGCTTTAACTGTATTTTAACAAATTGAAAATTGAGCTATAATAAATTTAGGTGAAAATAAAAAAGAAACTATATAGATATCCTCAGTTTTACAAAGAAAAGTACATTTACTTACCTAGATAGGAATGAATGGTTGATAGCTGCTTGAACATTTTCACTTGAGGCATTACATCTCTCTTTCTTAAATTCTTTTCATTAGAGGTGAATGATAGTGATCTATGTTACTAGGTTCATGTTCATATACTTGAAATAAGGCTATCATAATTGGAGAAAAATAAAGGAAACTCAGGTTAATATTTTTCAGACCCCTTTTCTTCTTTTCCAACCAAAGTAACAAACAGCCCATATAAACAGACCACCCGCACCTTTGAGGTGTGATAACTTAAAGCCTATTTAAGTTCCTCTTTACATACTGTTACTTTTATATTGTCATTCTGCCCGACTATCGTGAAAGAATTATTCTTTTCTTTGTAGTGTTATCCAGTATAGGGGAATGAGCATACTTATTTAGTACATTTTTATTGAATTTCTACAAAATGAATGTATATGTATTGGATGCTAGTACGTGGAGATATAATCGTAAGCAAAAAGAGGGCATAGTCCTTCCCTCATAGAGGCTTGGAATATAGTGGGGTTGATAGACATTGACCAAATCATAATTTATTAAATGTTTATTGAGTATGTCTATGTGTCAAGCGATTTTGCCAGCACTGAGGACACAGAGATAAAAAGGACCTATAAACCTTCCTTGCCTCAGTGAGCTTATCTTCTTATGAAAAAGTCTACAAACAAACAAAAGTAAGTAAAAAAATAAAAGGTGCCCTACGATAATAGCTGCTATTGGGAAAGTCAAAGCAGGAGGGTGATATGGAGAGGATGGTGTGAGTGCATTTTTAAACGAAGTGGTTGGTAAGTGTCACTAAAAATGTGACATCTGAGCAAAGAACAGAAGGAGGTAAGGGCAAGAGTCATATTTTTAGGGAAAGAGAGAAGGACAAGGGTGAAGTCCTGGGGCAGGAAGGTGCCTAGTGTGTTCTCAGAACAGCAAGGAGGCCAGAGAGGTTGAGGAAGAGTGAGCGAGGCAGTAACTAGCATCAGATGAAATCACAGATGTAACAAGAGCCGCAGATAGGGCCTCAGTGGGACACGTAGGGAGGGAGACAGGGAGCCACTGAGGGTTTTCTGATCCAGCTTAGGTTTTAATAAGATCATTCTGGCTGCTGAGTTGAGGATACATGGCTGAGAAGCAAGAGGAAGAGAGAGAAACATCTCTGATCCAGACAAGAGGTGATGGTGAATTGGACCTAGGCGGAAAATGGTGGGGTGGTGAGAACTGGTTGGTTTCTTTATATATTTTGTTATTTCCAGTAACTAGTACAGTATCACTGATTATATTTTGGGGCAGAAATGTTGTTTATATATCATATCAAAATATTTTCTAGCATATTTTTTTATAATGTTTGAATGTTAGAAAAAAAATCTATCAATTATCAGCAGACAATTCACATTGTATTATCCTTTCACTGAAAACCACCCAGTGGGTTCTCATTCTATTTATATTAAATTGCAAACCTTACAATGACTTAGAAGGCCAACCTGATCCAATATGGTAGCTTCTAGCCATATGTGAGTACTTGGATCAATGCTAGTCAAAAAGGAGATGTGTTATATATATAAAATCTACAGGAGATTTAAAATCTTAGTGAGGAAATAAGAATGTAAAAATGTTACTGATAATTTTCAAATAGTGGCTATAGACTAAAAGGATAATGTCTTGAAATTATAGTGGAAATATAGTACTAATATTAATTTTGCCTGCTTCTTTTTACTTTTTAAAAATTTGATGACTAGGACATTTAAAATTATAAATGTGGATGAATTTTTTTGGCTCACATTGTATTTCTGTTGAACTGTGGTTGTTCACATTTTCTTTTTCTGACTTTATCCTAAACTATTTTCCTTGTTCACTATGTTCCAGGTATACTGGGTTTCTTTGAGATCCTTGAATTTGCCAGGCTTATTCCTGCCTCCGGGTCTTTGTATATTTTATTCCCCTTTCCTGAAATGTTATTCTTTTAGAACTTCCCTAATTTTTCTCTATTATTCATATCTCAGCTCAAATGTCACTTCTTAGACAAGCACAGAGCTATCTATGATCCCAAAACTGGTGCCATCACCAATGGTCACTTGCTGCAACCACCTCTGGATCCACCTGCCAATGGAAACTCACATTATGGCATAGGACTTTCAGTTCAACACCAGGCACTACAAATAAGGCAGACTGTGTCACGGTTGCAAGTCACTTGCAACAGAATGAAGTCCCAAGTTTGAGTGTCTGACTTGTCTAGCTGAGGAACTGAGAAAGTAAATATCTCAAACCTTTGGCTTCTTTAGTCACTTTGGGATTCCCTCAAATATGAGGATACCTGGGCAATCCAAAATGATAAATGTCCATGATAGCATATTTTTCCTTGCATCAATATTTAAAGAATTTTAAAAAGTTTAAATTATTGTCTTTTCCTTATATTTTATGCCATTTTGTTGAAAATACAATATATTTGAATCTGTGAATCTATGAACTGAATGTGAATTTTTTGTATTTAAGTAATATTTGCAGTGACATTTGCCTAGTTATTTTCTCAGTAGTAAATACTTTTTAAATAAGCATTCAAGACTTTATATGAAAAGATTGCTTTCAATATTTTGAGACAAAATTCTTTTTAGGATATGCCACGATCACTTTCTCCCCAGCATTAGGTAGAGATTTTAAGTTCAAATCCATTTTTCTAAAACAAACAACTACCAATACATGGTTGCTTAATAATTACATCAATGACTTAAACCAGATTTTATTTTAAGTGAGAATAGGTGGCTTATTAAATTTTGGTGTGGCATCTGCATGTTCAAATATAATATAGGGTTGTCATTTGGCTCACAGTCTTGGAAAAATTAAACAAAACAATAATAATCTGATTTTTAAAGAAAGCATTTTTTACCATAGCTGAAATACTTTTCACTCATTATACTATTAAAAATGGTGGTGAAAAAATAAAATATGATGGATTGTTGAGTGGTTTTATTGGAACATCTTATGTATTCATTCACTATGAGAATGAGATTGATATTTAATGTGAAAATATTCTTGAAAGTCCCAAGTTCTATTTGTCCATTTGTGTTGTAACTATAGTACCATATAGTCATCAAATAGATTTTTAAATATGTTTTTATTTATGTTTCTACTATAAATACAGTATATATTCAGTGTAGAAGTTTAGAAAATATAGGAAAGCAATGAGACAAATTAAAAAATCAGTTATGAGCCTGCCTTCCAGAAATAACCAGTATTGACATTTTGATGTATTGCTTTTCAGTTATTTTTCCTGTGTCTACATCTATGTATGTATGTATATGCATGCATGTATCTGTATGTTTTATTGTGTACATTACTTAACCTGCTTTTTTTTCACAGAATATGTGTAATGATATAGTTGTGAAGCAAGAAAGGTGCTTTGGACCATGGACATATTCAAACATTACTTTATAAATGCTGACCTTTTAAATTTTAGAAGCAAATTTTCATTTGGCCTTGTCTGGTGTAAGGATATACAAGTGAAATTCATCACAGAGCCTTCCTGGCAAGACCCATCCCTGGGTCATTCAGAGGCTGTGCTCCTCAGTTACAGCTTTTCTGTTTCCTGGAAGTCCTCAAATCCTTCTCTGTGATACCAAAATATCTGCTTCTTGCAACACCACACCTCACCATTGCCAACACAATCTGCCGTAATGAACTTGTATTTTTTTTCTTGTGTTCTTCAGGATTCTTAATCTCACTTTCCACTCCCCCGACCCTGAATTAAAGGCATTTGATTTTGGCTTCAAGTTAATTTTCCATCTGCTTTAACCCAGTGATTTCTGAATATTCAGTGGTGAGAGCACTGGATTGTTCTATTTCATTCTTGATCACACTATAGAAGGATAGATCATTTAACTCTTCTGAGCCTCAGGTTCCTCGTGATTAAAATGAGGATTTGGGTTGTATGTTCCCTAAGGTTTTTTTCCAGAGCTAACATGGAATGTCTGTATGTCTATAAAAGCAGTATGAAAGAGTGGAAAGAGCATACACTGTGCATCAAAGAAAGCTCAGTGCAAATCTTGGAGCTCTGTGACTTTGGCTTTGCTGCTTACTGATTCCAAACTTGTATTTTTTTTTTTTCATTTGTTTTTTCTTTTGCTCCTTTGATTGAATGAATTGCACTGCTCTGTCTTCAAATTTGCTCATCCTTTTTTTCCTTCATCTAGTCTGCTGTTGAATCCTTCCATTGAATTTTTTTTAGTGCAGTTATTGTATTCTTCAGCTCTGTGTATTCTTATTTAGTATTTTCTTATATTTTCTGTCTCTGTTGAAATTCTTGCTTTGTTCATGCATTGTTCTTCTGAACTTGGTGCACATCTTTATGATCATTATTTTGAAAACTTTATAAGGTAAATTGCTTATCTTCATTTCATTAAGGTCTATTTCTGGGGCTTTATGTTTTCTTTTGTTTGGAACATATTCCTCTGTTTCTTTATTTTCTTTGACTCCCTATGTTGGTTTCTGTGCATTAGATAAAACAGCCACCCCTCTCAGACTTGATGGAGTGGTCTTGTGTAGGAGATGAACTTTATCATTTAGCTTGACCTGAGCCCTTGGTTATTTCTTAAACCTTTGTGATTCCCAAGCTTCCTCCCTTGTTCTTAGTGGCTCTCAGTAGTTGAGAGTGTTCTAAGACCTGTCAGTGTCCCAAAGGGGAGGATCTCAGTCTGTACCTCTATGTAGGCTTACTAGAAGCCAGATCTTTAGGCCATCTAGCTTTAAAAGTATGCAAATAGACCTCTTTTAGGAAAGACTGGGAGCTGGATGTTTCTGCCTGCTCCCTCTTTGCTGAGTGGCTTATCATGGCTATAGCCATGATAAGTCCTCTGAAGCCTACTAAGAACTGTTTCTTTGTGGATTTTGTGGATACAAGCTCCATTGGCTTTCAGAGCTAAATATTTTGGGGACCTGTCCCTCAGGTGGAAGTCTAAAAAGTTGGGTGCTAGATGTACCCTTCACTCCTCAGGGAGAAGCTGGGCATTGTAAGTTTTCCCCCAATTACATGTTGCTGTGCTGGGGATGAGGTTTATGGCAAGAGTGAGCTTCAGTCTTTCCTACCCATTTTGATGTGGGTTTTTTTTTTTTTTTCTTGTTTACTCAATGTGTAGGAAGCCACTTAGCTAGTTTCTGGATTTCTTTCAGAAGGAATTATTCCATGTGTAGCTGTAGATTCATTGTTTCTGCTGGAGGAAATGAGTTCAGGAGGCCTAGGCCACTATCATGGACCAGAACTCCCCAAGGTTGTATTTTTTTGTATGTAAAAAGGGGGTGTATAAATTATTGTGTTGGCTACATGTAAGAGAACTCTGACTACAATGGCTTGAACAAGAAAGGGTTTTACTTTTCTCATTTACTGAGAAGTCTGGAAATAGGTAGTTCAAAGCTATTGTGTCTGCTCCTTCATTTTATCATTATTCTGGGCTGCTTCTACTTGTCTGCTCCACTACTCTTAGTGTATGGTTTTCTTTATGAGTGCACCACTAAGCATAGTATCCATATTCTAGACAAGAAGAAGGGAAGGGTGTCATCTGCAAATATCTTCTCCCATTCTGTCAGTTGTTTTTGGTTTTGTTGACTGTTTCTTTTGCTGTGCAAAAGCTTTTTATCTTGATGAAGACCCCCCCAAAAAGAAGGGAAGGGTGGAGTTCAAAGGGACATGACAGATGATGTTTCATGAGGAAAACAATCTAATAGATTTCCACTTCCACATAATTTGTTAGAGCTGTGACACAAAGTTATCCCCAACTCCGGGAAACCTAGGATACTGTATTTTTTTCTGAATGTGTTGACATCCTGAATATAATTCAAATTTTACCAATGAGAAAGAAGATGAGCATAAATAATTGGTAGGCAACATCAGTGTCTGCAACCGGAAAAACTTAACTTCCTTTAGTTGTTGGGGGGCCATATGAGATGATACATATGAATATACAGGATATGTGTGCTTAAATAATGACTACTTCCTATTACTATTTTATGCTGAAGTGACTATTTGCAACGATCATGAAAAAAGGAGCTTTTGTAATTTAATTACTGGTACACTTAAAAATGTATATGTCTAAAGAATGTAAGAAGTGTCTGTTTCCCGGCTGTTTTGCATAAGGTCTGTGTTACTTTCCAGTGTGGCTTCAAAGTCAGATATCTCATTTTCACTGGATCTATTAGATACTAAAAAACAAAAAGAAGAAAATAAATTGCAAAAATCTGTTTAACTCTTCTAAATGTGAAAAATATAAATGAACGGTAAAACCAGATTAACTTGGGAAATGTTTAATACTTTTAGGAGTCTTAATATGGGAGAAAACCCTGTCAGGTAGAAAAAATGACCTCTTATATAGTGTGGTTCAAAAGGAAATTAGAAAACAAATTTTCCTTTACGTGCCTCCTTGCCCCAAATGATTCCCCCTTGTGCTTTGGTGAGCCTGAGATGCCCATGGTCAGAATCATTATGAGACTATATTCCACAAGTGTCTTTCTAAAATGTGTAATCTGGAAGGAAATTTTGACTGAGGCATCAGCAATCTCTCTATATTTTTTAAATCTTATCTGCAATTGTAATGAACAGGCAGCTGTGAAATTTGGTATAGACAGGGTCCATTTTTGGGATTGGGGAAGGGAAGATGTGAAACTTAGAGGGGAGTCAGCATGAAGAGATTAAGATGCATCAGAAGAGGGCAGGTTAGGTTTAGGAAGATCCAAGAAGAAGACATAGGTCTGTCTCTTTTTTTGATGCATCAATGTACAGTACTAACACTGATGCACTTCACTGTCATCACCTGGGGTTCATAGAGTAGAAAGAACGCTTGACTTCCATCCAACTCAAGGGCTCTGATAGTTGACAGGAGCTCTGCATAACTCCATGCAATAGTCACAGTGACATTTCAGATATGACTAGTAATATCTCCGAACTCCTTAGAGCCTGAATCCATGCCCTCCCTCTACCTTCGCCTTCACATTAAACACTGCAGAGATGGGAACGTCTCCTGGTTCCATGAACGTCTTTGTGATAGTCAGAATGGTTCCCTTCAGTCTACCTGAATGTTCGCATTTAAGAAATAATCTCCACGTTGGTTGAAATAGAAATGACTAGCTTCTTTTAACTAGACAGTTAAATGTTTCACTTGCAGTCCACTGTGCTGCATTAGCATTAATTTGCACGATCAGGGGAGCAGAAGCAATATTGTGTGATCATGTAAGTTAGCCTAGATTTCGCTTTTCTTCTGTAAACCAGCTGGCTCAAAAGGTTTAGATTAGATCTCTCATCTATCTGTTTTTCTTAGTCTTTAAAAATTCTCCCTCGTGTTTATTTGGCACACACCTATTTAGCAAATACTTATGTGTTATTTATAAAATGCCTTTGTAGCCATTTTATATCTTGACCAATTTAATCCTTATTATAACCTAGTGAGTTAGGTATTATTATAATCACCACTTAACAAAGGAGCACACTGGCGCAGAAAGGAGGAGTGACGTGCATGAGATCATATAGCTGGAAAGCGGGAGAGCTGACACACAGACCAGTCAGTCCGGTTTTAGGGCCCAAGCTCTAACGCGCCGTTCTGGGCCTGGAGGAATAAGAAATCAGCCAGACTGATTCCAGTCTTTCTTCTTAGTTGTCTTTTGTCTTAAAATCCTATGCATTCTGGAGTTTTGGCATAGAATATTTTGGTAGTACTTTATTTACAGCTCATCTTGTTTTTTAATGCAAATAAATCCATGACTGTGATATTAAATGGATCGAGTGGTAGATTTTATTCATTTAAGTAGCAATATTTTCACTTCACTTTCCAAAGGTGAATAAAGACCCAGAATCTTTACCTAGCCCCAGAATTATATCATCTCCTCTTATAACTTTCCATCTCCAAAAGCATTAAGCATTTGGATGCAAAAACAACAACCTAAGAAAGCTGGCAATGGCAGGCAATGAGCTACTCCATATGGTTAGTGTGTCAGTGGTTTTGTATCACAGTGCAAGTCTTACTGTGCAAAAAAAAAATTTTTTTTAAACCTTCCTAATACCAGAGGAGGCCTCAGTTTTTATATTCAGTGAATTGACCATTTCTGGGACTTTTCAAATATTATTCCTAGGGCAACTAGAAAGACTCAAGAATGAGTCAGGAATGAGAATTTAAACAAATGGAAACTCGAAAAAATGACATAAAAATATAAATATGTGGCCTTCAGCCAAACAGAATCATACTTTGGTTTTTTGGAAAAGAGCCTCTATTAGTGTTTAGAGGGCTGGTAGTGTCGGTGAGGGCACTTACCAGCTCACAAGAGCACGGAATGTTTACATCCCCCCCACTGCCCACCCTCTTCACTCAGTGACTCATGTTGTAGCTTGAAATTGGCCGTGGTGAGAGTATTTACACCATTGAAATCAGGAAACAGTGGAAATCGGGGCCTTTTCGTTTTCCCCCCAGAGACAGTTGCCAAACATTTACAAACATACCACTAGGTGCTTGGATACATAATGAATGCATGGTTTTTAAAAACGTCCTTCTAATAATTTTAAAAGATACAAACAGAGATAATAGGGATAAATATAACCCCTTTTGACTTAGCTTTACTCATTTTTTTCATACTATTTTTGCGATCGAAAGAAAGCCTATCTTAGGAGGAAGATAATCAGTCCTAAGAACGTGAAATTCACCACTGGACCTTGTAACCAGACCTCACAAAACACAATCTCTGTCTGCCTTGGAAAGCTTTGTCAGGAACAGAGCCCTCTTTGGGTTTTCATTTCCATTTTTCACCAGACATTTACAAAGAAAAATTACTTCCTACTGCGTATCCATTAGCCTCCAGTGCTGATGCTAATGAGCAAACTGCAAGTGAGCTGGAGAGCAAATGGATGTGAGTCACCAAATACACTTAGCCAGCGCTTCCTGCTTGACCTCCTGCGTCACTGCAAAGACACTTGTTCCTTCCCAGCCCAGGGAAAAAGTCACAGTCTCCCAGCTGTGCTTTTCTGGGAGAGATGCTGAGCCGAAGGAGTTCCCTTCAAAGGACACATTCATTTGTCCTCCTGAAATCATCTGTGCGTGTACCTCCCCGTAGCTGGGTTTCGCATCCAGGTTGAAATGTTCTTCAATGAATAATATTAGGTGAAGAGCACAGACCCTTTTAAAATGCGTTGCTTTCCCAGGAACAGAAAGCCAAATAGGGCTGAGAGCAAGCCTGCTCTTTCTGTACAAATATAAAGACATGGCACTAAGAGGCAGGTGAGGCTGAGAGCCACAGAGCAGCCAACCACAAGCAGGGACACGGTCAATGCTGCCCTTTAGGAGCCTGGCTTGGTGGGATTTTATTTGTTAGTGTATTTTTTTTGTGCTTTCCTCATCGCTGATGCCGCAAATGGAAGAAAGGAAGGCGAAGTCTGTGACTCGAGGGCTTTCCCAGGAATATTTTGCAGTGTCGAACAGTCAACAAACGGCAGATGGAAGAAAAAGATTTCTGATTAGCCTCTGGGCAGGCAGTGACACACTTTGTGTCCATGGGATACTGGTGGGAACAAATAGTCATTTCAAGTTGGTGTTACTGAAAAAGCGATGCTGCTGCCTTGGTGAGTGGCTAGGCATCGACTAAGAGACATTTTTATTTTTCTCATCCAGGAGGAGGTGAACGTAAAGAAGCAAAACTTTGTTTCAGTGGGAACTCTTGCAATGCTTGAATCTAATTTATTTGTCTATATTCTGTTGGTTCCAAAAATTATTTAAGCTACTCTGAAAGAATATGTGAGTGAATTGAGCAAAAGAGAAAACAAAGGTGAAAAAACAGCAAATAACAGGATGAGGTTAGGTCACAGTTTGCTTCACTGAGGATTCCTTTGCTAGAGGTGGGCCAGAGATTTGGCTTTAAGTTTATAGGAAATCAAGGTAGAGAGGACAATATGATGAATTATTGACTGAGTGTCTATATGGTGAAGATGAATCAGGTGCTGAGGCAAAGCACTGCTATTCTACACTGACTAGTAAGAAAAATTTGACTGGAAAGGTCAGTGAACATTTTCAAGTTGGAAGGGACACTGAGTAATAAGTATTCAGATCTGATAAATATTTCCTTTAATTTATTTTTTAAAGATTTTATTTATTTATTTGACAGAGAGAGAGATAGCAGGAGTAGGAACACAAGCAGGGGGAGTGGGAGATGGAGAAGCAGGCCTCCCGCTGGGCAGGGAGCCCGATGTGGGGTTCGATCCCAGGACCCTGGGATCATGACCTGAGCCGAAGGCAGATGCTTAACGACTGAGCCGAAGGCAGACGCTTAACGACTGAGCCACCCAGGCGCCCCTTTAATTTCTTTTTTTTAAAGATTGATTTCTTTATTTTAGAGAGAGAGAGAGAGAGGGAGAGAGAGCATGAGTGGGGGGGGAGGGGCAGAGGGCTAGAATCTTCAGGCAGACTCCTCACTGAGTGCCTAGCCAGATGTGGGGCTAAGACCCTGAGATTATGACCTGAGACGAAACCAAGAGTTCGTTGCTTAACCTACTGAGCCACCCAGGTGTCCTACCTTTAATTAATTTCTTGAAGGGCACTACATTTAAAATGTAATAATTAACATTTTAGTACTAAAAGTACCTAAAATTATACTTAACAATGCCTACCAAAAAAACCCAAAAAACCAACCAAACAAACCCAACCCCTCCCCCACCCCAAAATGTGAGGAAATCTAAATGGAAAGCATTTTAAATGGTTAGCAAAATTAGTGGAAAGGATGCTTCTACTTTTATGGTTGTAAAATGACCTACTAGTCTAAACTGAGTAGAGTAAAAATGACTCAATACTGCAAAGATGGGTGAGCCTTCTAGGCAGGTCTTTCATTATTATAGGACCTCCCTGGCAGGTGTAACTGTGGGCCCTCAGAAGAATCGAAGCAAGGTGACCCTGAACAGCACATGTCCTCACAGAATGCTTTTCTTACCCAACTTCACATTTGAAACTGAAAGAGGCTGTTTGTGGGGCAGTCTTTATCTCTGCCAGTCCTTTTTCTCTTTTGTATAAGAACCACTACAGACTGAAACTCATCTGGGGCCCAGCTGTGCATACAAATGTGGATGTTTAAACATTAGTCTATTTTTTTCTTATTTTATACTGGATTCAACTTTTATTTTACCACTTTGGCCCATAATATAAAACAACCTGAAAAATGGATTTAACCATATCTCCAGGCCCAGAAAAATATGATCTAGTGGTTCTTAATGTTGACTAATGGTGTAGACTAGGAGAGGAGATGGGAGGTATTGATCATGAATGGGTGGGGGTTAAGAACACCTTGGCAGGGGCGCCTGGATGGCTCAGTAGGTTAAGTGTCTGCCTTCAGCTCAGGTCATGATCCCGGGGTCCTGGGATCCATTCCGCATTGGGCTCCTTGCTCAGCGGGGAGCCCACTTCTCCCTCTTCCTCTGCCCTTCCTTCCTGCTCGTGCTTTCTCTCTCTCTCTCAAATAAATAAAATCTTAAAAAAGAACACGTTGGCAAAGAGTGGGGATATCTTTTCCTTTACACAGGAGAGGTGGAAAAGCTCGAGTGGACTTTGAACAAATGCATGGTGCAGCCAGGAGGAAAAACAATCAAGAGATTTTTGGCTAGATGGTTTCAACATACTCATAAAATTGAGAGCCACCCTGTTGGTTTTCAAACATTGTGAGGCCAAGGGTACCTGGGAAGCTTGTTGAAAGTGCTGATTTCGGAACCCTGGGAGTCAGAGATTCTGAACCGGAAGATTAGGGAGGGCAGAGATAGTGGTGGGAAGCAGGGAGAGGCCTGCAGAAATATAGTTTTGAGAGCTACCTCAGTTGATACAATGCAGGTGATTCACAGACTGTTTTATCTTATACCTTTTTCCCTTTTATTCCATGCCATTGTTATTCTTGCACCTGTGTGTGACCACAGCAATTTTTGCTTTTGATTCAAAACTCTACACATTCAGAATCAACCCATGCCATCTGCTCTTTCACTATCCCAAACACCAATCTCATCTGTCTTCCGCCATCGATCTATCCACCTCTGTCTGTATCTCTTTTACTTCCAAAAAAGGGTACCTATAAAATACACTATACTATGGGTTTTTTTTCCCCCCACTCACTAACAAATCTTGCAGTTCTTTCTACAATAGCATATACATACCCAGACCATTCTTTTCAGTGGCTACATATGATTACATAACTGGATGCACAAAACATTTAACCATTGCTTTAGTGATATAAACTAAGATTGTTATTTGTTTCCTGTGATAAGAGACCATACTATGAACATGCTTGTACTGGATGATATTGAGAATATGTCTATAGAGTAAAATCTTGGAAATATGACTATCAGATTAAAGACCATGTGCAGTTATTTATTTTTTATTTTTTAATTTAATTTTTTATTGTCTTGTCTCTTTGTGAGACTGATATGCTATTTACTGCACTAGGAAGGTGATAATTTTCATGTCTTTTTAATCTGAAACAGTTCCTGAGCCACTTTTGTTGCTCATGACATTGACATATTTTTAAGGTCCAGACCAGTTGTTTTCCAGAATGTTCTACAATTTGGATTTTTCACAGGATTAGATTCAGTTTAAACATTCTGAACATGAGTGTTATACAGATGACATTGTGTCCTCGGTGCATCAACAATTGATGAAAGCCCATGTGCATTTAGAAAGCTTTGATTAATTTTCAAATTTTTCCTCCAAAAATATATACTCTAAATCATATTCCCACCAGAAATGGATAAGAATATCTTTTCTCCAAGTTTCATGAGTGTTGAATATGATCAAACTTCAACATTCTTGACAATCATAGAAATAAAAAACCCTCATTTTTATTTGCATTTTAAAAATTAATAAGGTAGATCTTTTTATTATTTATAAGCCAACTATATCTTTTTAAAATGTAAATCATAGTTTTAGTGTGCAGTCTTAAACTATTGAGAACAGACCTATGTCATTTGTTTCTTTCACATTCCCTCCTTTTCATTTTGAAACAGTTTAAGTAGAGAAAACTTGTAAGAATACTACAGGGAACATCCCTATATCTTTTACCTAGATTTACTACATTTTAACATTTGCCATGTTCTTATTCTCTCCACACACACACACACACACACACACACACACACATACACACACACTTTTATCTTCTGAACTACTTGAAAGTGGAGTCTTCATGATACTTTGGCCATAAAAACTTTATTTACAACTTAAAAACAAAGACATTTTCCTAAATACATAAGATACCGTTATTATAAAAATGTAAATAACATGATCATATCTTTGATCATTTTTCTGTTGGGTTGTCTAATTTTAGTATAGTTTTATGAAAGTGCTTAGAAAATTAATCAACTAATTCTTTTTTATGCCATCTAGATTGAAAGATTTTTCTTTTTCTTTTTTTTCTTTTTTAAAGATTTTATTTATTTATTTGACACACAGAGAGAGATAGAGAGAGAGCACAATCAGGGGGAGAGGAAGAAGCAGGCTCCTATTTTTTATTACCTAAAATATAAAATAATTTGTTCAGAAATGTGAAGGATCTTCAATTTTACCCTGCCTTTTTTTTTTTTTTTAGATTTTACCCTGCTTTTAATCTGAGTGCCATAGTTCCATAATTGCTGGTAGAAGACATGCATCCCTTGGATCAGAGATGACACACAATATATTAGTCACAGCAAAAGCATTAGCAAAGTGTAGACACTTTTGCACAATTACCCGGAGTCCCAAACTCACAAGTGATACAAAAATGGCCAGATGACACCTGCACAGACAGTAGGATGTATTTTAAGAGAGGAATCCTGAATTTAAGGAACCTAAATATTTTATAATGGGCAGAAAGCATGTCTGCTCTTTATTCTAAAGCATGTTTTCTCAATCTCAGCCTTATTGACATTTTGGGCCCCATTATTCTTTGTGGTGGGGGCTGTCCTGTGCATTGTAGGATATTTAGCAACTCCCTGGCCTCTGCCCACTAGATGCCAGTAGCATCCTTAGTCAGGGCAATCAAAAATGTCCCTAGACGTTGCTAAATGTCTTGTGAGGGACAAAATCCACCCTCAGTTGGGAGCCATTTTTTCTAAAGTGAGAGTGAGCACAGGGGGAGGGACAGAGGGAGAAGAAGAGAGAGAGAATCTGAAACAGACTTTGTGCTGAGCATGGAGCCCAATGCAGGACTTGATCCCAGGACCCTGAGATCATGATCTGGGCCGAAACCAAGAGTCAGACACTTAACAGACTGCGCCACCCAGACACCATAAAGGGTAGTGGTCATACTTTTCTCATAAGATGTGCAGATATGTGAGACCCATGGAGAATTATCTCCAAACACACTCAAATATATGCATGTCATCCTTGTATCAAAACCCTGCATAATTTTGTCTGCATAATAAAAATTTTAGTATGATGGTCTTTAATATCTTTTGTGTCTATTTTTTAATGGGGAGTTGAGAGGATAAAGGCCACATCTACTCAAGATCTTTCTCATAAAATATCCTCTACAATGCAAATGGTTTCTTTCATCTCCTCTGTAGAATTTTCATTTAATCAATAACCATGTGATAAGTGGAGTGTTGTTTTGGAGAAGATGCAAAGAAGAAAATCAAGGTTCAGCTGATGTATATATTACTGGTTTTCAGAAAAGAGATGTACTGCTTTAATTAATAACAATATCTTTCCCTAGAAATACTGTATAAGCATTTACAGATAGTTTAAAAACATTGACTTGGGAGGTCAGTTCATGAAGTTGTAAATTATAAGCCATTTACAATAATATAAACACAAACAACTAAAAGAAATTAGTTGATCTGAGTAGTTGATAGAAGGATAAAGAAAGAAGGTAAAAATTAGGTCTTAGAGGTGTTACAACTAAGGCATAAAAGATGTTGCTGCAAATAACAGTCCCAAATTTTAATCTGAGCCTGTGTTTCACAGTATTTTTTAAGCTTTTAGGAAAATTGTTATATTTAAGATATTTCCAAACTCTAAAGGGAAAATATATTTTGATTAATCAATGTTTTTAAACTTTTTTGTAAATATATTCCCAATTTATTTCTGTAAAATAACATATTCAAGCTTAGCTATTTTTTTCTTTTTTCTGAAAATCTTTGTTAAGAATAGATGCAGGAGATGTTTATTTCTGGATGGCACATATTAGTTTATGACAGACCAATGCCTCCATGGAAGTGAGTGGAAAAGGCCAGAGAAATTATAAAATCATTTTGTGAAGGCATCAGAGAGCTGTGAAAACAATGAGGACTAGAGGATCCAAAATGACTGAGGTGAAAGAATTTTCTGAGGTGAGCTGATGGTGTCCTAGGACTTGCTGGGGGAAAAGAGAAACCAGCACAACTTTCACTGATTGTTTGTCACAGGGCTGGTGTGATAAACTGGAAACAAGAGAGGCTGAGGAAGCATAGATGCCTTTTCTCACTGGACATGGGCTAAGGTCTAGTGCTGTGAGAAGCTAGCCTGAAACTATTACAAGGTAGAGTGAAATCTCTATAGTCTCACAGCACTTCTTAGGAAACAGGACTTACTGTAGGTGGCATCCAGAATTAGGACATTGTTAATCTTCTTTCCAAGACACATACTAGATTTTGAAAGTAGGTGGGGGATTGGAAGGCAGAGTTAAGCTATGAAATACTGAAGGGGAGATCTGGATCTTTCCAGATCTTGGGGCTGAGAAGGACACTTATTCAGATCTTGGAAGGGTCACATCTTAGGAGTTGTGAGGGCTAGATATAGACAAAGATTTAATACAACTGACATAGCTCAGTCTCTGATTTGGATTGAGCTCATCAGTCCTTTATCCTGTCTGCTTAAGGAATGGGGGAATTCTCTCTGGTGGTAAATAATATCATCCGAGCCCAAAGAGTTATTTTATTTACACTATGTCCTCTAGGGAATAAATAATTACTAGACCTATGAAAAGGCAAGAATATGTGACTGACAATAAAGAAAAACACCACATGATAAAAACTGACTCATGAATATCCAAATATTGAATTTAGGGGAGAATGAAATGTTTGGAGGTGTACGGTTGTGGTTGACTCAGGAATGTAGAGAGCTAGAGAGAACTTAGCTTCTACCCTTGTAATAACAAAAAGCCCAACAAATCAGAAGTTTATAACTTCTCTTGGACCCATGAGGGAGCTTAAATGGACACTTAATAAAAGAGGATATCCAAATGGCCAATAAATATATGGGAAGGGGATTGTATTGGTTATGCTCATAAAAATGCTGTGTAAGAATGCTGTTATATATTACTCAGTAATACATAGCAATAAATGTTTACTGTTTTATGTCTGAGGTCAGTTACAGCTTTGCATATCTTACCTGGGCTCACTCACACATCTGAAGGTTTCCAGCTGTCAGCTTAGGCTACCAGGGCACTTAACTCTATAGCTGAGTAGCCTGGACCTGTTTTTATAGCAGTGGCAGAGGCATGAAAGAAAAACAGAAACACAAGAAGCCTAGGAACTAGCTCACTGTAACGTCTTCATTGAATAGACTATTATTGATTATTGGCTGCATAGTCAAGCTCAGATTTAAGGGATGGGTAAATACTTGTGAAAACTGAAAAGTCACAAGGTAAAAAAAAAAATATATATATATATATATATATATATAGGAATGGGTAAGGAATGGTGCTACTGATGTAATCTATCAAAGTGCTCTTCTTTCTGTGGCCAGTTTCACCTTCTTCCACTAGAGATTTGCTTCCTCCATAGGAGAAAGGGTCTAGCTCTTGAGCTCTATATCCTTTATGCTGTGCATCAGAGTTGGGCTGGCCACTTTTTTGTTGTTGTTGTTGTTCCTGTTAGAACAATCTCTGGAGGATGATTTGGATTGGGCTGATTTGGTCAGCTGCCTATCCCTCATCCTTTCAATATTTTGGCCAGGGATTTTAGGTCATAGACTAAGTCATGACTTCAGGCCACCCATCTTTGTAGTTCTGGAACACTCTTAGTGCAAGGGAAATCATTATAACCACATACACCCAATTAATTCTTATTTAAAATATTCTGAGTTTAAAGAATCCAAAACATTTAGCATCTGTATTTGGAACAATGTCTGACATTTAGGCATTCAACAAATCTTGTTTGATGAGTTTCACTTAACAAATATTTATTGAATAAGCCTTATTTGCCAAGCACTATATTAGGTTGTGGGGATGGAGAGTTAAGGCAACAAACTCCTTTTGGTAGCTTATATAAATGGATGAGTATGATGGGTCTTTATAGAGAACCCTAGAAATTTTAAGAAAATTTATTTGTGAATAATTTAGTTTGTGTGTTGTGATAGAGCATCCAAAAGCATAATTGGCCCTTTTCCTAAATCACATAATGACTCTGGTATTACTGAAAATGTAGATCCTCCATGAGAGACTTCTGTCATACTGTTTATTCATTTTCACAGAGTGGTTATTTACGTGGAACAAACCTTGTCATGCTGAAAGCATAGACATCAAATCACTTGAACTGAAATTGCTTTTCTTTTGAATATAAATATAACTTTTTAATTGAGTGTAACTTATAGGGAATATAAAATACTTTTTTCTCCAATCACTGCTTCCAAATATGCTACAATAAATTATTTGCCTCTAATCCTTTAATAAAAAATGGGCAGATTTTATAATTTTTGTAATGCTGACTGCAATAGTGTAGTCACCATCTGTCACTATACAAAATTATTACAATATTATTGACCATATTCTCTACTTTGTACTTTTCATCCCTGTGACTTATTTATTCTGTAACTGAAATTTTGTACCTCTTAACCCTCTTCATCTGTCTCACCTATTTTTTCACTTACATTTTCACCTATTATTTTTTAAAATTACTTTGAATCTTAAGAATCCACTCATTAAGATTCAAACACCAATTTCAAATCCCATCAAAGATTTTTCTCCTCTTTGCTATTGGCTACAGGTCTGCCTAGAAGAAGTCTATTGGAACACTCCACAGAGACAGAATGGACCCCACCCCAAATTTAGTTCAGATGCCACACATGCACCAGGAGGGTACTAAAGATTAATTACTCATGTGATAAGGCTTTATAGATAGAGTAGGGAAGCTCCCTAGCACATCCAAGTAGATTTTGGAATGTCTAAGAGTAGGGAAAGGAGTTTGAGTGTAGGGGAAGGAGACTGGTTTGATTTATTTTTCTTATTTCTTTCTACAGATTATATCTTTTTTTAATTTAATTTTATTATGTTATGTTAATCACCATACATTACATCATTAGTTTTTGATGTAGTGGTCCATGATTCATTGTTTGTGTATAACACCCAGTGCTCCATTCAATACGTGCCCTCTTTAAGAAAGAATCTATTATTCTATTTAATATTTTTTCTTTGTTCTTCTTCCCAAAGGGAGAACCAGAAATGAAAAAGAGAGAGGAGGGCCTTACTTAGACTGTGTAATAAAGAGTCTGACCCCACTTCTGATGTTTGACTACTGATAGCTGTCAATCTGTCTCAACCAGCTCTACTGGTTTGATTTTTTTATTGTGGTTAGGAAGTAGAGTTGGAATGAGGTTTCCCTTGAGGATAGGGGCTTAATTGGTTTGAACTTCTTCCTGGCACCAAAGAAGGAAGCACATGAACTATCCTATCAGCTCACCAATGGTGTAGCAGAAGGGAGAAGGAGTGGTGGGGATTGACAGCTGTCAGTAGTCAAACATCAGAAGTGGGGTCAGACTCTTTATCACACAGTCTAAGTAAGGTCCTCCTCTCTCTTTTTTATTTCTGGTTCTCCCTTTGGGAAGAAGAACAAAGAAAAAATATTACATAGAATAATAGATTCTTTAAAATAATCTGAGTTCATTCTGAACAAATGACACAGACACATTATTTAAGAACTACAACACAGCTCAATAGTAAAAAACCAAACAATGTGATTTGAAAAATGGGCAGAGGACATAAAAAGACTTATCTCCAAAGAAGATATATAGATGGCTAATAGGTACACGAAAAGATGCTCAACATCACTGATTATCAGGGAAATGCAAATCAAAACCACCATGAGATCTCACCTCATACCTGTTAAAATGGTTATTATTAAAAAGACAAGAAATAAGTGTTGGTGAAGGTGTGGAGAAAAGAGAGCCCTTATGCACTGTTGGTGGGAATATAAATTTGTTCAGCCACTATGGAAAACAGTATGGAGGTTCCTAAAAAAAATAAAAATAGAATTACTGTATGATCCAGGAATCTCCCTTGTGGGTATGCATCCCAAGGGAATTAAAACAGGATTTTAAAGAGATACCTGCACTCCCATGTTCATTGCAGCATTATTTCACAGTAGCCAAGATATGGCAACATACTTGATATGTGGAAGAAGTGGTGGCAGGTGAAGAGAATACTTCCTTGAGATGAGAAAACAGGAACCCAAAATATTATCCCAGCTATGCCACTTCCTAGCTGAGCCACACATCATCTCTGACTCTTCATTTCCTAGTCAATAAAATAATCAGCTTGTATCCTCCATTTTGGTAAAGAACTTTCCATGAGAGTTTTTCCTATGGAGTTTCTCCTAACATCTGGTTGGGGTTATCACACTGATCATTTAAACCAAGAGACCTATCATTTCAGGCTGCTATATATGATTGTGTTGAATATATTGACCAGTGTATGAAGAATCCAGTCAAGATGTACAGGCAGATGGGTTATCTGTGGTAACATGTAGGAGATGTTTCTGAGATATATGACCTTACCGGTATAGCCAGGTTTCTGTGGGAGGAGTTATGCAAATTACCTGTAGTGCAATAGTCTTGGAGTTCTTTGGTCATAGTCAACAAATATACCGACCAACATCCCAATTAACTGTCTTCTTAGGAAATGGGCCCTCTATTGATTCTCTCACTGAGCCTCGTAGCTACTGGCCAATTTCTGAGAAGCCTCAACATTTTGAACACAAAAGAAACACAGGCAGCTAGACATCAACATTATTGATAGACTATAAGTACCTACGTCAAGATGCATTTCATCCTTGAAATTAGAATTGCAATTTTAATGCATATAGAAACCACATTTTCAAGCAAGCCATCTTTCTCTTAAATAAGACAGTAATAGTTTTCACACCAGAGGTTTATGCTAACAAATAGTGCTAGCATCTCACTTATCAACATTTATGGGTTTGATGTGTTGTTTAATATTTTATGACAGATTTGCTGGTTTGTCGTGATTTTATAGAATTCGTACACTACACAATAGTATTAAAATTAGCTAATGTTTATTGAGTGCTTACTACCATTACATGCCGAACACAGAGCTTAGTGCTCGATGGGCACTATCACGCTTGGTTTTCTCAACAGCTCCTTGAGGGTCATGCTCTTGTCTCTTACATTAAAATGTGAAGAGGCTGAGACAGGGAGCAGAGGAGAAGAAGGTAACCCAAGGGCACACAACTGGTTACTAATCTGAATTAAAAAGTTTCAAATCTGTCTGATCCCAGAACTCACGTTCTTAACCGAAATATTTTACTGCTTTTACCAACATCACCTTATACTAATTACAGAGGTGATATTAAGTCGGGGGGAAAGAAAAATTTATATCATTCTGTATATTTCATTCCTGCTTTCTACTGGGTTAGACACAGCCATTGGCAGAAATTTTCAAATCTCTTTCCAGGTTTTACTTTTTCCTAACCAGAAATACAGAATAAGGAGAAATGAAAAATAACTCTTTAAAGTTGGCTAAATATTTCAAAATGGGAAAATGGGTTTACAATTGGTTTGAAGTTGTGGCAAAAAGAAAAAAGTTTAATGTAAGTAAGGCATTTTTTTTGTTTTCATATCATGAAGGAATGATGGTGCTATGTGCTATGATCTTTTATGAAGCTGGAACTAGGCCAAACTAGGCACTGACTGGACTGTTTTCCCAGCATAGAGAATTCTCTTCATCCCACTGTGGGACACTTGGTGGCCAAAGCTGGAAGTAAAAAGGCAATGGGATTGCAATCATGAAAAACTACAATCATACAAACTTTGTTTCTAAAATTTCATGGCAATAATACATAAGCAATAATAGACTGAGCTACAGTGAAAAGTTTTCTTGTCATGAAATTTACACTTTTAAAAGAACAAAGACAAATTTAAAGTTGTTCCTGTCCTATTCATTACCTTTATTTTTTTTTTTTTTTCCCTTTTGGCAAATAGTATTCTTGGTAAGCACAGTTTGTGGGCCATTAGAATGGATAGGACTAGATTTTAGCTTCATTGATTTTAGACTCTTCTATTTTTTTTTGGAGTTTCAAGTTTTTATTTAAATTCCAGTTAACATACAGTGTAATATTAGTTTCAGTTGTAGAATTTAGTGATTCATCACTTACATATAACACCCAGTGCTCATCACAGCAAGTGCCCTCCTCAATATCCATCACCCATTTAACTCATCTCTCCACCCACCTCCCCTCCAGCAACCCTCAGTTTATTCTCTAGAGTTAAGAGTCTGTTTCTTGGTTTGCCTCTCTCTCTCATTTTTTCCTCCATGTTCATTTGTTTTCTTTCTTAAATTCCACATATGAGTGAAATCATATGGTATTTGTCTTCCTCTGACCTATTTTGCTTAGCATAATACTCTCAAGCTCCATCCATATCGTTGCAAATGGCAAGATTTCATTTTATGGCTGAGTAATATTCCATTGTATATATACACCACATCTTATTTATTCATTCGTCAGTTGGTAGACATTTGGGGCCTTTCCATACTTTGGCTATTGTTGATAATGCTGCTATAAACATCGAGGTGCTTGTATCCCTTAGAGTCAGTATTTTTATATCCTTTGGGTAAATACCTAGTAGTGCAATGGCTGGATCATAAGGTAGTTCTATTTTTAATTTTTTGAGGAACCTCCATACTGTCTTCCACAGTGTCTGCACCAGTTTGCATTACCACGAACAGTGCAAGAGGGTTCCCCTTTCTCTGCATCCTTGCCAACATCTTTTGTTTCCTGTGTTGCTGATTTTAGCCATTCTGACTGGTGTGAGTTGATACCTCATTGTAGTTTTGATTTGCATTTCCCTGATGGTGAGCGATATTGAGCATCTTTTCATGTGTCTGTTAGCCAAACCGATGTCTTCTTTGGAAAAATGTCTATTTATGTCTTCTGCCCATTTTTTAACTGGGTTATTTGTTTTTTTGGGTGTAAATATGACTGGAAAAAAAGAGCTATTTAAAAGTCTCCTTTCTTTCCCAAGTGGGAAGAGAAGTGTATTCTCCCACTGTTAATGCTAACCATGACAAGTAGTAGATTGTAGAGGAAGGATAGGCAAAACTGTTGCACTCAACATTAGGTATGTGTGAGTCTTGAATTTCATGATAGATTGAACTTGCTTTTACCTGCTTTTGTACTTTTATAAGTGAATTAAGCAACGTTAGGAAAACTGAGTTGTGAGTCTGGCTCAGAGCAATGTGCTGAGATATTCATGGAAAAACAGATTCTAGGTTATGTTTCAGTTTTCACTCTGTCTTATAGAAATGTGAGAATAAGTTATTGATTTTCAACCCTTGAAGGAACCTGAGCTGCCTCCATTGCCTAAGATATTATTGGAAGGATTGGATTTAAATACAATCTTAGAGAGAAGGGCCTAAGGATTACTAATATGAAAGAAATATTAGTGGAATGAAGGCATGCATTATTAATTTTGCTTTCCATTTCTTCATCCCATCAACCATTTAATAAGCATTCAGTGCCTACTATACACCAAGCTGTGTTTTCTGTGCTGGGGAAAAAATCATAAACAAGAAAGTTTCTGCCCTCATGGGGCTTATATTTTAGGAGGAGACAGTAGTGAAATCTTTCACAGTATTTGCTCTAGTACTTTCTGGAGGTTCAGCAGGTCAGTGGAAATGAATTGGATTTGGGTCTAAAGGTACCTATCTGCACGGTGTCTCTACTTGGCTACTATCTACTTACAGGATTTCTCTGCTTCCCTCACACACTAGAATGTAGTAAAAATATTTTGAGGGAGGTGTACTTTGACAAATATTCATCATTAGAATTTTATCACTGTGAAGCCTATCCATTTTGAAAGATAAAACAACATGCAAAGTGAACATCAGTATGAAAGTTTTAAAACCATGCCCCATGTTCTACAGCCTTGCTCTACCAGACGTGGCCCATAAGCCAGCAGCATCAACTCCACCTGAGAGCTTGTTAGAAATGCATACTCGCAGGCCCAATCCCAGACCTACTGAATGGGAATCTGCATTTTACCAAGCTCCCCACAATAAAGCTGTTCTTTGGGGGCACCTGGGTAGTTCCATCGGTTAAGCATCTGCCTTTGGCTCAGGTCATGATCCTAGGGTCCTGGGATGGAGCCCCGCCTCGGGCTCCCTGCTCTGCAGTGAGTCTGCTTCTCCCTCTCTCTCTCTGCTCTTTCCCCCATTGCTCATGCTCTCTCTCTCTCTCTCTCTATCTTAAATAAATAAATAAATATCTTTAAAAAAAAAAAGCTGTTCTTTAGTCCTGACAGTGGTTGCACATGGAAAGACTTTTCACATGTTCAGAAATACCTGTTTGATTAAGAAAAATAAACCAACCTCTGATTTGGTTCTGAATCAGAAAAGCAACTGGGTTTTTACCTTTTTTTAACTCTACTAGCTGCCAAAACATATTTTGACTAAATTTTTTCACTTTTTAACTTATTGTTTTAGTGTCATATAAACATGACTAGTATATAGCAAGGCATTAATATTTTTTTAGGTGAACATGTCATGTTACTCAAAGGTTTTTTGTTTTTGTTTTTTACTCTGTGCAGATACCTAAGACATAATCTTTAGCAAAACATATAAGACAAAAGTGTGTGTGTGTGTGTGTCTATGTGTTGGTTTAAGAGACTAAGCACTCTGTCTTGATAAAGCAACAAAAGCAAATAGGATTAAATCAATATCTGATCCTAAAAGAACATGATACCTTCTGTGGGGTCCGGGCGAGTATTTCCAGAGTGGGTTCTGGTTTTGGAACTGTTCAGTGCTTGTCAATGTGTACAGGGGGGTTAGACAGCCCTCAAGAAGGCATGAATTCAAGGATTTTCAAAGCTTTTCACCCCAAAAATATTGTTCTAGCTTTTTAGTGTCTGTGTGAGTTGAAGAAATGAAGCTTCAATAAAAAGCCACAGTTTTGTTGTAGCAGGATAGTATCAAATCCACTAGCTTCTATTTTATTCTTATATGATTTAATTGTTTTCCATCTGCAACGTTTTCTCCATATATCACATAATCCTCATGCTTCAAAGTTCAGTTATAGTCTCACCCCTTTTAGAATTCATTTCAATTTGCAGTCTCATTTTGATCTCTTAACTTCTCTAAGTCCTTTTGCACATGGGACATGACTCACATGACTCACATTTTATTGTCTACTGTTTTTCCTCAATTGTTTCATATGTCTACCATCTCCTCCAAACTAACTGTTAAAGTCATTTAGGGTAGATTTAAGGTCTTAACAATATTGTATTTCTAGTGCTTCCCATAGGCTCAGAACATATTAACTGCTTAGAAACAAGTTGGTGATTAAACCAATTTACCCTATTGCTTACAGAATGAAGCCCAGTTGAGTTAGATTTTTCTTGGGTACATAGAAGGCTTATTAAAACTCTGTAGGGGGTTATGGAAAATAGAAGTAAAAGATGATGATGGAAAAGAGTTGAGAGTGTTTGCAGTCAAGCTTCATGAGCTTCACAGATTTGCCTAAAGCTAACTCTTGGTGCCAACTTCGCTTACCCAAATTTGCCAAGGTGAAGGTTTGTGAAGGGTGGGTGAATGAGGTAACTGGAGATTAAGCCAGGATCTGGAACCATTATCTTGGCTTATGTTTCTGGCAGTAGCATACTCCCTGCTGTAGAGGTAATCACAGCACAATTATTAGAGATCATAGCAGATCCCTAGTTTTTAGACTAAAGGCTTAATTGATCTTCCTTTGGCCCAGGCATCTCCAAAGATCTCCCTAGATTAGTTCACTTTATCTGCTTTTGGATTATGAAGAAGAAAGTCATTGACAACCAGAAATATCACCACTTTCTAGAACCTAGTTCAAATCTCTGAAATCCAGCTGTGTGGATTCACCACATTCAGATGCAGTATTGGAGTTGCACGATGTTGTTTCATCTGTAGGTACTCTGTGGGCATTGTGTGACCCGGAACACCACGGGAAGTCTGCTGAAATCCTGGTTTGTGAACTCAGGGAGTTCTACTTTTTCATATCTTTTCTCATGTACTTGGATACATTTGTTGGTTCCTGGCCCATTAGAATCCATTGGCACTAGGAAGATTTTTTTTTTTTTTTTTTTGCTGGTTATCATATAGAAGGGATAATTTTTTCCACTTCTTCCCTAATGTATAAAACTCACCCAGCAAAGCTTATAGGCTTTAATTACTTCACTTATTTCCTTTATTAGAGGCCAGAAAATGGCAAATGCATGTTCTGAAGGATGGTATTTATAGTTCATTGCATATCATGCTTCATTTGCTATATTCATGCTGACGTACATGTACTGATAGTTACTATTGCACTCTTGCTGTGTCGTGTGTAAAAGGGCACAGATGTCTCCTAGCATTTTTAATTACATTCTAACAAAACATGCATTTTTCCATTATGGTTCATATATAAGATGTCACACTAAAATAGCAGAAGTTGAATGATTACTCTGTTTTTAAGGTCTTTAATCAGTTTTGAAATCCATGGTAGCTTAATATGATCTGCAAATACACAAGTATATTTCAGTTAGAGAATATTTGCTCAGGCAGGAGACTCTTCCTTTATTGACTCTGTAACTGCCCAAATCATTTTGATTGCCAATAGTATTGACCGCATCATTTTGCTTGTCATAATCCTGCATTGCCTTCTCTTCCAGACCTCTGTCTTTACACTTTCCACTTCTGCATCTTAACATGAGTCATCTTGGTCAGTAGAAAAAGCATAATTACTCTTTCCTAAAGTTAAACTAATCATTTGAAATGAATGCCTTCCAATATGTGGGATAGGCATCATGAAAATAGGGCAATATGCCATATTTTGTCAGTGAATGGCATTTATTTATTTGTAAACTCAGATATGAAGACTGGACATTTTCTGAACATCTTCTGTGGGTCAGATATTGTACTAGGGGCTTTACATACATGACCTTGCTAAACTTCAACCCAAAGTAGGTGGTCTTTTCATCATTCTACAGATGAAAGCAAAATAGGGTTTCACAGAGAGAGAGAGAGAGAGAGAGAGAGAGAGCAAGAAGAGAGTCAATGCTTATCTCAATCACCTGGCTAATAAGAGCTGAAACTGGGATTTAAACCTAAATATGTGTAACACCATCTTGCCTCCCTAGAGAGAAACCGAAAAGTAGAAAAGTCACCCTCCAACGTGACTATGACCCACTAAGGCCTTTGGAAAATGATAGTTTGGGAAACTCAGGTCCTGCTTCCATGGCTTTTGTGCTCAGGATACTTGTGTTTGTGAAGGAGAGGCTGAAATAGCTCTTCCCTTTCTGCAGTAGAATTTCTGGTTATAACCCAATTTAGAGAAGACAAATAGTTCACTTAGACTACCGTGGTACATAAATATTCACCATTCGACTGTCACCTGGCTTGAGCAAGTTTTTAATGGGCCAAGGTGCTAGGACAATAAATTTCACTGGAACTAGAACTCTAATAATAATCTGAGGAGACCATATCTAAAAGAGTCACTATGCTGATGATGTCAGTAGACATCAGGAAGGAAGCGTAGGCTGTGGAAGTGGTGATGGTAGTGGTCAGGGCCCTGCTAGAAGCAAGGGGGAGCCCACTAAAGAAGAACTTTGTCTACCATTTTGTGGAACTTATTTTCACTTGCAGAGTGTAAAACACTTAATATTTGACAAAAACAGTGTTAGCATTATGGCTGCAGGCACTCAGTAAAAAGAGCAGAGACTTTTAATTTATAAGACTTATGTGTTAATTAGCCATTAATAATTGCCCTTAATAATTTATAAGGCTGCTGGAAAGCTCGTCAATTCCTTTCAAAGTGGGACACCCCATCTGTTAGGGTTGTAAATGTCTATTAATTTTATGAGCATGTGTATAATATGTGTTCAGTAAATGTTTGTCCCATTTCCTTAACAGCATAGTAGTGTCATAAGTCCTTGCTTTGTTTCCTAGAGTATAATTTTTTTTACATTGCTTTTGAGTCACCAAGTTTTTATAAAATGTCACAGTTAAGTTCCAAATTTATTTTCTTCCCTTGATTTTTTTTCTTTCAAGACAGTTTAAATTTTGTTATTAGTAGGTAAATCACTTTTAATATCTAAAGCAGTACTCAGAAAGATTCATATGGCCTGAGAAGAATAGGTTTCACAGACTCCTTAGAGGAAAAGAGAAGTTTGGTGGCATATTCTTATTTCCATAGTGGTTTGACCAAGTATGAGTTTGTTTCTCTTCCATAGCAAGAAGTGCAGAGGTAGACAACCCAAAGTTGGCACTGCATTTCTGCAGCAGCATCTATGCCCTGGGCTCTTTCAGGTTTCTGCTCATGATTGTCTCATGGTCACAACATGGCTGCTCCTCCTTCAGACTCGCATCTGTATTCTTCCAGAAAGTGGTCGCTTTTCTGTTCATAGGATTGCTGTTATTCTTTTCTTCGATCTCCTGTTGAGTTTGTAGGTGTTCAGAATGGTTGATAATTATCTAACTGAATTCCTGGGATCAGACGAAATTTAGGTCTCCTACTCCTCCGCCATCTTGCTCCCTCCCTTTCTTCCCTTGATTTTTATGTGAAGTTTTCCTGATGTTTCAGTGAGCAAGTCCAAGTGTGATATCTAAGTTCTTAAAGAAAATTAAACTGTTTTTCTGCTGTATGCATTCTTCTCAGGAATTAGGAGTCTTCAGAACAAATTTAGCAGACTCTGCTATGGATACTTCAGGCACAGGAGAGCAGCTCTCTAATCCATAAGCAGGTCATTCAGATGTTTTAAAATCAATACCAGTTATGGATATTAGCATATAGTAAAACATTATTTCCCTATTTAGGATATATTGAACTGGCATATTTTATTTTAGTTTTTTTTTAAACTAGGTATATTTTATTATTTTTTAAATTTTTTTATTGTTATGTTAATCACCATACATTACATCATTAGTTTTTGATGTAGTGTTCCATGATTCATTGTTTGTGCATAACACCCAGTGCTCCAAGCAGAATGTGCCCTCTTTAATACCCATCACCAGGCTAAACCATCCCCCCACCCCCCTCCCCTCTAGAACCCTCAGTTTGTTTTTCAGAGTCCATCATCTCTCATGGTTCGTCTCCCCCTCCGACTTACTCTCCTTCATTCTTCCCCTCCTATCTTCTTCTTCTTTTTTTTTCTTAACATATATTGCATTATTTGTTTCAGAAGTACAGAGCTGTGATTCAACAGTCTTGCACAATTCACAGCACTCGCCATAGCACGTACCCTCCCCAATGTCTATCACCCAGCCACCCCATCCCTCCCACCCCCCCACCACTCCAGCAACCCTCAGTTTGTTTCCTGAGATTAAGAATTCCTCATATCAGTGAGGTCATATGATACATGTCTTTTTCTGATTGACTTACTTCACTCAGCATAACACCCTCCAGTTCCATCCACATCATTGCAAATGGCAAGACCTCATTCCTTTTGATGGCTGCATAATATTCCATTGTGTATATATACCACATCTTCTTTATCCATTCATCTGTCGATGGACATCTTGGCTCTTTTCACAGTTTGGCTGTTGTGGACATTGCTGCTACAAACATTGGGGTGCACGTACCCCTTGGGATCCCTACATTTGTATCTTTGGGGTAAATACCCAGTAGGGCAATTGCTGGATCATATGGTAGCTCTATTTTCAACTGTTTGAGGAACCTCCAAACTGTTTTCCAGAGTGGTTGCACCATCTTGCAATCCCACCAAAAGTGTAGGAGGGTTCCCCTTTCTCCGCACATCTGTCGTTTCCTGACTTGTTAATTTTAGCCATTCTGACTGGTGTGAGGTGGTATCTCATTGAGGGTTTGATTTGGATTTCCCTGATGCCGAGCGATGTTGAGCACTTTTTCATGTGTCTGTTGGCCATTTGGATGTCTTCTTAGGAAAATTGTCTGTTCATGTCTTCTGCCCATGTCTTGATTGGATCATTTGTTCTTTGGGTGTTGAGTTTGATGAGTTCTTTATAGATTTTGGATACTAGCCCTTTATCTGACATGTCATTTGCAAATATCTTCTCCCATTCTGTCGGTTGTCTTTTGGTTTTGTGGACTGTTTCCTTTGCTGTGCAAAAGCTTTTTATCTTGATGAAGTCCCAATAGTTCATTTCTGCCCTTGCTTCCCTTGCCTTTGGCGATGTTTCTAGGAAGAAGTTGCTGCAGCTGAGGTCGAAGAGGTTGCTGCCTGTGTTCTCCTCTAGGATTTTGATGGACTCCTGTCTCACATTTAGGTCTTTCATCCATTTTGAGTCTATTTTTGTGTGTGGTGTAAGGAAATGGTCCAGTTTCATTCTTCTGCATGTGGCTGTCCAATTTTCCCAACACCATTTGTTGAAGAGACTGTCTTTTTTCCATTGGACATTCTTTCCTGCTTTGTCAAAGATGAGTTGACCATAGAGTTGAGGGTCCATTTCTGGGCTCTCTATTCTGTTCCATTGATCTATGTGTCTGTTTTTGTGCCAGTACCATACTGTCTTGATGATAACAGTTTTGTAATAGAGCTGAAAGTCCGGAATTGTGATGCCGCCAGCTTTGCTTTTCTTTTTCAATATTCCTCTGGCTATTCGGGGTCTCTTCTGGTTCCATACAAATTTTAGGATTATTTGTTCCATTTCTTTGAAAAAAGTGGATGGTATTTTGATGGGGATTGCATTGAATGTGTAAGATTGCTCTAGGTAGCAATGACATCTTCACAATGTTTGTTTTTCCAATCCATGAGCATGGAACGTTTTTCCATTTCTTTGTGTCTTCTTCAATTTCTTTCATGAGTATTTTATAGTTTTCTGAGTACAGATTCTTTGCCTCTTTGGTTAGATTTATTCCTAGGTATCTTATGGTTTTGGGTGCAATTGTAAATGGGATCGACTCCTTGATTTGTCTCTCTTCTGTCTTGTTGTTGGTGTATAGGAATGCTACTGATTTCTGTGCATTGATTTTATATCCTGCCACTTTATTGAATTCCTGTATGAGTTCTAGAAGTTTTGGGGTAGAGTCTTTTGGGTTTTCCATGTACAGAATCATATCATCTGCAAAGAGTGACAGTTTGACTTCCTCCTTGCCGATTTGGATGCCTTTGATTTCTTTGTGTTGTCTGATTGCTGTGGCTAGGACTTCTAATACTATGTTGAATAGCAGTGGTGATAGTGGACATCGCTGCCGCGTTGCTGACCTTAGGGGGAAAGCTCTCAGCTTTTCCCCATTGAGAATGATATTCACTGTAGGTTTTTCATAGATGGCTTTTATGATATTGAGGTATGTACCCTGTATCCCTGTACTCTGAAGGGTTTTGATCCAGAAAGGATGTTGTACTTTGTCAAATGCTTTTTCTGCATCTATTGAGAGGATCATAAGAATCTTGTTCTTTCTTTTGTTAATGTATTGTATCACATTGATTGATTTGTGGATGTTGAACCAACTTTGCAGCCCAGGGATAAATCCCACTTGGTCGTGGTGAATCATCCTTTTGATGTACTGTTGGATCCTATTGGCTAGTATTTTGGTGAGAATTTTTGCATCCATGTTCATCAAGCATATTGGTCTGTAATTCTCCTTTTTGATGGGGTCTTTGTCTGGTTTTGGGATCAAGGTAATGGTGGCCTCATAAAACGAGTTTGGAAGTTTTCCTTCCATTTCTATTTTTTGGAACAGTTTCAGGAGAATAAGTATTAATTCTTCTTTAAATGTTTGGTAGAATTCCCCTGGGAAGCCATCTGGCCCTGGGCTTTTTTTTGTTGGGAGATTTTTGATGACTGCTTCAATTTCCTTAGTGGTTATAGGTCTGTTCAGGTTTTCTATTTCTTCCTGGTTCAATTTTGGTAGTTGATACATCTCTAGGAATGCACCCATTTCTTCCAGGTTATCTAATTTGCTGGCATAGAGTTGCTCATAATATGTTCTTATAATTGTTTGTATTTCTTTGGTGTTGGTTGTGATCTCTCCTCTTTCATTCATGATTTTGTTGATTTGGGTCATTTATCTTTTCTTTTTGATAAGTCTGGCCAGGGGTTTATTAATCTTGTTAATTCTTTCAAAGAACCAGCTCCTAGTTTCGTTGATCTGTTCTACTGTTCTTTTGGTTTCTATTTCATTGATTTCTGCTCCGATCTTTATTATTTCTCTTCTCCTGCTGGGTTTAGGCTTTATTTGCTGTTCTTTCTCCAGCTCCTTTAGGTGTAGGGTTAGGTTGTGTATTTGAGACCTTTCTTGTTTCTTGAGAAAGGCTTGTATTGCTATATACTTTCCTCTCAGGACTGCCTTTGCTGTATCCCAAAGATTTTGAACAGTTGTGTTTTCATTTTCATTGGTTTCCATGAATTTTTTAAATTCTTCTTTAATTTCCTGGTTGACCCATTCATTCTTTAGTAGGATGCTCTTTAGCCTCCACGTATTTGAGTTCTTTCCGACTTTCCTCTTGTGATTGAGTTCTAATTTCAAAGCATTGTGGTCTGAAAATATGCAGGGAATAATCCCAATCTTTTGGTACTGGTTGAGACCTGATTTGTGACCTAGGATGTGATCAATTCTGGAGAATGTTCCATGGGCACTAGAGAAAAATGTGTATTCCGTTGCTTTGGGATGGAATGATCTGAATATGTCTGTGAAGTCCATTTGGTCCATGTGTCATTTAAAGTCTTTATTTCCTTGTTGATCTTTTGCTTAGATGATCTGTCCATTTCAGTCAGGGGACTGTTAAAGTCCCCCACTATTATTGTATTGTTGTCAATGTGTTTCTTTGCTTTTGTTATTAATTGCCTTATATAATTGGCTGCTCCTATGTTAGGGGCATAGATATTTACAATTTTTAGATCTTCTTGTTGGATAGACCCTTTAAGTAGGATATAGTGTCCTTCTTCATCTCTTAATACAGTCTTTGTTTTAAAATCTAATTTGTCTGATATAAGGATTGCCACTCCAGCTTTCTTTTGGTGTCCATTAGCATGGTAAATGGTTTTCCACCCCCTCACTTTCAATTTGGGGGTGTCTTTGGGTCTAAATTGAGTCTCTTGCAGACAGCATATCGATGGGTCTTGTTTTTTAATCCAATCTGATAGCCTGTGTCTTTTGATTGGGGCATTTAGCCCATTTACATTCAGGGTAACTATTGAAAGATATGAATTTAGTGCCATTGTATTGCCTGTAAGGTGACTGTTACTGTATATTGTCTGTGTTCCTTTCTGATCTATGCTGCTTTTAGGCACTCTCTTTGCTTAGAGGAACCCTTTCAATATTTGTTGTAGGGCTGGTTTCATATTTGCAAATTCCTTTAGTTTTTGTTTGTCCTGGAAGCTTTTTATCTCTCTTTGAATTTTCAATGACAGCCTAGCTGGATATAGTATTCTTGGCTGCATATTTTTCTCATTTAGTGCTCTGAAGATGCCAGTCCTTTCTGGTCTGCCAGGTCTCTGTGGATAGGTCTGTTGCCAATCTAATGTTTCTACCAATGTAGGTTACATATCTCTTCTGCCGATCTGCTTTCAGGATTTTCTCTTTGTCTCTCAGATTCATAAGTTTTACTATTAGATGTCGGGGTGTTGACCTATTTTTATTGATTTTGAGAAGGGTTCTCTGTGCCGCCTCGATTTTGATGCCTGTTTCCTTCCCCACATTAGGGAGGTTCTCTGCTATAATTTGCTCCAATATACCTTCTGCCCCCCTCTCTCTTTCTTCTTCTGGGATCCCAATTATTCTAATGTTGTTTCGTCTTATCGTATTGCTTATCTCTCAAATTCTGCTCTTGTGATCCTGTAGTTGTTTATCTCTCTTTTTCTCAGCCTCTTTATTTTCCATCATTTGGTCTTCTATATTGCTGATTCTCTCTTCTGCCTCATTTATCCTAGCAGTTAGTGCCCCCATTTTTTATTGTACCTCATTAATAGCCTTTTTGATTTCGACTTGGTTAGGTTTTAGTTCTTTTATTTCTCCAGAAAGCGTTTCTCTAATAACTTCCACGCTTTTTTCAAACCCAGCTAGTATCTTTAAAGTCATGATTCTGAACTCTAGGTCTGACATCGTAGTAATGTCTGTATTAAGTAGGTCCCTGGCAGACGGTACTACCTCTTGTTTTTTTTGCTGAGGTGATTTTTTTTTTGTCTTGTCATTTGGTCCAGAGGAGAATAGATGAATGAGAGAACAAAATGCTAAGAGGTTAACAACGTCCCCAGAAAATATACTCTAAACAAATCAGAAAAGACCTGAAACCAGGGGAAAAGAAAGAGAAAGAAGAAAAAAGAAAGAGAAAAAAAAAAAAGAAAAAGAAAAAGAGAAAAACAAACAAAAACAGAACAAAACAAAAAAAAACAGAATATGATCAAATATGATCAGGTTAGTGCATAGATCAGTGCCACACACTAGATTTGGGGCATATTTTGGTCTGTTAGAAGAAAGTGCCTCCTAAAATTTTAAAGGAAGAAAGACTTATATATGTACAAAATAAGGGTTGATACAATGAAGGGATGGAAGATGATTGTAAAGATGAAAATTATAAAAGATTTTATAAAAGGAATTGATAAGATAAGAAGTTGTTTGAAAAAAGAAAGAAGAGGATTTAAAAAAAAAGAAAAGAAAAAAATAGGGAGAGAATGTGATCAGGCAGGAGACTAGAACAAAGCCATACACTAGTGATTTAGGGTATATTTTGATCTGTTAGAAGAAACTGTATCTCAAAATTTTAAAGAGAGAACAACTTATATATATATACCAAAAATAAGGGTAACTACTATGAAGTGATAAAGTATAACTCTAAAAATGAAAAATAAAAAATATTTTTTTAAGAAAGGATTGATAAGATGTTGGCTGAAAAAGGGAAAAAAATTAAAAAAAAAGTTAAAAATATTCATTTTGAAAAACTAATGAATCATGGTAAAAAAGCCATGAATTCTATGTGCTGTATTCCCCTAGTGCTGGAGTTCTCCCGTTCTCCTTGATTGGCAAACTTGGTCTTGGCTGGCTGGCTGTTCGTGCTGATCTTCTGGGGGAGGGGCCTGTTGCCGTGGTTCCCAAACGTCTTTGCCGGAGGCGGAATTGCTCCGCCCTTGTTGGTCTCCGCTAAGCAATCCGCTCGGGTTTGCTCTCAGGAGGTTTTGTTTCCTGCAAGTTCTCGGTACAGCTTTGGAAGACTAGAGTGAAAATGGTGGCCTCCCAATCTCCGCCCAGAGGAGCTGAGAACTCGGGGCCCTGCTTCTCAGTGCGCCCCCAGAGAAAAGCAGTCAATCACTCCCGTCTCCCTGGTCTCCGGCCGCACTCCGTGCTCACCTGGCCTGTGACCGAGTGTTTCTATCTCTGGCACCCAACCCCGTGTGGAGTCTCCAAACCCAGCAGATCCCTGCGGTGCACTCCCGCGCCGCTCCTCCCAGAGGAGGAAGAGGAGTCTCCCCAACTCTGCTGCTTGGTGGGTCCCTGCTGGAGGAGCAGTGCCCCGACTGGGCAGCGGATCACAGTTTATGGCAACCCCGAGCTGAGAGCCCGCGCCTCGGCTCCGTCTCTGCAGCCGGCTTCCCCGCTCCGATACCTGGGAGCTCTGCCGCACTCAGGCACCCCCGGTCTTTCTGTGACCCCAAGGGTCCTGAGACCACACTGTCCCGCGAGGGTTCCACTCCCCGCTTAGCCACTGGAGCGATGTCCCTCAGCGGAGCTGACTTCTAAAAGTTCCGATTTTGTGCTCCGCGGCTCTATCACTTGCCAGAAGTGGCCGATGGAGGCCCCCTCCCCCGCCATCTATCCTCCTGAATATCGCCTCAGATTCACTTCTCTCACGTCCTACCTTCCAGTAAGTGGTCGCTTCTCTGTTCAGAGAGTTGTTGCTATTCTTCTCTTCGATCTCCTGTTGAGTTCGTAGGTGTTCAGAATGGTTTGATCCCTATTCAGCTGAATTCCTGAGACCAGACGAAATCCAGGTCTCCTATTCCTCCGCCATCTTGCTCCGCCCTCTAACTAGGTATATTTTAAATAGAGATTCACATTTAGAATCCAAACTGATTCTATGTCAATGAGAATCTCCCTGAGTGGGTCATCTTCTTCCATCAAGGAAAGCTACTATGACATAGTAAAAGCAGCAGAGGGCTTTGAAATAAAACACCTGGGCTTGAGTGGCTCCCTATGAAATAGTTGAGTGCCTTTAGTTTAGACACCTACTCTTCTATAAGCCTCAGTTCATCATCTATAAAATGGTGATGATTAAAATCCCAACTGTGAGGCTAAAATAAAAGAATAAAGTACTTACATAGAAAAGTTTAATATTAACATTTGTTATCATTATAACCATCCCCCAAACCAAAGTATCATGAATCTTGATGAATCAAGGAAATTGTGGCATCAAGGTAGGCTGAAGGGGAAAAGTGAGACTTAATCCAAAATGGATTAAAAAAAATAAAAGTCAATTCCATCATTCTGGGTTATCTAGCCTCATTCCTAGTGTGAGAACTTGACTGGGTAATAAAGCTGATTAGCACTGATTCACACTGATGGTGACAAGAACCAAGTGTTGGGGTTGGACTGATGAGGAGGAAGATAGATGAAGAGCCTCTTTTCACTTCATCTCTCCCTTCCCTACATCCTTTTAACAAGAACATCATCTAGGATGGTTAAGAACCTATCAGGCTGCTTACGTGTTGACAAGTAGTGCAAACTAGCCCCTACCTAATTACTAGGTCATGCTTGCAAGGTGAGTTCTCTCAAGTCCTTACTCTGGTTTATCTACTGTTATTCAGAAACTGGTTAGTATGATTAACCATTGATGACCTCTTCCAAATGTAAAGCAGACCACAATTTTTATGGAAACCTTGCTTGGATAAAAATGCAGCTCAAATAATGGATATCACTTTTACATACAAGTCATAAAGATCATTGGAAGTCATAGTTTCCTTTGCCTGCTCACAGAGAATATGTGCTGAGAGGATGAGTTTATAACTATAATGACACAAGAACGTGGTGGAAGGGCTGGCATTGAGAAGTTCAACAGACTTCATTGCATTGTCAGTGAAAATTGCTGTACAAGGACAGCTAGGAGGAAGAAATTTGTCAAAGGTTTTGAAAGGGCAATCACAAATTGCCGATGAAAGTAGATGAAGCTATGAAAAAGATTTATGAAGACTGATTTAAAATTGAATAGTGTTATGAGACACTTTTGGAATTCCACAGCGTGGCTGGTGCCAGCAGAGAAGGGATGAGAAAGGGTAGAATACTGAATCCTGTTTGCCAGCAGACACATTAGGCCCTACAGCTCAGATCTCGGCTGTAAAATTTGCTGCACTCTGGGTGTAGTGGTTGTGGGAAATGCCTGTGGTTTTCCCAGCCTGCCTCTCTCAACAGGCTTTGAGTGCAAGTCATCTCAAAGGCTGTAAGAAACCAAAAGGAATGGGAGCAGTAAAAGCTAATAATTGAAACAAAAATAGAAATAGCAATGAACTGTGAATTGAAAAAAAGTTTCTAGTATGTTGTGAATCATCTTACCATGATACTCCGTAAGGGAAGTGACATGATTTGTTGTTTTTTTTTTAATGTAAACATGATTTGTTTTATCTCTTTCTCTGAGATAGAATTAAAAAATTGTCATTAGTACAAATTTGGCAGTAATCTGTGAATGAATATTTATCCTTTTATAAGTCATGGGAAATGTTTTAATAAGATTTAAGAATGAAGTTGCAGGAGGAATTGCAACTGGGCTATCAGTCTCACAATGAGACATGACATTGTCCAGCTTTTCATGAATCTGGTATCTAAGCTACAACCTTCCTCTGGCTCCTTCATTAATTCATCTATAAGAATTAGAATTTGAGGGCGCCTGGGTGGCTCAGTTGGTTAAGCGACTGCTTTTGGCTCGGGTCATGATCCTGGAGTCCCAGGATCGAGTCCCACATCGGGCTCCCTGCTCAGCGGGGAGTCTGCTTCTCCCTCTGACCCTCTTCCCTCTCGTGCTCTCTCTCATTCTCTCTCTTTCAAATAAATAAAATCTTTTTTAAAAAAAGAATTAGAATCTGAACATCTCATTTCATGCTTCCTGAGGCATGTTGTGAAGAATGTTAATGATCAGAACCAGAAACAGATCAACCTTTAAAACTGATGTTTTCATTGCAAAATTTAAAATCTAGGGAAAGCGGAGTAAAACAATGGAAAGGGATTTGATTGTTGCAGTTTCTTGTTGATTGTAAAAAACAAAAGCACTAAGAACTACTGGAAGGGAGATAACGTCCATGACTTATGATCGTTTTTCTTTTAGAACATAGCAAACCGGACTGTGCATGACTTAGGGTAAAATTATTGCCTCCCATCCACTGCTACTCATGCCCATTTAGGTTTGGTTCTGACCATTCCCTCTGTACTTTTAAGCCTTCAAAGATCTTTCCTTAATTGTCCTGACTGCCGCCACATATGCTGTCCATCTTCACGGAACAGAATAGCTGTTGGTGCCACTTTTGTTCCCTTAACCACAAAGGAGATCACATTTCTGCTCTCCTACACTGTTGCACCTGCCACTTCATGGTACCTGAGTGGAGAGTGGAGAGTGGAGGTGGTATCTGGGATAGACCATAAGGAGCTCCTTTCTATTGTTACTCAACTTTTCTATCTTTTGTATTTCCAAGCACAATATGCTCGTTTGGGTTAATTAAGCCTCATAAATAATGTACTGAAGAAGTAAATTCTTTAAATCTAACCTCATGATGACTATTTTTAAATTTATAGCAGAATTTTCTAAATGTACATTCATGCTTAAAGTGGACTGTAGTCATCTTAATACAAATAGAGACAACGGCTACCAAAAATTCAGAATTTAAGGAATATTTAAAATTAATGTCTGGGGCACCTGGCTGGCTCAGTTGGTGGAGCATGTGACTCTTGATCTCAAGGTTGTGAGTTCAATCTCTACGTTGGGCATGGTGCTTACTTAAAAAAATTTTTTTTTAAATAAAAGAGAATTAATGTCCAACCTCAAAAGGCTCTTTTTTGTATTAAAGTCAACTTTTTAAACTATAACGTTTTTCTCTTGTATTTCTATGACAGGTAAAATTATATCTTCCTAAAAAAATTGTCTAAATGATCTACTATTTTGGTGACCCTTTAAATATAGTGCTTTAAAATAATGCATACACAAGAGAAAAATTCAAGTGCAAAATAATACACAACAAGTAGTAAATCTTTCCTATCACAGACCACCAGTGCTATAGTCTCCCTTCCCAGATGAATCCAATATTACCAGTTTTTATGTATCTCTAGAAAGATATATATATATATATATATATTTACATATCTGTGATAGAATAATGCCCCTCTCAATGATATTCACATCTTAATCTCCAAAACCCAATGAATATGTTACCTTACATGGGAAAAGGGACTTTGTGGATATGATTAATTTAAGGATTATGAGGTGGGGATATTATTCTGGATTATCCAGGTCTGTCCAATATAATCACAAGGGCCCTTATTTTATAAGGGGGAGATAGGAGGGTCAGAGTCTGAGAAACATTTGAAGATGCTATGCTTCTGGCTTTAAAGATGGTAGAAGGGGCCATGAGCCAAGAAATGCAAAGTGACCTCTGGAAGGTGGAAAAAATAAGAAAATGAGTTCCCCCTTAGCACGTACAGAAGGAATGTACCACATCCAATGCCTTGATTTTAGACTAGCAAAACCTGACCTTCTGACCTTATATGTATATGTATATGTATATGTATATGTATATGTATATGTATTCAAACATTCAAAATAAATTTGTGTTGCTTTAAGCCATTAAGTTTGGGGCAATTTGTTACAGCAACATTAGAAAACTAGTAAATCTATTTATTGATATAGATATATATCAACATTTCTACCTTTTCCACAAGTAAGAACATATTACACTAACTTAGGCATCTTCCATTTTTTTATAGTCATATCAGCTCAAATAGATATACTATTTCTTTTAAAAGCTGTGTACTATTTTGATAATATAAGGTTGTAATACATATTTAATAACCAGTTCTCTGTTCTATTGATGGATATTTAGCTTGTTTCCATTTTTTTCTTTAACAAATAGTGCTGCATATAATATCTGCATAATATTTTTAAAAATTACTATATGACATTTTAAATTGAGACAGAGTAGTATAACATACCCACATGTACTTATTATCTCACTTCAACATTTACTAACCATTGCTAATCTTGTTTCTTCTGTAAACCACTCTAACCTTAACCACTATCTCTGGAGTACTTTGAAGAAACTTTCAGCTAGCATATCATTTCATCCATAAATATTTTAGAACATGTCTTCAAAGCATAAGGAATTTTGTTTATAAGATTTTGTATACTTTTGAGCATATCCCTAGGATGTATTTTAGAAATAAAAATGAACTCTGAAAAGAACACTATTTTTAATTTCGTAAATTATTTCAACATAGGATATGGTAAATAATGCCCTACTGTCACCTCATCCACTGTACCCCAATATACCAAACATTAACTGTTTATTAAGTTCATTATTATTAATTTAAAGATAGTCTTGTGGGTGGCAGGAGAGGCAGGAGGTGGTCACTGCATATCTTTTAAATATTTTTTCTTATAAACAGACCGTAGTTTCTCAAAACAAAGATAGTTTCCAATACCACCAGGCTCAAAATCATTTGAAAATTCAAAAGTAGAAAAGCTTCAGTGCATCTGAAACTTGTCAGAATGTTTTTTTCCCCAGATTAGTATTGTAATTTTTAAAAAGTCTTATTTACCTGAATAGCAAAGGTGCTTATAGAGTATTTTTCTATGATAAGGATTTTTCTGTCCATCTGCTGAAATGAGAGCTGAAAGGTCAAGTCTGTAAATGATACTAAAACTTCACTGTATACTTCCGTTTCTCCACATCCTTTTTCTCTGTGTCCAGAATTCATGAGTTTCAGGAATTGTCTTTATTTTGCATGATGGATAACTACATGTGATTGCTCTCAGATCTGAAGCATGCTAGTGAAGTTCACTGGTGAGTTCTCCAGAGTCTCATAGCATTTTTAGAAATGAGAAAGAATTTCAAAGTAAATAATCTTATTAATAATGCTTTTAGCAGAGGATTTAACTATATTTCTGGCTTGGATTCAAGCAGAGGCACGGAAACCATTCAGTATTCTATAGGGACTGCGTTAATACTTTTGCTTTTGTATTGACCCCACCCACTCGTGAATTTCTGTGACACTTTCTGTGAAACACATCCATGCCATGCACCTAGAGAAATGCCTCTAGAATATGTACAGACATATGTTCACATTTCATTTAACTCAAAATATGGATCACACTGTATTTATTTAACACGTAAGTATACATACATAGTTGCCTTCCTGGCATGTCATAATCATTGTTTTTAGTCATCTACTTGAGTCCTGCCAAGAGTTTGAAGTTTTACTTGTTCTTTAAATCACGCATATGCTCACTGGATATTTTTTCTTATTTCCACATATGTGTGCATTTGGGAAGAGTTGTGTGGTTAAAAATGAAGGGGGTGGAAATCGGAGAGGGAGACGAACCATGAGAGATTATGGACTCTGAGAAACAAACTGAGGGTTCTAGAGGGGAGGGGGGTGGGGGGATGGGTCAGCCCGGTGATGGATATCAAGGAGGGCATGTACTGCATGGAGCACTGGGTGTTATACGAAAACAATGAATTGTGGATCACTACATCAAAAACTAATGATGTATTGTATGGCGACTAACATAATAAAATAAAATTTAAAAAATGCTCTGAGTGTGCATACACAAAGGCCACAATGACTTATATCAGAAACAACTCCCAGTTATTGCTCTCATTGGTTGCCAGTCTCCAGGTTTTCCACATTATCCCAGCCCACAGGTGGGATATTTTTGTGAAATGCATCTGTGAAAGGGCTGATCAATTTCCAGAACCTTACACCATCCACCAAGCTTTGTGGTATGGGCTTTTTAAAAATTTAATCATACTTATTTTAATTGCTTGGTTAACTCAATTTCTCAAGAAGGGGGAAGATGAACTTTACCCAGAGTGATTTCTGCCATGTATTGAGTAGTGCTAGAGGGAAGTCCTACACAACACTGAGACTTCTAGGCCACTTAAAACCCCCTTTTTTTCCCAAGAGAAGGAATATTTTTGTAAACCTAATAGAGACGACTTCTGTTAATCCTAAAATAAAATCATCAGAAATAGGAAAAAATGCTTTAGATGTTAAGAGGCAACAACATTTGAATGTGTGTTGGAATTAATTAAAGGTCATCAGATGAAGTTACAAGTGTTGTATCACATTTATATTTATTGAGAATAAGTTATTTTCCTAAATTTGTATAATTAATTACTCAGAATCCCCGTATCCCTTAGAGATCTGTATAAGTAAGATTATAATGTCATTCACTTTGGGTCAAATTCTACATATAAATCCATTTCTCAAAATGAATCATTTACTCATTGGTATATTGATTCAACTAATATGTATTGAGTGACTGCTGGAGACAGCTTCCTTAGAAAATGTAGATATATTATTTCTGTCTGTCATTATCTCCATTTTAAAGATGAGGAATTTAAGCTCAGATACATAAAATACCAAGTCAGGGGCTCATAGCTAGGCAACAGTAGAGCTGTGTACAACCAGAGGCTTCTTGACTCTGTCCAGTGTTTTATTCACTATTCCATAGAAACTTCTAAAAATCCTGCAGAGTAAAATGATTGCTATGCTAGAATTACAGGTCAAGTGCTTTAGAAATATGGGAAATTAATCATGTCTGAGGCAGTGGGAAAGGCCAGATAGATATTAGGCTAAAAATGTTTGACCCAGTCACTCATATATTTTGCTAAGGAGTTAGCGTTTTGTTCATCAAGCCATGGGGAACCATTAACAGATTTTTAAAGAAGCTAAGGCATGATTCAAGTGTGTGTTAAGAGAATTAACTTTAGCAGCAACGAGAATTAAAGACTAGAGCAGTGTTTATTATCCCAGCTTTTTTGATTACTCATGAACCCACTATGTATTTATTGCTCATTAATTACATGACTAAAGTATTATAGTACTAAAACCATACAAAAGAGAAATAAGATTCCATCCTCAATTCTTTTAAATTTTATTATTAACAGAGAAATAGTTTTGTTTCCTAATATAAAATTAAGATAGTGATAAAATGTTACTACTACATATAATTATGTATGTTTTTATTGAGAACAGTGTAATTGAATATATTTCTTAAAAACACCCCACCAACCCCATAGTCTATACTTTGCAATAGAGCTATCTAAAGTGCTGGTCTAAGTTCAATTTGTTTTGATATTTTAATTCTGTTGCTGCCATAGTTGCTACAATATTTATTCAATTTTCATGATTTTACTCTACTCAACTTTCATAATATTTATTCACTTTTAAATCCTGTCCTCTAATTATTGAAAGTTTTGTATTAAGATTTGGCTAGGAAATTTGTTTTCCCTGATTATCAGGCAGATGTTACAGAAAAATTGGAGGTTGTAGGATTTTCAGTTTTTAGTAAATCAACTCTATACCCACTGAAACTTTGTAAAAATCCTAAATAAGTACAAAATGTATTCCTGAGCTTTTAAATGTGTGGGTAAGAATTTTTATATTTGCCAGTATTACCATTGGGAGAAAATTAGATGACCGCATTAGATTTGATTAGTTCATCATGCTTTACCTCAGAATGTGGCTGCTTAAATACATTAATGCAGCATTTTTCTTCTTCTCTGGGATTGGGTTTGAATTTTAGTGCTATTTTCACTTACTTTACTTTATTTTATTTATTTATTTTTTATTATTATGTTATGTTAGTCACCATACAGTACTTCATTAGTTTTTGATGTAGTGTTCCATGATTCATTGTTTGTGTATAACACTCAGTGTTCATTGTGATACGTGTCCTCCTTAGTACCCATCACCGGGCTAACCCATCCCCCCTCCCCCTCCCCTCTGACACCTTCAGTTTGTTTCTCAGAGTCCACAGTCCCTCATGGTTCGTCTCCCCCTCTGATTTCCCCACCTTCATTTTTCCCTTCCTTCTCCTAATGTCCTCCATGCCATTCCTTATGTTCCACAAATAAGTGAAACCATATGATAATTGACTTTCTCTGCTTGATTTATTTCACTTAGCATAATCCCCTCCAGTTCCATCCATGTCGATGCAAATGGTGGGTATTCATCCTTTCTGATGGCTGAGTAATATTCCGTTGTATACATGGACCCCATCTTCTTTATCCATTCGTCTGTTGAAGGGCATCTTGTCTCCTTCCAGAGTTTGGCTATTGCAGATATTGCTGCTATGAACATTGGCCATTCTCTCACACCATAAACAAAGATAAACTCTAAATGGATGAAAGACCTCAATGTGAGACAGAAATCCATCAAAATCCTAGAGGAGAACATAGGCAATAACCTCTTCACAATGGCCACAGCAACTTCTTTCAAGACATGTCTCCAAAGGCAAGGGAAACAAAAGCAAAAATGAACTTTTGGACTTCATCAAGATAAAAAGCTTCTACACAGCAAAGGAAACAGTCAACAAAACAAAGAGGCAACCCACAGAATGGGAGAAGATATTTGCAAATGACACTACAGATAAAGGGCTGGTATCCAAGATCTATAAAGAATTTCTCAAACTCAGCACCCAAAAAACAAAAAATCAAGTCAAAAAATGGGCAGAAGATATGAACAGACACTTCTCCAAAGAACACATACAGATGGCTAACAGACACATGAAAAAATGTTCAACATCATTGGTGCTATTTTCAATTTACTGTTTTATTTCATTTTTAAAAAATTTTTTATTTTTATGTTAATCACCATACATTACATTATTAGTTTTTGATGTAGTGTTCCATGATTCATTGTTTGTGCATAACACCCAGTGCTCCACGCAGAATGTGCCCTCTTTAATACCCATCACCAGGCTAACCCATCCTCCCATGCCCCTCCCCTCTAGAACCCTCAGTTTGTTTTTCAGAGTCCATCATCTCTCATGGTTCGTCTCCCCCTCCGATTTCCCCCCCTTCATTCTTCCCCTCCTTCTATCTTCTTCTTCTTCTTCTTTTTTAACATATAATGTATTATTTGTTTCAGAGGTACAGGTCTGTGATTCAACAGTCTTGCACAATTCACAGCACTCATCATAGCACATACCCTCCCCAATGTCTATCACCCAGCCACCCCATCCCTCCCAAGCCCACCAGTCCAGCAACCCTCAGTTTGTTTCCTGAGATTAAGAATTCTTCATATCAGTGAGGTCGTATGATACATGTCTTTCTCTGATTGACTTATTTCGCTCAGCATTTTATTTATTTTTGATGCAGAAATCTTTGTATCACTAATCAATGATGACCAGTTTGATTAAAACTGAATATCATCAAAACCGAACTTTAATGGCTTTTTGAGGCAATGTGCTGAAAGGATCATCACTGTCAACTCCTACCCATGCAAAATGCCCTCTTCCCTTGGAATAACTGCCATAGAAGAGCGAACAGCAGGCATACTGCAGCCACGCGTGCTAGCATTGACTTACCTATTAGGAATTATAACTAATCTTTATTCAGAACTTATTTTTTTCCCCAGGCCCTGTTCTACATTAACCAACCCTCATAGCTTTCCTCTAGGAGAAAAGTACTAGTCTTGTAAGCAGAAACAGTTAGGGATCCCCAGAAAAAGAAAAATGAGAAATAGTTTTCCTTTTTTTTTTTTAAGATTTTATTTATTTATTTGACAGAGAGAGAGAGCACAAGCAGGGGGAGCAGCAGGCAGAGGGAGAGGGACAAGCCGACTCCCCACTGAGCATGGAGCCCGCATGGGGCTCGATCCCAGGACGCTGAGATCAGGACCTGAGTCAAAGGCAGACACTTAACTGACTGAGCTGCCCAGGCGCCCCAGGAAATAGTTTTCTTGACATAAGAAAAGTCATTTTAGGTCCCTGGCTGTCTTGTGATCTCTGCCTGACTGGCACTACTTGCCCGAGGTATATTCTTGAGTTATCTTTGCAGGATTTAAATCCCTTTGAGCACTCAAATACCTGACCAACTGGAGCCAGAAAATTGATGATACCGACCCTTGCAGCCCTTGTGACTTTGATTGAGGAAGACCTGGACTGTGTCACCTTCAGATGACTTTTGCTCCAATTCCATGCTGAATTCCCCATTGTACAAACCCCTTCATGAATATGTATGAACCCTTTGCTTAAAAGTTTCCCAGTTCTTTGTTCTGGGAGACACTGCTTTGGGAATTATCCCCAGTGTTCTCTTTATTTGTTGCAGGTAAAAACCTTCCTTTTCCTCTTCTTTGGCTTGGTTGTGTCTTTTGGCTCAACACCCACCAATAGGCGAATCCAGTTTCAGGTGATCTATATTAGCTTCATATTTTATATGAAGACACATGTTACTATTTTATGTTCATTAAATTTTAAGCATAAAAATAAGTATAAATAGAAGATCTAATATTTCGTCCAGTACTCAAGGAGGTTGACCTCCCAGCCCCTGGGTTGTGTGGGCCTCACTTTGGAGACCCCCTAGATTAGAGACGTGAGGGAAGGAGGTGGATCAGCAATGCTCATGAACGGGGATGAGGGAAGTGGAGTTATACAGAAGTAGGAGTAACAGAATTTATCCCTCTTTGATGTAAACTTCAGCAAATCAGAAGAAAGTCTGAGTAGCTATAGCACAAAAGGCCTATCTCCAACAGCTCCAGAATTGGTGAAATGTAACCTTTCCAGTTCATTCCAAGCTGTGTGTTACTCTTTCATTCTTTCCCAGATCAAGCCATTGGATTTTTTCCCTTTTCAGTTTGTTGCTCCTTTGGTAACTGAGTCAGCACCTCTTTTGGCCACTCCCAGTAGTAGCGGAGAATGGCTGAGAATGGCCACCGCTTTGATTTTGGTGAAATGATTTATGTGGTCTTTTGAGACACAGCAGGATGATGAGGAATGTCAGCTGTTCTGATTGTTCTGTTTCATATATGGATCTAGTCACGTACGTGGTCAATGGTACTTGGACACATTCTGAACTTGTAGATCAGCTTGTCCCTACATAATAGACAAATAATTTTCAAGTGAAAAATTGAGCCACCTATCTAGATATTTATTTGAGTGGATTAAACAGCTGGATTACTTCCTTTAGCTTAATAACCAATTTTTAACTTTCTTGGTTAAACCAAGAGCACAGGAATCCATGCTTTTCTGGTGTTTACTTTATTAGAAACAGAACCAGGATATATATGAATATATATGGATAGGAATAGATATATATGAATAGTCTTACATATATCTAAATGTAAATAGATGTAGATTTATTATTAGGAATTGGCTCACACAACTATGGAGGCTGAGGAGTCTCACAATCTGTGGTCTGCAAGCTTCAGGCGCAGGAAAGCTGGTAGTCTAGTGGTGTGATTTAGTCTAAGTCTGAACATCTGAAAACCAGGAAAGCCTGTGGTGTATATCCCAATCCAAGGGCAAGAAAAAATGAATGAAATGTCCCCGCTTAATAAGTGAGGCAGAAAAAAAAAAAAGATAAGTTCTTCCCCCGCCCCCCTCTGTTCTATGCAGACTCTCCATGGATTGGATGATGCCCTCTCACATTGGGGACGGCAATCTACTTTAAAAAGTCCACTAATTCAAATGCCAACTTCATCTGGAAACACCCTCATATCCAGAGATAATGTTTAATCTGGGCATCTCACAGCGAGTCAAGTTCATACTTAAAACAGTAATGATCACAGGTGTCCTCACAATTTCTGTCTCTGTGTTTGTATTTCTGCTCAATTCTAAATGGAAAATGTTTTCAATGCAAAATATATGAAAAAACAGTTATGAATGAAACAAATAATTGATAATTTCACCATCTAGGGAATACCACAATTAAAATTGTGTTATATATCCTTTCAGTCATGTATCCATCTATTTAAGGAATTGTTTTTGACATGCTCTTTTGTAACCTGTTTTTCACGCCTCACTTAGTTAGCTCTTTGCCATTTTCCCATGTCAAAAATATACTTCTACATCAGAATTTTTACTCTATAGTATAATAATAATGTGACTTATAATAAGAAATGCATATTTGGTTTTTGTCCTTGTTTCTGAGCTCCTAAAATTCTTGGAATTTCCTAAGTGATGAAAAATCATAAAGTTGTCTTCTGTTACATTAAGGAGGTGACTTTTGTAGCACTCCTAATGGTGGAGGCTGATTGACTGTGAGGCCAACCATACAACTAGAGTGTTGTAAATTTCAGGCCCCCCCTCCCCCGACCTTTGGGGAGGAGAAAGGGGCTGGAGGTTGAATCAGTTTCCAAAGGGCAATGATTTAATCAGGCATGCCTATAATGAAGCCCCCAGGAAAACCCAAAAGGACAGGGTTCAGAGAGCTTCCAGGTTGGTGAACATATGGCAATTTGGGGAGTTTGGTGCACCTGGAGAGGGCATGGAAACTCTTTGCCCTTTCCCCATATTTTGTCCTATGAGTCTCTTCCACAGATAGCTGTTCCTGAATTATATCCTTTTATACTAAACCAGTAACCTAGTAAATAAAATGTTTCTCTGACTTCTGTGAGCTGCTCTAGAAAATTAGTTGAACCTAAGGAGGGGGTTGTTGGAATCTCTGATCTATAGCCAGTCAGTCAGAAGCACAGATGATAACCTGGATCTTTGATTGATGTTTGAATTGGGAGTCGGGGCAGGCTCGTAGGCCTGAGCCCTTAACCTGTGGGATCTGAAGCTATCCTCAAGTAAATAGTATCAGAATTGTGTTAAATTGTAGGACATTCACCTGGTGTCCCAGAGCATTGCTTGGTTGTGTGTGGGGGGGGATCCGCCCCAAGTGAAATTTGGTGTTGAGAACCCCTTTTACGTATGTATGAACCTTGGTATACCATAACAATCCCATAACTAATGGAGTTTGCCTCTTTTCTATAAATGAGTTTTCAACAGTTTTCATAAATACCTACCATGCATACAATTGTCTTTGCAAAATTAAAAAAATTACATCATCCCTGTTTAAATGTGTAGGATTTTGATTATTGATGGGGCAAGATTTTTTTTTACTTACCTGATGACCATTAGTATTTCTTTTTTTTTAATTTTTATTGTTATGTTAATCACCATACATTACATCATTAGTTTTTGATGTAGTGTTCCATGATTCATTGTTTGTGTATAACACCCAGTGCTCCATACAGAACGTGCCCTCCTTAATACCCATCACCAGGCTCACCCATGCTCCCACCCCCCTCCCCTCTAGAACCCTCAGTTTGTTTTTCGGAGTCTATCATCTCTCATGGTTCATCTCCCCCTCCGATTTCCCCCCCTTCATTCTTCCCCTTCTGCTATCTTCTTCTTCTTCTTCTTCTTCTTTTTTTTTTAACATATATTGTATTATTTGTTTCAGAAATACAGATCTGTGATTCAACAGTCTTGCACAATTCACGGCACTCACCATAGCATATACCCTCCCCAAAGTATTTCTTTTAAAATTACATTTGGCCATTTTTCTTTTAGGGTGCTTCTATTTTTTGAAACAATTTATATTTATCAAGACTATCATCTTGCCCACTTCCAGCTATATATTTTATGGAAACTTTTGTCCTTAGCTTGTCATCTTCCCTTTAATGTTTTTATTGTGTTTTTTATGAATAAAATTTTAAATTTTTATAAAGTGAATCAACTGATCTTTTTATTTTTATTTTGTATTTAAAGTCTTTTCTCTTTCCAAAATCATGTAACCATTTACTTATATTTTCTTTCTTTTTTGAAACATGGTTTTAATTTTTAAAATCAGCTTTTTAAACCATTAGAGTTTTTTGGTAAGTAATGTGAAGACTATATTTTTTTCTATATTATAGCCAGTTATTCCAGCACCATTTATTGAAGAGTCTTATTGATTCCTAAGAATATGTGCCTTTTTGTAAAAAAGATTTTTATTTACTTGAGAGAGAGAGAGAGAGAAAAAGAGAGAGAGCATGATGGGGGACGGAGGTGGGGGGAAGAGGGGCAGAGGGAGAGGGACAAGCAGACTCCCTGCTGAGCGCAGAGCTCCAACACAGGGCTCCAGGTGGGGCTTCACTCAGGGCTTGATCCCAGGACCCTGAGATTACCACCAGAGCTGAAGTCAGACGCTTAACCAACTGAGCCACACAGGTGCCCCAGGATATGCGCCTTTATATTTAATTCTATTTCAGCATCTCTTTTATTCCATTTGTATATTATTAACCATAATAATTATAATATTTATTTCATGCTATATTTTAAAATCTGAAAGTGCTTATTAACAATCCCTGCTTATTTGAACCCCAACATTTCTTCTTTATTTTGTCTATTTTTTTATGAAACTTTAGAATCAACTCAATACATATCAAAAAATTCTATTTTGACTTTTATTGGGATTATATTGGATAACTATAAAAATCAATATGTAGAGTATCAACATTTTTTACTATATTGAGTGTTCTAAATAATGAGCATAATTTGGTTCAATACCTATTCAAATATTTTTTACATCTTTCATAAAATATTAGACTTTTATTTTTTATAGATTTCTTAAAATTAATATTTTTTGTTCCCAGGCATTCTATATTATTGTTTTATATTTTCTTTGTATTTAAATTAGTGTTTTATTGTTTTTTTCCTAAATAGTAATTGCTTACATATGGGAAAATTATTTATTTTTGTTTATTTTCTGGTGTCCAGCCACTTAGTAAACTTTCTAAGTCTAGTAATTTTTATGTTGATTGTCTGGAATTTTTTTGATAAATAATTCTATCATGCTAATAATATGTCGCTTTTATTTCTTTATTTCCTAATTTCTAATAGTTAATACTCATTGTATTTCATTGCAGAAATGTAATGGTTAAATACTCTTGAATTATTTTAGCTCTAGTGACTATATTGTATGCCAAATTCACAATAGAAAATGAGATTAAGCTTTAATTCCTAGAAAGAACTCTGTGTTTTTAAGTTGTGTATCACAAACTGATTTCACTTATGAATAAAACATCACCTTCTTAAGTGTTACACTTCACATAAAGCAAGGACTCAAATCAAACGTCATTATTTTTTAATACTAGGGACAGTCTGGGCTTGTTTATTTTGAATGCACATCCCTGAGCGCCAACTTGTAAATCCTCTTTACTGTTTCTATTTGTGTTGATTTTAAAGGCTCTGTTTTTCAGATTTTGCCCTCTTAAGACTCCTTTTTATGCTAGGAGTCTTGTAGGAGATGTATAGTGGGAATCTTGTTTTTTTTGTTTTTTGTTTGTTTTCCTTTAGACCACCTGTTTAGTAACATAGCTTTAGCCCCACACTAGCTATGTATATCAACCTGTGCTGTTAACCTCCTTGGGCATACGGTTTTGAAAGTGCCTGTTTTGTAGTCTGAAGACAGAAGGAGAAGTAGATCTTGCTTTCTGGACTATGTGTGAGCTGAAAATGTGGCATTAAACCTATTTCTATAATATTCAGATTTCTCATCACTTCTTTGTAAAGTTAGAAATAAATAAGTTTCAACTGAAAATACACATACTTTAGAATGCTGTGGAGTTTAAACACACAACTAATGTGATTAAGTACAAACTTATTGGAGCAAATCAGAAATTGGCTAATGGAGCCTTGGGAGGGAGCATTGTTTATTCTGGCCATGATGTCTGCTGGTATATAACACACAGGACTGGTGAGCCCAGTGAGAACCCTGTCTATGACACATTTACCTTTGTTTCTCTGAACGATCTAGCCTAAGAATTCAAGCAGAGAAGATTCATTCTGGTGATGACCAGCAAGCATCATGGAGAGTTGATGAAGAGCTGTTCTGGAGAGATGTCAGTCTCTATGTCACCTTAACAATAGCATGACAATGGTTTTAGGAAGAATTAGGAGGGGGGTGTACATTATTTCCCCATAGGTTTCTGATGAGTGTTTTCATGTTGCCTTGTGAGCCTTAAAAAGCCTTTACATACCTTTGGCCTTCTGTGACTCTGCTGTCCATACAGCCTGGGCCTCTTTGTTTTTTTTTTTTTTTCTCTTCAAACTGAGGCTCATTTTGAGATGTTCATGATGCCACCACTTTATTCATCATCTTGAGCAATTTGCACTTGCCTCCAAAATAGCAATTGTCATATTGCGGTGTAGCTATTGGTCAATGTGACTGTTTCCTCATGGCACCAGGTATTGCCAAAGATAATGTTGGAGTTCCAGTAAGGCTGCATTTAGGAATGAAGAGGTAGACTGAAGTAGGACTGTGATGAAAACCCCTAATTTAGGAGGAAATGGCAGGCATGCATTAAAAAGAAAGATTGACAGGAAAGGAGAAGAGGTCCTTAGGAGGATATGTGTTGGATGTTGAAGATAAGCCTGGGGGTGATATTATTTACCATGCTACTTTTTATCTTCCAACATGATTTAAAGGGATAATGATACCTGAATTACCTAGTTCAGCATAGATATCTTATTGAAAATAAAAAAAATAATTTATTCTGTGGTTTCTCAAATGTATCTGATGATCAAAATCCTCTAAAATGATTAAAGATACAGATTATCAGGCCTCTCTCCTTGAAACTCTAGTTAGAAAGCCAGTGTAATTTGTATTTTAAATAAGCGTGCTTCTGGGGAATCTGGTGCCTGCTAATGTTTGAGAACCAATGATATAAGCTAGAATACTAAGAAAATGAATGTTTCTTCTCTTCTTTCAGTATCTATTCTTTGTTTCTTTTTTTATATCAGTAGAACCCATGGGTGAAGATACAATCATAAAGATTGTATACATGACTATATATGGCCAATGTGTTATGTGTGGGACTGTGGACATGGATGACTCCCATCACAGATCATGCAGCTGAGCACCACACTTGAGGTTGGAGGAAGCAGCAAGATAGGGGGAGCCCAAGTCCCTGGATGATCTCGTGGAGCAAAGCCCTTTCATATGAGATAGAAATACATTTCTGACAAGCTATTTCAGCTCTCTGTTACATATCATCAAACTTATATCTTAAATAATATAACATGTGATAAAATAGTTTTAAAAATGTAAACTGGTAAAGTAGAAATTAACATCTGAAGAAAAAATAATTAAAATTATTTCATTTTAATTGAAATTAAAAATAGAAATCAGAACCTTAAGTCATAAAGTTATTTACATAAACTGGTTATCTCTGAGACATGCATTTGGTTCCAAGTTTCTAGGAGGCAGAAGTTAAAAGGTGTATGTGATTAGATATACTTTCTCCAATATCATAAAGTAAAGCTCTGCTTATTCCTTAACTCTAAAATAATTTTTCAAGTGTTGCTACATATGGGGGGCACTGAGATATGCAGTGGAAAGAGACCTCAGTGACTACTCTGCAATTGCATTGAAGGTTTCACAGTACAGTTTCTTGGTGTGCTGCTTAATAACAATGATCAAGGTCATTACTATCCTGAAATCAATACGGCATAGTGTAATAACAAAGATTTCTGTTGATTTAAGTATAAAATCTAGCCTTATTATAGCACTGGTTTTTATATATCTATCAGAATCCTTCCTTTCTTTTCAAATGAAACCTTTGGCAGAATCCCAATATATAAAACCAAACTTCCTTGATTTATGTGGGACTAAGACACTCTGAAATCTGCCACCTCAGCCTGCCCTTGTTCTTAAAACCCAACTGTAGAATTTTAGAACACAATGTGGAAGTCCTTGATTTACAGGAATGGGTGCCTACATATGCTTCAGACCATATGCCATAAATATCACTTTCCTTCAGATGGACTTCGATAAGATTTGGACAGCTGACCATTTGAGATTATATTCCTTGGCAAAACCCCATGCATTTATATAGATTGTGAATACTAGCAAATTCCAGAAAAATTATGAAATGTTTAGACAGTCTCTGGTGTATTTTGATGATTTTTATAGGAATATGGACTCTGGTTGCTTGGTGATTTAATTTAAAGTGATAATTCGCTGGCCAGAATAGATTGGTTTAATCCCATTCTTCTGAATTAACTTAAGAACTTGAATTTACTCATTAAAATTTTTAAATATCTGCCAGGCTGGAAAAAACAGAGGCATATATGAAAAGAAGTGCTGGAACAGTGAAAAGGAAAATGGAAAATTAATTCAGAGGATTTGGAATTGTTCTAAAGTAAAACTCATTTTTTAGATGGAAACACTTAATGAAGCTAACAAGATTTTTAGGGAGTGATTCCTTGATTGATCCCAGATTTTGGAGATCTTCATTCCAAATCTCTGTCTGAGGTAGTTTTTTAAAACCATGGAAATAGAGTTGGTAGCTTAGTAACTAATACTGCTTTGGAGATTAACATTTTCAACCAGGGCACCTTTGTATTCACAAGGAATATAGAATCTACAAAAAAATGCAGCTTAAAATTCAAAGCAGACATCTGGTTTGCTATGTTGGGGTAATTAAGGATAACAGGGAATGGAGACATCAATAGAATTTTGTCACTTAAGAGTTTGTTTTGTTACAGTGAAGATAATATTGTTTCATAGGACCATGATAAAGTTTACATGAGCAGAATTTATTTTGAGGATTCCTGAATAATTCTTTTGCACACAATCCTCACAGTCTAATTACTCAAATTTTGAGTCACAGAGAAGCAGAACTTGAAGACCGGTGGCTCACACTTTTTTCCAGTTTATAGATTTGTGTATATGTGTGTGTGCATATGTATGTGTGCATAGAGCAGGCACATGTTTTTAAAAATTTGACTTTGAATCCCTTTTTGCAATAGCTTATGCTGTCTCTGGCTCATCACTGGGCTCCACCATTTCTATTCTCTTAACACTTCTGCCTGCATTACAGTAATATTAATTGCCTGGGCTCTGAGGCTATTTGTATTTGCAAATTTGTAACCCCTCAGGCTTATTACTACCTCTGGCATCTGAAGGGAAGTTGAGTTGCTTACACTTAGTTTGACTCTTCCTGGATATGAGTAGTCCCTTTATGTGGTGGGTCTGAGGGCAGTGGTATGCTGTAGCAACTCCCGACAGCCCCTTAAAGCACGTTTCTTCCTGAGCTCTGATCACGGACCCAGGCATTGGTAGTTTGAAATCAGGCCTGGTGATATTTACACCAGAGAAACCTGCAACTGTTACAAGTGGTTGGGGATGAGGAGGTGAGCTAGTTGATAAATATTTACCAGGACACCACTGGTTTGAGGGTGTCCTGGTTTGGGTGCTACTAAGTCTGCTTTTAAAATCGGTAATTGACTGTTTGCTTTCAGAGTAAACATTTAGCTTACCAGATAAAGAAGAATGATTTTCTTCTGACAATACGTATTAGACTGCAAGGAATATAAGAAATGTAAGAAAAGAAAGAGGACGAAGATGTTAACTGTAGAAATTAAGATCACAGGGTCTGGAATAAGAAGGATTTCCAGGGGTTGAGCCCCAACTCTGACATTCTCTAACCGGGTATCCATGGGTGAGTTATGTAAACCCAACTAAGCCTTAGTTTCCATATAAGTAATATGAGACTTAAAACAGAACATTTCCAGCCAATTGCTTTGAACGCAGTGGCTGGCACATAGGAACATATAAAAATCAATAAATATTAATTTTTAAAATTGTATTACCTAGCAGATGTTTTGTCTGCATGATCTTATTAACTTCTGAGAGAGCATCATGATGTAGTAGAATAATTGTTATATTTCAGATGAGGAAACAAAGTCTCAGGTTGAAGAGCATGTCCATGATTGCACAAGTGTTATGTGGCAGAGCTGGGCCCTGTTATTATTATTATTATTATTATTAATTATTACCACCTAGGTCTGCTAGATTCTACAGCATGAGGCCTCTTCAGAAAGCTTAAAATTTTCTCTCTTGTCAGTTATGGGATGATTTTCAAAGAAAGCAATATAGGCCCAAGATTGGCTACTCTAACATATACAAAAAATTACCACCTTTATCAGTCAATTGTTCCTGCAAAACAAACTGCCCCAAAACTCAGTGGCAAGCATTTGTTATCACACTCACAGGTCAGGCCGAGTGGTTCCAACTAAGACTGAAGTCTGTGGGTTAGCTGGGGTGGTTCTGCTGCAACTGCAGATGTGAAGGTGAGTTTCAAATCCACCTGTACTCATCTAAGAGGGCCTAGCAAAGCTGAATTTTGCTGCTGTTGACAGTGACCTCTATGCTTCCCAACTCCTCCTTCCCAAACAACCTGCATTTTAAAAATTCTTGTCTCAGGCTTTGCTTTCAAGCCCTAACTAAGCCCAATAACTCAGTCTATTATCTCCCCTTTGCAGTGATTGAAGTGCTTCTCATAGTTTCTGAACCTAAAACATACAGACAGATGCGTTCCTTTCAAATAAATATCCATTAGTATCCATTTGCATATGAGTTCTCAAACTTTAGCACTCATGGGACTCCACTGAAGGATCTGTTAAAACACAGATTGTTGGGCTACATTTCCAGACTTGTGATTCAGTAGGTCTGGGGTTGGGCCCAAGCACATGCATTTCTAACCAATTTCCAGGTGATGCTTATTCTACTGGTCCAGGGACCCACTCTGAGAACCACTATATTGGTGTGTCTTAACTAAGGTTCGGACAATACCTTGAATGACAGTGAATGGTGTCTTAGTTTGTTCAGGCTGCTATAACAAAATACCACAGACTGGGTGGCTCATAAATAGCGTACTACTCACAGTTCTAGAAGCTAGAAGTCCAAGATCACTAGATGCTAGCTTGGTTGGATGAGGGCCCTTTTCCAGGTTGCAGACTTTTCCTTGTGCCCTTACGTGGTGGGAGAGGCTAGATAACTCTGTGGGATCTCTTTTATAAGAGTAGTAACCCCATTCATAAGGGCTCCACCCTCATGACATAATCATTTCCCAAAGGCCTGGCCTTCTAATGTCATCACACTGGGTGTTAGAATTTCAACATGTGCCTTTTGGGAGGACACACCATGCAGACCATTGCAAATGGGAATGGGATGGAATACATAGGAACATGTTGGGACATAGGTCCAAAAGCAACTCTTAGGAGAGAATAATCTAAAGAGAAAAGTAAAAAGAACCAGGAGTATTGAACACTGAAGCCAGGATAGAGATCCCCAAATCAGAAAATCAATGTACGGCTAAGCAGGCAGGTCAATGACCAAATAACAGTATCTTTGGAATCTCACATGGAACCAAATGGCCTCAAGAAGGACCAGATGTAAGGGTCATGTCTCCAAACATAGGAGATCAGAGAGCTCAGAAGCCAGGAGCAGGAAAGCCATTGGTAGACTCTGCAGGACAAGACACGCTCTCGTCTGTGTAATAGCTGGGGCCCTAAAAACCAATGAGAGTGATCTGAGGGACCTGGACCAGTGCTACAATACTCAGATGTGGCTGCAGTTAAATTATGGCAGGGGCTTCTCTTAGGTTCCTTCTCTTACTCCCCTTCTCCCCTTCTTCCTTCCTTCAAGAACACTTAACATACTTCCTGCTACTTGAGCCTCCTGTCGATACCCTGAGAGTTAATTTGCCCTGGTCCTCATGTGTGTACTTCCTCACTTATCCCAATAGTTGGCATTCATCCCCTTATTCATCCATACATGGATATTACTCTGTGCCTCCCATACAACTGCTCTTATTGAATGCTAGAAATTCGTAGTCCCAGAGTTCAAATGGGACTGAGTCTCCTGGGGAATTGTGTTACCTACCCAGCTTACAGGGTGTGAAATTGACAAACTCTTCACCATGACAAGTTCTGATTTGTCAGGCATCCCCCAAGACCTTTCTCCAAGAGTGCTGTCTTATGCCATCTTCTTAAAGTAAAGCTGCATCCCATTGAACTAGTCGCTTGTGCATGATTTCCTTCTCACATTGAGAAGTGAGAAGTGAGCCAATTAATTAGTGTTAAAGTATAGTTAAAGTATAAACTGTCCTGCTTGAGACAGTTATGGTTTTGAACCACAAACCTGCCATTTATTATGGCATGGGGATGGAGATGTGTCTCCCAAGCCCCGATTTCCTTATTCATTGAAACAGGATGCAGACATCTCCTCACAGTGTTGTTTTAATTATGGAAAGAAGTGATACATATAAAGTGGCTAGCAGAGCATCTCTCACACTGTTCAGAACATTCAGATAAATGTCACTTAAATAATGGGGTTTTACATTGTCTCACTTCAGAAGTCTAGCAATGGGCAGCCCAGGCTGCTTCTGTCCTCACTCTTTGTCAGGCTCCGTGTGTCACCTTTCATCCTCAGCATGTTTTCTCATGGTTGCAAGGTGACTGTCACTGCTTGAGGATAGGACCTACTGGAAGACAAAAAGGAAGAAGATGCTGGGTGGGAGATGCTCGTGGGTCTTGCTCTTTTAATCAAGGAGTAAAAATGGTCACCTAGAACCTCCCTGTGGAATCCCCTCTATTGTCTCCTCTATGGCAAGTGAATCTGGTAACTTGAATAGCTGCCATTTTCAGGTTCTCATGAAGGGATGGGGATGAGTAGTAGAACAGGAGGAGGGAAATGGCTTGTGCTTGACAACCTTCAGTGTCTGCCACATACGCTTAAATAAAAATGGATTTTATCTTTGAGAACTTTTGAAGGGTAATTTTTTTAGGTTTTATTTATTTCTTTGAGAGAGAGAGAGAGAGAGAGAGAGAGAGAGAATGAGTGGGAGCGGTGAGGGGCAGAGGGAGAGGGAGAAGCAGACTCCCTGCTGAGCAGGGAGACTGACATGGGGCTCGATTCCAGGACCCTGAGATCATGACTTGAGCCAAAAACAGATGCTTAACTGACTGAGCTACACAGGTGCCCTGAAGGGTAACTTTTTTTTCCCTCAAACTTCCTTTTTTTAAATTTTATTGTGTTATGTTAATCACCATACATTACATCATTAGTTTTTGATGTAGTGTTCCATGATTCATTGTTTGCGTATAACACCCAGTGCTCCATTCAATATGTGCCCTCTTTAATACCCATCACCAGGCTAACCCATCCCCCCACCCCCCTCCCCTCTAGAACCCTGTTTGTTTCTCAGAGTCCATAGTCTCTCATGGTTCATCGCCTCCTCTGATTCCCCCCCTTCATTTTTCCCTTTCCACTATCTTCTTCTTTTTTTTAATTTTTAACATATAATGTATTATTTGTTTCATAGGTACAGGTCTGTGATTCAACAGTCTTACACAATTCACAGTGCTCACCATAATACATACCCTCCCCACTGTCTATCACCCAGCCACCCCATCCCTCCCACCCCCACCACTGCAGCAACCCTCAGTTTGTTTCCTGAGATTGAGAATTCCTCATATCAGTGAGATCATATGATACATGTCTTTCTCTCATTGACTTATTTCCCTCAGCATAATACCCTCCAGTTCCATCCACGTTGTTGCCAATGGCAAGAGTTCATTCCTTTTGATGGCTGCATAATATTCCATTATATATATATATGTATACACCACATCTTCTTTATCCATCTGTCGATGGACATCTTGGCTCTTTCCATATTTTGGCTATTGTGGACATTGCTGCTATAAACATCGGGGTGCATGTACCCCTTCGGATCCCTACATTTGTGTCTTTGGGGTAAATATCCAGTAGTGCAGTTGCTGGGTTGTATGGCAGCTCTATTTTCAACTTTTTGAGGAACCTCCATACTGTTTTCCAGAGTGGCTGCACCAGCTTGCATTCCCACCGACAGTGTAGGACGATTCCCCTTTCTCTGCATCACTGCCAACAGCTGTCATTTCCTGACTTGTTAATTTTAGCCACTCTGACTGGTGTGAGGGGGTATCTCATTGAGGTTTTGATTTGGATTTCCCTGATGCCGAGCGATGTTGAGCACTTTTTCATGTGTCTGTTGGCCATTTGGATGTCTTCTTTGGAAAAATGTCTATTCATGTCTTCTGCCCATCTCTTGATTGGATCATTTGTTCTTTGGGTGTTGAGTTTGATGAGTTCTTTATAGATTTTGGATACTAGCCCTTTATCTGATCTGTCAAAGGGTAATTTTTAATTAAGCTGTTCAAAGTGCTTCTTTTTCTCTTCCTCTTGTGTTTCAATGCCCTTAGACAAACATTGTCTCATCAGTGGAAAATTTAACTGAGTAGGCTTACTGTGCATATGACATTATAGGAAATTAAGTACAGATACCTTGCTTTCTGATGGAGAAATGTTAAAATCAAGTATCCTTCTGAAAGTTTTGTTTTGCTCCTTTGATAATATTTTACAGTTTCCTTTTCATTAGTGCAAACGTTAAATTTGAGAAGCATTCACTAAGCACTTATGTACCAAGCATGGTAGTGGGCAACTTGGTGGAGACTCAGAGGAAAAAAAAAATCCATCATTATGCCCTCAAGAAGCTTACCATCTGGTGGAAATAAGGCAAAGAAGAGCAAAGTGGACAAAGTCAGAGTATCATGGACAAAGATGAGAAGTTTACAAGGGAAGGAAGTCAATCAAGTTAACACTCACGTCTTGGCACAGGCATCTTTCTTATTCCTAGGATGCCAGAGATAGTCAAAGGAAGATGATAGTGGCAATGGCTTGTATACTGTTCTCTTGATTTCATTCCCTGCCACCCACTCAGCTCCTGAGCAAACTGGGATAGATATAAATGCAGCAGAGTGGTCAAGCTGTTGAAGTAATTTGTGGACTAAAAAATAGTTATATAAACTTTCAAGATCTTGGCCCATTATGTTGTCTATAACTTGAAGGTAGGAAAGGTGTTTTATTTATCTTCTTGTTTTGTTCTGACACATGATAGGTGTTTTTATATTATATGAGCAGTGAAAGAATGGATCTGATCCATGGTTACTGAATTTGATCTTGTTCTAAAATATTATTCATACTATAAATGTTACATTTCCAGGAGAACCTTGTAACACCTGGGATTGAAAAGAGAAAAAAATGAGAGAAAAAGGAAGAAAGAAAGAGATATGGGGGCTAGTAATTTAGAGGTTAAAAAAAAAAATCCTTGGAACTGAAAGATGCAAAATCAGAGATATCATCTCTTGATTTTTAAAATCTTCAGTCCTCATCTCAGTCTACCAAGCTTTCTGCATATTAAGTGGGGACTGCTCTGAACAGTGACTCCCTTCACAAACCATATTATTTAAAGCTCTGCCAGGTGTTCTCTGACAGTTTCCAGCTGATACGAAGCGTAGTGTAATAGTCAGAGCCCGGGGGCCGCCACGTGTTCCATGGGTGAAAAATACCACTAACATGTTTACAATTTATTGGGGGGGTTGGGAGCGGCAGAGAGAGGTGGTCAAAAATATTCTGTACCATACCATTTGATTGATTTAGCTTCCAAAAAAATTAAGATGGCTTCCAATGAAAGTCAAATCATCAATTTAATACAAATTTTCATGAAAAAGAAATGTCTTTTTTAAAGCTACTCGACATTTGTTTGCATTTATCCATAAAATTATGTAGGACCTTTTCCCTACACCACAGTCAAGGGGTAGATCTAAGTCTCCTTTGTGTTTAGAAGCTTATGGCAATTAGCAGTTATGCATAGCCTCATGTCTTTCAGCTATTTTTACTAAAGTGTGCCTGTGATTTTGAACTCTGGCACTTTTAGGATGAAAAGCATAGTTTCAAGGTCTATAGAAAATACTAGATTTTCATCATCATTTTCTTTTGGCAAGACTCTTAGTTTGGTCCTGTGGCATCATCAACACAGTGCCTGGTTCCCACAGTAGTCAAACACCAGTTTGTTTTCCTAAAATCTAGGTTATTTAGTCTTAAGTAAGACCATCTGTGGGACATCAGCTGTCTAGTTCATATGGGGCTACATCAAGTCCAGTCCAGTTCCTAATTAATCTTTTCTCAATCGAAAAAAAAACTTCATAGGGCATGAACTCAGCCAGGACTCCCTTGGTACACATGTAAAATCCCTGGCACGGAGTGGGTGCTCAGGAAATGGCCGATCTACTAAGGAAATGAGGCCAAATGAGGGATTAGAATCCCAGTCCTTAGGATAAGTCCAGAATTAGTGTTCCTTTTGATGGAAAAAATTCATCTGAAAAATTTAATTGAGTACATTTTCTAGGCATTAACATGCTTTTATAAACAAATCCATCAGTAGGAACCTTCCAAATGAATCAAACCATTCTCATAAATAATCCTTGAAATTCATATGGGCTTAATAAATAGTGGAAAAATTCACTTTAAGTTTTGCCAAATTCCAAATATTGGCAAAAAAAGTCACACAACTTTTGATCAACACAAAACAATTTAGATATATAAACATATAACAAACTAAAAACATGATATAAATGTTTAATGACTGTATTTAGAAATTACCATAATTATTTATATGTAGTCTACTCATAGCTTTTGCTTTCATATCACAGTTTTCTGAGAAATATGGTTCATATATTTTGAATTTCTTTTTCTCTCATGTACAGTAGGCATAAAAATATTTGCTTGTGGTATGTCTCATTGCCTTGTACTTTTTAAAACTGTTTTCAGATGTCAATCTGTGTAATGCGATAACTTACCATAAGGATTTCATGAAATGTTTTTTGTTCTTTCAGAAGACCAATGCAGATTTGTAAAATAAATATTTGTTGAAAATACTACCCTCTGTGCAGGGGTAAATGGCTGAGGCAGGAGAGGGAGGGTGGGAGGGAGGGAGAGAGAGAGCGAGAGCATGCGCCTTAATCAATATATTGCCTCTCCTGAATGTTGAAATTCAGCAAAAGAATATAACCCAGACTTGAAAGCATTTTCAATGTCAACCTGGTCCAACTATTATCTGCTGTAGAAATCTCACACCAATGTCTCTTGAAAGTAATTTTCCAGGCTTTATATGGATATTCCCAGAGACAAAAAACAGAGTACTTTATCCTCTTTCAGACAACTATAATTTTATAAAGTTCTTTCTTATAGTGTGAGTCAAAAACTGCCTCTCTGAATCTTCTTGCCATTGGTCATTCTTCTTTTCTCTAAATCATGTAGAATAAGGCTTTTTTTTTTTCTTATATAGTAGTCCTTCAAATGACTTAATAAGACTATTATATTTTTAATGGACTTTCTTTTCTAAAGTTAAAATTTTTCTTTTTTCCTTCTTCCCTCCCTCCCTTCTTTCCCTCTTTCCTTCCATTTTTACCCTGTTTTCATTGTAGATATGAGGATGGGCATGAGCTTCCTCCCCCAAGGAATCATGCTGAGTGCTTTAGCCATTAGTTAAGTGGACTGCTGTGAAAGTCCCAAAACTGAGAAGTTAGGTCAGGCTTTGCAGAGGGGAGGACAAGTTAGAGAGTGAATGGTAGGAAACGTGGCTACATGGGAGGTGTGATGGGATTGGTGTTCTAAGCAGAGAAAACAACATACACATGGCCTTAGAGGAATCTTTCTTTCCTCAAAAGACTTCATTTATGTTGTCCTTCCCATCCCGGTGCTTTCTTTGTCCCTGTTCCAATCTGGCTACACTTTATGACTTTTGATGTGTAGATTAAAAAATAAAAATAAAAAGGGCTCCAGTGAGCACAGAAATAGTTGACCTCATTTCTACACCTCATTTCTATCCCTATTGAGTGTAGCAAAAACGTTGAACTAGGGTTGGATTTTAACAGGTTGGTTGTTAGGAAGTGAGTTAAGACATTGGACATTAGGGAGCGAGAAAATGTAGTGAAGGGCAAGCAGTAGAAGAGGACATTGAAAAGAAAGGGAGGGGGATAATGGTCATTAAAAGGATGAAAAGTGTGGAAGAACATCATGAATAGGGGGCCTATTTTATGGGTGAACTTAAATGGTGTGATAATCATGGCTTTGAGTTTTCAACTACATAGAAAGGTAGAAATTCTCTGGCATTGTTTTGAGTTTTGTTACTTAAAAGTTATTCTGAACTACTGCATCTATGTAAAGAAAAACAGAATGCATTTTCCCTATGATTTTCTCATATTAAAAGTCATTCACATTGGTACATTGCACATCTTCATGGCCTATGTCTTATCTTTTTCCTCAATCCTCTGTGATTACCTTACTTAATCTATTTTTCTAGAATACCTTCATGTGACTATTCAATGGAATCTCTACTTAAAGAAAAAAAAAAACAACAATGACCAATCAACCCATTTTTTTCTTTGACAATTTTTTTTTATGTTTATAAAACCCTGAATTGTTATATTATTGTGAGGCAAGATTCAGAGCAAAAATATGTTTTCCTGTTACACAAAAATTTACACAAAATTTTTCCTCCTCTCTTTTGGGATATCTTTCTTAAAATGTTAAAGTGTTTCCTCTAGTGATAAAAGCACATGAATAGGAACACATTGTATCTTCTTGGTTATTGAGCATGGCTCTAATGTCCCCCAGTTTTGAATGGGTGATGTAGTTTTTGGAAATCTGGTCATGGTCCCATCTAATTCCAATGCCCATGATGCCTACAGTCTCCTCTCCAGATACCCAATCCCACCCTTTCTTCATGGTCCAGCCTTCTGGATCTTTTGTAAAAACTTTATCCTTCACTTGCACAGTTCCCTGTCTTACTTCCCTTGTTCTGATGATACCTATCTAGGTTTTGTTCATCTGTTTTTACATTTGATTAAGTTCTGTCATATTTAGGGTTTCTGCTTGCATACCACCGTGTTTGTGTGACTTAGTAAAAGACACCTCTTCCCAGAAACCAAATTGCAAATAGGCCCCACCCATGGACAGGCAAATCAGAGAAGGGGCTCTTTGTCCTGGGGAAAAATTTCAACCCTGACTTGTACTTTGGCCAGTACCCACATCCACAACTGCACAACTATGTACAACAACCCTCCTAAAATCTAGCACTGATATAACTAGTAATGGGTGTTCAGGCAATACTTGCATTTATTTCAACCTTTGCATTAGCAAGACATTTTTTAATCATAAGGAGAAAAATGCCATTAAGATCTTTCTCCCCCCCCCCCCAAAAGTGCAAGAACATCCTGCCAGGATAGTATCTCTATTTCTGGCCAAATAAAAGCAGGAAAATGTAGGAGAGAGGAGGCAACAACTGAGTAATTTAGTGAGCAGGGCTGTCACTGAACTTATGGTCACAGTGGAACCAAATGGTTAGACTATGTTTTTGGCCCAAGTAGGTTATGGAGTAAGAATTTAATTTTTTCAAAAGTTGTTCTCATGCTTGCACAAGCTTGTTTTTACACATCTCATTTAATTTCATATTTTTTTTGGCTGCGATGTCAGAGTTGTAACATTTCACATGATGGTGTGGTGCCAAGAGGCAATTCTACATATTGGTCATGTGGTGTGTGCTGTTTGGAGCAGCCGTATGATCCTGTCACAGACACTGGAGAAAGACTACATTCTTTGACTGGATTTCCTAAGCTCCTGGAATTTAAATTCTTAGCCAGTAGCCAGGGGCAAGTCATCCATGCTTATTATGTTACTTTTTAATATCTAGAGTTTTGCAAACACTGCCTCATTTTTTAAGTTGGGTCAGTTCTCTAAATTATGCCTTATGCAGTTTAGGATCCACAAAATGCATCGCAGGAAATCAGGTGCTGTTGCTATGCCTCTTACCATCTGTCGGGTAGTTATTTTTAGTTCCCTCCTTCATTAATCACCATGACTGTGAAGGCAAAGAGACTGCAAGTGTTGCCCGATTGTGTTTATGGTACCGACGACTTCTGAATCAGCTTTTCCTTTCCTCACTGGAGACATCATACTGGGTTATGCCTGGAAACCTATTTTAGTGGAGGAATTATTTAATAGATTGATGTTAGATGGACTAGTCTATCATGACTCTGGGGAATAGACTGATAAGTTTGAGTATAGCTCAAAGGAATAAGTTAATTTACTTGGATTCCCTTCTTTCATTTGCCATTTCTGGAAACATGGCAATTCTCCAACAATTGCTCTCCTTTTGGTAAAAATCAAGTAGTAAAATAGTATTAGAAAATATATGATGTATAGTAACTGTTTTGAATAGATAAAAATTACATGGGTATGTCCTGAGGAGAGAACAAATTATACCCAGAGTTCAAAAGAATAAACTATTTTATTAACCCTTCATGAGACTCAAAACACTTTTTTTGGTCTTTTTGTGATGTTATGGCCTATTTATGGACACTTAACATTGAATAAAGATGCTTGGGATTAGGAAGGAAATTTGTCAATTTGTATGATCAGATCCATGGTGATCAAATCTTCGCAAGGATATAAGTTTTGGTCCCATCTAACTTCAGTGCCCACAATTACACAACTATAGACAACAACCTTGCTCCTAAGATCTAGCGCTTGTGTAACTAGTAGTAGGCAATTGAACAATAGTTGCATTTATTTCAGTCTTTGACTTGGCAAGATTTCTTTTTCACCATAAAGAGAAAAATGCCAATAACCACACTCCCCCTGCACCACAAAGTATAAGATCATCCTGAATTCTAATGTAATTACCTGGTACTCAAAGAATATCCTTTGTATAATTTTAATCCTTTCAATCTTACTGAGATTTGTTTTATGACATATATTCCATCCTGGAGAATGTTTTCTATGTTCTTAAAAAGCATACATTCTGCTATGCTTGGGGGGAGTGTGATATAAGCATCAATTATGTCAAGATGTTTGGATAATATCATTCAAGTCTTTTATTCCTGCCAAATTCTTTGTCATCATGTTCCTGGAAACATAAGTGTTGAAGTTTCAAATTATATCTAATATTTCCATTTCTCCTTTCAGGTTCTCTCAATTCTTGCCTAATGTGCTTTGAAACTGTCTTATTAGTTGCATTCACATTCAGAATTTTCATATCTTCTTAATAAATTGATCTCTTTGTCATTATAAAAATTCATCTTTATCTATAAACCTACCTTGTCTGATATTAATATAACCATACCAGCTTATACCTGATGAACATTTGTATGGTATATCTTTTCCCATCCTTTTACTTTTATATCTGGGGTGTTTTTGTTGTAGATAGCATATAGTTTGCATTTTGCTTTTTTATTCAGTCTCAAAAACTTTTGCCTTTTATTATTTATTGATTTATTTACTAGAGGTGGGGAGGGACAGGGGGAGAGAAAGAGAAAGAATCTGAGAGATCCTGAGATCATGACCTGAGCTGAAATCAAGAGTCAGAAGATTAACGGACAGAGATACCCAGGTACCCCAACATTTGCCTTTTAATTAGAATGTTTAGACCATTTATATATTTATTCTCTTTAGTACTATTTTTAAAATGAAAACTTAGTAAATTGATTTTTTTTTTTTGTTGTACAGCTCTATAAATTTTAACACATTTACAGTATGTATAGCCAACATCAAAATCAGGATACAGACAGTTCCTTCAAACTCCCTGAAGCCCTCAAGCAATTCCTTTTTAATCATAGCCTCTTTTCACCCCTAAATTCTGACAACTACTGATCAGTGCTTTGTTACTATAGATTTGTATTTTTGAGCATTTTATACAAATAAATCATACAGTATGTTAAATTTGAAACTTTCCCGATATTGATCAAAGTGGTTGGGTGTATCAATAGTTCAGTGTTTTTATTGCTCAGTAGTAATCAGGGGAATTTTGTTGATTTACCATACTTTGTTTATCCATTTACCCTTTGAAGGACATTTGTTTGCAGGTTTTGGTGATTATGAATAGAGTTGCTATAAACCTTCGTGTACAGGCTTTGGTGTGAATATAAGTTTTTATTACTCCAGGGTAAATATGTAGGACTGGGATGACTTGTACGTATATACTGAAATTTTTAGAAATGTCCAAACTCATTTCCAGAATGACTATCATTTTGCATCTTCTCGACTCAGGGTTTGCATCAGTTTTTTAGTGTGAAGGATTTGAAGGTTAAGTCTCTTCCTCCCTCTCTCTCCACTCATATCTGCATAGACACATGTTAAATACTTAATAAGTTAAATATTTGTTAATAAGTTAAATAATAATACTGTCTACTGTTGCACATTATTTACATGTCAGACACAATACTAGGCACAGAGTCTCACTTAACATATAGGAGAATAAAAAGTCCTGGTCTAATTCTACTCATTGAGAGTCCATGACTATGGTAGATATATGTGAAAAGAAACATGAAGAAATTTTTATTGATTTTTATTTCTCCCTACTTTATTCTATCTATATTGAGACTATGAGTCCAGTTATAATATTCATCATAGGACCTGGTATTTAAGTCTTTCTTAATCCTCACAACAACATTTGGAGCATATTATTAACCCCATTTTATAGAGGAGGAAATTGGGCATCAGAGCAGTTGAAGGATGCATTCAAGTACTTGTTGTTAGATAAATGACAGAACTTACATCTGTCTTATTCTAATTCTTTTGTATATATTCCCCCTTTATATTGTATAGTTACGTCCCTACTCAATCTTTTTCTTCCATACAAAATGTGTGGTATTTGGGGCATATTTATACTGAAACATAATTTTCTATTTATCTGAAACTCAACTGGATGGTCTCTATTTTATCTGGCAACCATACTCATTTTATTTATTTATTCTATTTTTATATAGATAATTTTCTTGAAAGGCTATCTACTTAAGTCTTACTTTCAGTTTTTAAGTGCCATGGAGTGAAAATCACACAAGTCTGAGATATTTTAACAGTTTCCATTCATATTACTTTGGAGGATCAATGATTTCCAAATTAGAGCAAATAATCACATGTCCTAATCAATTACTAAGTGATTCAAAATATCTTTATCTTTGATTTTTTCCCCTTCAACATAGATATGAATCTTATATGAAAATTATTCCTGTCTTTGCAGGAGATTGAGCAATAGAATATTTTGAAGAGGAATATTATACTAAGACTTTTTCATGACTTACTCCAAAGAAGAACATTGCCAAATTGACTTCATTTATATAATCTCAATTATTCATTTATGTATATGATGAAGTTATAATGGAATTTAACTATAATTGGTGAGAACTTCCTATGTAGCATCTGGAAATATTGATCAAGAGCATATTGTGGATGACTTATTTTCACTTGGAAACAAAAATAGACTTAAATTTATACAAAGTAACTTAAAAAAAGGAAATATTGAATGGGTTCTAGCAATTCATTGCAGTCTAAAAAAAATAGTGATAGCAGCATCAGTGATATTGCTACAGAAGTAAAATAGTTCTGTCTGATACAAATGATTCTACAAATTAAATTTCATTTGTAAATATGGTAGTATTTCATATTGTAAAAGTATAGAAAAGTTCATATTTTAAAAGTATAAGTAGTAGATACCCCACAGAAGAAGAGATATTCCCATACATAAATCTTATTTAACTTTAAACTGCATTCAATAAAAAAAAAATGACCCCACACAAAAATCATGGAAAAAAAAACAAAACAACCCAACAAAATTTTAAGAGATAAACAATTAACAGAACTAGACACAGAGATGATCTAGATGTGTGAACTCAGGGAATTTAAAATAACCGAATAATATGTAACATAATGTAATAAAAAAGGTGAAGAGAATTTATAGAGATAGATAATTTAAGCAGAGAAATGGAAACTATGAGAAGAGACAAATAGACATGATAGAAATTTTTAAAAAGAGGATATCAGAGAGGAACAATTCTACTGGCAGAATTATTAGGAAACTCAATATAGCAGAAGAGAAAAAAAATCAGTGAACTCGAAGATAGTCCAACAGAAATTACTGAAATGGAAACACAAAGAGAAAGCACATTAAAAAAGGAAACAATACAGAGCAGTTACAGGGTGTAGGGCAATATCAAACTATTTATGATAGTGTAGTCCAAGAAAAGGAAGAGAGATATGATGGGGCAGAAGAAATATGTAAAGAGATCATAGCTGAAAATTTCTCCCCTGGTAATAAAAGGCATTAAGCCACACATACAAAGATCTCAGAGAACCCCAAGCACGAGGGATAAAAAATAAGTTTGTACACATTCTATTCAGACTGTTATTCATTATTAGAAAATATAAAGACACATAGAAAGAGAGAAAGATCTGAAAGGTAGAGAATGGTGTGATAGTCTCATCTTGTGAAATAATCATACATACTCTTTTAAGTTGAAGAAACAAGAAATCAATTTATTTTATTACTTACATGTTATAAGAATGAGAGCCAGAGAGGAACTAAAATATCATAACATCAGAATTATATTAAAAGGTGTGGTCCTACAGAGATTGAATCCTCATCAATCACAACAGGAAGTCCTTAGATAAGTAAATCTGTCTTTAGATGTCTAAATTTAATAAGTAGAGAAGTAGCACTAGAAATGACTTTTACATATATTAAGTAGCCACTGGAGGAAACAGTTAAATAACTGAGATTGGTTTTGTTAAAATATAATTTTCAAAAAGGTAAAAAAGCGACTCTCATTCAACTATACAATGAAGGTGTGTCAAATATTTTATTCAACTCATTAATTAAAAAGGAAACTAGTAAGATGCTATGACCAGTTTATAGAACATTTGAGATATTAAATATTGTTAGGCAGTTTAAGAAAGAAATGTTAGGGTAAGATTGCTGAGTAAGATACAAAAATTGCTTAATGTCCTATAGACAATAAATTGTATCCTTTAGGATTATGTTTTATACTGAACCAAAATTGATTACATTCTCTATTAGACAAAATTATACAGGTTAACATGTAACTTCACTAAGTCTTAGGCTTTTATCATTAGCCTAAAGAGTTGCTTTTGGGGAATTAGTCTAGATATAGGAAAGAGTACTTTAAAAATGTTATTTTAGCCATTTGCATTTAATGCCTTGATAAAAACAAAAATAAAAAATAAAAAAATATTTGTCTAACAATATCAGCTAACATTTATTTGATGCTCGGTATGAGCTAATAAGCAAAATATTTGCAAAATATTTTATATGTATTTCCTGGTTTAATTTTACCACAATCTTATGAGATAGATAATATTATTTTCTTCATGTTACATATGAGAAAAAAGAGTTATGGGGAAGTTAAGAAACTAGGTCAAAGTTACACATACACCAAGTGTCATTTGCCTAGTCTGTAATTTTAACTGTGTTGGGAGGTGATAAAATTCAGAGAATGAGGAGAAGGGGGATGTTTCAAAATGGGAATAGAACACATTAGGATATGAGAATTGTTCTGGAATTTGAATAATTCATTATGAAAATAAACAAAACTCCTTTCTGATTTGGTATTTGTGTTTAGGAGCAGTCAGGAACAAGAACTGAAGCAGACAACATTTAAAAGCTTCAGTACTCAAACAGTACAACAGAGACTTTTCATTTGAATATCCTTATTTTTCTCTTGCACAGTTTTAGCCTTGTAAGCTCATTTCAGCAGATTAGCTCTTTGAAAGTTAATAATAGTACATAATTATTAGCATCTTTAGTGAATGCCTTTGCTTATTTAACTGTAGTTTTCTCTGCAAGATTACTCAGCCTACCAAACTATTTTGCTGTTCAGAATTCGTTTTTCAATTACAATTTATGTGATTGACTTTTGAATATGGAATATGTACTTGTTGCCAAATAGTTTTGTTTTGTTTTTTACTATAATGGCTAGTGTCTTAATATAGGTATGCTTGAGAATATTTTGTGTGTTTTAAAACGAGCTAATTTTTTTTTTTAGTTTTGCTACTCAGAACACTATGCTAATAAATGAGTCCATGATATTTTAGTGCCTTTGTGTTTCTTCAGATTTAATGTTACTATGTTCTACTTAATGGCTATTGCCTAGAGAACCAAGTCTTATTACTGCTGCATACAGAAAAGGGAACATTAATGCTGAAAGAGGAGGAAAATAGACCTAGGTCAATGTGTGTGTGAGAGAGAGAGAGCGAGAGATAGAGACTATCTATCACCTACTAGTTTTAGCTGAAACCCACCCCACTCAACCCCAGAGGACTCTGCTTTCCGCTTGCCTTCTTTAGCAGCTTATTTCTTTCTCTCCTATCTCACAGGACAGTGTCAGGGGTGGTGTCTTTCTGCTTCCTTTCACTGCTGTAAATCATAACTTTGGCACTTGTCCACCTGCTCTTTTGGGACTAGAACATTTTCTCTCCCTCCTTGTTGGTGTCACCCCCTCTCCTCCTGTCATTCACCCTCACTCAGTGCAGACTATTGCCCCTGGACCTGCACCTCCTCCATGATACCTCTATTCTTTTTGCTTCTTTAATATCCCTGGGGATAAAAATTCTAACACCCCAAATTATTTATTACTTGGCCTTTCATTGACAATAATCATTTTCTCCAATATGTCTTATGCTTTTTTTTGTTCCTCAATTTTTCCATTGTTACCATTTATTTTGTGTTTTATAGGTATTTTGTATTATATATATTTAATTTGTCACATTTTTTACTATATTTTTTGTTATTCTCTTCCTGTTTTTTTTCTGGAGATTCCAGTTAGCATCTTAATTTATAATATCTAGTTCAGATTAATATCAAATTAATTTCAATAGCATATAATATTTTTGTTTCTATATAACTTGTCCAACTTTTAGGTTGTTATTGTTACAAATTATGTCTTTATACATTGTGTGATTTATACATTGTGCAATTGTATACATCAACTTCAATTTAAAATTGTTGCTTTATACAGTTCTCTTTTTAAATTAAATTAAAAAAACTGAGTTAAGACAAAAGATAAATTTTAACTGTATTTTATCTTTACCTATGTAGTTACATTTTCTAGCATTCTTTATTTCTTCATGTGGAATTGAGTTATTGTTTTGGTGTCCTTTCATTTCAGCCTGATAATGCTAGTAATGACTTCTCTCAGTTTTTGTTTACCTGGGAATGTCTTAACTACTCTTTCATTATTGAAGGATAGGTTTGCTGGATATAGAATCCATGTTTGACAGGTTTTTTTTTTCCTTTATACTTTTACGTATGTAATCCCATTGTCTTTTGGCCTCAATGGTTCCTGATGAGAAATCAGTTGTTACTCTTATTGGGCATCCCCTATATGTGATAAATTATTTTCTTGCTGTTTTCAAGATAGTCTTGGTCTTGGGATTTTCAACAGTTTAATTACAATGTGCTTGGTGTGAATCTCTTGAGTTTTTCCTACTTGGAATTTTTTGAACTTCTTGGATATGTAGAAAAATGTTTTTTTTTTTTTAAGATTTTATTTATTTATTCATGAGAGACAGAGAGAGAGAGGAGAGAGAGAGGCAGAGGGAGAAGCAGGCTCCCCATTGAGCAGGGAGCCCGATGCGGGACTCGATCCCAGGACCCTGGGATCATGACCTGAGCCGAAGGCAGACGCTTAACCATCTGAGCCACCCAGGCGCCCTAGAAAAATGTTTTTCATCAAGTTTTGGAAGTTTTTGGCCATTATTTCTTCCAAAGTATTTCTTCTGCCTCTTTCTCTTTCTCCTCTCCTTCTAGGATTCCAGTGATATATATATATATGGTTGCCCTGGATGGCATCCCACCAGTCTTCTAGGCTCTGTTCATTTCTTTTTATTCTTTTTACTTTTTGTTTCTCAGACTGGATAATCTCAAATCTCAACTGATTTATTTTAAAGTTTATTAATGCTTTCATCTGTTGGCTCAAATCTGCTATTAAGTTCCTCTAGTGAATTTTTAAATTTCAGTTATTACATTCTCAGCCCCTTAATTTTTATTTAGTTCTTTTTTATAATTTTTGTATTTAAATTGATGTTCTCTATTTGGTAAGACACTATTCTCATACTCTCTTTAGTTCTTTAGACATGGTTTTCTGCAGCATACTCAACATAATTAGAATAGCTGATTGAAAGTCTTTGTGTAATATCTGGGTTCCCCAGGCACTTTCTACTGATGTATGTGTGTGTGTGTGTGTGTGCATGCCATACTTTCTTATTTCTTTGCATGCCTTGTAATTTTTTGTTGAAAACCAGACATTTTGAATATTATAATATGGCAACTGTGGAAATCAGATTCTCAACTCTCCCCAGATTTATTGTTGCTGCTTGTTATAGTTGTTGTTTGGTGACTTTTGTAAACTAATTTTGTAAATTCTATTTTCTTTGTTGCATGTGACCCTGGAAGTCTCTTCTGAAGTCTGTGTTCTGTTAGCTAGTTATTTTACAGAGAGTTCCTTAAATGGCTATAGCCAAAAGCGAATAAATAAGCAAAAAATCTCCCTGCCTTTGCAGTTTGACTCTGTGTTGGGAAATCCTTTTCACCTTCAATGTTTAACCAGACTGTTTCAACTCTGCCTTAGCCTTTATTTCCTACTTCTACAAAGCCTCAAGGTCAGCAGGAAGTGAAATCTTAAGACCTTATGAGATCTTTTCTGAGCATACCCACAGGTCAGAGCATGTGTATGGACTTTTGTATTCCCAAGAGTATGTTGGAGCTTTTCAAAGCCCCTATGTACATTTCATTCCCCAGCCTTTCCCTTCAAGCTCCCTGGCCAGTCCATGATGGTCCTTGACAGTCCCAATTGTCACCTATTGTTTGAGCAGTAGTGTTCAATATATGGGCCTTCAAATGTATTTTGGAATGTCCCCAGGAAGCAACTTTAACACTGGGTCAGCTTCAAATTAGGCAAAGTAAATCAAATTTTTTTTAGCTGGTTCTCCAAGGAGCCACCAGAAAGGTTTAAGCAAATAATTATAATTCTCTGTGAATGAGATCCATTCTTCTCCCTCTAGTATGGGGAATGCAGACTGTTATTTGCATGGCTACCCCTGAACAGAGGAGAGGGGAATGAGAATGGGGCAAGTTAAAATGCCACAAATTTCACTATTTTTACTGAAAACCAGCTGTTTTCCTTGAATAAATGCTATTCATGTTGCTACGGGTCCCAGTGTTCCAAATAAATTGATTCTGACAGTGTTTGCCCTTTTTTTATGGAGTAGTAGAATTTGGAACTTCTTATTCTGCCCTTTTCACTGTCATCACTCTGCATGCCAGATTTTGATGTTACCACTAACTGCCCCATCTCTGAAAATTATGCTATTGGGAGAGAAGCAAGCCAAATTACTGGAAACTCAACATTCCAATGAACAATTGAGGAACTCACAAATTTGCCAACTTGTTCAAAATATTTTTCAAGAAATCATTTTATTGAAGATGATAATAAGTTATCTCAAGAATATATTTGATTCACTCTTTATTATCTTTTCATTAATATGTACATTATGAATATATTCATGGATGTTTACTTTTTAATATTTTCAATGACAATGTAACAAAAATATAATCCATATGGGAACTTTTTAGTTTACATTAATTTCTTTTTAATCTCTTTTAAAGCCATTTTTGGTTTCACTTATTTCAAAATTTGGAGGATTCACTGAACGTTTTCAGGTTGATCAATTTGCCAAATTTACAAATTCATAATCACCAAAATTTGTTTTAACTATTTCAAAAATTTTACAGATATTTAGCTCAGAGTGGTTTTGACAGCTTTTTAATGTTTTAGCAAAACCTTAATCGGTAAGGTTTCATTATGTATTCAAAACATCTTTTTTTAATTATGTTATGTTAATCACCATACATTACATCATTAGTTTTTGATGTAGTGTTCCATGATTCATTGTTTGCGTATAACCCCATATCCATGTCCTAGATCTCTCTGTTTCTGCACCTACAGGAATATGCAGCATACACAGGGAATCTTTGGTGCAGTATTTTGAAAGAAATAAGATAAAAGGAGTAGAAGTCATGGGGTAAGTTGAATAGAGCAAACAGAGAAGACACTCCAAGGAGATACATGTTAATGGAGGCTTAGAAGATATGAGGAAGAGGTGGTCATACAAAGCGTTTGGGGAACTACCTTCTAGTGAGAAGGAATAGCATATTGTATTTTCAAAGACCTAAAGCAGGAAAGATCCTGGTGTTTTTTGTAAGCTGAGAAGACCAGTGATTGCTACATAATGCTTTGCATATGCAAATACTAGATATGTCTAATTGCATGCAACCATACATGCAATTACAGTTGATTCTTGTTATTTAAGGATCCTGTATTTGTTAATTTTCCTACTCACTGAAATTTATTTGTTATGTCAAGTAATACTGATGGCACTTCCATGGTCATTCATAGACATGCACAGTGGTGAAAAATTGAGTTGCCTAAGGTGTACATTTCCAGCCGAGGTCAAACTAAGTGACACCCTTCCTTTTTATTTCATCTCTCCTATGGTAAATAAGTGTCCTCTTTGTGATCTATTTAGTGTTACATTTGAGGAGCTTTTTTTTTTGCATTTTTATGCGTTTTGTTGAAAGATTTTGCTCTTGAAAATGATTCCCCAAGTATAGATTTGAAGTACTGTCTAGTGTTCCTAAGTACAAGAAGCTGTGATATGTCTTATGAGAAAATATGTGTGTTAGATAACTTTCATTCAGGCATGAGTTATAGTGCTATTGACCATGAATTCAATTTTAATGAATCAATACATTGTAAATGAGGTGTCTTTAAACAGAAACACACATAAAACAAGGTTATGCACTGATCAATTGATCAAAATGTGACCAGAGGCTTATAGGAACCTAATCCTCTATTTCCCCTCAGAGCAATGATTTAGTTTTTGCTAATTTGGTGTTCCTGACGACTTTATAGAGTATGGCTACGGTAGATGAGAAGATTCAATTGCACTATATCACATGTTGACACTTACATGACTACTCAGAAGGATGGGAGCTTTATTTGTCTATCTGTTCCCAGTCTCTAATATTGTACCTGCCCCAAAGGTTGTGTTTGATAAGTATTTACTTCAGTGCACAAAACAATGGGGACCATCGCTGCATATCATATTCAATCATTTGTACTGTATTTGCTTTATACACTGCTAATCCAAATCAGTTTTTAATCCTAGAACATACTTCGGCAACAATACTTCAACCCTACCACATGGAAGCTAATTTAGCTTTATTCCCTCATTGAAAAATGAGAGCATTTATGGATTTTTAAAATCAAGGTTATCACTGAAGTTTTGATGTCTGCTGCATAATCCAACATGGCTTTTGATTGTTATAAAAGTACCTTCTCTAAGTAAAAGCAATAGGTTTGAAACTTTACACCGGTTACATGTTGATGTGAGTAGAGTGGAAGGGCACTTCTGAAACTGGTAGCATGAGGGAATAGATCATAATCCTGATGTCTTTTTAGCCAATATTTCCTCCCAATGTTTATGAATCACTCAAAAGATTATGTATACCTCAGAGTGTTTTGCTGAATTGTTAGCAGGAAAGATTTACATACGTTTTAAACTGATGATAAGTTGAAGCTAATTAAATTGATTCAACTGAAGTGACCCACTAGTGATTTTGTTTTTGTGGCTTTTATCTTACATTTGTGAAAATCTGCCATTGATCATATATCATGAACTGAATTATCATTAACTAAGTATATATCTTTCACATTCTTATTTTCATCTGTGTCTCAGAGTTTTATGTAGAACTTCCTTTTTCACACCTGGAATCACAGATAGATGAACTTGTTGGGCTCAGAATAGTGAGGAGGGCAACAATTTCCCTCAACTATTTTATCACAAGGAAATTGTAAGACAATTTCTTTATGTTTCGGGAGTCTCTAATTTTCTTTTCGAGAAAGTGATTTTGCCAGTCTAATCCAAATTTACAAGGAAAAGTAAGGTCTTATTTTAACATTATCTTGTCACAAGTGATTTACCAATTTGGTCATATTTGAAGTGAAACAATTTGTAATGCTGGTCTCTAAAGTCTGAAGAAAATTTAGTATAAGAAAATCTTTGACTTCTTTTGAAAAGAGTAAATTCTTTTTCTACAAAATGCCTGAGAGAGGCCACTATATATTAATTGGCCTTTCCTTGAGTTTCATGCAAATATTGACAAAACAGCATTCACATTGTGAGTAACTATGATATAAATATTAAGGTTGAACCATGTGAATTGCTAATATTTGAACATTTTTGATATACAAAATGGCAATTTCATATGATTCAACTTAATATGATACTACTTTCTAAACAATCAAATATTATTACTTTTCATCTATTTTGGGTATTGACAACAAATGTTTGAAGACATCAGTGAAATACCTAGAAGAGACTGTCTATTAATTTGTGGCTATTTAAAATATTGATTATTACTGAAATAACCACAATTGCTAGCAAAGAGCTTAAGGTACTTCCTTCCTCAACATTTTGAGTATTTACAATATGGCAGGCATTGTATTAAGTAACTTATAAACATGCTATAATTTCATTCTCACAGTAATTTGTGAGACTGGTGTTATTATTTTTCAGGTAAGAAAACTAAGTCTTATTTAATCCAAGTAACTTTCCCAAAGCCACAGGGGAAACAGATAGTATCTTACTCCTTTTGCTTCAGATCTCACCTTGGGAAATCTTCCCTAACCTCCCTCATTAGGGGAAGGGCCTCCCCAGATATCCTGTGCTCCCGTGGCATCATGCATCTCTACTTGTTTGAGCATCTGTTTGATCAGATCCAGGAGGGTATGGTCTATGAACATATCTACAACACTAACATGATACTGGGCATGTAATAAATAAGCTCTTCATAATTATTTGTGAAATGAGTGAGAAACTGGGGAAGCCACTGTCTGATATCACAAAGTCTGTTTTGGTATTGGTGCTCTTTACCACAATGCTAGATCATGCCTCTGTTTGAGAAGGACAATAAATGAAATTGTTAAGTCTTATATGTATATGGATTATAAGCTTTATTTGGTTTTAATAATTGCTTCTGGGCTCTCTCATGCATATTAAGAGAAAGCAGACTAAAATTCACTTTCTCAAGTTATAGTCAAATGGGAAATTCACTATTCAATATTCAAAAGTTCTAAGAAGCTAAACTAGTCATCTTTAAGATAATCTGCTACTTTAATTATCCCTATCATATTTCTATCTGAGAAAATTGTGTTTTCACTATGCATGTTGTAAAAACTACATTGTAGAGATACCTGGCTAAAAGTGTAGTAGGAGACTAAATTTGTAATGGAAACTCCTCAATAGAAGGTGCAGGAATTATTTCTCAATTTTTTTCTAATTAAAGTCCTTTGTAAGCTTGAACTTTGAAATATGATGAAATTGCAGTCAGGCAGATTTCAAATTCAGCTACTTTAGGAATTATTGACTCTATTCCACTTTTTTAAAATATGAGCTTATTACATACTTTTAAGAGTATTTTTCAATAACTTGATTCCATTGACTCATTTTTATGTATTTATAAATCAAAGTAGTTATAATCGACATAATTACCATATGTCTTATGTGTAAATGTATTTCTAAGTGTTATGAGATAACTGTATTTTATGTTTTTATATCCTACTGCTTTATATTGGAAAATTTCATGTTCAAAATATGTTGTTTTATGCACAGTAAGAAGTAAAACTACTTTTGTTCACTGATAAAACTTCCTCTGGAAAAGCAGTAAAGAAACATATTTTCAGAAACTTTCAAGGCATATATTCATGGTTTGGGTTCAACAAATGGAAAATGATTTGTAAATGATAATGTTACTTAATACCTTGCAGACGGAATCTTCAAACTTATAGAAATAAACCATCTGATTTAATACCCACAGTTTTTTAGTTGCCAAAAAGAAAGACAAGCTAAGCTAAAAATGTATAATTTTATATCTTTATTGTAATTACTTTACCTTTACAAGTCTCTGTCTTCTAGTGTTTCTTGTTTCATTAATATTCTAATAATTAGCTCCTATGCAGAATTCAAGTCTCTAGAAACATCATTTTCTGGAATTCCACTGAGAATCTAAACATTAACAAACAAGACCCCTGGTAGCCATGTTAGAGGCTCTAAATTCCATACACCCCAAATCTATGTACTTTGTACAGGGGATATTTCAGGTCTGCACTCAGACCTAATTGATGTATATTTTAGCTTCAAGTTTAACAACTCAGTTATTTACTTTCTAAGACAACAAAAAATTAGAAATAATCTTGGAACTGAAAATAAGAATCAGACATACTGAAAGCTGTGATGGTGGATCTGAGAAATAGTATAGGGAAATGCAAATCAAAGCACAAACCAGAGATAATCCTCTCACAAACCAGACCAAACAATAGCAACAACAGCAAAAGAAACAATACCAACAAAAAGAACCACAGAAATGTAATTTAAGATAATTTAGTTCGGGGGAAAACTTCTGTCCTTTAATCAGTTTCTGCAAGTATCACACTATAATAACTGATGTTTATAATTATGATACAAGATGTTAAACATGATTTAAATCAAGTTAAAAACCAATTCATATATTCCAACTGTTTTGCCAATTTATTTTTAGAATAATACACCAGGAACTCTGGAATTCTTAATCAGCCAAAACCTATTTTATGAGAACTTCCTATAATCATGAAGTCACCTTACAGTGCTCATTAATGTGATACATGAAGGGGGGCAAAAATAGAAAAGGAATCATTATGTTTTGAGTGTTTACTCTGGGCCAGTACTCTGCTGGACTTAAATATATTACTTAATAAAAATATTTTCTTCCCAATTTGTCCAGGAAATTTGAAAAAGAAAATTAGAAGGTAAACTGGAGACACATATCATGAAATATATTCTCAAAGGGTCTTGAAGAGTGAGGCATTCCAGCAACTCTCACCAGGGAGGAACAGTGAGCTGATTAGGTAAAACTGACCAGAATGTCACATCTGAGCACCACAGCAAGCACGTGTTGGGTCTAGCCTTGGGTAATATGCCAGGAAAGTCTCAATCTGTGAAAGAAGGAAGGGGTCTTCAATGAAGCAGAAATGTGCATTATACAGTTTGTTAACTAGACTGTCACTAAGTGCCCAACTAACTTACAGTCTCAAGTAAAAGGGAACCTTCCAATGCAGTTCTGTTGAACATTAAATGTAATGATAAGAAGTGTAAAGTCTTCCCCCATAACTATATATATATTTTTTATTGGGAGTGTCCCAAGATGGAGAGGAAAAGGGACTAGCAATCATAACTACTTTTGTTTGGCCCTTTCTGTATATCAAACACCATGCTAAGCACTTTAAATTCATGACTTGATTTTACCCATAAAGTAAGGGGTAAAATTTTAATCTCCATTTAACAAATAAAGAAACCAAAGAATAGAGAGTTTACACAGTTTTTCCAAAGTCATAGAGTCAGATGGAGTAGAGTGGGCAGTCTGACTCTAGAGCCCATGCTCTTAAGAGCATCCTAAGTTTATTTGACCAGGGACATTTTGTTCACATAACAGTCACTAACATTTCTAAGAGTAAGGGTGTGTGGTAAGACATTTAAGAACCACTGGGCTAGGCTGTGAACAAGTCCAGACGGAGAAACTGCCCTGCTCATCTTTGTGTTTCTAGTGTCTTAAGTAGTAGTTATCACAAAGTGGTTAATTAAAATCTAACCAGAATCTGGCCACTAGACATAGGTCTTTTCAACATGTCTTGACATTGAACTGTACGTGCTGTTGAAGGAGAAAAGGTACAAAATTTTTTTTAAATGAAGAAGAAATTAAAACATTTCAAAATGGTACAAAAGTTAATAAAAACATGTCCAAGATTTCCACTGGTCACACCTAAGGCATGATATTTTTAGCGTTTTGAAACATGATTTATAAAAAGCCAAGATAACAAGATTGATAAAATATATTGGCCTGTGGTACCAGTGTTCCAGTAGCTACTATCATGTCACTGTAAGGCTAGGCTGGGCCTATACAGCAGTGTAAAGGTTTCCTTGAAACTCCAATGGCTTCAGATCATAAAGATTTATTTCTTGCTCTCACTTGTGACCATTGTGGGCAGTCAAGGCTCTGCCTCACGTAGCCCCACAGGAATCAAATCTGATAGAGGTTCTACCATCCTTTAGTTGCCTCATCTGGAACATACAACCTCCGGTCACTACCACAGAGAAGAAGACAGGCTGGATACTCACACACAGGCTTCTCACTGTCTCAGTTTGGAAGTGATGGGCATCAGTGTCACCTTCACCTTCATTTTATTGGCTAGAAAGTCATACACTTCCATATAATTGCAGGAGGACTGGGAAATGTGAGAATAATTGGTGGGCATTTTTCATTAGTTAGTGTAACACCTTCTGCTACAGGCATGTACCCATGTGTTGATAAAATTTTCACTCATCTAAAACATAAATTGAGGTCATTTGCCTGGTCATAATTTAGAACCATATCCAAATGTTGTTACAGAATATGAAGTAATAGTTTTCCAGAGCCAAATACAACCAGAGAGTAGATAAGGAATATGTGCCTATCCCAAATTAAGACAGTCAGTCCTCCAGCATTTGAGCAGGAAATAGTCATCCATTTATCAACAAATGGAATTTTGAAAATACTCTTTAGTAAGACGTTGTTCTGTTATTCCTGGGTCCATGTCTATCTAATTATGCAGCAATATCTGACGGAGACACCAAATGTTTTGCTGCTGTCTCACAGATATGAAACAGTTATAAATAGTAATTTCAAATTAGATGTTATTTAAATTTTTCTAAATTGTTATGTAAGTTTTCGACCTGAGAACCAAAATCTATTAGGCGGATCACAGATGTCAAAATTTTGAGAAACAGTTCTAGAAACAGTGTGGTTAAGCTCCAGAGCGTCCTCAAAGCACTTTAATTATATGTGAGATTTTTGTGTGAATGAGCATGCTTTCTGGGAAGAGTCATTAATTTCTGAGAGAATTAAAGAACATCACTGACTTTAATCAATATTTATGTATTAAATGAATAAAATGAATACACACAGGTATTATTTAATTAAGAATTGTATAAAATGTGAATTATTCAAGATTAAACAATATTTTGGAGCTATTCAGGCTGCAAAGGACCCACATAGTGTCTTAGTACAGCAGTGTACCTGTACAGGAGGGTTTTCTCAGGGAGTTCTGTAATCTGAAACAAAGAAGAGAAGCAGGACCCCACTGGATTTGAGTACTATGTGAAGAAAGGAAGCAGGAAAAATTGACAGGGAGCAAAATGGTTAAGATATTTAAAAGTTTAAAACATTGCAACGTCTCCACGTGTATTATTTGTATCCAGAATATAAGGAGAAAATACTAAAAAGACATTCGAGACCCTGAGCACCAAATCAATGAGAAAGTAAGAAGCCTGCTCTTCTTCCACTTACATTTAGCACGGAGCAGGTCTGGAAAGCATTTCTTTGGCAATATTTTAAAGTAACGATCAGAAGGCACTTAGTGATGAATGAATAGTTTTTAAAGACTTCAGGCAACCTTGGATAAAGGAATTAGCTGGAGCTAGGGGGTAGAACAGAGCTTTCCCGAAGAATCAAGCACCTGGGCTTAAACTTTGCAGCTTGAGTTCAAGGCCTCTTTGGCCCCTTTCGTGCCGGTTGTCACAGGCTGAAGAAAAACGTCTGGGCATTCAGGCACCCTGTTATGACTCCACATGAATCTGGGTCTAAGATTCAGGTTATATATTAGTAAGAACAATAGTAATTTCAGAAGAACAGCCAACACGTCAGTCATGTTTACATTAAAAGAACCTTATTTATTCTATTTGTAGTGCATGGGCATGTCATCCAGGTGGGTACTGGATGTAGTTTAGATTGATCAGTACAGGAGTATCAAAACACGTTGAAGATCAACTTTCAATTACTAGCAGTGTTAGTCAGCTGTGTTTCTCCCTGTATCCTTTTCTGTTGTTTCCCTCAGTAAGGTTACTTAAGAACGATCTTGATAAATATTCAACTTGATACATTCATTCAATATTCATTCAATATTCAGTGGGAAGTGTTTTAAATGCCATGGGAAAGGTGTATAGGGTTTTTGGAGAACATGGGGAAGGAAGTGAACTCAGAAAAAAGGAGAGAACATAACAGATTTTATAAAGGAAAGCTATCGGGAGGGTTTTGGAAAATAAGGAAGAGCTGGAAGGTGAAGATAAATAATGGAAGCAAGGGCATTACAAATGGAATGGCAAAGTGTGAGAGAACATCATGTGTCCAACGAATGGTAGAAATTTCAGTGGATATGTGTGCAGTACCTACAGGGTGGAGACACTGGAATGAAAACAGAGTTTCATCTACCAGTTTCAGGTGGCAGAGCCAGATCATAAAGTCAGTGTGCCCTGAAGGGCATGAGATAATCATATTCAAGCGCTAGAACTATTCCATTGGGCTAGATGGAAAGGGTGGAAGGGAGGAGAGAAGAAAGGGGGCAAGAGGAAGGCTAAGGAGACTTTCCAGTGGTCCGAGGTTGAAGCTGACATAATCCTGAGCAGTGAGGATGGAAAAGAGAGGAGGGGTTTAGAGAGCTAAGTGGGGAAGTAGGCAGGACTTCATGATCAATGTGAAGTGGATGATGAGAGAGAGGAAAGAAAATAGAATGGCTTCCAGCTTTCTGTCTTAGGTGATTGGGTTTCATTAGCTAAGAAAGAGAATATAATCTGGCAAATAACATGTTTTAGAAGCATCTTACAAAATTTTCTTTCATTATGAATACACTATAGCACATGCCAGACTGTAAATTATACCCAACATATTCTGTAACATGGAAATACTGTTAAGCTTTTTCTGGGTAAAAATAGGAAATCTATAACTAAACATCCACGAACAAATTGTTTCAGTATGGGAATCTTGACAGACCCATCCTCTCGACAGCCTCTGGTATAACAATGTGCTGCTGTGTATTTTGTAAGAGGAACAAAGACCTCTGTTTGGTTAAGAAATTTACAGAAAAAAATTTTTAATTAAAAAGCATCCTTTCAGCTCTTGCCAATTGTGGGGTAGAGTGCAAAGTTTTTTTCTGCCTCTCCTATTGCTTAGAATTTTTCTAGCTATTCTCTGTGCGTACGAATCAATAGGAATCACCACTGGTGAATATATTTAGTCCTGTTAAGGTCACACATTTTTTAAGACAATTTCAGTTTGATCTTCTTATTAATTCATTTGTTTTTTCATCATTAGAGGTGGGATAACTAAGTTTGCTGTTTCGGTCCTCAAGAGATTTTGGGGTGGTCCTTAAATAAAGGGATATTATGATAACGTTATCTCCATTTTAAATTGTTAGCAAGAGAGTGATTCAAAGCCTGGCAGTGTTGTGGTGGTGACTGTAATGATCTGGCAGGCAGATGCTTCCTTTGCTGAGGATCTGGCTATGAGTTGATATATCCCTTGGGTCTTCCTCCTTGCTATACTTGGCATTTTCCAGGACTCTTCTTGCATGCTTGCTTCTGGTTCTGCTGTAATTTCAAGAATTCGGCACTTCAAGTTAAAAAAAAGTTAGTGTTGTGAGGTAGGATCAGGCAATTAACACTAAACACCTAATTTTGTATTCTAACTCTGATCATGAACCACTGGAATATAAGATTTTGGGAAAAAAATCTACAGATGTTTGTCTTGATTCTAGCTACCTTTTTTTAGAGAGCATCTGCTTTTCTTTAATGTTTTTGCAGATATAAACAACAAGCTATTCAAATTAATAACATTCATTATTTAAAATTAGCAGGAGTCTAACATGGCATATATATGCTTTATTTTTTCAAATAATTCACAAGTCAGATGAGGAACTAAGGTGATAAATGACTGAGATTTCAGGATTTCTTTTCCATTGATATAATTTCATCTGTAGAATTTTCTTATTAAAATAAACAATGGAATTATACGGCCATTGTTATGTCTTTCCATTTAAATTTCCTAGGTGTGTAGGACTACAGTTAAATTAAACAATAAGTTTTTTGTTGTCCTTTAATCTTCTTTACATAAGCTTGATTATGACTAATCTGTGCAATTGTAAATTGTTCAAATGTAATGTATTTTGGAATTTTTCAGAGAAGTTCCAGAAGTTCAAGATAAAGTAATGAAAAGATTAAATCTGATCAGATCACACAGCGCCTTTAAAAAATATATATATATTCATTAACATTTTTACACGCTTATCTCTTAGTCTTTATTCTACCCATTGTAAACTCCATTGGCTCTTGTTTTTGATTTGTTGTTAACTTACATTGAAATTCCCTTTTTGGAACTAAGGGAGGTGAGATCACCATAGTGTCTATTGAGGACTACTGAGGACTGCGGGATTGAGGCATACCAAGTTAGTGTTTGCTGATGGAGATATGTCCCTCCCCCGGCCATAGTTAGCTTAAAAGGTTTTTGAAGTAGGAGTCAGGAGACGAGTTCTACTCTTAGAACTGTAATTTATGTTTTATGTCACTGAGAAAATCACTTCAGCTCTCATAGATCAGCTAATAGTTAGATCTCATCACCGATATCCATGACTGATTCTAGTGGGTATGTACATTTCCATACTGTGAAGTGAGGTTGTTGAACCTCTCCCTCTTCAGGCTGCTCATGATGCTTTCACACCTGATGCGTCTCCCTGCTTAGGAGGGAGGCACAGCCCACTTGATGGTCATAGGTCCTTGATGGTCAATATTCCTCCTGGAGTGGTCTTGGCAAGGCATAATGATGTCTTTTTTTCTTCTTTCCCTCTCTTTTTACCTTTATTTCTATAGCTCGAGAACCTAGCGGTCTCCTTCGCCCAGCCTCCGACACCAGGATGTACCATGAGTTTCCAGCTTCTAGCAAAATCTAATAAATGTCTTGTTTCTAGCCCTTTGGGGGCACTTCAATATGCATCCTTTAGTAATAAATCAATGATGGCTAGTGCCTTGGTGCTCTACTCGTTCTGGGCAATGTATTTATATTTTGAGTTTTAGGAAATAATAAACCCAAAGGAATGTCAAGAAAAGTTCTAGATGTTTGTCCCTGACAGGTGGGTATTAATGAGTATACATAACCCCAGGAAAAAAGAATATCCACTAAAAATAATTTAGATGGAGAAACACTACAGGAGCCTTAGGGAATCTTCTCATTTACCTGACTTCATTCTTAAGTTCCATGCCTGATTGAATCTATGAACACCATTAGGCTGTAACTGGAAGTTTTGTCATTAGAGTACCTATGAGAGTAGAAGGCAGTCAATTCGAATTGCTTTCTTTGGTTCACACATAATTTGAAGTTTTAAAATACCAGTTTAAAACATTGTGATTTCTAAAACCCCTCTAAGTATGCTCTCGGGCTTTACTCGCTGATAAACTTAAAATTAATTTTTAATTTCTTTGTTTTTGTATTAGTGTGTGAATTCCAACTTTCAGACCTTAAACTCCCAGAGGCTCCCTCTTAGGTCCTCCACAGTCATGAATGTCCCTGTTGGAGAAGTAAAGTGCTGCGGGCTGTAAGCCATGCACGCATGCCTGGAATTGGGGGCTGGATAAGATTGTACTAGCCTATGGCTATAGGCATGAACAAACTAAAAATAAGATTTGAGTTCCTTATAAGAGACAGAGATAGGAGGGACACCTGGGTGGCTCAGTCGGTTAAGCATCTGCCTTCGGCTCAGGTCATGATCTCAGGGTCCTGGGATCGAGTCGCGCATTGGGCTCCTTGCTCTGTGGAGAGGCTGCTTCTCCTGCCGCTCCCTCTGCTTATGCTTTCTCTGTCTCTGTCTCTCTCTCTGACAAATAAAGAAAATCTTTTTTTAAAAAAGAGAGAGACAGAGGTAGAAGTTTTGCATTAGAAAATCTGTTCAAAACACTAATTCTGAAACAAGAATTGGATCCATAGTGGAGGTTGACCATCAAGGTAAATGAGAAAAAATGAAGGAGATGAAATATCAGCCATGGAATACGAAAGGAAGAGAAATTTGAGGAGCATTTACAGTGGAATCTCTAGGAAGGAGATGACTGGTAAAGGCACTGAGCATGGTCAGAGACTTTCAAGTTCAGCAGATACTTATATTATCTTTAGTTTGATTTTCCCCATTAAATACAACTCATGTATTACTAAAGAAATGGAAAATGCAGAAAGTGGAAGGAAATTTAAAAATATGATATGAGAGTAAAGGAAATGGGTGTGAGCCTCCAAATGGGAATGTTTGCATAGACATGCAAGTTCAGATCTCTGAGCCCAGCCACTGTGCTTCTGGTGCAGTTGGGAGTTTCTCTAAATGGCGGAAGTCAAGAAAGGAAAAGTACAGGGTTGGAGAAACTGTGGATATGAGAATGGGCAACCGCTCTTGTGTACCCTTGTGTGTGAGCTTGTTATTTTAAAACATACTGTTTGGGAATTGAGAACAAGTAGAACTGTCCATTATAGCAGGAGGACTCATTGTCTACAACACTGAGGTTTTCAAAATTTTGAAGAAACAACCTGAGTTAATATGACAGACTGTCTCTTTCTATAAAGAATACAACATGCCCTCTTGCAGTTGTTTTTGGACTGAGGTCCATGGAAGCTAGAAGGTTTCCTTCAGTGTACCATGTGCTTTTTGAGAGAGGGGTGTAGACCAGATGCCACTTCTGTCAGTTTTAGGTACAGTTTATACTGGGCTTCTTTTAATTTCCTACACAGAGCTTTAGTTCTTCTCTAAAACTCCACCCTGGTCTTCCTCCAGCCACAGGACTCTGTTGACCCATTCATTTTTTATTCCCACGAAGTCCCAAATTACTCTTCTTCCATGAGCATGGCTCTAGTTTCCAGTGTCCTCAACCTCACCTTTCACACAGACAATTATAGATATTCAGAAAGAGACGTTATTTGTGAATGTGAAATATTTAAAACAAAAACGTAGCAAAGAGAACAAGAAGACTAGACACTTAGGCTAAGAGTGTTTAAGTGCCATGATATTGTCTCTCTCTCCTTCTCTCTCTCTCTCCCTCTCTCTGTCTATCATCTATCTATCTATCTGTATCTGTCTACAAATATATATACAATTTATTTCTGTGGGTCTGGTCACCACTTCTAAGGACAAGTGGGACATCTCAGATATACCATTGTTGTGTCCAATGCACTGAAGACCTCCCTTAAGCCACACCTTCTGTCCTCCGGTCATCCATTCATTTAACACCTCTGCTAGGTTGTAGAATGCAGTGACATACACATCAGATACATAGTCACTCCCTGTCCTCACAGGATCTGGTAGGAGTGGATAATAAGATTTTATGAAATCACCATACAAATATAAAATTCAAGCCATGCTGAATGATATGAGGAAAAAATACAGTGAGCTATGATGTTTGTGTTGATGTTGCAAAAGCAATTCCTCCACACATGACACCTAAGGCGAGAAGTGAATCAGCCCCACTTAACTTGGCTGGATTTGATATTTTGAATCATCAAAAAAAAAAGCTACAGTAAATAATAAGTGAAGATTAATTCACTTGTGATCCTTGTATCTCTAGTTGCTTTCCTAACAACTTTATAACTTTCTTTCGGTTTCTATAAAAATCACTCTCTGCAAAAATAGGTGGAATTTTTATTACTAATCATCTGGTATTTACCTGGGATACATATATTCTCAATTTACTTGCCTTGGGGAAATCTCACACATCACCTAAAAAATATCATCTGGCACATAAATGAAGACCTTTTATGTTCAAAACCAGGAGACTGAATGTTCAGTCATAACCTCATAATCATGATAGGTACACAGTGTATTTGGTACATAGTGAAAGGAGTCATTGAACATTTCACTTTTGATAAATGTGTTTCTCAGTTCCTATGGTCTGGTCACGCTTGTGGTAGGACAACCCCGTAATGTGAGCCAAACCATGCCCTCAAATTACATACTGACATTCTCTAAAATTCAACTGTAGCTATTTATATGTTGCCTGATCACTATTACTATAGCTAAATATCTTTTTAGTTAATGGAGTTTTTTATAAGGTTGAGTTTGTCTGCAAGAACTATTTTATATATAATATAGTATTTAATATATCATTATATATTATATGAAAAAATTTGTATGAAAAACACAAATATTCAAGATAGCACATTTTGGATTATTAATTTTTATTACTTTCTTTAACTGGCTGATATCTAGTATATAGCTACTAGCTTTTATTAGTTATGTAGTAGCTAAGTTTTATAGACAGAAAGAAAACAAGAAGGGGTAATTTAAAAGATAAAGAACACACTCAAGTTCATTTTTATTTTATTTTATTTTTTTAAAGATTTTATTTATTTATTTGACAGAGAGAGACATAGCAAGAGAGGGAACACAAGCAGGGGAACTGGTAGAGGGAGAAGCAGGCTTCCCGTGGAGCAGGGAGCCTGATGTGGGACTTGATCCCAGGACCCTGGAATCGTGACCTGAGCCAAAGGCAGATGCTTAACGACTGAGCCACCCAGGCACACCTCAAGTTCATTTTTAGAGCTAGGCAAAGTATGGCATTTTCCTGGGCAGCTTTTCTTTGTGCTTTTGTCAATTAATTCCATCTGTATTCCTATATGAGAGCATATATTTTTACTCCCTTGTTATTAGAAAACACCCATGTTTGGAATCTAATACCAATTTTAGTTTTATTGCCACTTTTGGTTTTAACCTTGGCTCTCTCTTTAACTATGCTCTTAGAAGAATCCTATTCTCTCTGAATTTCAAACATTTCATCTAAAAATGAGAATAATATCGTCTTCATTGAATACTTCAACTGGTTACTCTAAAGAGCAAATAAAATGACCTTTGTAAAACAACTTTGTGATCTATGAAATCCAATGCAAATATATTATTTATGTAATCTCCTTTCTTCAATTTCCAATGGAAAAGCTGTCCTATGGTAGAAAACTACTTACAATAAGATGTTCTTAAGATCAGTCATTCTCAACTTTAGGCTGAGTTTAGAAAGTACAAACCAAGGGTGGGAAGAGATTGAGGAAATGTTCTCAACATGAACAATGCTAGAATAAGTTGTTCTAATAAATCTCCCCAAATTTATTAGGATACTCTTTCATGTCATGAATAAAAGTTTTCCTTCTTTGCAGAATTGGTTCTAATTTTGATTTCTGGGCACAACTCTCCATACTTTCTTGTTATTTCCTAAATGACAACATTTTATTCTGTTACATATTGTCTTCCTAGATTTCCCTACACTATCCTAAGACCTCTTTGTATCTTATTTTAGTCAGTTAGTAAAAATGAGTGGTCTTGATTCTAGGTCATTTTTGAAATTGATAAGCATATCAACTATATTTTTATTGCATTTTCTTTTCTTTTTTTTAAGATTTTTAAAATTTATTTGACAAAGAGAGAGAGAGAGAGACAGTGCAGCAGAGGGAGAGGGAGAAGCAGACTTCCCCGCTGAGCAGGGAGCCCGATGTGGGACTTGATCCCAGGACCGCGGGACCATGACCTAAGCAGAAGGCAGACACTTAACTGACTGAACCACCCAGGTGCCTTTATTGCATTTTCATAGGAGATTACATACATGCGGGTATATGCTAGGCTCTGTGCTAGGTCTTGGGGAGAATGCAAAGATAAATCAAAATCATGGCACTTGACCACTATTTAGATTTCTTATAATCTACTGGCAAGAGAGAGATAATACATTGTAGTAGTTCAGAGAAAATAGTGATTTTATATGAAACAAGGCCAAAGTTACCCAATTGGCATGGAAGCCAACAAACTCAAGGCTTTAAAGAAAGCCCTCTAAATGTAAATGATATCAGGAAGTTGTACTAAAAATTTTGCTACTACTTTCTTTTACTTGCTTTTGATTAAATTTCTGTTTTATTCTAAGAAAGGTATTTGTATTCCTTAAAAATTAAGATGTTGATAGTTTCCGAATATACGAGTTGGCAAGGGCTGAGCTGCCTAAGAAGTCTCAGGGAGACTGTTTTGTAAGCTTAAAGATGAGCACCAGGTGTTATATGAAACTGACAAATTATTGAACACTACATCTGAAACTAATGATGTATGATAAGTTGGCTAATTGAATGTAAATTAAAAAATGGAAAAAAAAGAATAAAGTGAATAAATGAGAGAAATCAAAGAGGATTGGGAGTTTCTATGAGAAGAAGAAGAAGGAAACTGTAAGAACACAGGGACATTATTGAAGGTAAAGAAAAGGTGGAATAAATACAAGATTCTTGGTTCTATGTTGAACTCATATTCATACTCAGCCATTGTGCTAAAAACTTTATGTATACCTTGTTAATTCTCATGAAAGTTGTGATAGAAGAACTCCTTATAATTATTTATGGATAAGGAAGAAGGCACAGGGAAGTTAAATATCTTGCCTCAAATCCCACAGCTGTTTAGTGATGGAGATGAGCTGCTGACTCAGCATCTAACTCCCAGGAGTTAACATTTTCCCTAGAGCTGCTCTGCTGGTGTTTACCTTTTCTGACATTTTTGAAGAGATTGCCTTAGAACAAAGCCAAGAGAGAAGGTGAGGGAGGGAATGAAAAAGTGAGAAATACAAACCGGAAGTGGAAGTTGGGAACAGACATCCCTGAGTGTACTAGGTTAAGCTGTGTCTGAAGACTGACCTCTTTTGGAGTTTTGATTTCCTTTGTGGTTGTTCTTAGAATGACCTTAGAAGCTATAACTGAAGGTTAAAACACATGACAGAATCTAATAATAAGGAGTTTTTAAACTTTTAAGAGTCATAGATCTAGCTAATAAGAATAACATAAATTAATGCAAGATTTCTTCAAATTAAGTGTCTTGAAGCCCCATGCAATAGCGTTACTATCTTTGTAGAGGTCCATCTAGGTTCACTTTCAGAAGGCCCAGCTCACATTATGGTCTATCATGCTTCCTGGAGTTGCGCATGTGTAATGTGGCATCCAGTCTTAAAGCTACAATAAACGACACACAAATATCTCTAGAGAGCTCAAGAATACAAAATCAACAGATCGTGTAAGGAATTTAGTTGTATGGGTGTGCATACACACACACACACACACACATATATAGCTACATATATATGCAGTATATGCACACATATACATTATACTATAATGTATCACACACACACAATTGTCCACTCAGAGAAATAGTAGTTTCTCTGAAAAACTTAAATTTCCTGGGATAATGTAGAATTAGGAAATAATAAGATTTAACCGACGATGTAGACGCTGTGGACTTCTAAGCAAACCCCATGATATGTTAATCATAAAAATAAGTTTAGCTTAGTTTTTAGAGTCATGACAAAAATAACCCTGGGTATCCACAATTCCAGATTTCACACCCAAGTCGAAACCATAGTTTTCAAGCCAAATGGTCTTCAAATCATTTCTGCCTCACCAGATGACAAGATGGTTGCCTTTTGCGGGTAAGTGTCTTTAACTCTAAGAAGAATTAAAATTCTAGCTTTGAGAATTGAGTATAGAGTGATGAAGCAAAACAAACCTACAGTATTACATTTTTTTTCATAGTGAAATATAACTTGTGCAGATTTCAGCATTTTAAGCTTTTTCAAAACTTATATGAGAGATTTTATCCTATTAGAGTAACAAATGAGTAACTGAGGAACACATTGCCTAATTTGCTTATATGATTTTTCATTGAAATCTTACAGCATTTTAAAATTATATTAGCATGTGTAGGAAATCTCAAGGCTTATATTTATAAGTATAGGTTTATGAGTATTGCTGAAGTACACAAGTATCCTTCTTTAATCAGCAGAAATCAAATATATTCCATTTGTAACTACAGCTTAAAAATATTTAAGGGAATGTACATAATTATCTTATAAAACCTCTATTATAAATTATTCTTAAAATAGGCTCAATTGGTGAATAGAATAATAAGATTTATAAATTGAACTGAAAATTAAGGAATAAATCTTTTGAATTGGTAACTTTAAAAATGGACTATTAATATACTATGGTTCCCAGTAAATAATTGTTTCGATCCAAAATTCTACCCCCTAGGGCATCCAAAAAACTCAACTTGACAATATAGCTATGCTTAAAGTCAAAACCAGCCTTGGACTTTTTAGTTATATAAACCAATATGTTTTCTTTTTCTTTTTTTAAAGTTGGTTATCTAAGACTAAGAACTGAAAGTATTTTGACTAATATGCTCAGATTTTAGGGGATTTCGGAGTGTGGAGGCAAAAGAAATCCTTTGGGTGTTTGAGAATGTTTGGGAAAATAGGATTTTAGAGTAATTTTGTGTTTATTTGGAGAAATTCCACACTGAGACCAAGCAATATTAGGAGTCTGCTTTTTGAGAGTTGTAGAGAAAATTTGGAAAATCCTAAAGCATATAAAATAATTCAGCCATGATTCCACCACTCAGAAGTAAACAGCATTAATATTTTGGTATCATTTCTTGCAGCCTTTCACTCTTTGTATGTATGTATATTTGTGTTTATATAAAATACATAACAACAGCCTGGCTGGCTCAGTTGATTGGGCATCTGACTCTTGATTTTGGCTCAGGTCATGATCTAGGGGTTTTGGGATTGAACCCTGATGGGCTCTGCAGTCAGTGTGGAGTCTGCTTGTCCATCTCACTCCTCTTCTGCCCCTTCCCCCCACTCATACACACATTCTCTCTCAAACAAACTAATAAATAAATAAAATCTTTAAAAATACCATATCAGTATATCTGTTCTATCTCTTTATGTATGTACAGTATATATTATATGGATACATACAGTTTTGTATTCTTTTCTTTCAGTGAACTTAATGCTATAAAATATTTTTAAATCTATGTATCAAAACTCTTTTTTGGGGAGTGAGCCTACCCTGGTTTTAATAATAAAATTTAATTCCTACCTATTCCACATTGTGCAGATAAAGTGATCTAGATTCTCTCCAGGCTGAAGAGTGTAGATTCAACCATTTATTTATATCCTATGGAGTATAACTGCCTAGAATTTTAGGTTCCAAAGGATACTGGTCCTGGAATCCAGGCAGCTGTGAAAATGATCCCCTTGATTTGTGAAACAGGCCATGTGTTAGAGTTGATAAAGGAGACACTGGTAAGGCATCTTGAATCCTTGACTCAGTTACTACCACCACCTACCCCCTTTATGCCACCCACAACTAAGATGCTCAGTGTAAGTTGAATTTCTGATAAACAATAGATTTTTTTAGTATAAGTATGTCCCATGCAATATTTGACCCATAGTCAAAAAATTAGTTATTTTTGTGACATTCAAGTTTATTAAGTGTCCTCTTTTTTTTTTTTTCTATTTTTCTTTGCTCCATCTCCACACTCCACCACAACTCCACTAACTTCATCAGGCTGAAGCAGAGATGGGTCTCGGAATTCTGGTTAACATGTTCCTCTCTAGTCCATTTCCAAGACTTCCTTGTGGGTTGTCAATAATAGTTTAAAAGCCTGTGGCTAAAGTGAAAGGCAAGGAGCTCCTGACCTAAAGTGGTTGTAGGAGGATTAGAAAAGAAGAAACAGCAAAGAAGTATTTTGGATGTGGCATTGAAAGTATAGGTTCAAGGGTGACTCAAGATTTTCACTCTAGGCATATAAGGAAATGTCTATGCCATTAAGAGTGACAGGAAAACTAGCAGTCAGGATCGGTTTAAAATGCCATCAGAATATCAGGTTGGACATGATTAGCAGATAGCTTATGCAACACTGATTCCACTTCCAAGCTTTTGCCTTGTAACAAATTATTGAGGATTGGATTGGAACCACTTCAGAAAAGAATCTTTTTTTTTTTTTTTTAACACTTGGAAGAACAAAGACCACAGAAGTTGGTTTGATGTATTCTTTCCTGCTTATCCTCCACTCGTCACTGTCTCCTACACAACTGAAATAAGCAGGGGTTTTAAAGATTTATTTATTTATTTGAGAGGGGTGGGGAGGAGCAAAGGGAGAGGGAGAGAGAAAATCTCAAAGCAGACTCCATGCTGAGCAGACATAGGGCTCAATTCCACGACCTGGAGGTCACGACCTGAGCCAAAACCAAGAGTCAAACACCCAACTGACTGCACCACCCGGGCGCCACTAAACAGGGGTTTTAAATAGGAGTGTTTCTAGAATGTATCTGAATTCTGACAACCAGGATCTTTATTTCAAAAAACATTAAAAATACTCCTTTGAGCTCAATAAGGAATGTACCCACTATTAAGACAAAATGAGATATTATAAGATTAGGTCCCAGCTGGTCTTGTGTGGCTGTAATCAGTTTCATTTAATAGATTTACGTAACCAGAAGAGCAACTACTGTGACTCATGGAAAGAATAGTGTTCCATACAACTGTCTTTTCCTCACCACTTTTCCCTCCCAAACAAAACTTGGCAATTAAATAAAATGTTAATGTCTAATATAGCTAAGGATTAGGGAGAAGGAATAATTTCATTTTTATATATAATCTTTCTGGAGGGCATTTTGGAAAAATTAATTGAGTATATTAAAATTCTTATGCCTCGGGGCACTTGGGTGACTCAGTCGGTTAAGCATCTGCCTTGGGCTCAGGTCATCATCCCGGGGTCCTGGGATCGAGCCCCGCATCGGGCTCCCCACTCGGCGGGAAGCCTGCTTCTCCCTCTCCCACTCCCCCTGCTTGTGTTCCCTCTCTTGCTGTGTCTCTCTGTCAAATAAATAAATAAAATCTTTAAAAATAAATAAAAAAATAAAAGTACTTATGCCTATAACCTAGAAATTCCCAATTAAAAAATTAAATTAAGAACATAATCGGAACATATACAAAGATGTTTATATAAATGTGTTTACAGAATCAGTATTTAGGATAAATATTAGAAATATTTTCAGTGTTCATTAACATCAGATTAATTAAACAAATTATATTTTTTCATATAATATAATTTTAGCTAGCCATTAAGATACAGAATAGTAAATGAGTCAGGAAAATGTTCATAATGAATTCCTATACTAAATTAAAAAATTATAAAATATTATGCCCACTGTATTCTACAATTTTCTTAAAAATAATACATGCATATTTTCCTTCCTTTAATGATGCCTCCAAAGCTGAGAAGTGGGAGGGATCATTAAAGGAAGGAAAATATTGAAAACAGGGGCCAAGATAATGCCCCGAGAATGTTGAGATAAGCACCACAGTGGGCAAGAAATTAGTGAAAGAGACTGAGAAAGTGTGGTCAGAATAGGTCAGAGGAAAATGACAATAGTCATTAAATGAAAGATGTTTTATGAAGGGGCTGGTAACAAATACTTTTCAGTTCTTCATAATTTTAGAAAGACTACCAAAGGGCTTATGAAATATCTCATAAAAGATCAAGTAAGATGATGAATAGGTAAGATAATTAACAATGTTTTGGGAAAGGACATTTTAAGTAGAGTGGTAGAGATATACACTGAATAATAAGCAAGCTAGAAAAGATTGAGTATCTATAAAACCAAAGAACCAAGTGATATTTAAATCTCTCTCCTACACTGTTATTTTATAATAGGGAAAACCTCAGAATTTAAGATATTGAAAGATATTTATTAAAATATAAAAGTTAAATTTAAAAAGTAAATGCTAAATATTCATAGAAAAACTGGAAGGATATGAAATAAAATGTTAATAGTATTATCTGTGTGGCAAGATTATAAGTGATTCTTATTTTCTTCCACCTACTTATATTTTCCAGTTTACTACAAATACTATGTATTATCTTTAAAAATTAAAAAAAAACTGTGCTATTTAACAACTATTTAAATAAAATTATAGATTAGTACTGCATAACTTTAACTCTTAACTTTGGTGGTGGAAAGAAAATCCTACTAAAACCATTTGCTTATTGACTTAAAAAACTGAAAGTAGACTAGCAGGAAAGAATTCGGTTCTTCAAACCCGGGGGCCCACCTAAAATTCTTGCATTTGGAAAGGTGATCTAAGTTTGAGTTCATATAATTTTGCCAAAAGATGACCTCCGGCTTGTAGAACAATATTTTAAAAGTTTCTCTGAAATGCTGGAAAGATTTTTTTTGGACATAAAAATTGCTCTTTGGATAACATTTGATAACTTACATGTAAAGGAACTAGAAATGTACTTCTGCCTTTAAGGCAGACTGCTTTGCAAAATAGCTTTTAGGGTATATTCTGACCGTGTGAAAAAGAATTTTAAAAAGTGAAGCTAACCTAAGATGAAAGTCACTGTAACTTGTAACTTGATGCAAAGTATCTAAAGCAAAATTCACTATTTTTACATGATTGACATAAACCAAGTAGATTCCCCATGAATCTGTTCAGTCCCAAATCAAATGAAAATGCTTTTAAACCAAGCTATAATGATGCTTAAAATAGAAAGTTTCTTGAGGTTTTGGGGAACCACAACCTTCCAGCCACCCAAAAAGCATTCTACAAGTAGGAATAGGAGTCTATTTTGGGTGAGATATTTTGAGTCCAATTTTCAGCAACAATGCTGAAGTTATTCTTTTGGGCATTTTTGGGGTGGTGCTAGGAAGAACTAATATTGTGTGTGGTCTGTGTTCCTGTAGTAATGACAAACGAATAAAAAGATCTCAGAAGGCAGGATAATGCACCCAAATCTCCTTTGTGACAGTGTTCTCTGAGCAATGAAATCTTCAAGGCATGTCACAACAGAATTACTTGGACTTATTTTGTTAGTTTTAGTGGGTATCAATGTGCTATCATGCCCCTGAAGTTTGTTAGGAAGTACCAGTTATTCATTTTACACAACTGCTCATCATGTGGTTTGGAGACTTTCTCAAGATTGCAGCATAGGGAGATCCTGAACGTACACCCTCCCATAGACATTCCAAATCTACAGATCATATAGATAATTTACCTCTGAAAAAGATTTGAAAACTAGATGAACTGCTTCTCCACAACAAAGGATAAAAAGACCACAGTGAGATGGGGTAGGAGAGGCAGAGATACGGTTTCACCAAAAGCCCCAGCCCCAGCATAGTCACACACAATAAGGAGGGATCTCACCCACTCCCTCTGCCCCTCCACCTACTCATGTGCTCTCTCTCTCTCAAATAAATAAATAAATCTTTAAAAAATATCTAGAGACAAATGAAAAATGAAACACAACATACAAAAATCTCTGGGGATACAGCAAAAGCGGTTCTGTGCTGGCCTACCTCAAGAAACAAGGGAACTCTCAAATAGACAATTTAACTTTACACCTAAAAGAACTAGAAAAAGAAGAACAGATGAAGCCAAAGTTAGTAGAAGATAGGAAATAATAAAGACCAGAGTGGGAATAAATGGAATGGAGACTAAAGAGACAATAGAAATGATCAATGAAAACTAAGGACTAGTTCATTGAAAAGACAAACAAAATTGGCTAACCATTAGCTAGACTCATTAAGGAAAAAAGAGAAAAGGCTGAAATATTAAATTAGAAATGACAGAGAAGTTACAACTGACATCACAGAAACATCAAGGATCATAAGAGACTACTATGAACAATTGTACACCAACAAGTTAGAAAACCTAAAATAAGTATATAAATTCCTAGAAACTTACAATCTTCAAGACTGAACTATGAATAAATAGAAAATCTGAATAGCTCGAGTACTAGAAAAGAGATCCAACCAGTAATCAAAAACTTCTCAAAAAACAAAAGTCCAGGACCAGACAACTTCACTGGTAAATTTACCAAATATTCAAAGACGATTTGATACTTAGCCTTCTCAAACTCTTCCAAAAAATTGAAGAGGAGGAAATACTTATACATTCATTTGAGAAGGCCAGAATTACCCTCATACCACGACCAGGTAAGGACACCATAAAAAAAAAATTACAGACCAATATGCCTGATGAAATTTGATGCAAAAATTTTCAACAAAATATTAGCAAACTAAATTCAACAACATTAAAAGGATTATACACCATGATCAAGTAGGATTTAGTCCAAGGATGCAAGATGGTTTAACTTCTGCAAAACCATATTAACAAAATGAAAGGTAAAAATTATATGATCATTTCAATAGACTCAGAGAAAGCATTTGACAAAATTCAATATCTGTTTATGATACTCTTACCAAAGTGGATATAGAAGGAACATACCTCAATATAATAAAGGCCATGTATGACAAACCCACAGCTGATACTCAATGGTGAAAAGCTTAAAGATTTTCCTCTAAGATGAAGACAAGATGCCCACTCTCCTCACTTTTATTCAACATAACCCTAGAAGTCCTAGCCACAGCAATTAGGTAAGAAAAAGAAATAAAATGCATACAAATTGGAAAGAAAAAAGTAAAACTCTTACTATTTGCAGATAATATAATACTATAGAAAACCTAAAGATGCCGCTAAAAATTGTGGAACTAATGAACAAATTCAGTAAAGTTGCAGGATATAAAATTAATATTATACAAAAATCTGTTGCATTTCTACACACTAATAACAAACTATCAGAAAGACAAAACAATAAAGCAATCCTATTTACAATCACATCAGGTAGAATAAAATCCTTAGAGATAAATTTAAACAAAGAGGTGAAAGACCTGTATACTGAAAACTAAAAGACATTAATGAAAGAAATTGAAGAGGACATGAATAAATGGAAAGGTATTCTATGCTCATGGGTTGGAAGAATTAATATTGTGAAAATGGCCATAGTACTTAAATCAATGTACAGATTCATTATAATTGCTATCAAAATTTCAGTGGTATTTTTCATAGAACTAGTACAAATAATTTTAAAATTTATATGGAACCACAAAAGAGCATGAAGAGGCAAAATAATCTTGTGAGAGAACAACAAAGAGCTTTCATGCTACCTGATTTCAAACTATGTAACAAAGATACAATAATAAAAACAGTATAGTATTGGAATAAAAAGAGATAGATCAATGGAACAGAATAGAAATCCAGAAATAAACCCACTCATATGTGGTCAATTTACAATACAGGAGGCAATAGTATACAATGGGGAAAGAACAGTCTCTTCAATAAATGGTGTTGGGAAAACTGGACAGCTAAATGCAAAAGAATGAAACTGGATGACTATTTTACACCATATACAAAAATTAACTCAAAATTGTAAGACCTGAAACTGTAAAACTCCTAGTAGAAAACATATATGGTAAGCTCCTTGATAATTAGCCTTAGCAATGTTTTTTTTTTTTTGGATCTGATTCCAAAGGCAAGGAAAACAAAAGCAAAAATAAACAAGTAGGACTACATCAAAATAAAAAGCTTCTGCACAGTGAAGGAAACCATTAACAAAATGAAAAGGTGACCCACTGAATGGGAGAAGATATTTGCAAATCATATATTCAAAAAGGGTTTAATATCCAAAATATATAATGAACTCATACAGTTCAATAACAAAAAAATATCAATTCAATTAAAAAATGTGCAGAGGATTTGAATAGAGATTTTTCCAAAGACATGCAGATGGCCAACAAGCACATGAAAAGATGCTCAGCATCATTAATCCCCAGGGAAATGCAAGTCAAAACCACAATGAAATATCATCTTACACCTGTCAGAATGGCTGTTATCAAAAAGACAGATAAAAATTGTTGGCAAGGATATGGAATAAAGAGAATGCTCGTGACCTGTTGGTTGGAATGTAAATTGGTGCAGCCACTATGGAAAACAATGTGGAGGTTTCTTAAAAATTAAAAATAGAACCACCATATGCTCCAGCAATTCCACTACTGGGTATCTATCTAAAGAAAACCAGAACACTAATTCAAAAGGATATATACACCTGTATGTTTATTGTAGCATTATTTTACAAAAGCTAAGATAGAGAAATAATCCAAGTGTCTATGGATGGGTGAATGGATAAGGAAGATATTGTGTGTGTGTTTGTATGCGGGCATGCATGCACAATAGAATACTACTCAACCTTTAAAGAAGAATGAAATTTCGCCATTTGTGACAACATGAAAGGAACTTGAGGGTATTTTATTAAGTGAAATAAGTCAGACAGAGGAAGACAAATACTGCGTGATTTCATTTACATGTGGAATCTAGAAAAAAAAATAAGCAAACGCCAGACTCAGATACAGAGAACAGATTGGTGGTTGCCAGAAGGTGGGGATTAGGGGGTTGCAAAATGGGTGAAATGGATAAAGTATACATTTCTAGTTGTAAAATAAATGAGTCATGGGGATGTAATATACAGCATGGGGAATATAGTCAATAATATTGTATTCACTTTCTATGGTGACAGTAACTAGACTTATTGTAGTGATCATCTTGCAAAGTACACAAATATTGAGTCACACTGTATTGTACACCTGAAACTAATGTAATATATGTCAATTATAATCTCAAAAACTAAAAATAAAAGCAAAAACAAACAAACAAAAAACACAACTGCTTTCCCAAGTAGGTTATTTTTAAACTTAGTGCATTGATCACTATTTATCATTGCCTAGTTTTATGGTTGCATATGATACTGTTGATTTGGTGTTTCTAAGCTAGTCTTCCTGTTAACAGCAGGTCTTATGCTTGAGCTGTTTCTGGAGGAGATAACTTGACACATGGCTTCAATCTCCTTTCTCCAGCAGCTTGTGACGCCAGCCAGTTGGCAGATTTCAGGTCTAGAGTGGAAATATAAGGCTGCTATTCTTGCACTGAGCTGAGGTTCTGTTGTTATGGCAGAAATGAGCTTCTCACAACAGGGAATATATTACCTGAGAGGAAAGAAAAAAGGCAGGGGTGGTAGAGGTGGAAGGTTTCATGGAGGCAAATATAAATTATGAAATATAGAAAAATAATACAAAGATGATTCTATCCATTGCTAATGGGCAGTTATTGTGTAAGAATGGGGATATCTCACGGATTCAGTTGCCCATGTAATATAGTGTCTGTTCAACATTGTTGCAGTAATCTAGTCTCTCAAGCTTCAGTAATATTTTCCAAGATAAAAATCATTAAAAATATATTATTCCATTTCCTTGTTTCGTTGTATGGATGAAGTAATAATTGAACTGGAAAGAGTAAAAAACCTGGAGTTCTAATCTAGTTGTACTGTCTGTTAGTTATATGATAGTAAGCAATTAATTTACCCTCATTGGGCTTTAGTTTTTCTTATCTGTATAATAAAACATTTGGCGTAGATGATCTGTATTGACTCTAGAAGTTAAAACCCGTTGTTCAGAATTTTGGCTTCCCATCTGGAACACGGTGGATACTGTTCCCAATCCCAATAACCTAAAAGATTAACTGGAAAGTTTGATCTTTAGCTAATTTCCCTTCTTGCAGCTCAGGATCCTTCTCAGAGTTTTCAGCTGAAGTCTCTTATTTCAAGTATATCTGGCATATATGAGTATAGGCTGAGAATATAAAATGATTTTCATATAATTAAAGAACCATTGGGTGAGAAATTATGACAGATAAATCATAGCTTAAATATTTTTATTAAATAACTGAGTGATTCGGGGCAAGACATTTTACCTCTTAGGAAGCAAGTTTCATTTATTAAAATAAATCTTTAAAAAAAAAAAGAACATAACACATTCCCTACTTCCTCAGAGAACTTTGTAAATATTGAACGGGAGAATATTTAAGATATGATAGTATTTTGAAAACATTAATTTTTATATATAAGGTGATATTCTATATTATGTTTATTAAAGTAACAAAATAGTATGACAAATTGTTGAAAACCTTGGGTCAAAACTATCATTTCCTGAAATCAATAAGGTCAGAATTTACTAAAGAAATAAATTTAGATATTTTGGCATGATTTGTTAATTAGTTTAACAAATATTTATTGAGTACGTGTTATATAACAGGCAGTGTTCCCAATGTTTTGAATATATGAGTGAAAAAACACAATAATCTCTGCTCATGGAGTTTATATCCTGTTAGTTTTAATAGGTGCTTAAGGAACACAAGTTATTTAAAAGATTTTGAAATAGGGGCACCTGGGTGGCTTAGATGGTTAAGCGTCTGCCTTCGGCTCAGGTCATGATCCCAGGGTCCTGGGATCGAGCCCCACATCGGGCTCCTGGCTCAGCAGGGAGCCTGCTTCTCCCTCTGCCTCTCTCCCTGCTCATGCTCTCTCTCTCTCTCTCTCTCTCTGTATCTCTGTGTCTCAAATGAATAAAAAAAAATCTTAAAAAAAAGATTTTGAAATAATTGTTTTCAGAAGCAAAAATTAATGAAGTGTAATTCTTAGCTACTTTTCCATTTTATTACTTCTGAAAAAATACTATATGTCTTTCTCCAACCGTCTGTTAACTTGTTAAAGTTACACATGTTCTCAGATAGCCTATGAATGGGTTGTATTAAATAACATGAATGATAGTGGTGTTCTCCTCTGGGTGGATTTTAGTAGGTCTCAGTGTCACAAGAAGATTATGTTTGGACAGTTGGAGCGTAGACCTACAAATATTTCTTTCACACAATGACATGTCATAATAAAACAAAAATTAAAAAAGAAAAACACATAGGTAAAAAGAAACTTTTTTGTGGAATTATCAATTTGCTAATCGTTCCATCTTATATAGATAAATAATTTAAACACAGTGTTCAATTTGCCAATTCTTTGGATGGCATCAAACTATTAAGCACATTTCATGTTATGCTTATTTGATTTAACTAGTTATGGAAAATATGTCATATAAGTAGAGGTCAATGGCATATAATTACCTTGGTTTCACAACACTTTTTAAAATACCTTATTAAATGATTTTTTAGCGGATAGAGAACTGATAACTCATTTTACTAAATGTTATGGATAGATTTTTTTTCCTCCTAGAATTCTGACACACATTCTTTTATCAATCTTTTTGCCAAGAGCTAAGCAGCTGAACATATTTGGAAAATAAAAAGTGGAGCAACTTCCTTTTAAAAATTTTTTGGAAGTTGAAATTTCCTTAGCGAGCTCTGTGGTTCATGTTGAAAATAAAATTTGTTGGCTCTTTTTAAACTCTCTTTTGCTCTGTCGGTGCGTTGGCAATGAGTTGTGTTTATGTGTCCCATCCCCGTTTTCTCTAGGGATTATACAAAAACGCGGCATCAATATTATTCTTGGTACTAATTGCCTCAGAAGTTAATTTGTTGATAGGTATTTGTTCATGGATTGATGTTCCAGAGTTAGTCCTGACATTCAAGATCTAGTACTTCATGAAATATTGTGGAAATATTTGTAAAATCTCAGGCATATTTTTTCTGCCTCAAAAAGATTTCATCATACAGTGACAAAAAAGATGGCTAAACTGGGCTGTGGAAGGGTACCATTTTTCTACCCTAAAGTCAATTAGAGATGAATCTGGCTTAATACATTGATAATAATACATCTTAAGATTTCAGTTCCAGGGTTTTAATGTAGCTTTTATTAGAAAAAATAATGTGGAGTAATAATGGTGGATTACGCCTTTACTTTTCTAATCAGTTGAATGAATGTCCATTATTTTCCCTTTTGTACTAAATTTTGATACAGTCAATGAAATTCTATAGCTTGTGATTTTTATTATTATTGATTTCTCCTTCAGTCATGCTTAGCCAAATTCTCTCTCTCTTTTTTTTTAACTTGGATCATACAATTGGAATATACAAAAAGCCTCACACTGACATTAGGGCTCCATGAAATATTTGAGCATATGAATCCTATGAACCTAGGAAGATCAATAAGGATTTATTTTTTTAAGATTTCTGTGATTATTTTTCTTCTCTTAAAAATTTTTATAAATTTAGGGAACTATCACTTAGAAATTCTCTCTGATAATCAGCTAATTTTGCATTGTATTCCAATAATTATTATGACCTCCAGAGAGTATATAACTCATTGGAAAAATATCCGACTGATCAATCATCAGTCAACTTATTTTTTTTTTATATTGAAAACCTAAATATGAGACTTGACAGATTACTACTTTGGCCCTTTTGGTGTTAGATTAACAAACTAAAATTGCATTTTCCTCTATTGATATTTATCCTGAAAGGGCCTATGTTTCTGGTTATTCATGATTTCTATTAACTCTGTCTCAAGGATACATTTAGTTATAGCTGATGTTAATTTTATATAAGATGATAAATGCCAGATCAAAATATCTGGACAAGCTGTGATATTTGTGGCATATCTGTGAACCCTGGGCCCAACCTGACCTTGAGTTTACCATTCCTGGCCAGGGTTAGCTATTGAGTCCCCAGGCAGATAACTGTGGGTGTAGGTGTATTGTAGATAGTCAGGCTGGGCCCATGACAGCCTTTCATGGAAGCCTTTCACGGAAAAGATTTTTTTATTCTTCTCTGATGAATCTTGTAGGCTCTCTGCAGCTTTGTACCTGTCACACCCAGAGTTGGAAGTCTTCTATAAGAAAAAGACCTAGGGGGCAATTGAGTGATCACAGGTCTGGGATGTAGCAATGGCAGATTCAGAAGTGGCAAGGTTGATCCTCAGAGGAGAAAATGACAAGGTAGAGAAAAATTCAGGCAAAGAACAAGGAGAAGAGATGCAGAACAAATCAAGAAGCAGGAAGTGTGGAGGGAAGGGCAGGCTTTGAGGTTAGCAGACCAGAGAGAGGAGGCACTAGAACTCTTCTCCAGATAGAACTTAGAAGAAGCAGTTTTCACTTGAAAAGGAGCCAGGGACTTGTCCTGAAGTTGCATTTCAAAGCAAATGCATTCAGTTAGAGCAGTGGTTTTAAACTGGAGCATGCAGCAAAATGACTTGGAGGGATTCTTAAAACACAGGTTGCTGACTGCCACCCCCCAATCCCAGCATTTCTACATCAGTAGGTTCCAATGGAGGGCTGAGAATTTGCATTTCTAACAAGGTCTTTGGTAAGAGTTCTCCTGCTGGTCTGAGAACCACTAATATAGAGAGCATGTTATGTGAGGGGCTTGGAGAGTTCTGTGGAGATTTTGAGGGTACTAAACCCTGCCTGGCAAATGGCCAAATTTCTCCACGCTTCACTCCCCTCATTGACAAGAGGAAATAATATCTACCTTGACTCTCTGAAGCAACGATTAGAGATGACGCCAGAATGGCTAGAATAACAAAGACAAAAAACAACAAGTATGAGCAGGATGTGAAGAAAAAGAAATCCTTGTGCACTGTTAGTGGGAATGCAAACTGGTACAGCCACTGTGGAAAACGGTATGTTTTCTCCAAAAATTAAAAATAGAATTATTATATAGTTCAGTAATTCCACTACTGGATATTTACCCAAAGAAAATGAAAATACTAGGGTGCCTGTGTGGCTCAGTTGGTTAAGCGACTGCCTTCGGCCCAGGTCACGATCCCGGAGTCCTGGGATTGAGTCCTGCATCAGTCTCCCTGCTCGGCAGGGAGTCTGCTTCTCCCTCTGACCCTACCCCCTTTTGTGCTCTCTCTCTCTCAAATAAATAAATAAAATCTTAAAAAAAAAGAAAATGAAAACACTAATTTGAAAGGATACATGCACCCTTATGTCTTTTGCAGCATTATTTACAACATCCAGATATGGACGCAACCCAAGTGTCCATTGATAGATGAATGGATAAGATGTGGGATATATATATCTCTCTCACACACACACAATGGGATATCACTCAGTTATAAAAAGAGGGAAATCTTGCCACTTGCAGCAACATGGATGAATCTAGAGGGTGTAATGGTAAGTGAAATAAGTCAGACAGAGAGAGGCAAATACCATATGATTTCACTCATATGTGGAATTTAAGAAACAAAACAAACAAAGAAAAAAGGAGATAAACGAAAAACCAGACTCTTAAATGCAGAGAACAAACAGGTGGTTGCCAGAGGGGAGGTAGGTGGAGGGATGAGTGATATACATAAAGGGGATTAAGAGTACATTTATCATGATGAACACTAAGTAATGTATAGCATTATTGAATCATTATATTGCATACCTGAAACAGATATAACACTGTATATTAATTATACTTCAATTAAAAAAAAGAAAAAAATTAAAGATGACAAATGTCAAGTGCCTAACATGGTGCCAAGTTTATATTAGGAATTAAAAATATGGTAGCTACAATTAGAATTTTAAATATGGTAGGTAAAATTAAAAGATGAAAATGAGGGGACCTAACTGCAACATTGAAATTTTCAGCACCTCTGGAAGTTCTGAGGCTTCATAAAACAACATCCTGATAGTCTTTGTTGACTTCATGCACTTCTAAGAAGCTTCTAAGAACAAATTTATTTTGTTAAAATACATCTTGTATAGACTATTTCTTCTGATGTGTAAAACCTCCCACCCCATGTGCAGTTATTTGAAAGCAGAATCTAAAGGGAAGAAAATGAATGGCTATTTTTCCTGTGAAACTTGTACAGGAAAAAAAAAATGTGTTTTCTTTGTTTTATTGTGAACTGATCTTTTATTAAGTCTATCACTTATGGTCCTAATATTGTGATTGCTACATAACATTCTATTCCAAAATATAAGCACGGAAGGATGATTGCTTTTAATCCAAACACATGTTTTACTTTTTCAAAAAATAAACTATTTACAAAGAATGATTTTTCCTGCCTCCACACCCCTCCAAGTCTCAAACTTTGCCTTCAGATTTCGAGCTTGTTATCAACAACTTGGTTCAAAGAGAACCTTTTCATTGTTCAGAATGACAACTGAAACAATTTGGAGGTTTTTATGATTGAAGTACATGCACCCTTCAGCAACAGTGCTTACCAAATAGTCTGTTTTACTTTAGAAAGTGATTTCAAAGCCAGAGTTTTTGACTAACATTTTCTGAAATCATAGACCATGGTTGTATGAAGTTCCAGATGTTTTCTGATTTTGCTATAATTGGGAAGAAGAGTAAACAAGAACACCTGAAAGACACTGGGCTTTGAATGAGAGGCTATGACTGTCAGCATAAAACTAGAACTTTAAGTCCTAACATGTTCAGATTTGTTCTTTAGATATAGAGTTTTTAAGTCCCACTTTATCATGGATGTTACCAAAGCAGCAAGAGAAATAAGTTATCTATGTGAGTACTCTGTCCATTCATTCAGCACTTACTTTTGAACACCTTTAAGGGCCTAGACACTGTTCTAAGACTGGATTTATACATTTTGTGGGTATAAAGACATTAATCAAAAATTTAAATATATTCATTCATTCATTTCACATTTATGGAGAATTTATCTTATACCAAGCATGACACTTGCTTTTAAGGAGTTTATGATGTAACAGGGAGAGATATCTAAGCAATTAATTAATTAAACAAATATTTAAGGAGCATCCATCATGGATGGGTCAGACAGCGAGGTGGGACTGGAGGATATCCTATTGCAGCATCCAGTCAGACAAGAGTCTTCCCTCACAAAGCCCTCATGTTCTAGGGAAGACACAGAGAATGAGCAAGTGAACAAATCAACACATAATATTTCCTATATATGGCAGAATGCGGTAATGTGATCCAGAGTAATTGAGGAGGGACTACTTTATATAAGTGATAAGGAACTCTTCTATAGGTTATATTAAGGAGAGACATGAGGAATGACAATGAGAATGCCACATGGGAGCTAGGAGAAGTTATAGAGGAATGAACAAGGACAATTCAGAGTGTTTGAGGAGCATAAGAATTCCAGTGTGGCTGGAGAATGATGAGGTGTTGGGGGTTGGGGGTAGTGATCTGAGATGAGGCTGGAGAGGCAGGATGAGCCAGATCATACAGGCAACAGATGAAACAGGAACATATTAAAGGACTTAAAGTGGGTTATTGATCTAATTTGATGACATTTTTAAAAAGATCACTCTGCCTCGAGTATGGCTTGGAAAGGAATGGAAGGTGCCAGGGTGGAAGAAGGGAAATAATTTAGGAGAGTATTGTAATCAACAAGACCAGAAATGCTGTTGGCATGGATTGAGATGAGTGGTAGTAAAAGAGATGAAAAGAAGTGGGTAATTTAAGAAATGTGTTAGAAGTAGAACTAATGGGGTTTGCTGATGGATGGAATGCAAATTGGTATATCCACTCAAGTGTTTATCGGTGTTATGCTAAATGGCCCAAATGAAAGAGTGGCCAATCCTTCTCAGAGTGTGTGGCGCACCAGGAAAAGGCTTGAAAGAAGAACACTTAAGCTGAGTCTGTAAGATGAGTTTGTGATCACAGGCAGTCAGAGGATGTGCAGAGAAGGGTAATTTGGACAGATGCACTGGCATGAGTGAAGGCAGAAAAAGGATGGGAAGGTGGTGACTGAAAGTAGACATGGAAGAGCAGGGTCAGCCGCTGCTGGTCACACTGAAGAGGTTAAGTGTCATCTGGCAGGTTATGGGGAGACTCACTACCTGGAAGAAGATGGCATAATGGTAATGTAGGGAAAGAGTAGTAAATATTTCTATCAGTAGAGAATCTTTTAAACCTAGTGTTAAGCTCAGTTGTCAATGAGCTTTAAATCCTATTTGTTTAAATATTGTATTCTTAAATTTTTATAGTATGTAAATTTTAGGTTCTCTAAGTTGCTAATGTTCCCTAAGCATCCTGCCCTTTACCAATGAATAACATTTACTCTGGCAAGAAAATCAGCTTCATTATTTGTGGCAAGTAAATATAGTACAAAGACAGCATAGATCCTTTATATAAATTAAAATATCTTTCTTTTACAACTTACTCCCAAATTTCATTATACCAAGCCAGATGCTAATTGAACATTAACATTGATGAACTCAGAATTTTTTTTGTATTTTCTTCTCCTTTGTGCTCGTTAGGTGTGATTCTGATCACTGAAATAACCACAGTAGTCTGAAATCTCCAAATTTTGTAGCTAACTAATCTCTGATATCTTTAAGGCTTTTTTTAAAATAAGGGGTGTTTTTCCCATTTTTTAAACGTAAAAGGTAAACTTAAGTCTGTTATGTTGTATGAAAGTTTCTCAATGGAGAATTTTGAAAGCAACTGTAAGTGAAAATGGGATTATATCATAAATTGCCTTGAGACTATAATGAGGTAGAAGTGTTTTGTACCACAAAAGCTACAATCATACTCATTTCAGCATGACCAGCATGTCAAGCACTTTCAAGGTAATGAATGCGTTCCAGAAGATTGTATTTTTTCCATACTTTAAATAGCAGGAAGATGGTTGAAACAATTTGCTGTGGCATCAAAGGCATTGTAATGGGCGTTGCCCTCACAATTCCGAGGCAGAATTTAGCTTTGGCGAAGAGTGGGTATTTTAATGAATACTAGCTTACATTTTTCTTGGCATTAGGTTTATATAGGGCCATATTTCTCCCCCTTTGGAAAAAGATACAAAAATGCAAAAAATGACTATAATGGTTAACCAAAATGAATGTCCATTGCTGCTAGGTATTTTAAAGAACATCAGGTAGCATTTTGTGAAAGATTTAGTGACTTGTTACTACCATGTGGGTGTTGTTTAAGTGAGAGAAACAATTTTGAAAATGTCAGTAATTTTTTCTCAGGACTTTATTACATACAATAAGGTAAATTTCTGAAGGGTATTATATCTACAAAAGTTATGGAAGTAGTCAGAAATTTGAGTTGCTGGTATTCTGGTCTGCTACATTTGGGCACAAAAAGAGCTACCGTTCTTTTAAGTGGTAAATACTTGAGTTTCCCCAAATGATATCCTGGGCAGCCTTGTGACTTCAAAATCCCACCTGGGATTATTTTTATATGATATTTAGGTACTTTAAGGAAACAGGTTTAATGTCAACCCAAGTAAAGATTTGATAATGAATTTGAGACTTTAGGTTGTCTCTAGTTTTAGTCTGATGAAAAAAATAGAAGAATATATTCTTATTTTTTTCAGAGAAGCGAACATCTCTCAACACATGCCATATGGGTATGAGGAACAAAATTCTTTCCGAGATTATGTATTTAATTGTACAAAAATCTTCTAACATTTTAGGGAATTCTTATGGCCTTTTTGTGAAGTATCCTACTTCCTAGTCTTTATATTTTCAGCCCTATTGTATGCTGACATTTGGTATTACTTTTCAAATTAGTTTAAGCTTTAATTTTTTTTTTTTTGAGAGAAAGAGAGAGTGCATGAGCAAGGCAGGGGGGTGGAGGGAGACAGAGGAAGAGGGTGAGAGAGAGAATCAAGATGGCCTTACACTCAGCATGGAGCCCTATGTGGGGCTCAATCTTACGACCCTGAGATCATGACCTGAGCCAAAATCAAGAGTCAGAGGCTTAACCACCTGAGCCACACAGGCACCCCAGTTTAAGCTGTAATTTTAATTGTGGTTTTAATTGTTCGTAATAATTTACTTGAGAAATTTTGTAAGCCCATGAAACATAGGTGAGAAAGTCCTAACATAGAACTAAGAATATGTGGCTTGCAAGTTTTGTATTATCTGGCTCAAGGATCTAAGTTAGATGGCAACAGGGAGAAGAAAAAAACCCTATCAGGGCTAACCTAATGGTATTTTAGTCTCTATAGAACCCATATGAAGGATAGAAGTATAATTTGAAGCATAAGCATTCACATTTTATCAGAGTTGTAATGAGGTGCATGGTGTAGCATTATTATGATGTAACATTTTCCTCAGGTAAGATAAACAAACAGACAAGCAAATCAAATAAGCAGATGTTTTTGAGACATCTTCCATGTGCTTAGACTGTCCTCAGTGCAATTGGAGAAGGAATTACCATTAAGATGCAGTTCCCTCTCTCAAGGAGCTTCTAAGATACTAGGCTCATATTTTCTTATATGAACTAAAGATAATACAGGTGGATATGGTAAGTGGCACCAGGGTAAAAAAGTGCCACGAGGTTTTAGAGATGAAAAGCATCACACTGATTGAAGGGAGCTAGCTGGGGTAGCATTTTAAATGGGATTTGAAAGATTGAAAAGATTTTGATTATATCAGGAAGAATATACTTCAGATGGATAAGCAAAAGTGGAACTGTCCAGGGCATAGTACAAAAGAATGAGTGGGTGGATTTGGCTGAGACAAGTTCTGTAGAGGGTAGTATGAGGCTGGAGCAGAGGGCTGGGTTTCCTGTGCAAGGCTTTGACTAGGAGACAGATGGATCCTTAATTCTCTAATCAGTAAGGACATTAATGATTTTTGAGGGTAGTGACATGATTAGAGTTTTCTTAGACAGTTAAAATCTCCAATAGTATTCAGGAAAAACAATTTGCTCAAGGAAAACGCTGGAGGCAATAAGACAACGTAGGAGGTTTCTGCAATAATCTTGGTGAGTAGCAAGCATCAGATGGCATCAGGAAGATGGGAAACTGGATATTGATCCAAGGAGTCCTAAGAATTTCACCATGGGAAGTTGGGATTCACAAATGCTGTAACTTCTTTTCCTTTTATGTCCAGAATTTGTCTTTTACTTTAATAAACATACTTCTATAAAAATTTCATGCCCAAGTGGAAATAAATTCCTTGTAAAACAAGCTGAATCCTCCAGTTTGTGCATAAAACTTAGAAAGGAAGATAGTGAAAAGATGCTCTCACTTATCAATTTAATCTGTTCCTTGGTGGGTATTCAGCAAAAAAACAATAGAAGTACCAGTAATGTGGATAATTAATCAAATCAATGCATTTATGTACTATTATACCTATTGGTTTAAATGTAAATTATTTAAACAAATTTGATGGTGTTCTTTTTTTTAAAGATTTTATTTATTTATTTGAGAGAGAGAGAGAGAAAGAGCTCACAAGCAGGGGGGAGGGTAGAGGGAGAAGCAGACTCCCTGCTCAGCAGGGAGCCCAACATGGGACTCGATCCCAGGACCCAGGAATCACGAAGGCAGATGCTTAACCGACTGAGCCACCCAGGCGCCCAACAAATTTGACTGTTTTCTTAATAATTTTTCAATAATTACAATTTTTCTCCTTACCAAGAAAATTTCGACCCATATGCTGTCAATAAAGATTTCAAGCATAGATGCGGATGAGTAGCATATTTCAGTCTGTACTGAACACTTGAAAAATTATTAAGAAGAGTAAATAAAATAAAGCCTTGTCTTTTTATTATAGAAGATTTCCTAATAAAGAAAAAAATTATTGACAAGGAAGTTCAGTTTTCTTTAACCTTTATGAATCAGTAAGATGTAAATACCATCTATATTAAATCCAAGGTACACATTTTATTTCCCTATAATTTCTTCTGTGAACTCTGTTTATATCTTTTGGCTCATATATAATATGTATATATTAATATTTGCTGTCCAAAATGGCAAGCCTTGATTGTTGGCAAAATAATATCATTTCTCAAATTACACTTTGACATTTACTCTAAAGTACTTGCTCCTGGTCAATCTATTTCAGAATAAAATCATAGCCAAGGTAGCACAAATAGTTGTAAAGTTTTTGAAAAGTGCATTGCAATAAAAAGATAAGAATTTGTTTTTCCAACAATTCTCAGATTTCAGATAGACAATAAACTGTGTGTAAATCAGAATGATATATATTTTTTTAATTTGCTGAAAGCATAGTAAACACTCGAATGAATATGTAGAATGTAACTATAAAGGTCGATCATTCAGTGGGGAGTCCAATTCTCTCTTTCCCTCTGCCCCTCCCCTGCTCGTGTGTGTGTGTGTGTGTGTGTGTGTGTGTGTGCGCGCGCGCGCACGTGCACACATGTGCTCTCTCTCTCACTCTCAAATAAATAAATAAAATTTAAAAAATGATATTAGCTATGTGGCATATTTTCCTTTGCACCAGTTTGCTCTCACTTTAATTTTGGAAATCGCTTCAGTGCAGGGGCATATTAGCAAGATGTTAGCCCATGGGACCTGTGTGGTAGCCTTCCTACTCTGCCCCTGTGTGAATTAGGGGCAGAGCTTCCCTTTAGCACTAGAACGAGTTTCATAGTATACACAATATCTCTGAAACCAAGGCTTTTTGTACCACCTGAGTTTCACTCACCTTTCTACATCAACAGGATCTGCTGCTGCCTTTCTTAGCTCATTTCCCTGAGATTGCTACCTTATGTACTCAATGACAGTTAAAGGTCATCCGTGTTTATCTGGACTCTCATTCTTCTATTCTTGACAAGCTCCGTCCGTTTGCTCACCTGTCCTGGATGTGGCTGAGGAACGTTGTGGACTGAATTGCCATTTCCACATTGTCTGTTTTCACTAAATCAATAGAAATAATAAGAAATTTCCTAGACTCCAAGATATTATTGATTATAAAATATATCTTCAATGTAGGAACTTTATGTTAATTATATGCAACAATGTTATTATGAATATACATTTATTCATTCTCAAAAAGCCTCTTTTCTAGTGCCATAGTCAATGTCTTCTTTCATAATCCATGCCAGATTCATTATCTCTGAGGATTACTAAATTATTTGGGAGGTATGAAATATATTCTTAGCTTAATATAGGAATCATTGATTTGTGGCAGACTACTACTTTAAGACATCTTAAAATATGTAAGCTTCTTCTGCAACAATCCTTCCCTCAATTGAGTGGAGACATGAAGTTTTCCTTTGATGGGGGTCATCTGGAATCTAAATCTGCCAGATTGTTGACATCTGAGATTAAATATGGGTGGTGGATGGAGAAGCTTTCAAAATAATATTAAAATGAAGCAATCAGGGATGCCTGGGTGGCTCAGTCGGTTAAGTATCTGCCTTCAGCTCAGGTCATGATCTCAGGGTCCTGGGATCAAGTCACGCATCGGGCTCCCTGCTCAGTGGCGAATCTGCTTCTCCCTAGGCCTCTGTGATCTCTCTCCCTCTGTGATAGCTTTTGCTCTCTCTCAAATAAATAAATAAAATCTTTAAAAAATAAAATGAGGCAATCTGATAGGTTGGCTTGATCCCCTCTATAGTGTGGTCAACCACTCCAATTTGCCTAGGACCAGGCTTTCAGTGCTAAAAATTGGGAAAGTCCCAGACAAATGTGACACTTGGTCATCCAACCTATCCCTATACTGCTTTTTGCCTTTAGATGGAGGCTGAGGGGTCAGGGAAGTGTAAAAAAGCTAAGGTGAAGACAATGAGGGTTTGTGCTACCAAAAGTAATTCAGGTGAAGAGAAGAACAAGTAGAAATGCAACTGGATTTTCGCTTGATTTTTTTTTCTTTTCAGGGGAATTGGAGAGTATAGACATGTATGACACTCTGTTTTGCCTAGATTTCTAATATATGGAAGCCCAGCAGTTGAGCATCACCCCATGAGGGCTTGGGGAGATACCAAGAGTGACCCAATGGAAGGGCAGTGGAAGAGAAAGAAAACAAGCACCCTGCCTTGCATAAAGATTAGAAATGTTTGAATGTTTTGTTCCTATAACCTGATGTGGTAGAACAGAAAGTATCATAGGAGTGTATTAGTCATGATTCTCCAGACAGACAGAACCAATAGGAAAATTACACACATGGAGAGATTTATTTTATTTTATTTTATTAAGTTTATTTTTTAAAATATTTTATTTATTTATTTGGGAGTGAGAGAGAGAGAACAGAGTGAGAGCACAAGTAGGGGGGAGGGGCAGAGGGAGAGGGTGAAGCAGACTCTCCACTGAACAGGAAGCCCATGCAGGGCTCGATCCCAGGACTGTGGGATCATGACCTGGGCCGAAGGCAGACGCTAACCAACTGAGCCACCCAGGCACCCCATGGAGAGATTTATTTTAAGAAATTGGCTCACGTTATGGGGGCTGACAATTCTAAAATCTGTACTGCGGTCGGCAAGTCTTGAAATTCAGGTAAGGGTTGATGTTGTAAGCTTAGCTCAAAACTTGCAGGCTCAAAACCCGGGCAAGGTATCTATATTGCAGTCTTGAGGCAGAATTGCTGCTTCTTCTGGAAACCTCAGTCTTTGCTTTTAGGCCCTTCTACGGATTGGATGAGGCTCACCCACATTATCAAAGGCAACCTGCTTGACTCAAAGTCTGATTTAAATGTTAATCCCATCTAAAAAATACTTTCACAGCAACATCTAGACTGGCATTTGACTAAACAACTGTGTACTGTAGCCCTAGTCAAGTTGAGATGTAAAAATAATCATCACAAGGAGCAAATTCACTGACTCAGTGAAGGGAAAAGCAATGGACTCTCAGCTAGGTTCTCCCTGATGCAGAGTGCACTTGGGCCTCAGGAAATTACTCATACCAAGAAGTAGTACAGAGGCCTAAGGGACACCCACACAGTCCCCAGTGTGCCACCTGATAGAGCCAGCATTAACTATCACTTCCACTTGAGAAAACAGATGGCAAAAGTTTCAGGAGCTAGACCTGTAGTAGACTTGAGCAAGCAAAACGACAGTAACCTGTGATCTTACAATGAATGCAGGCTCAATTTTTGAAGAGGTCCTTCCTCATCCCTCCCTCTGCTTGAGAATGAGCAGCAGGGCCAGGAATGGAGGAGGGAGAGAAAGATTATAAGGAGGTTGAGATAATAACCCTCAGCCAGCTTTTCAAACCATTGGCTGGAAGTGAATTTACCTGAAAGCATCTAGGTATTATTGATTATTTAATATAACATTTTTGCTACCAACAAAACTGGGGTCTTGAGAGTTAATTTCAGATATAGAGACTTTTAAAAGAAAAACAACAAATCTCTATCTTTATATTTCTGGGTTTCTCTGATTTTCAGTCATCATAACTGAAATAATCACACTTGTTACACTAAAGACTTAATGCTGGAAGTTAAACAGTTTATCTTGAAATTCACCCAGAAGTCTTACCAACCTCTTCTAACTTTGGAAAGTATTCTGCCAATTGCTTTTCAAAACTGGATGCATATCAGAATCACCAGGGGGTATTTTTTTAAGACTTCAAATGCTCAGTCACCTCCCACACTCTTCCACAAATCTGATTTAATTGGTCAAAGGCAGAATCTGGAGCATTGGTACTTAAAAAAAAAAAAAGCCAAGTAATTCTAATATGCAGGAAAGTTGAAGACCACTGATAAAATATGGTGATTTCTACTGCCTTTCATTGTGTTGGCTAGTAAGTGGCAGGCATCTTGTCATTTCAGTTGAAGGCTGAAGATCTATTATACTACAGTTAGGGGATCTGAATTTAAATTAAAATTCAACTGTGTGAGGTATCATTAATACAAGTAACTCAAATGTGGCATAAATTGAATGAACAGATAACTTTTTATTAAAGATTTTATTTACTTATTTGAGAGAAAGAGCAAGCACAAGAGGGGTGGAGGGTCAGAGGGAGAAGCAGACTCCCCACTGAGCAGGGAACCCAGGACCCTGGGATCATGACCTGAGCCGAAGGCAGATGCTCAACTGACTAAACCACCCAGGAGGCCCTGAAAAGATAACTTTTAATGTTCTCATTTAAAAATCATATCTCAAACTGTGTTCATATTTTTTTTTAAGTATTTACCTCTGAATCCAATCAAGAAATGGGCAAAAGACATGAACAGACATTTTTCCAAAGAAGACATCCAAATGGCCAACAGGCACATGAAAAAGTGCTCAACATCGCTCGGCATCAGGGAAATCCAAATCAAAACCTCAATGAGATACCACCTCACACCCGTCAGAATGGCTAAAATTAACAAGTCAGGGAACGACAGATGTTGGCGGGGATGTGGAGAAAGGGGAACCCTCCTACACTGTTGGTGGGAATGCAAGCTGGTGCAACCCCTCTGGAAAACAGTATGGAGGTTCCTCAAACAGTTGAAATTAGAGCTACCATTCAATCCAGCAATTGCACTACTGGGTATTTACCCCAAAGATACAAATGTAGGGACCCAAAGGGGTACGTGCACCCCAATGTTTATAGCAGCAATGTCCACAATAGCCAAACTATGGAAAGAGCCAAGATGTCCATCGATGGATGAATGGATAAAGAAGATGTGGTATATATACACAATGGCATATTATGCAGCCATCAAAAGGAATGAGATCTTGCCATTTGCAACGACGTGGATGGAACTGGAGGCTGTTATGCTGAGTGAAATAAGTCAATCAGAGAAAGACAAGTATCATATGACCTCACTGATATGAGGAATTCTTAATCTCAGGAACAAACTGAGGGTTGCTGGAGTGGTTGGGGGTGGGAGGGATGGGGTGGCTGGGTGATGGACATTGGGGAAGATATGTGCTACGGTGAGCGCTGTGAATTGTGTAAGACTGTTGAATCACAGATCTGTACTTCTGAAACAAATAACGCAACATATTTTAAGAAAAAAGAAAAAGAAGAAGATAGCAGGAGAGGAAGAATGAAGGGGAGTAAGTCAGAGGGGGAGACGAACCAGGAGAGATGATGGACTCTGAAAAACAAACTGAGGGTTCTAGAGGGGAGGGGGGGGATGGGTTAGCCTGGTGATGGGTATTAAAGAGGGCACATTCTGCATGGAGCACTGGGTGTTATGAACAAACAATGAATCATGGAACAGTACACCAAAACAAATTATGTAATATATGGTGATTAACATAACAATAAAAATTTTAAAAAAAGTATTTACCTCTGACCTCTGAGGATTTGATGGGATCAGAAACAGAAATACAGATGTCTCAGATGAAAGTCATTTTGGCAAGATGTTCTGTCTAGCTCTTCAAATTCAAGATGTTTGGACTTTATATAAGCTAAAGAGGAGCATTTTAATGGAATCAATTCAAGCCTAAATGTCATGGCATAGATGTCTCATCCAGCTGAAAAACGCGTATATCTATTTTTTTAATTTGAAGTGCAATATACAAAGAGAAAGTGCAGAAATCATGGGGTTACAGGTGGGTGAATTATCAGAAAATGAAAATTTATGCATTATTAGCACAGATTAAGAAATAAAATGTATCTGTACCCCATTGTACCCCCTCCTAGTCCTATCCCCCAAGGATAACCACTGTTCTAACTTCTAACACCATAGACTAGTTTTTCTTGTTTTTTTGAATGCTTTGTTAAAGGAATTGTACATAATGTGCAATTGTGCTTTTAAATTGTGTCAATGTTTTAATATGAATTCTTTGCTTTTAAATGTACACTGTGTAGGGTAGTATAGTGAACATAAATGTTTAAATTGGGCAAGCTGGACCGCAGATCTGGAGTCTGCCATTTGCTGACTGTATTAGCCTGCAGAAAGGTACTTAACCTGTTCGAGCCTCAGTTTCTTCACCTGTAAAATGGAAATGGTAATGCTCTCTTAAATGACTGCTGAGAGGATTAAATGAGATACTATGTGTAAAGTACCCAGAAAATCGTAGAAGCTTAATAATTGCTAGTCTCCTCACCCCACATTCCTTCACCCTCCCACCTTTTCTCTTTAAATGTAGTGGTGGGAAAAAAAGTTATTATTCCACTTGCAAGCTAAAAAGATTTGTCATGGGAGATCCATGTGTTGTTTAAAAGAGCACAAAAATCTTTGCTGGAGTTTTTAAGGAATCATAGTATTTTTTTTTTCTTTCTTTAAATTCTGGCAAATTAAAGATGTTGCTGTTCTGTGATGTAATGTTGGAAAGACTTCGTGTTTTAGCAAATGCCAAAGGAAATGTCAAGTGACCTTACGAGCTATGCTAATTGTAGGAAGTTATGAAGTAAGGAGACTGAATGTAAAGCTCTACCTCCCAGAGGTGATTTCGTTCCTCTCTCCTTCTCAACTGCCTAATGAGGGATTATCAGACATTATTTTAGTCTTAAATTTAGTGGAATGGGTGTTTCTCTCTGAGACATCAGTGTATTCAAAATAGGGTATAATGTGAGTAGCTGTATTTATTATCGTATTCATACTAAAAATTAATGCTTGAAAATGATCGAATGAGATAAACTTATCTAATTCAAAATATCAATGAATTTATATATGTTCTGAAAATTATTTCCTTTTTTAAAAACACTGAGTTTAGTTATAGATAATTTTCAAAAAAGCCTAAAAGTTACTTGTTTTAGAAATGAAAATGATAAATATAATGTCATTTAATTGCTAATAATATTATCTAATTATCCCCTTACTAGGAGGGCATCTTAGTATTTTTGCTGTTTTAATTTAAGTATAATTAGAGGTAGTTTTGTTTTCTCACAAAGCAGGAAGTATATCACTTGGTGTTCTTCCTTACTTCTTATTATTGTGAGCCTCAAAAGATTATGTTAAAGCTCTTTTCTATACAAGATGAAAATATTTAGAAATATTTAGATTTTTCTTTATAGGTAGGCATGATTTACTAGTATTTTAGGTAGAGCATGAATATGTGCCTATGCCAGACAATATTCCCAAATTTTATCCTTTATTCATAAAATGTTAGTATGGTGTAAGTCTTTTCAATGACTTGTCCTATCTGCCCAGTCTAACTATCCATATCTCTAACCTAAACCACTGGCTTAGAAAATTGTTAAAAGTTAAAAAATCAGACAGGGACTGTGCAGAAGCCTGATGGTTCAGCTGAGCAGTAGACTGTAGCTGTTTCTCTTCTCTATTACCAAAACAACTAGTCTTTTCATTGAAAAAGATCGGTCTCGGAGGAACGTATGTTATTCTTCTCACACATAGATGGCGCTACTGATTCACCATCGCAGAGACCTTCACCCAGTTTCACTATTGGCTTTGGATAAACGTCAATCCATCTATGTCTGTTCCCCAGATAGTTTCTATTTCTGGAGAGTTAACTGGGGTTAGGGGTGGTCTGAGGTCCTTAACAAGGAGCTGTTATTATTATGTGTAACCAACCGTGTTAGTATTTAGAAACAGCAATATATTGGTTGACTGAACTTTTCATGTTTCAACTGATTAATTGGTTGATATTGTGAATGAAAACAAAGGAGCCTGATTTGGACCCTTTTCTTTAGTGAATTGTTTATGAGATGCTGAGTACTGAGTCTTCTTTGCATCTGTTTTGTCATTTGAATGGGAGGGAAGGAACCAACATTTATCCATCATCTAGTACATACCAGTCACTTGGACTACTTATAAATATCTTATTTAATCCCCTCATCCCTGTGGGGAATGGCTTATTATCTCTATTTTCCTGATTTCGCACATAAAGATGAAGGTCAGGGATACTGTATGGCCTGAGATCTCCTAACAAATAAGTAACCATGGTATTGTAGTTCAAGCTTAGTTATATGACTTAAGATCTGACTTCAAATGTTCTTTCTATTTAAACCTATTCTGGGAATAATAATACTAATCTTATAAAATAAGCTTAATACAAACCTTGTACTAACATTGGCTTATTGCTGCCATGGGGAAAGGTAAATATTAGCCCTTTGGAAGGATAAAATATATCAGAAGTTCTATTAAAAGCCTTCACTGAATTGAGTCATCAGATTAACCAATGTTTTCTTTTCTTCCTTATGGAATATACTTACTGACTTGTGTGAGTGAAGATTTAGAAATATATAAAATATACCCCCCCAGTTGCTTTCTATTATATAGTGCAAACTTACCAGCTAGAAATGTGATTTTTAAAATTTATGAACAGACATGCACAATTTTATTAAGGATTCCAAGCAGTTGGACATTTCTAAGTTCATGAGAATTATACACACACACACGAAGATATGTGTAATACATACATATAAATTTCATTTTTGGGTTGAGAGAAAGCACTGTATCAAAATTGGCTACTTTTAATGATTTGATATTTTACTTTATAATTTATGATGACTGCTTCTAAAAATTATCAAGACCACTGTCTTTAGAGACAGAAGGGATAAAAGATTTGCTACCCATTAGTTTGAAATTAGAAAATATCTAGAAATGCCTAACTAGGTTCTTTTTCATATACCCTGTCTAACATGATTATATCAGATATACTTATTTCTCACTTCTAAGACCAGGTTAGTGGGATTTCATAAAACATAATGCTTTTTCTTCTATTTTTTTTTCTGAATAAGAAAGGTGTATTTTGATTGTATTCTGTAATTTCATTATATTGTTCCTAAGTCTCTATCATTGGTTAAATTACAAGTTCTTCTCAATTCTTTGCATTTAAGTGACTTGTCATAACCATTTAATAAAGAAATCCCAGGACAGAATCTATGGAGATCCTTAGGGAAGGATGCCCCACAAAATCATCAGTGATTCTAGGCATGGAGATATGAAGACTCTGGGGCTAAGGAAAATTTAAAAGTGAGATATCCTTTAAGAGGTAAACAACAGACAGGGAATGATCACCACGAGTCAAAAGTTCAGAGTGACTCAAAGAGCTCTGATGTTCATTTAAGCAGGTATACAGCTGGCATTTGGTAAATGGCTCTAGACCAAGACTGTGATCTTGACAAGTAGAAACGTAAGGATAGATGAAATGTAAGGCCTCACACAGGGAGATGGGGTGATGCAGGAATGGAATGCCCAACTAACTGGGGTAACCAGATCTTAGGGTACTTGATAATTGGGTAGAATATTGACAAAGAAACTCAGAACTTAGATAATATAGCAGGGTTTTCTTGTTTGTTTGTTTGTTTGTTTGCTTGTTTGTTTCTAAGCTGGGAAGGAAAAGTTCCACATACAATCTATTTTATATTATCTTTCTTTCCTGGAGATATACTTCTACTGATACACTGGCTCTTATTAATTTTACTTTTGCAAGCACTTTTCATCTATATTTATTTTTCTCCTTCTTCTACTTTAGTTTCTCCCTCTTTCTTGGAATATTCTTAACAACATTCCGAGATTCAAATATATCCAAAAATCTTTCTGTAAAATCGAAAGAGCTCAAAATTTTCTTCATCACAAGTCTGCTTCCAGATTCTACCACATTTCAATATTTTCCTTAGTAGCATAAGCAAACAACAGAAACAACAAAAAAATCCAACTTCTCAAGAGCCTACATTTCCAGTCTTCATTTTTCAACTTCTCATTCACTTCTTGGTGGTCTGGTTTCCATCTCCATTCCTCTCTAAAATTGTTATTTCATGGATACCAATGATTTCCATGTTATCATATCCAAAGGATACTTCTCTGTCTTCATTTTCTTGTACTCAGCAGTATTCAACACAGATGACCACTCATTCTGTATTGAAACAATTTTTTTCTTGGCTTCCAGCACACCATATTCCCTGGGTTATCCAGGCAAGGAATAATTTGACTTTGGAATAGCAAAAGGGATTTCTGGATATTCTTTTAGTGCCATTCTGGAACCTCTGGGAATTGACTGGATTCTATGGGACCTGTGACCCTTGCCTTTGAGCAATTTTATAACTGGGAATTATAGATAACTGAAAACAATGGAAATAATTCTTGTCTATAGACATGAAAATAAGTTCTGTCTGGTAAGAGAAACACCCTCCTCCTCCCTCCTGAAAAAAAACAGTTTGGGGTCCATTTGTAAATTTATTTCATCATTCCTTTACTTTATATAAGCTTGTGGTCCTTTAGCTTCTCCTTTGAATTGGTCATGACATCTTTCTGGATTCGTTCAATTAATGAGTTAAGTTTTTTTTTTTTTAAAGATTTCATTTATTTATTCATGAGAGACAGACAGACAGAGAGAGAGAGAGAGAGAGAGAGAGAGAAGCAGGCTCCCAAGGATCAGGGAGCCTGATGCGGGACTTGATCCCAGAACCCTGGGATCCTGACCTGAGCTGAAGGCAGATGCTTAACCATCTGAGCCACCCAGGCACCCATGAGTTAAGTAAGTTTTGACACATAATCATTTTATATGAGAGTTAGGAATTTCACTTTTTTAAAATTATTGAAGTATGATTGACATAAAATGTTATAATAGTTTCGTGTGTACAACATTTGATTCAACAATTCTATACATTACTCAGTGCTCACCATGGTAAGTATAGTCGCCATCTGTCACCATACAACATTATTACAATATCGTTGACTATATTCCCCATGCTGTATTTTTCACCTCTGTGACTTATTTATTTTATAACTGGAAGTTTGTACCTCTTAATTCCCTTTATCTATTTTGCGCATCCCAGCACCCACCTCCTCTCTGACAGCTACCAGTTTGTTCTCCATATTTAAGAGTCTGTAACATCACTTCTCCTTCACCTGACCTTAGTCAGTCTCCTTAATCAATCTGACCACTTTGTGATGTTCTCATTGTATGGCTTCTACTTCTGCGACTGACAGTTAGCTTCTGCCAGATTTTTTCTATAAGTGATATCAGTCAGGTTATCTCAGTTTTCAGTGATATCTTTCTGCTCATTATTCCCAGTATTTATCTATAGCCCTAACTTCTCATCTGAGCTCCTGAATCATATGTCCAATTCTTTATAGGAAAGCGAGATCTTATTGCTATCTCACATTTTACAAGAAAAAAAAACAGAATTCTTGAATTCTGCTATCAATAAAGCAACAACAATAATGAGCAATCAATCAAAAATAACCTGTTCTCTCCCAGGCTTCCCCATTTCAATGAATGTTAATACCATCTGGCCAGTTGCTCAAGGAAAAAACTCAAAACTCTATCTCCTTTTATCCATCTATCTTCTATCTTAAAGTATCTCAAATTTGTTACTTGTCTCAATTTTCACTCTCAACACCACATCATCTCCTGTCCGGACCATAGTGATGGCTGTCTAGTTTGAGTTGCTCTCTGTTCCTATTCTTGCTCTTCTATATTCTATTTGCTACCCGAGCAACCAGACTGATCTTTTTATTTTATATTTTATTTTATTTTAATCTATCTATCTATTATCTATCTATCTATCTATCTATCTATCTATCTATCTATCTATCTACCTATCTATCTAAGAGAGAGCAAGAGACAGAGTGCAAGTGGGGAGGGGAAGAGGGAGAGAGAGAGAGAGAGCCCTACACAGGGCTCTACCTCATGACCCTGAGATCATGACCTGAGCTTTCAAAACTCAGAGTCAGACTGAGCCATCCAGGCACCCCAGACTGGTCTTTTTAAACATAGATCAGATTACTACACTTTAATACCTAAGACCTTTGATACCTCCCAGTTTCATTTGGAATAAAACTCAAATTCCTTATATGAGGAATCCTACCTTGATCTCTCTGCTATAGAAGATAAAATTAGCTTATAATGTAATTTTTAGTCATTATTATATTCCCATGATGGGTATCATACCTGGTCCATAGTAGGTGCTAGGTAAATATTTTTAATAAATTAATGAATTAAGTAATATACTTCTTACATAAAGGACTTACATATTCCTTTGTCTATTTCCCCAAATCATTTCTCTTATTAATCTCCTCTACCTTGTTTACTATGCTCCAGCTATAGAGAACTAGTTCTTTTTCTTGAATAATCACCAGTGTTCCTGTTTTTAGAACTTTACCCTTACTGTTTCTTGTATCTAGAGTGTATTCTTTCTGGCTTTTCATAATTTGACTCTTCCCTGTTTGAATCTGAAAAAAGCATCTTCAGATTTCAAATCACTTTCCTCAAAGGGGCTCTCCTTACTCTACCTAAAGTAGCCTCAGCTCTTCTTTTCCATGGTAGTCTCAGTCTTTTCCCTTCACATTTACCACAAACCACAATATCTTTTTGAATTTTTAGACTTAATTTTATTTGGTTATGCCCAACTCTGCCTTCTCTCCTTCCCTCTCCCTCCACAGCATGCAGAAATCTTGCCTCTCCTTTTCCTCCTAGTCTTAGAATCCAGGTTATACCCTGGATCATAATGCAGACCTAAAATTCTTTTTAAAAATGAATATGTGAAGTGTTAAGCTTATACGTTTAGTGTAATAATTTGTCAGTATCTACCTTGATCTCTGTGTTATAGAAGATGAAAAGTAACTTGTAATTTTTTACTCGTTATTATATTCCCATGACTGATACCATGCCTGGTCCCATAGTAGGTGTTCATTAAATATTTTTTAAATGAATGATGAAGTAGTATAATCTCAAAGCCAGAACAGATTCCTTACTGCTACTTTACTACCATAGGCCAGTTTATAGTTCTAGTCTTTGAGGCCAAATTGTTGCCCAAATCTGGGCAGGACCGAATCCGGAGATGAGGGATGATTAGAGGTGGGCCCCTTGGTTAGAGGAGTAGGCAGGAAACAGACCATTGTACTACTTTTAGCCCATAGGTCATTTTTTTTAATGACTTGTTTTTGATTCAAATGGGATCTCAAATTCTTTTCACCTATGAAGTTAGAGTTCTTTTATATTCTTCTCAATTAATAGACTTATCCATTTAATAATGGTATACATTCTATTTTATACATACTTTCTCACCAACCAGAAACTTTCCTGATTAGAAGAATAATTTTGTTGGCTATCAGATAACCACATTCATAAATTTTATTTGAGTTTCTTTTAGTAGTTACAAGAGTTGAATTACACTGCCTAAATCATGATAATTTTTTCTTAACTCCAAACACTGAAAAACATCCAGTTAAAAATTCAATACAATCTTACATTTCTGGGAAAGCTTAAGAGAAACTACATTAAACATAACAGAGATTTCAGATGTATTTTAAATATTTTTCTGGAAGTTATGTATAAAAATATAAATTATTTGTAGGAAAACCAGACAAGGCTCATTTTTTATCGTATTCATGTTTCTTAAAAAACACAAAAACTGAAATACCTGAAACAAACTCCAAATGGAGTAGGAATGGAAGAATGTAGCACATGATTTCTTTTGTTTAAAACAGAAATCTTGAATGGGGAGTTTGTTAGGCAAGTAGAAAATTATTTTTAATGAAACCAATGCAGCATAGACTTATACAAATCTATTATAAGAATTAATATAAATTCAGAGAAGACCTAAATCCTTAAACCTATCCATAATTTAGGAATAATCCCTTGGTAGAAATTAACAATATATAAACATATAAAGTAAAAGGATACAAATTAAGTAAGAATTTAGTAATTTAATAATTTAATAAATTCAATGACTATCAGGTCCAACTAAGATAACTTCTAGGAGTAATTTGGGATAATGGAAAGGATCTTAGACCAAGAATGAGAATTCTGTATTCTAATTTTAGGACTCACCTTAACTTATTTTATTTTAGGACAGGTAAATTTATTCACGTGAACTAGAAATCTTCCTCTACAAAATAAGGGGATAAGTCATCTTAACTTTCTATGTTTATACTTGAAATTCAGTCCATTATTGAAAAATAGATATGAGTCATGATCATGCCTTAATGTATCTGCTACTGTACTTCAAGTTTATATTCATATTGAGAAAAAAAATCAAAGAAGCTAGTCCAACGGTCTTTTTGTACATCATACTTCTTGAGAATTATCTAAATGATTACTTTTGCTTTTTTCCCCACCTTTGATTTCTTCATCCAAGTGGGTCTTATAGCTATGATAAGTTCTTGGATTCCATATTCTTAAGAATAATAAGGTCAAAGGAAAGAATAGTCTTGATTCTAGAAATTTTTTTCCACTTACTGTCCCCCTTGAAGCTTTTCGTTTAATATACTACTTCATCCACTCTGCTACTTACCTGGATTTATTTATAAAATTCTTAAATTAATTATGTTTTTTCTTGCCTATAAACTCTTTAAAGAATATTGGAACATATGTGACTATGAATATAGAAAATATAACTAAATACTGCAAATAGTTATTGGACATTTAGAAGAAAAATTATAACCTCATACTAATATTCTTTTTTGGACAAAAAAAGTAATATAGCTGATTCAATTAATCTTGTGAAGCATATAAGAAATGTCTTCTATTGCCTGCACACAAATGAAAATAAAATAACAAAATTTAAATAAATTACCTAAGATACTTAAATGAGTTAATGGAAAACAAGGAAATTAACTTCATAGGTGGAATTAATATAAAAACACTAAGTGTATTAGATTACAGCTAAGCTAGTTTTAAATCATTGGAAGCTTGAACTCATTATGCATCATACAGTATATAAAGTGATTCATATAAATAGATCAAGAAAACATATGTCCTATTATTTAAAATTAATCCAAACCATTAAGGTTGGTTAATAATGAATGTTGGAAGGGAGAAGGATAAATATTACGGTTTAGAGCAGACACAATTTAATGTTAAGTTTTTCTGTGAAGGAGAATGAACCTGAAACATCATGATCCAGTGTGCCTATAGTAAGTTTATAATTTTAACAAAAGCATATAGTTTTCTCTGAATTTCTTTCAGAGAAACCATGTTCACTACACTGGGAATTTTTTTTTCTAATTTCATGCTCTATGAATGATAACTTTTATGGATTGAATGTTTGGGTTTCTTCAAAATTTATATTTTGAAAAATCTTAATCCCCAGTGTGATGGTATTTATTAGATGGTGGGGCCTTTGGCTGGTAATTAGGTCATGTTGGTGGAACCCTCATGAAGGGAATTAGTGCCCTATAAGAAGAGACAGGAGAAAGAGAGAGGTTTCTCTCTCCCTCCTTCTCTCTCTTTCTTTCTACCATGTGAGAAGCCAGTCATCTGCAAACCAGGAAGAGTATTCTTACCAGACACTTGATCTAGCACCTTGATCTTGGACTTCCCAGCTTTCAGAACTGTGACAAATAAATGTTCGTTGGGGCTCCTGGGTGGCACAGTCGGTTAAGCATCCCACTCTTGGTTTTGTCTCAGGTCATGATCTCAGGGTCGTGAGACTGAGCCCTGCATGGGGCTCTGCACTCAGCAGGGAGTCTACTTGAGATTCTGTTCCTCTCCCTTGCCCCGTGTGCATGTGCTCTCTCTCCCTCAAATAAATAAATAAAATCTTAAAAAATATATAAATGTTTATTGTTTAAGATCCCCAGTCTTTGGTATTCTTGTAGAGCAACCTGAACTGATTAGGACAACAACTTATTAAAGTTATTTCATAATTACAGAATTTGCCAACAGTACCTCCCTGTGCCAAAATCTATTATCTATGCTCAGTTACTAAGTTTTAGAAATAGAGCCTCTTATTCAATCCTGAAACTATTTAAACTGTTGTAGTCTTGAAATAGCTTGGTACTCTTGATCTTTGGTCATGAATTCATTTTGACATAATCTGCAGTTTTTCCCAACTGATATATTCATGCCAGTTCCTATATCAACTACTTTATGGACATTATTTTGCCATAATGACTTTTATCACCTCACAATAAAAGGATTTGCCATACTGTGTTGGTTAGGCCAAGTAGACCAAGATAGAGTAGAGACCTCAGACCAACAGGAGCCAGTGAACCCACAGTATAAGGAGATCTCAATAACTGGGTAGCCACAAAACTGTAAAAAAATGATTGTTTTGTGGAAATAGTCTAGTTGAACTGTTTAAGCTTGACTTTATTGTAATAGAATTATTTGAAAGGTAATTGTGGTTCCAGGTATTTGATAGATAGTTCAGGCATTTAGCCATTTTGGATTTTTGTATTAAAATTTTAGTCTTTATGAGTTATGTTATATAACTATCTTAATTTACTTTCCAATTGAATTGTTAAGGTGAATAATTTTATTGTGAATTTAACATGCCCAGAAAGCATATTTTTGGTGTGAAATGTCAAAGTATGTTTTTCTTCCTTACATGAAAATAGCTTGCAGATTTGGTTGACATTTGATATAAAGTGATTTCTATAGTTTGAAGCACAAGTGAACTTCAATTTTAATCTTGTAATGATTATACATGTTTATGGAAAATGAGTTGAAATGCAGAACTGCAATCATTATCTGCATTTTTCAGGTTTTGCCAGGTCTAAATACCTTTTTATTTAGAGAATTTTCCATGCCTTTGGGTTACTAAAAATCAAAATAATGTAAACTGGTACATTTTTATTTGGTTGAATCTCTAGCCAAATAGGCAGTGACCATGAGCTTTATTCATAATATCATGTTTTGTATGGGCTTTGCCTATGGCTCTTGGAACACATTGGTAGCATATCAGGAAAAAGGGACTAAACCATTCTGGAGGAATGGCCTGGCTTAGGGCTGACAAACAAGGAGGGAGGTTAGAAAGCAAACTTACAGTATTTAAGAGCATAATATAATCTTGGACTATTTGTGGTGGTGCTCATAGTTAAAAGGCAAGTAAATACATGGGTATTTGTTCCTATTAAAACACTGTCTTGCTTTCAAAAGATTCAACTTCACTCTTTTTTAAAATTATATTTTAGAACAAACTCATTTTTAGAACAGTTAAGATTTACAGAAAAATTGATAGGATAGTACAGAAGGTTCTCACGCCACATAATAGTTTCTCCTAATATTAGTACCTTACAAGTGTGGTATGCTTGTCACAATTAACAAACCAATATTGATACATTATTATTAACTAGAGTCTATAGTTTATTCAGATTTCCACAGATTTTAACTAAGGCCCTTTTTCTGTCCCATGATCTCATCCAGGACACCACATTACATTTAGTAATAATGTCTTCTTAGGCTCCTCTTGGCTGTGACAGTTTCTCAGATTTTCCTTGTCTTTATGAGTGAGAGTTTTGAGGAGTACTGGTTGGGTATTTTGTAGAATGCACTTCCTTTGGGATTTTCTGATGTTTTTCTCTTTTTTTAATTAAAAAAAGTTTTAATTGTGGTAAAGAACAAATAACATAAAAAATATGTTGACCTTTTTCCCAATATGAACATAACCCTTACATCATAGAGTTACCTTTTTTTTTTTTTTGGTAAGAGCATTTAAGATATAGTCTCTTAGCAATTTTAGTACACAATACAGTATTATGACTATAATCACTGTGATGTAATTAGATCCCCAGAACTTATTTATTTCATAACTGACAGTTTGTACCCATTTGACCTGCATTCCTATTTTTCCCATCTCCTGATACCTGGAAACCACTGTTCTAACTCTCTGGTTCTATAAGCTTAACTTGTTTAGATTCTATATATAAGTGAGATCATACAAGTATTTGTCTTTCTGTGTCTACCTTGTCATAATACCCTCCAGTTTCATTTGTTGTCACAAGTGGCAAGATTTCCTTCTTTTTTATGGCTGATTAATATTCAACTCTATATACATACTTTATGTATATCCATGTATATGGATATATCCCACTGTGTATATATCACATATTTCTTTTTCTTTTAAGATTCATTTATTTGAGAGAGAGAGACAGTGTGAGAAGGGGAAGGGACAGAGGGAGAGGGAGAGACAGAATCTTAAGCAGACTCCATGCTAAGCACAGAGCCCAACATGGGGCTCTATTTTGAGACCCTGATATCATGACCTGAGCTGAAACCAAGAGTTGGATGCTGAACCGACTGAGCCACCCAGGTGCCCCTATATCACATTTTCTTTATCTATTCACCCATCAACAGACACTTAGGTTATTTCCATATCTTGGCTATTATGAATAATGCTGCAATGAACATGGGAGTGCAGATATCTTGTTGAGATAATGATTTCATTTCTTTTGGATGTATCAAAAGTGGAATTGCTGGATTGTATGGTAGTTCTATTTTTATTTTTTGGAAGAGCCTCCACCTCTATACTGTTTCGCATAGTGGCTGCATCAATTTACATTTTTACCACCAGTGCATAAGAGTTCCCTTTTCTCCATACTTTCACCAAAACTTGTTATCTCTTGTCTTTTTGATATTAATCATCCTAACAGGTGCAAAATGATATCTCACTGTAGTTTCAATTTGCATTTCTCTCATTGGTAGTGATACTGAGAATCTTTTCTTATACCTGTTAGCCATTTCTATGTCTTCTTTGAAAAAAAGGTCCAAGTTTTTTGCCCATTTTATAATTGGGTTATGTGAGCACTTTGTGTATTTTGGGTATTAGCCACTTACCAGATAGATCTATTTTTTCCCATTTTGTAGGCTGCCTTTTAATTTCATTGACTGTTTTCTCTGCTGTACAGAAGATTTTTAGTTTGATGTACTCCCACTTGTTTACTTTTCCTTTTGTTACCTGTGCTTTTGGTGTCAGATTTAAAAAAATCACTGCCAAGACCAAAATTAAAGAGCTTTTTCCTTATATTTTCTTCTGAGAGTTTTATGACTTCAAATCTTACATTTAAGTCTTTAATCTATTTTGGGGCACCTGGGTGGCTCAGTCAGTTGAACGTCTGCCTTCAGCTCAGGTCATGATCCCAGGGTCCTGGGATCGAGCCCCCTGTCGGGCTTCCCTGCTTTGCGGGGAGCCTGCTTCTCTCTTTCACTCTGCCTTCAGCTCCCCCTGCTTGTGCTCACGCTCTCTCTCTGTCAAATAAATAAATAAAATCTTTTTAAAAATGTCTTTAATCTATTTTGAGTAAATTTTTATGTACAACATGTGTCCAGTGCCATTCTTTTGCATAGTGTTTTTCCAAGACCACTTATTGAAGAAACAATCCTTTTCTCATTGTGTATTCTTGGTATTCTAGTCAAAGAATAAAAATATAAAAAGTTAACCATTTATGTGTGGGGTTATTTCTGGGCTCTCTATTGTGTTCCATTGGTCTAAATGTCTGTTTTTATGCCAGTGAAATACTGTTTTGATTACTATAGCTTTGTAATATAGTTTGAAATCAGGAAGTGTAATACCTTCAGCTTTGTTCTTTATCAAGATTGTTTTGGCTATTTAGAACCTCTATTATCCCATACAAATTTTAGAATTTTTTAAAATTCTATAAAAAATGCCATTAGTATTTTCATAGTTTGTGCTAAATCTGTAGATTGCTTTGGATAGTATGAATATTTAACAATGCAAATTTTTCCAGTTCATGAACATAGAATATCTTCCCATTTATTTGTGTCTTCCTTAATGTCTTTCATCAGTGTTTTATACTTTTCAGTATTCAGATCTTTTACCTCCTTGGTTAAATTTATTCCTACGTACTTTATTTTTCTGATACCATTGTAAATGGGGTTTTTTTCCTAATTTCTTTTTTGGATAATATGTTGTTAATGTATAGAAATAGAACTACTTTTGTATCTTGATTTTGTATCCTGCAACTTTATTGAATTTTTTTATTAGTTCTAACAGTTTTTTGGTGGAGTTTTCAGGGTTTTATATACATAGGATTATGCCATCTGCAACACAAAAACACTTCTTCCTTTCCTGCTTGGATACCTCTTATTTCTATTTCTTGCCTGATCGCTCTGGTCAGGACTTCTATTACTATGTTGAATAGAAGTGGTGAAACTGAGCACCTTGTTTTTTTCCTGATCTTGGAGGAAAAATTTTCAGCTATTCACTGTTTAATATGATATTAGCTATGGGTTTGTCATATGGCATTCATTATGTTGAGGTACATTCCTTTTATACCTAATTTGTTGAGAATTTTTTTCATGAAAGGTTATTCAATTTTGTCAAGTGCTTTTTCTGCTTCTATTGGGATGATCCTTTGGTTGTTAATCTCTCATTCTTGTGTATGTGTTGTATTATATGGATTGATTTGCATATTTTGAACATCCTTGTACCCAGGGATAAATCTAACTTGATCATGGTGTATGTTCCTTTTAATGTGCTCTTGAATTTGGTTTGCTCATATTTTATTTTGAGGATTTTTGCATGTGTGTTCAGCAAATATATTGGTCTATAGTTTTCTTTTTTTGTAGTATCCTTGTCAGGCTGTGGTATGAGGGTAATTCTGGTTTCATAAATGGGTTTGGAAGTGTTTTTCTCCTCTTCAATTTTATGGAAGAGTTTGAGAAGAATTGACATTAATTATTCTTTAAATGTTTGATAGAATTTACCTATGAAGTCATCTTGTCCTGGGCTTTCCTTTGTTGGGAGTTTTGTTTTGTGTTTTGTTTTTTTTTACTGCTTAAATCTCCTTACTTGTTATTGATCTTTTCAGTTTTCTATTTCTTTATGATTTAATCTTGGTAGATTGAATGTTTCTAGGAACTTATCCATGTCTTCTAGGTTATCCAATTTGTCAGCATTTAGTTGTTGATAGTAGTCTCTTATAATCCTTTGTATTTCTGTGGTGTCAGTTGTAAGTTTACTCTTTCATTTATAATTTTATTTATTTGACTCTTTTCTTTTCTTGGTTAGTCTAGCTAAAGCTTTGTCAGTTTTGTTTATCTTTAAAAAAATAACTTACTTTTGTTGATCTTTTTTGTTGTCTCTCTAGTTTCTATTTTATTTATTTTTATTCAAGTCTTTCTCATTTCCTCCTGCTTACTTTGGGCTTAGTTTGTTCATTTTGCCAATTCCATGAAGTATAGTTAAATAGTTTATTTGAAAAATTTTTCTTAAAGTAGGCACTTATCAGTACAAAATTCTTCATAGAACTGTTTTTCCTGTGTCCCATAAGTTTTGGTATGTTGTTTTTCTATATTTGCCTGTTTCAAGTTTAATTTTAATTTTATTTTTGATTCTTTCTTTGATTCATTGGTTACTCAGTATGTGTTAATATCTTCTTATTTGTGAGTTTTCCATTTTTACTTCTGTTATTGATCTCTAGTTTCATACCATTGTGGTCATAAAAAGATACTCAATATGATTGCAATCTTCTTAAATTGTTAGGACTAGTGTTGTGGCCAGTGATCTATATGATCTATCCCAGCTAATTTCCATTTGCACCTAAAAACAGTATACATTATGCTGCTATTGGATGGAATTTTCTATTTATGTCTATTAGGTTCATTTAGTGTTATGAATGTCTGCTGTTACCATATTGATTTTCTCACTGAATAAACTTCCATTGTTAAAAGTAAGGTTTTAAAGTCCCCTATTACTGCACTTCATCTTTTTCTCCCCTCAGTTCTGTGAATATTTGCTTTAAATATTTAGGTCCTCCAATATTAGGTGCATATATACTTATAAGAATTATTTTCTCTTGATGAATTGATCTTTTTATCATTATATAGTGACTTTTGTCTTTTGTGACCGATTTTGACTAAAAATCTATTTTGTCTGTTGTAAGTATAGCCACCTCTGCTCTCTTTTGTTTACTATTTGCATGGAATATCTTGTTCTATCCTTTTACTTTCAGCCTATTTGTGTCTTTAAATCTAAAGTGAGCTCCTTGTAGAGAGCATATAGTTGGATTTTGTTTCTTATCCATTCATTCATGCTGTGTCTTTTGATTGGGGAATTTAGTCCATTTTCATTTAAAGAATTATTCATGGTGAAGGACTTACTTTTCTCATTTTCTTGTTTTCTGTCTGTTTTGTAGTTCTTCTCTCCCTCTTTTTTTTCTTTCTTTGTGATTTAATTTTTTTAATAATGGTATGCTTTGATTTCTTACTCTCTTTTTGTATCTGCTGGAGGTTTCTTCTTCTTTGTGGTTGACATGAATTTTGCATAAAACATGTAAGTCTCTTTTAAGCTGAGTTAAATGTAATTTATGTACTATAGTTAAAGAATTTGGAATATTCTGAGTTTGACTATATACTTACTTTTAACAATGAGTTTTATATTTTCATATGTTTTCATGTTACTTAGTGCCTTTCCAGTTCAACATGAAGAACTTTCTCTAATATATTTTTTCCTATTTATTTATTTATTTATTTATTTATTTTTGTTGTAGTGTTCCATGATTCATTGTTTGTGTATAACACCCAGTGCTCCATTCAATACATGCCATCTTTAATACCCATCACCAGGCTAACCCATCCCCCCATCCCTCTCCAATCTAGAACCCTCAGGTCCTTACTCAGAGCCCATAGTCTCTCATGGTTCTTTTCCCCCTCCGATTTCCCCCCCTTCATTCTTCCCTTCCTACTATCATCTTCTTTTTTTTTTTTAACATATAATGTATTATTAGTTTCAGAGGTACAGATCTGTGATTCAACAGTCTTACACAATTCACAGCGCTCACCGTAGCACATATCCTCCCCAATGTCTATCACCCAGCCACCCCATCCCTCTCACTCCCACCACTCCAGCAACCCTCAGTTTGATGCCTGAGATTAAGAATTCCTCGGATCATTGAGATCATATGATACATGCCTTTCTCTCATTGATTATTTCGCTCAGCATAATACCCTCCAGTTCCATCAACGTCGTTGCAAATGCCAAGAGTTCATTCCTTTTGATGACTGCATAATATTCCATTGTAGGTATATATACCACATCTTCTTTATCCATTCATCTGTCTATGGACATCTTGGCTCTTTCCACAGTTTGGCTATTGTGGACATTGCTGCTATAAACATTGAGGTGCACGTACTCCTTTGGATCCCTACATTTGTATCTTTGGGGTAAATACCCAGTAGTGCAATTAATGGGTCATACAGTAGCTGTATTTTCAACTTTTTGAGGAACCTCCATACTGTTTTCCAGAGTGGCTGCACCAGCTTGCATTCCCACCAACAGTGGAGGAGGGTTCCCCTTTCTCCGCATCCCTGCCAACATCTGTCATTTCCTGACTTGTTAATTTTAGCCATTCTGACTTGTGTGAGGTGGTATCTCATTGAGGTTTTGATTTGGATTTCCCTGATGCTGAGCGATGTTGAGCACTTTTCCACGTGTCTGTTGGCCATTTGGATGTCTTCTTTGGAAAAATGTCCGTTCGTGTCTTCTGGCCATTTCTTGATTGGATTATTTGTTCTTTGGATGTTGAGTTTGATAAGTTCTTTATAGATTTTGGATATTAGCCCTTTATCTGATATGCCATTTGCAAATATCTTCTCCCATTCTGTCGGTTGTCTTTTGGTTTTGTTGACTGTTTCCTTTGCTGTGCAAAAACTTTTTATCTTGATGAAGTCCCAATAGTTCATTTCTGCCCTTGCTTCCCTTGCCTTTGGCGATGTTTCTAGGAAGAAGTTGCTGCGGCTGAGGTCGAAGAGGTTGTTGCCTGTGTTCTCCTCTAGGATGTTGATGGACTCCTGTCTCACATTTAGGTCTTTCATCCATTTTGAGTCTATTTTTGTGTGTGGTGTAAGGAAATGGTCCAGTTTCATTCTTCTGCATGTAGCTGTCCAATTTTCCCAACACCATTTGTTGAAGAGACTGTCTTTTTGCCATTGGACATTCTTTCCTGCTTTGTCGAAGATGAGTTGACCATAGAGTTGAGGGTCCATTTCTGGGCTCTCGATTCTGTTCCATTGATCTATGTGTCTGTTTTTGTGCCAGTAGTATACTGCCTTGTTGATGACAGCTTTGTAATAGAGCTGGAAGTCCAGAACTGTGATGCCGCCAGCTTTGCTTTTCTTCTTCAACATTCCTCTGGCTATTAGGGGTCTTTTCTGGGTCCATACAAATTTTAGGATTATTTGTTCCATTTCTTTGAAAAAAATGGATGGTATTTTGATAGGGATTGCATTAAATGTGTAGATTGCTCTACGTAGCATTAACATCTTCACAATATTTGTTCTTCCAATCCATGAGCATGGAACATTTTTCCATTTCTTTGTGTCTTCCTCAATTTCTTTCATGAGTATTTTATAGTTTTCTGAGTACAGATCCTTTGCCTCTTTGGTTAGATTTATTCCTAGGTATCTTATGGTTTTGGGTGCAATTGTAAATGGGATCAACTCCTTAATTTCTCTTTCTCCTGTCTTGTTGTTGGTGTATAGGAATGCCCCTGATTTCTGTGCATTGATTTTATATCCTGCCACTTTGCTGAATTCCTGTATGAGTTCTAGCAGTTTTGGGGTGGAGTCTTTTGGGTTTTCCACATAAAGTATCATATCATCTGCAAACAGTGAGAGTTTGACTTCTTCTTTGCCGATTTGGATGCCTTTTATTTCTTTTTGTTTTCTGATTGCTGAGGCTAGGACTTCTAGTACTATGTTGAATAGCAGTGGTGATAGTGGACATCCCTGGCATGTTAATGACCTTAGGGCAAAAGCTTTCAGATTTTCCCCATCGAGAATGATGTTCGCTGTGGGTTTCTTATAGATGCCTTTACGATACTGAGGTATGTACCCTCTATCCCTACACTCTGAAGAGTTTTAATCAAGAAAGGATGCTGTACTTTGTCATATGCTTTTTCTGCATCTACTGAGAGGATCATATGGTTCTTGTTCTTTCTTTTATTAATGTACTGTATCACACTATTGATTTGCGGATGTTGAACCAAGCTTGAAGCCCAGGAATAAATCCCACTTGGGAATGGTGAATAATCCTTTTAATGTACTGTTGGATCCTATTGACTAGTATTTTGGTGAGAATTTTTGCATCCATGTTCATCAGGGATATTGGTCTGTAATTCTCCTTTTTAATGGGGTCTTTGTCTGGTTTTGGGATCAAGGTAATGGTGGCCTCATAAAATGGGTTTGGAAGTGTAACAAACACCTCTTCTAGTCCTTGCAGATTTGGTTTCAGCATGTAAATCTCTGTTAGGTCTCTAAACTAATCTCCAGGATTACAATTAAGTGGGTTGTAGCTGGGTCACATGGCTGCTGCTGGGACCAGAGCCAACAAGTCAGCTACCTGGACACAGCCTACCTTCTCCTTGGTGTGGGTTCCAGCAGTGTTTCAAAATCTCCTATCTGGATCCCAGAACTCCCTCAAAGACAGTTTGTCTATGGATAGCTATCAAATTATTGTTGCCGAGGGGGAATATGAGCAAGGAGTCTGCTATTCCAACATCTTGCTGATGTCACCTCCCATTCTAACCATTTTTGAATGTACAGTTCAGTAGTTTATTATCTGTATTCACATTGTTTTGTAACAGATATCTAGAGCTTTTTGATCATGCAAAAATGAAACTATACCCATTGAACAGCAATTGATTTACACCCCCTATCCCAAGATTCTTTTAGTTATTAAGTTTGCCTAGGAGACTTAAAATACAATTTGATTTTATATGAGATAAGAAAGAATATTTATTGAAAACTACTATGTTCCAGGCATTTGTCAGCTACTTTTAAATATGTTTTCTTATTTAGTTCTTATAAAAGTAGAGTGAAGCTGTACTTACTGTCCTCATTTTTCAGATTTGGGAACTTTGGCTTTGTTGAGTAACCTACAAAAGGCTACATAGCAATTGATGAGGCAGATATTGATCCCAAACTGGACCTGTAGAAATGTAAATGAGTAGAGTGATTTAAATATTTGAGGAAATGAAGAGAGAATCTGATGATTTAATTCATATTTTATTACTTCAGTGAAATATGTAGAGGTTGTACTTTAAGCATTCAGCATTTTGGAGTTGGAAAACTCTGCTTCAGGGTCTGCTGCACTCTGGACCATTTCACATTCCATTCTCATGACTGACTGATGTGCATGACTATGACAAATGCTTGGCAGCCTCATTGGGCGGGGCTTGTGAGTGTGAGGACTCAAACTGTCATTAAACTTAGGGCCTGGTGCCAAGGACTGAGTGCATGCGGAAGACACTGCTCCAAGCTCCACCACCCTATTGGCCAAAGCACAAGTGCAAACTGTGCTTGTGAAATTATCATAAATTATTTTTCTAATGGAACATTTTAAATCAGACAAAGAAAATGCTTTCCCTCTGGAATGGAATCCCACCCTATTGCATTCTGAGTTTGACTTGATAAATAATGGGACAGGCTACTGAGGGAGATTACAAATTGTATCTCTCAAAGGGTTTTAAAGAGAGAATAACCATCTGTCCATGATGAGTCGAAGGTAGAGTTGTGTCTATGAATCTGAAAAACCCATGGTATTATAAAAAGAGTATTTTTACTAATCGGAACACGACCCCAGCTTTAGTTCTGAGCTTTTGAGTAACTCTTCTTGTGACCCTAAGCAAATGGCTAGAATTCTGTCACCATATGATTGTCACCTCCAGAGAACAGGTCCTCTAATTTATATGCTTCTGGCACCTAAATATCAAGAAACAACTCTCACTAAATTATGAGAGGTTGGACTAAAATATGTTCTGTGAAAACTAGCTCCATGGGAGGCAAGTAAGTACTCTATTATAGAGATGTTTTGTGGTAAGATGGGAGACAGTGAGTAGAATAAAATTAAGCTTTTTTTAAAATGCTAAGATCTCTCAGAGCCTTTCACGTGCTAAGGGGTAGAGTGATTTTCCAAGAATTAACCGTCATTAAGTGACAGTTAATTTCCCAAACATACTTGACCATAAAACCCGTTTTGTGCAATATATCATAGATATAGTGTTCTGTGAATCATTTTTTGATAATCACAGATTTCCAACTCAATACTGTAACTTCTAGCTTTGAAAATTCAGTACATGCATGTTTTCTAAATATCCCTGCTTATTTTAATACTTATCAGGAGAAGTATCAAAATTAATTCATTCACTAATTTATTCAGTAAGGATTTATTAGCACCCATTATGTGCTAGGATAGTGCCAAGTGTTGAGAACATGTCAATGAATAAACAATAACAAAATTTCTGTCCTCATGAAGCCTATACTTTAGTGCAGTAAGACAGACAATAAATAAGTAATAATATGTAAATGTGCTATGGAGAAAAATAAAGAGAATTCTGGGTTAACTTTAGTAACTTATAATAAATTAGCTTAATAATAAAATTTAGTAGAAGTGAAACTGTGTGATTTCTGCAGGTAAGTCAGAAAAGGCCTTTCTGCTTTCTTTGATTATCTTGGAATGGCCACTCTTCAGATGCTTTTTCATAGGCTGTTGTTTCTGGGAACACATGGTCTGGAAATCCCAAGCCACAGGGAGAGATCACATTTGGGGCTCTGGTCAAACAGTCCCAGTTGCCCCTATTCTTGGAATCATTTCAACCCAAGGGTCCAACATCTTGGTGAAGATGCCTCCATGGAACTTCAGTGCTCAGGTATGGGAGTTACTGCCAGCCATTTGAGCCTTCCCAACTGCAGCTGTAGAAAAAGAAACAAAATATCTTTCTTGTGCCCTCTCAATTCCTGACCTACAGAATCCTTGATCATAACATGTTTGTTGTTCTATGCCATGAAGAATGATTTGTGATTTAGCAGCAGTAGACTTTGTAACAAGGGTCATATCTCTTTTCTTTCAGGTCACATCTGAGAGAATGGCTGTGATTTGCTTCAACAAGCTCTTTTTTGTCACTTCCTGTTTCAGAGTTTAGGTGGCAATTGAGGTTGGATAGTATCTGAGAAAAGCCTGGTTATCTTATGCATTGGTGTGTGCCTTGCTTTTGTGTCAACTATCAATGGCTTGGGAAACCCGAACTCATCATAATGGATATCATAAAAGACTGATATATTACGCAGGTTGCCTACTTAGTAGCTCATAGTGATTTATATAACATAGTATGAACTAAGATACTCATGATGCTGATCTATCATCTCTGTTCAGAAATCTCTATTCAGGAAGTTTGATTGTTCAGACACCATGAAATTGGAACAAGAATCATTTGATTGATTTAAATGGCTAATAAAATTAAACTGTGATAAACTAATAATCTATTCCCATAAGAGGCATGAACCTCTCACAGTACCAGAAATTGAATTTAATTAACTGGTTCCCTTCTCTACACAGTAGGTAACCACTGTAAATTTTGTTTCACTATATATATGCTTTCTGTTCTATGCTGATCTCTAAATTTTGAGATATACAAGAATTCTTTACAATATCTCAATACCATTAATTGTATTATCATAACATCTTTCTTTATACCTAAAAGCCATTCGATTTCTATAAGGTGATTTTAAATATATTTCATTTCCTAGTTCATATCATTTATTCAGTATTCAAATTCTCAATACTCGAAAAGCCAATGAACATTACTTCTTTATTGAGAAAGATGGAATATCTATAATTAGATGGGATTTTAAGAAGGCACATTTCTGAAAAGCCCCATGAAGCCAACAAGAAGGATAAAGTTTTCCAAAGAAATCTATGAAGTGATATATTTATTTTTAAATTTATTTTCTTTGAAATGGGCATAAAAGCAGAGGCAATTCACAGAAATAAATGTGATCTCTGATAATATTAGTCTTTATAATATGACTGATTCTTGATTTGAATGAACACTTTGGAAATTATTCTTTTTTTTCAAGATTTTATTTATTTATTTGACAGAGAGAGACACAATGAGAGAGGGAACACAAGCAGGGAGAGTGGGAGAGGGAGAAGCAGGCTTCCCGCTGAGCAGGGAGCCCGATGCGGGGCTTGATCCCCAGGACCCTGGGATCATGACCTGAGCTGAAGGCAGATACTTAATGACTGAGCCACCCAGGTGCCCCTAGAAATTATTCTTAATGGCTTCGATGACAGCTATAGTACCCATACTTCTCTTCCTACTGACCCCTACAAGAAGTCTAATCAGCTTTTAAAAACTTAAGAATGTAAATTCTTCATTTTCTAGGTGTGGAAATTTCCATGCCACTAAAATGCAAATCAACATAGCTATGCAATTATTTCATGTATAAGGAAAATTGTTTAGCCTCTCAGTTCTAGTCCTGGTAGTTGTCACAGTCATTAGTAAGAAAATAGATGGTCTCTGCAAGACTTCAGAATCAATTAGCCTGCAATTATTACTGTGTATATATTTATTTGCAAGTAGTCTTCATCTTTGATTATCATAAATGAGCTATTGTCTCTTTTGCCTAATGTCCTACAAGAAGGAAAAAATAAATGATATGACAAAGAGGAAAAAGCAAACATTTATGTAGCCTATACAATCATAAGAATTGTAAGGAGACAAACCTGTCAGATAATCCTGCCCATCATTCCAAATGTATTGCATTATTCTATATTCAGTGTGCTTAGTTGTATAATAATTATTCTCTTATTGCTTCATTTGGGGATTCATTCCATAGAATAAAAAATGTTTTGATTAGAAAAAAATAGACAGTTTTTCATTATCAATTTTATTATAAAATACCACATCTTAAAGGGTGATATTTTGATACAGTGAGATTGATGTAACTGTACAGTTAAGATAGCTTTTAGGAAGTACGTGAAACCAGATTTTAAAAATTCCATTCCAACGAACTTTTTTTTTTGCTTTGGTATTTGGTGAGATTGGAATGATTATAAGTCAACCTACTTGTCTACTGTACTTCTTTTAGGCACACATTTTTCAAATTTCATTGATTTCGTGTTGAATGCGAGTCAGATAGTTAACTCGTATCTAGGTCCACAGTGTTGAGGTCTTTTCCAAGCAACACTGGTTATTGGGCATATGTATTCAGATTGGCTCAAAAAGGGATAGCAGGAGAAAAAAGAAATTATAGTCATAAAAACAAAGAGATATTGAGTTCAGGAAGCATGATGGGCCTCAGTTACATACTGTGAGGAAGCACAATCTACTGGAAGACGATTACTGAAGTCAGAATACAGGAGGATCTAGGGGTAGATTTGGATTCCAAATTCAAAATAGTTTACAGTAGGAAGTTAGAATGGAGACTATAAACATTAGTAGGTCAAAAGTGGCTTGTTTTTATGCTATGCTGCCTATATAGTGGTGGGGTAGAGTCTGTAGACTCAGAGGATCTTGTAGGGTCAAACATCCTTAAGCTGAGTTCGTTGCTTTGGTTCCCAAAGCATTTTATTGTGAAAATTGGCCCAGGTATTTATAATATTATATTATTTCATACTTCAAGAATGCCCCCCAAAAATTTCTAATAGGTAGAAACAAATGCAAGACTGTTTTTTTGGTTACTCCTTGGCTCCATTTTTTCCTAAGCTGGGATACTGTGCACATTTTCCCCTCTTTCAAATAGCCTTGGTGATGCAACCTGCTCTCTCTCCTTCATGGTTACCCTATTACTTCTTTCCTTCATTTATTAATTTTCAGCACATGTGCATTGAGAACCTATTTTGGACCAGGTACTGGGAAAGTAATGTATAAAAGCAGACATACCTTCTGCCCCTATGGGGTATAAAATTCTAGTAGGAGAGATAAGCATTAAATCTAGGGCTGATGTAACAAAATGTAACATTCAGCAGTTCTGGGAGTTGATACATGGGTACTTGTATTATATTTTTATTGTATCAATAATAATATTTACAAAGTACTTATTGTATGCCAGGCATTGTGTTAAATTCTTTACATGTGTTAACCAATTTAATCCTTACAACCTCTTATGATCCTATGGGATAGGTAGTGTTATTATGTCCATTTCCAGGTGAAGAAATTAAGATTTAGAGAAATTAAATAGCTTTCCCAGGTGTGCGTAACCTGCAACAGTCAAAGTCAAGACTTGAACTTACAGTAGGTAAAAAAAAATTTCTCTGTTCTCTCTGCCCTTTTTTTAAAGTTTATTTTATGTATGTATGTATGTATGTATTTTAGTAATCTCTACACACAGCGTGGGGCTCAAACTCACAATCCTAAGATCAAGAGTCATATGCTCTTCAGACTGAGCCAGCCAGTTGCCCCTCTCTCTATCCTTTTTATCTCTCCTGCTTTCCAAGGACAAACTAATCAGAATTGGAACTAAATTTAAGCTGTGGTTGGTTAGTACCTTGGATAGCTCCCAGGGCATGGTTCCCAGATGAAGTTCAAGGCCTCATTGGGTCTCTTATTCTCAGAGCATCCCAACTATTGGAGTTTGTCTTTCTTTTTTCACCAACTCAGTAGGTCTCTAGATCTTAAAGAGGCTCAGCCAGCTTAATAACTCAGTCATCAACACTTTTTAAATATTATCTGGAAAATGTTATAGTGGAAAGTTGGAGGGAGGATATATGGAGGCAAATATGCCAGTATATAGAGTCTGTGATGAGGGTGTTTCTCATTCTCCAATACTCTTTCTTCCCCAACACAGTTACCATCCATTAGAAGAGAAAGACAGCTTTTTAGCTAGTAAGGTATTCTACAGAAATTTTATGACCCCATGAGCTCTGACAGACTTGTAATAACACATTTTGTAACAGTTAATCATGAGCTTAACCAACAAGCATTAAAAAGTAGAAAATTAAAGTAATTTCACAACATGGGGTATAATTGGTTTCTTTTGTGCTTTGCTCTGTTCAGCCAAAGATATCATGCAATCACACATTTGCTCTAAAATAAATTTTGTTTTTCTTCACAGAACTGCAGTGAATAATCTAGCTATATATATTTTATAATGTATTTATTTATTTATATATTTATACATATATTTTTTTCTGTTCATAAATATAACTGCCTCTGACCTTCTGATTATTTATGGGGAAAAAAACTCTTCTCTCATTGCTTTACTCGTGAGCAGGAATAATGAGGAAAAATATGCCTGGCCTATCTCCCCCCCACCCCGGGGGGGAAAAATGCTGCCACTTTTACTTTTTTCATGTGCACATAGTAGTTATTCTGCCTCAACATTTCCTCTTGTTTAGATTTCTGTACTTTGTCCTTTTCAGACCCAGAAACAAGAAGGATTACTAAAGAATATAATAAGTTAATAATGTATGGATTTCAGAAGCTCTTTGCTTTAAGGTTACTGCTAAGCCAGATGTGTACTATCCATCAGAGGTTTTGCCCTGTTCTATAATCCCATTGGCAAATTTTTGTATCTGTTTCTTATCATATCCTGGAAGGAATTCCATGAAATAACTGAAATGGGAAAAAAAAAGAACAAAAACAGATCAAGATTCTAGTGAGACTGCATTTTAAGGAAAAAAATAAAGTGAAAATCCCACATATTTTGAGTAAGTCTAGAGTATCTTGATTTTAATTTGGGATTTTTACTATAATTGGGCACTAGTTCTAATAAAACCAATGTGCTCTACTTCATTTGATCCTTGCAAGAGAGAGAATTATTGACCTAATTTATAGATGCATTAACTGATGCTCACAGAATATTAAGTGTTTTACTCAAAACAGGTGAAATGTTCTGACTTTCTAAGTTATTTTTACTTCACTAATCTGTTCATGCATAATAAAACTAAATTATCTTTTTTAAGCATGAAGTAGAATATTATGAGTTAAATTATGAGGCAAAACTAACAACCAAACCAAAAATCAGTGCTAAATATTTGAGTGTCTGTGGTTGATTGAATTACATGACCATTAAACATGCTCAGAGTCTAAAATAATGTTTCACCTACTATAAAACTTTTAAATTTAGGCTAGTGTGGAGAGATTATCCTGCTGAATTATCGAAAAAAAAGAATAGTATATTACATTTATATCAATGTGGGCAAAGTTAAGAGCGTATTATTGACTAAAAGATGCTTTTCTATAATAAATACTATGGATAATTTATAGTCAATTGTTATTAAATGTATGCACATCTCTAACATTCCTGAGTGCCAGATGTTCTTTTAAATAAGTTGAGTGTTTTATACCATGAATTTGTTTTAGTATACATATCCATGTAAATAGCACAAAAGTATTTGTATCTGTGACCAAATTATAAAGAAAGCCTAAATTAATTTATAAAAGACAGTGAAACACACCTCCATGTTATTATAGTTTAAGGTTATTGTGAAAATATTCATTACCACTAGTCAACAATGATTATGTAGAAGAAAGGTGGCATTGGCCATATCTATTTTGAAACTAGCGCAATAGTGGTTTTGCTCACTCAATTGGTCGCAGCATAAGCAAAGGTTTTTGTCAGGCTAACTGAGGTAGGAGTTTTCTTCACTATAAAATAGGGGTTTTAAAATTTTGTCTCCTGTCTAATTTTCCATCAAATATTAAAAAACATTGTTTATGTCCTTTGCCAATAACTTTGTCAAGCCTCAAAAACATTCAAACATTTTAGAAGAAGAATTATTTTAAAAAACTGATATTCTCATTTTGAAAGATTTGAGCTATTCATCAAAGTACAAAAAGGGAAAATACACTCAGAATTTCATTACCCAGATGCAATATATAACTAATAGTACACCATACTACATATTTCTTTATGTGTGTAAACTTACAGTTTTACATGGATGGATAGTGTATCAATTAACTTTGCTTTCAACTGCATATTACTGAAAACTTAATAGTTGTCTAGGTAAATAGAGGTTACTTTTTCCCACATAGCAAGAAGTTAGAGATGATATAGAAACTCAGTGATGAAATAAAAAAACTTTATCTTTCAACTGTTATTATTAGTATGTCCTCCCACCTCCTTTTTTTTTTTTTTTTTTTTTTGGTCTCATGGTGGTAAAATGGCTACTTTATAACCAGGCATCTATAGTCAAGACATGAACAAAGGGAAGTACCAGCCAAAGATTTCCTTCTCCTTTATTGCCAGGAAACAAAACAAAATTTCCAGGCAGTTCTCACCTGAAGTAGATTTCTGCTTATAGCTCATAGGCCAGAACTCTATTGCAGTTTCCCTCCTCACTGGAAATGGGTCTGAAAAAGTGAGAAATTAGCTTTTGTAGCCCTTATAAAAGATGGTAAAGTAGAAATATACTTTTTATTAAAAAATGCATAAAATGCAATCATATTTAATTTTGATATTTTAAAATAAAATGTTTCATATTTAAGTTTATAGAAGAAAAAACCTAAAGTAAAATTCAAGGAAATATTGAACTTCTCATAAATATATTCCCACTAAAATATACTATTGCTTTAAAGATATTTGTAAGATTAGAAAAAGTCTGAAAACTTTTAACGGTTTTAAATAATGTTATTTAAAACACCTTGTTTATATTTTTACTGAACTAATTAACTCGTGATTTAACAGAAGATTAGCATGTTCATGTCCTTTGTAGCTTGATTTTTAAATTTATATTGACAGTTGAACATTGTCAAGATGCCAAACATTTGTATTCTCCTGTGATTGTAATTTCCATAATTGTTTATATGCATGTTCAAACTGATCAATGATTTATCTAGTCATTGTATGACAGCTTTTCCCTCACATTTATTTGTCTTTGACTCTGAATTAACTTGATTATTTGATAGACAATTTTTAAAAGACATTTCTTAGGTGATGAATTCTTTGATTTACTTAGCCTTTGAAAATATCTATCCATTGCTTTTATGACAAATGGCAATAGTGACCTGTTATAATATCTTGAGTCATGATTTCTTTCACTCATAGCCATTCCTATTTGCCTTTTGGCATTGTATGTTGCTATGGAGAAACTTAGGCTAGCTTGTTTGTTATATTTTTCCCTATTTTGATGAATTACTTTTTTTTTGCTTGGGCTCCTGGAATAAAGTAACTACTTTTGAGTTATTAACAGAATATAAGATCCAAATTATAACTTACTTAAATGGCATTTATCTTCAAATTGCTTTCATTTCATTTCATTTACTCTCCACAACAAGTCTGAAGTCTACAAGTGTAGACACTCCTCTTACCTCGCTCATGTGGTCCTTCTTGGTCTCTGTTATCCAGGGGGTGCTTCAGCATCACCCCCAGGTTCTGGGATTTTCACACTGGTATTTTGTCTATGGATTGTTGCTAATTCATTGTCAACTAGAGGGAACTGAAGTCAGGAGCAACCTATATCACCATTTTGATGTTGTCACTCTTATGTTGCTTATTTTTTTAAGAAGAAACAGTTGTCGTTAATGAGAAATAAAAAAAAGTCTTTCAGTTAGAATGGATGGTGTTAAAATGTGAATAATAATTTTCAAATCAATAAAAATAATTTTATGCACATTTCTAGAGAAACTATCCTTATAATTGTATATAAAAATGAGTATAGGGTTAGTAACATATGTTTTAATGTAAGGAAATAACATCAAAGGGCTCTTCATAGAAGGTAAGGTAACACATGAAAAGTATGTTCTTATAACTGCAACTATCCAGATAGTTTTATATTTTTTAATGATTACTATTTTCATCAACCAAGTTACATGTCTTAGTAGACAGTTTATTAAGTTTTCAATTATTGCTAAACTCCAATCTGGGAATTCCCGAATTATTCAAAAGATAATAACCTTTTTGCAGAACTAATATGTTGCCTGTACTTTTTTTTTCAAGTTGGCAGAAAATAAAATGCTGGAACTCAAAAAATGAAAGTAAATTATCTTTTAGAAGAAGAAGCTATATTATTTTCATTCACCTCATTATTTACCTGTTCTTTGGTACTGGGGGAAATCTGTGCTTCAGTCTCATGGAACTTCTCTTATTTGGCAAGATAGAGTCTTAAATTTTTATTTTTATTAGAAACTATTATAAGAGGGAGAGAGAAAGCAATTCAAATAATTTACAGAATGATACAAAGTGTTGTGTATTTTAAATTTGTTCCCATCCTTTTTCTGAAATTGCCACTCACAGAAAATTGGAACTGGAAGGGAACCTAAAGATCAGTAAATAAGCCTCCCCCTTCCTTATTTAAGAAGAAACAAAGTTTAATTACCTGCAGGGTTAAGAATGATTTAGATCTCATTTTTATTCAAATATCAGTTGGGATCGAGAACCACGGGCTGATGGAAGAAGAAACAGTTACTACGGTTGGTCCAGGCTACAGTAAACATCTAGAAGTGCTTGGCAGGTTAAGAAGTCAGTATTCCTGCAAGAAAAGTAAATCAGAAAACAAGAGATGGACGAGAAAGACAGATGCAAGGAGGTAAAAGACTATGTCGGCTCATTCTCCATTACCATACCCTTTCAATCCAGTCACATAGATGGTGGCTACAGAAGGTGGTGTAACTTTTGAGTCTAACCTTTATTACCTTTCGTGTTGCCCTGGCTAAGTGTAGATCTTACCATTTTAGGCCAGAAGAGAATTTGGTGACTTAAGTGTGGTATTTTAATACAATATTATTACTGAATTGGGTTGTGTCTACCTGGAAAGTCCTACCCATCTTCCAGACCATGTCATATACTGGGTTAAGAGTGAAGACTGGTACCTTACTAGATGATAAATTTATAATATGATTTTAAAGATTAATATGAGTCTAGATATTTAAATTTTATTATTGGACCTACAGAATAGAAAAATCACACTTGTAGATAGACATTTAACATAGAGAAATGATGGATACTCTTCATTTTTTAAATTGAGCCATGATTGACATATAGCATATAACATTATGTTAGTTTAACTAATGTACAACATAATGATCCAATGTATGCATATATTGCAAAATGTTCATCACAATAAGTCTAGTTAATATACAGTACAGTATTATTAACTATAGTCATCATGCTGTACATTACCTCCTCAGGACTTATTTATTTTGTAACTAGAAGTTTATACCTTTTGACCACCTTTACTCATTTTGCCACTTCCAACCTCTGCCTCAGTCACTGATAACAACCAATCTGTTACCTGTACCTGTGAGTTTGTTTTTGTGTTGTTTAGATTCCACATATCAGTGAGATTTGTCATTTTCTGGCTTACTTCATCTAGCATAATGCCCTCAAATTCCATTCATGTTGTTACAAATATAACCTTTTTTTTTTAAGATTTTATTTATTTGAGAGAGAGAGCAGAGCAAGAGAGGAAGCACAAACAGTGGGAGGGGTAGAGGGAGAAGCCGACTCCCCATTGAGCAGGGATCCCTATGCTATGTGGGACTCGGTCCCAGGACCCTAAGATTATGACCTGAGCCAAAGGCAGACGCTTAACCAACTGAACCACCCAGGTACCACACAAATATAAATTCTTTATGCAGCAAAATTTAGAAATTTTTAAAAAAATTTTTTATTGTTATGTTAATCACCATACATTACATCATTAGTTTTTTATGCAGTGATCCATGATTCATTGTTTGTGTATAACACCCAGTGCTCCATGCAGAACGTGCCCTCTTTAATACCCATCACCAGGCTAACCCATCCCCCACCCCCCTCCCCTCTAGAACCCTCAGTTTGTTTTTCAGAGTCCATCATCTCTCATGGTTCCTCTCCCCCTCTGATTTCCCCCCTTCATTCTTCCCCTCCTTCTATCTTCTTCTTCTTTTTTTTTCTTAACATATATTGTATTATTTGTTTCAGAGGTACAGATCTGTGATTCAACAGTCTTGCACAATTCACAGTGCTCACCATAATACATACCCTCCCCAATGTCTATCACCCAGCCACCCCATCCCTCCCACCCCCCACCACTCCAGCAACCCTCAGTTTGTTTCCTGAGATTAAGAATTCCTCATATCAGTGAGGTCATATGATACATGTCTTTCTCTGATTGACTTATTTCGCTCAGCATAACACCCTCCAGTTCCATCCATGTCATTGCAAATGGCAAGATCTCATTCCTTTTGATGGCTGCATAATATTCCTATATATATATATGTATACCACTTCTTCTTTATCCATTCATTTGTCAATGGACATCTTGGCTCTTTCCATTGTTTGGTTATTGTAGACATTGCTGCTATAAACATCAGGGTGCACGTACTCTTTTGGATCCCTATATTTGTATCTTTGGGGTAAATATAAATATCCAACAACAAGGGATTGAATATTATGGAATATTATATACTCATTAAATAATCACATAAAAGTATAATGCTGATATTAAAGTATCTTCCTGAAATATTTTTCAATGTAAATTATAGGCTATAAAGTTATATTTAAAGGATATACTATTATATGTATATATACTATTATGTTAGTGTAAATTCATGAGAGATGAAAATATAAAATAGCTACAATTTATTTTAGTGATAATTATAATGTAAATACCTGTTAGAACAGCTCTGTCAAACCTCACGGCTTTTCTTTCACAAAGCTTCTCTTGAAGCTAAATAATGGAGGAAGAAGATGAGACCGAGTAAACATAGTTGGAACTGGAGCTCAGACAGATAAGCATGTGGTATCGAAGCCCAGTGCATTTGGATTCACTGCTTTAACCTGATAGGCACTTGATAAGCACAGATAAAGAAGGTTCATTTTATACATTCTCAGTTCTTCTGTTATACCTTTAATAGATACCGTTAGTTTATATTATTTTCCAACACGAGATAAAAATGAATATGACCTTCCACCCCCACCCAATAAAGTAGGTCATATTCTCCCTTGGTGTCTACTTGTTGTTGTTTCTGATTTATTAGACCTGATAATTTATGGCAACTAAGGAATTGGTTGATTTGGCATTAGTCGCTCCCTGCTTTCCAGTTTTTTGCTATCATTTTGTAGCCATGGAATCAAAAGCCGGCCAAGCAATCTGCCTCTTAACCTAGTCACTTTTGTTCCTGGGCTGAATCCAGTCCCACACATGGATGAAAATAAATCTCATTTGAATTCTCAACCAGGGGGAAATGCCTTTTTGGTGTGATCCAGAAGAGATCTAAATAGCAAAACTGTGTTATGAGTAAGGTTTGCTAATATCCAAAGAGTTTGGCAGAATTTTACCTCTCAGTACCCCATGAGGGTGCTTGTGAGTATAAAGTAGGATCTTATGCAAGAGTCTAAAGTTTATTAGTCATATTTATTTACCTTACAAAACCAAAATTGTATCTCTCAATTGTTTTGAAGACAGCTGCAGCTAACATATCTATCCCTCTGGGTCTCTCAGACTTAGGTTATATTTTCTCAATTCTTTGGAACAGTTGGGACCCTGGCTACCACATTGCTATACTGCAGCAAACAGATTATTCAGAGCATATTATTATTATGATTCACTGCAGAGAGGGAGCTTCAGATTTAGGAAATTTCCAATGTTGTATGGAATGGAAAACCTTGAAACACTGGCATAAGCATTTCTGATTTACTGGGAAGGCAACTATTTAGAATAGAGCGTTCAATTTAAGATACTGATTAGTTTTTTTATGATTTTTTAATTAAATTCAATTAATTAACATACAGTGTATTATTAGTTTCAGGGGTAGAATTTAGTGATTCATCAATCTTATATAACACCCAGTGCTCATTACATCACATGCCCTCCTTAATTCCGACACCCCGTTAGCCCATCCTTCCACCCCCCCAGCAACCCTCAGTTTGTTTCCTATGATTAAGAGTCCCTTATGGCTTGTCTCCCTCTCTGATTTCGTCTTGTTTTATTTTTCCCTCCCTTCCCCTACGATCCTGTTTTGTTTCTTAAATTCCACATATGAATGAGATCATATGATAATTATCTTTCTCTGATTGACTTATTTTGCTTAGCATAATACCCTCTAGTTCCTTTCATGTCGTTTTTGACTCAAAAAGTGATTCTTAGAGAAGAACAGTATACATGGGATCTAAGATTATAAAAAAAAGGGACACAACCTGCATCTGGATTCAGAGACTCCAGTTTCCTCATACCTCAAGACTCAAATATCGCTTTGATAGTTCATATCAAATGATGTGATATCATATCAGGGATGTCCAATACTTATGGTATAATAATAACAAATTGTAAAGTAACATATCCCACTTCATTTTTATGTCATTGTATTATTTATTTTTTTAAGGTTGAATTTGTTAGTTTAGGCCAGGGGTCGTCAACTCTTTTTGTAAAGAACCAGATAGTAAATATTTTAGGCTTTGGGGGTACACCACAATCTCTGTTGCAACTACTCAACTTTGCTATGGTAGCTTGAAAAGAGCCAAAGACAATATGTAGGATGAATCTTTCTAATTTAATTTTCCCAAATACTCTAAACACATGGATTAGGATGAATAATCTAAACATAGGGCTTGTTTTAGGAAGACTTAATATTGCAAGACTAAGTCTGCCAACAATCACTAAAACCATTTAAACAAAATCTGTTGAATTTCCTCCTATTTAATTACTATTAAATACTATTTATAGTATTTATCACACTATGGGTCACATTTTTCTCTAGTGCTCATCTCCTCTTCCTCCTCTTTTTTTTTCTTCTATTAACACATTAGAGATGTTATGGCACGCAGATAACCTGAACTCTATAATGGAAATTGTGGTCTGTGGACAGTTAATTAAATCTTATACAAATTTAGTGAGCAAATTCTACTAAAAGAACAAGTTCTCTATAACTTAAGGTTAGATTCTGACTTTATTACTGATTTATAGTTGTTTTTAATACTGGAAAACATAGATTACACTCAAATTTTGTTCATTACTATGCAAAACTTTTGTTCTTGCATACCCCAAAAATAGCTTCACAACTTTCTAACTTCCTTCCTTCCTTCCCTCCCTCTCTCTCTTTTTTCTCTCTCTTTTCTCTCTCTCTTTTCTCTCTCTCTTTTCTCGTTCTTTCTTTCTTTCTTTCTTTCTTTCTTTCTTTCTTTCTTTCTTTCTTTCTTTCTTTCTTTCTTTCTTTCCTTCTTTCTTTGTCTCTTTCTCTCTTTCTTTCCTTCTTTCCTTCTGCCTCCCTGCCTTCCCTGCCCTCCTTCCTTCTCCTGAAGAGTCCCTAACTATAGCCATGTGGATGTAACATAATATTGGGTGACAGTTCCAAGAACTAGGGTTAATGTGCCAGCAACCTCTTATGAATTTCTGATGAGATCAGAGCCCTTTGTAAAAGTTGCTGGGCTGGTTTCCTGCATTTAACTTGTAATTCCAACGTAAGCAGATGAGAAGACATCACTGAGAATAGACAAAGTTCAGGCACCTGGGTGGCTCAGTTGGTTAAGCGACTGCCTTCGGCTCCGGTCATGTTCCCAGGGTCCTGGGATCGAGCCCCACGTCACGCTCCCTGCTCAGCAAGGAGCCTGTTTCTCCCTCTCCCTCTGCTGTCCCCCCTGCTTGTGCTCTCTTGCTGTATGTCAAATAAATAAATAAAATCTTAAAAAAAAAGAATAGAGAAAGTTCCAGGCATTCTTTCTCCATTTCTGATCTCTGAGAAATTGTAACGTATCTTCACCCTCTTCCAAGATTCATCTGTTGGTTATCTGACTAGCTGTAAAGATCATTGCTCCCCCAGATTCTTTTTTTTTTTAAAGATTTTATTTACTTATTTGACAGAGAGAAACACAGTGAGAGAGGGAACACAAGCAGGGGGAGGGGGAGAGGGAGAAGCAGTCTTCCTTCCAGGCATGGAGCCGGATGTGGGGCTCGATCCCAGGACCCTGGGATCATGACCTGAGCCGAAGGCAGACGACACTTAACGACTGAGCCACCCAGGCACCCCTCTCCCCCAGATTCTTGATCTTGTTCCTTGATTTTCACAAGGATTCTGCTAAATTCTGATCTCCAGATTCAGAGTACAGCTCAGTAACCTAGTCCTTATTCCTGACTGCATACTTTAATGATTTGAAATGTTTGACTATAAACCAGATATTCCACATGGGTTTTCTATTTTGATGCTCATTGAGGAAGTTATTTTCATATGTAACATAAATCCATGGATATATCTAGATTTTTGAAATAATGCCCCAATTTCCTCAAATCTTATGAGTAGTAAAACAATTAGTACCACTGATTCTTTTTCTGGCATTGCAACTATAACACACTTTAGGAGAACATGAGTAATGAAACTATGGTACAAGAGGTTATATAGGGATAAATTTGAATTCTTGCTAATTTATTTTAAAACAAAATATAGCAAATTTTGCTTTCTTAACTCTTATTTACAACACATCTATTGTAAACTGGTTTTGACAAACCAGTTTACTGAGACTCAGTGGGTGTTAGCCAAAGACAAATATTCTCAGAGAGCTCTATGTTCTCATAATAAGTGGAATGAGTTCAATATGCTTGAACTTCTTCCTGTGTAAGGTGAAAATGCTTATAGCAGTGTGCAAACCAGATCCTTTAAAAGAAAAGGTGAAAGAGAGATGAGCTAATTATTCATGTTTCACCTGGTTATCATCAGGAGAAAGCACCTTACTCAAAGCAAATGGGATAGGCAAATTCCATAGAGTCACCTAAGGAGAGGGGTCACTTTTCTAGCATTAATCAACTTTGAAACATGGACTAGATGAGACTAAACTAACTAGAAAGCCAGGACAAAAATGCAAAGCGTTTTGGAGAGGGGCATTAAAAAGGAGAAACTTAGGAAAGGTGTTCATAGTCCTTACCTGAAAACAAAATTTAAAACCAAAACGCTAATATTTTTAGCATTTTGTAACAATTTTAGAATTCTCAGAAATCAAAAAACATGCTTGAGTTGAGTCCACATTAGCTCCCTTGACATTAATTGTACAGATACCAGTCCTAGGAAAATTAGTTGAAGGACATACATTTTTTAAGAACAAAATTGTCATTTATTTGAGCCACAGGTCATACAAATTTGGAATTAAGTTTATGGCCTAAACGATGAGCTTATATGAATATATCAGAAGGTATTGAGGATTTTTCCACTATATATCCTTCTGTGGAAGAAACAATGCTCTGAATTACAAATAGGGTCTTTCTCCAAAATAAACTATGGAAGTAGGATAACTGGGAGAGAATTCTAAACCGTTTGATAGATATATTTAACCTGATATTCCTTTCCCTCTTCCAGTAGGTGAAAAGAACATAGAATGTTACCTTTTGAGATGTAGTTTTTAATCCTCTTTGTGATTTCTCTTTTATGAGCTGCTTTTGCATTTCTGTCAAATGCTCACTATAATTATTAAGACTATATTATATTGATTTACTTCACTGGATTCCAGTGATGATCAAAAGATGCTCAAGGCCTTGTTTTATCATTAACAGGTGAACAATGACTTTTAGAATTATCCGTGAACTATCTTCACCATTAGAGTTATAGTTGTCCTAAATTTAGGACAACTGGAATGAAATCAATACTACAGTATGAAAAAGGGTTTTTAGACGTTTTAAATTTTTCCTATGTGAATAAACTTCAAAAACCAACCCATTTTTAGAATTACCATATTTTGAATGTAAATTATAACTATCTAAATGGTTTCAGAGCAACAGATAGTTGCTACTTCTGGCGCATTTGTCTTATGAATAATAGCATTCACTTCTATTAATTTAGTTCTGTTTTTTTTTTTAAGATTTTATTTATTTATTTGTCAGAGAGAGTGAGAGAGAGCGCAAGCAGAGGGAGCGGCAGGCAGTGGGAGAAGCAGGTTCCCCGCTGAGCAGGGAGCCTGATGCAGGACTCGAACCCAGGACCCTGGGATCACAACCTGAGCCAAAGGTAGCCACTTAACCCACCGAGCCACCCAGGCATTCCAGTTCTGCTTGTTTTTTTTTTTTTATGACAACTTGGACAATTAATTTAATGTGAATTTATTGACCAATATGTATTTATCCCAGAAGGCACACAAAACAAATATGAAGGAAATTGTCCCAAGTTTTCATCTGTGTGTCTTTATGGATGACAGATTAAACTCATTATTTATTTATCTCTTTTATTTTGCTTTCTTATCTGTCTCTTACTACACAAGAATTCTAAACAAGCACCGAAACAAAACAAAATAAAACAAAACAACAAAAAAATGATGTTAGTCTAGGCTTTTCTTTATGAACGCTTACAGAATCCTGGTCATTTTTTCAGGTTAAAGTTTTTTTTTTTTTTTTTGAGTAGTTTTAGCTTTACAGAAAAATTGAGCTCAAAAGCAGATTTCCCACATATCCCCTCGCTCTCACCCCCCAATTTCCTCTAATACCAACATCTTGCAATAGTGTGATATATTTGTTACAATTGGTGAGCTGACTGGCACATTATTATTAATTAATTCTATAGTTTATATTAGGATTCACCCTTTGTGTTGTATATTCTCTGGGTTTTGATACATGTGTAATGCCATGTATCCACCATTGCAGTGTCATACAAAATAATTCTACTGCCCTAAAAAATCTGCTGTTCTTTGACTATTCATTCCTTCCTTCCTCCCTCTGCTCATATCCCTAGTGACCACTAATCTTTTTTACTGTCTCTATAGTTTTGCCTTTTCCAAAATATTACATAATTGGTGTCATATGGCATATAGCCTTTTTAGATTGGCTTTTTTTTCACTTAAATATGCATTTAAGATTCCTCCATATTTTTTCATGGCTTGACAGATTATTTATTTTTATACTAAATAATATTTCAGTGTCTAGATATACCACAGTTTGTTAATCCATTCATCTATTGAAGGGCATCTTGGTTCCTTTCAAGTTTTGGCAATTATGTATAAAGCTGCTATAAAAATTTGTGTGCAGATGTTTGTGTGGCAGTCTTTCAGTTCTTTTGGGTAAAAACCAAAGAGCACAACTGAGAGGTTGTATGGTAAGAGTATGCTTAGTTCTGAAAGGAACTGCCAAACTGTCTTCCAAAGTGGCTGTACCATTTGCTTTCCTACCAGCAGATGACAGTTCCTATTTTTCCACAACTTCATCAGCATTTCATGTTGCCACTCCCTTGGATTTGGGGCATTCTAATAGGTGTGTAGTGGTATCATGTTATTTTAATTTGGAGTTCCCTAATGACATAGGATGTTGAATATCTTTTCATATCCTTTTTGCTATCTGTATACTTTTTTAGTGAGTTGCCTGTTCAGCACTTTTATCCATTTTTAACTTTTTTAATTATTGGAGCTTTAAGAGTTCTTTGTGTGGTTTGCATACTAGTCATTCATCAGATATGTTTTGCAAAGATTTCTCTCAGTCTGTGGCCTGCCTTTTCATTATCTCTCCAGTGTCTTTCACAAAGAGTTTTTAACTTTAATGAAGCCCAACATATCAATTCTTTTCTTTCATAGATCATACTTTTGGCATTTCACTTTTTGAATGCTATCTTGAATGGCTTATTTTAACCATTGACCAAGCATTTCAGGTGGTACTGATGTTTTTGTCTTGCCTTTTCTGTCGTATGCTTCTGAAATTTCATTGTTTCTAAGTATTTCTACTAAGTTGAAGGAAGGCAGAGAATTATTCTATTTTATTACCTATTACTAAATTGATAAATGTAAAGGAAGAAGGTTGAAGCTGGAAGAAGTTTTATGATATTCTTGAGTGTCATTTTAGTCTTAGCACTCAGCCCTCAATAAAGTAGACACTAATGGGTTGATTGGATTATATATATGTGTATATATATATATATATATATATATATATATATATATATATATATTGTGATACAAATCTGATTCGAGATTCCAGTAATATTCCCTATTACCTCTAGGTCACTGTTTCTTAATGTGTGTCCTTGAATTCTAGTTAATTCTTATCATGTAGCCATGAAACATGTTGTGAGCCACACTGCTGTTGACTCTGGCAGACTAAGACCACAAGGCTCCTGGTTGGGCTACTAGCCCTGATGTCCCTTATCTGCACCCAAGCTCCTTGGGTTCCATCCCTCTGTGAGCCTACCACAGCTTTCTGTGGAGCACATGAGTCACTTATTCAAGTATGATAAGGTTGTGAAGCAGTGTTATAGATGTTGTACTTAGAGGCTTTTAAAATAGAATAATGGATTGGCAAGCAAATGGGCTAAACTTCAGAAAAATTTCTTCAGATATTTTTTAGATAAAGGAGTTTTGAGTGAAACAGAATGCTAGTTACTCAACCATTGGAAAGGGTGACTCCAGTCTGGAAGAAAAAATTCACTGAGGATGAACTTTTCTGAACTGGCCCAGTGATAACCCAGAGGATCTGGAATGTTTCTATCTTATCTCCTCAAATGTTGTTTAATTATTATTTGAGAAGAGAGATTTGCTTACTGTATGGATTTTTTTATACTTTAATGAGTATTGTTAGTTTTAAAGAAATTAAATAATTCTTTAAAAATTATGAAGTTAATGAAAAATGTCTGAGTTGCAGCTACTGAGTGAATTCTTAGAGACCCCCGGAACAATTTTAGAAACTGGGAACTTTGCCTCTATAATTTTATTTCTGGGTTAAATTTTCCATGGGAAGCAAAAATCTGTTTTTAATAAACTGTATTTAAACATGTGGCTTGATAATAATTAAATGAATAAAAGGATAAGTCTAGGACAATGTTTTGCACACAGTTGGCATTCTCTAAATTGTATTAAGTTTTCACAACATAATTGATGCAAAAAAGTAAGTTCACTAAATATTATTGAACAGTGGGAAAACATCCTATTGATTTTTTTCAATCCAACATGTGGGTTTCTTATTCTATTCCAGAGTTTTTAATGATAGTGAGATGGTGATGGCACTAATATGCACAGATTTTCATAATAAAGTTAAAATATTTGATGCTTTGAGAAGACCTGGAAGTGAAATAAAATTTCACTGATGTTTTCCTTAGAGTTATTTAGAAAGAGTGTATATTTTAATAATGTTTTGCAAAAACAAGATTATACCCTTTGTATCACCCTGTATATAGGGCTCATGATCTTATATGTACACTGGAAGAAAATATCACATAGGAAACATTTCATTGTGGGGATTAACAAAAACATTTTGATCCACAGCATGAAATTTTCAGGGCTTAAAATGCACGGTAATTTTTTGGAGTAGATAAAAATTATAGATAGTATTTTGGGACTTACCTTCCAGTATAACTTTTCTTTTATGGATTCAGTAAAGGAGACTCAGAGAGGCTAGGTGACTTGTTTGAGGTCTCACTATGGCTGCCCTCAGAGCAACAGTCTGATCTCAGGTTCTTTATTCACATCTCAGCATGCTTTAGACAAAGCCACATGCATCACATCTTTAATTTGCCACCAAGACTTGTTGACTTGGAGCAGGAACATGGGCATTTCCTCTTCTTAGCTCAGTATTTATACATAAACACAGAGTACTGTTGGAAAAGAATATGAATTTGTAAACATTCCTTGTAAGCTCTTTTAGTGATTGATTATGATGTTTGGGTACAAAATGTTATAAATAGCAAAAATCTGTGGTGAATGTCCTTCTGCTATTACTCCCATTCTCTTTTAAACCTTTTCTCCTAAGCTTTGGTTGCCACTTTGTAGCAGTGAAGAAACTGCACTCTAGAGTCAAATGACCTGTGTTTAAATTTTGACTTTTCTGTTCTTTGTGTTGACCTTGGGAAAATTATTTATTTACTTAAATTTTTTTTTATGTAAGATGTTCTTTTTTTTAAAGATTTTCTTTATTTATTTGGCAGAGAGAGAGAGAGAGAACACAAGCAGGGGGAGTGGCAGGGAGAGGGAGAAGCAGGCTCCCTACTGAACAAGGAGCCCGATGCAGGGCTTGATCCCAGGACCCAGGGATCATGACCTGAGCTGAAGGCAGACACTTAACTGACTGAGCCACCCAGGTGTCCCAACCTTGGGAAAATTATTTAACTGCTATGTAGATTATGATAGGACCTCCTTCATAAGGTAGTTAGTTGGAATCATTCATGAATGACACCTATACATTTGACTAATGCTGATGGTGATGTTGTTGATGCAGATAACAATGACATATCCTCTTCTGGTTTCCCACTCATTCCACTGATCATTTGTTTTCAGTTCCTTTGGCTGATACCTAATCAGCCTGACCTCTTTACCTTGTTGCTCCTCAGAGATCACATTCTCTACCTGCATTCCCTTCTCTGGTGAACTCATTTAATCCCATGGCTTTTAATACTGTATTAGCCAGAATTCTCCAGAGAAACAAAACCAATATATATGAGTAGATTACATATTATATGAAGAGCTTTATTATAGGAACTGGCTCATGGGGTCATAGAGGCTGAGAAGTCACATGATCTGATATCTGCAAACTAGAGAGCCAGGGGAGCTGATGACATCACTCCACTCCAAGGCTGAAGTCCTGAGAAACGGCATGGGGGCACGGGTGTAAATCTTGGAATGATTCTTTTTTCCTAGTTTTCTTTTAATCCCCATATCCAATCCATCAACAAATCCTGTGAGAATTTATTCTGTGTGTTCAGAAAGTGACTGCTCTCACCTCTCTACTCCCCCCACCATTTGCGCCTGGATCACTGAGGCATTCTCCTCACAGGCTTTCATTAATGTTTCCCTTCAGTCTTTTTTTTGGCATATCAGCCAGAATGATCCTTTAGAAGTTTAACACATGGGCCAAATCATGTAATGCCCCTGCTCAGAACTCTTGCTCATTTCCCTGATTCACTCAAAGTAAGCCCAGACTTTTCTCCAGGTAACCTCTCTGCTCTAGCATTTGCTCCCTTCACCTCTGCTGACTCTGCGGTAGCCACACTCCTCGCCCTGGAGTTCTTCAAACACTCCAGGCAAACCCCAGCCCCACTGTTCTGGCCATGGTTGTTTGTTTGCTTGGAACCATCTCCCCTGAGGGGACTCACCATCTCACTTCTCTGAAGAGTCATTTTTTCAGTGAGGTTCTCTTTAACAAATGAATGAATGAATGATGTTTACTTTTTTAAGTTACATCTATTAAAAGAGTGAAAAATCAGGTTTTCTTGTAATATGCAGTCATAAAGGTTCAGAGTAATTGATGTTTCATCAAGCACTTGAAAATTTGCAGAGGTGGATGGTATCAATAGTGGTGATTGGTTGTTCTGCATTTATACTGTCACTCTATACTTTTTTGTTCCTATCAGAAGTTCCATGACTTGAGAAATTAAAATGAAAGAAGAAGATATGCAACTGTCAACTAAAACCAAGGAAATTATGTTTTCCATTTTTCAGCTGCGATAAAACATTTGAATCTATATCTCAATAGCATTTTTTTATGTTTCAGTTTGGAAGCAATATATAGGAAAGGCTCTATTATTTTAACTCCATACGTCATGGCTAGTATATCCTGTGTTAAAGTTAATAGTTTTGATAAAGTATAGCATCAAATGAAACATGAGTCACCTGGTAGCACTTGAGTCTATGTTCCAGAAGAACATATACTCCAAACTGTAGTTGATAAATTCCTGCTCTTCATATATAATATAAGTGGTCTCCATATGTTGTTTCATTGTATATAGGATAAAAAAAATATGTCTGTCACTTGGGATCTTCAGGACATTTCACTAAATACAATAGTGATGAACAATTTTGGTTTTATATAAAAACATATTTTGCCTGCTTTCAAGATAAATATATTCATTAAACCTTTTCACTGTGAATGACAGTGTTAGATAAGTCTTCATATGGTCTCTTATAAAACAGGTTTAAAGGAAAACTGTTGTAGAAATATTTAGCAACGTTATTGCGTATTAATTGACAATTCAAATGCTACTTTTATTTATATACTTATAATTTTGATCTTTTTGACCTTTATAACTCAGCTACATGATTTTAGAAAGGCAAGCATTGTTTTGTCAAAATAAAGAGTATTTAAGAAAGATAGTCCATTTGGTAAAGAAAATAACTTCTCTTCATAGTCTAACTACTTGTTTTATTTTGGGAATAAAATACCTTGGAGGTACATCCTAATTCTAGGTGATGAGGGCACGGAGATCTATAAGAATAAAGAATGAGGCAGAAGTTTAGTTATCCAATATGGCATGAAGAGATTAGTCCTCAATATAGAGTAGAAGCTCGATTATTCCATCAAGGTGACAGATGACAGGGCCTTGCTGTTTGGGTCTGGGTCTGTTCAAGTAATTCCAAGAGAATTTCCAAATTGATCCTATAAAAATGGAGTGGGAGAGGGCTGATGCAGGAGTCTGGTGGGGATGAGAGTCTGGACAATCCAGTAACCATCTGCCTCACAAAACAACTTAGAATTTAAAATTACTTAAAAGCTCTTGAGAGATATGAAACCTTAAATTCGGTAATGAACTGTTTTTCTTCCCCATAAAATTTATGTATGATTAACAAGTTGTTACTGTAATTTTACATAGCCTTAATTATATAAGAATACTTTTTCACTATCAAAAAATTAGCAAATGAAGAGAAAGAAAATAGAACTTTCCCTTGTTTATTATTGTTATAATTTTGTTGCATATAATTTCAGTTCTTTTCTCTACATGTGTATTTATATCCCCAACCTTTTAACAGTGGAGTCCAGGTTTTAATCTTTGGATCTCTTCTATTTTCTATACGCAGTTGCTTCCTTAATCACCTTAGTCAATCACAAAAACTTTAAATACTTTCCATATGCAAACAACTTTCAAATGTATATCTTTACCTAGGTCTTTACTATAAAGTCCAGGTATGTATGTATGTATATCTATATAACCCATATTTATCTATATATGTACACACATGTGCATATGTATGTATATATGTATGTTTGTATTTACTGCCTTATGTATATCTCCACTGAGCTTCTGTTCCACAGTCTTACCCATCACATTTAATGGCAATTAATGTTCTTCAAATTGCTCTTCGCCTGCAGCTAAGAGTTATCCTTGACTCCTCTTGTTCTCTCACACTCTTCATTTAGCCCATCAGCACAATTTCCTGACTCAAATTTCAACATATCCATCATCGGTTAATTTCTCACCTCCTTCACTAGCACCATCTTGAGTCAACCACAATCATCTCTCCCCTAGTTTATTAGAATTGCCTCCTGATTCTACTCTGCTTCCACACTAGTATCTTTTTCACAGTGGACCTATATCACCCTGTGCATACATCTCTCCCTTTCATCATTTTTACTATTGAATTTGTCTAATTTAGAGAATCTGTCTATATTTCTAGGTGGTAAAGCTCCTGAGGGCAGGAACCCATGTCTTACTCAGCCCTCTTTAATATCTATCACCAGGCTTAACCCATCCCCCCACGCCCCTCCCCTCTAGAACCCTCAGTTTGTTTCTCAGAGTCCATAGTCTCTCATGGTTCGTCTCCCCCTCTGATTTCCCCCCCTTCATGTCTCCCTTCCTACTATCTTCTTTTTTTTTTAACATATAATGTATTATTAGTTTCAGAGGTACAGGTCTGTGATTCAACAGTCTTACACAATTCACGGCGCTCACCATAATACATACCCTCCCCAATGTCTATCACCCAGCCACCCCATCCCTCCCACTCCCCACCACTCCAGCAACCCTCAGTTTGTTCCCTGAGATTAAGAATTCCTCATATCAGTGAGATCATATGATACGTGTTTTTCTCTGATTGACTTATTTCTTTCAGCATAATACCCTCCAGTTCCATCCATGTCATTGCAAATGGCAAGATCTCATTCCTTTTGATGGCTGCATAGTATTCCATTGTGTGTGTGTGTGTGTGTGTGTGTGTGTGTGTGTGTGTGTGTGTGTGTGTATACCACATCTTCTTTATCCATTCATCTGTTGAGGGACATCTTGGCTCTTTCCATAGTTTGGCTATTGTGGACACTGCTGCTATAAACATCGGGGTGCACATACCCCTTCGGATCCCTACATTTGTATCTTTGGGGTAAATACCCAGTAGTGCAATTGCTCGGTCATACGGTAGCTCTATTTTCAACTTTTTGAGGAACCTCCATACTGTTTTCCAGAGTGGCTGCACCAGCTTGCATTCCCACCAACAGTGTAGGATGGTTCCCCTTTCTCCGCATTCCTGCCAACATGTGTTGTTTCCTGACTTGTTAATTTTAGTCATCCTGACTGGTGTGAAGTGGTATCTCATTGAGGTTTTGATTTGGATTTCCCTGATGCCGAGCAATGTTGAACACTTTTTCATGTGTCTCTTGGCCATTTGGATGTCTTCTTTGGAAAAATGTCTGTTCATGTCTTCTGCCCATGTCTTGATTGGATCATTTGTTGTTTGGATGTTGAGTTTGATAAGTTCTTTATAGATTTTGGATACTAGCCCTTTATCTGATATGTCATTTGCAAATATCTTCTCCCATTCTGTCGGTTTTGTTGACTGTTTCTTTTGCTGGGCAAAAGGTTTTTTTAAGACAGTATGGTACTAGCACAAAAACAGACACATAGATCGATGGAACAGAATAGAGAGCCCAGAAATGGACCCTCAACTCTATGGTCAATTAATCTTTGACAAAGCAGGAAAGAATGTCCAATTCAAACAACTTTAAAAATACAATTGACTCGGGGCATCTGGGTGGTTTAGTCATTAAGCGTCTGCCTTTGGCTCAGGTCATGATCCCAGGGTCCTGGGATCAAGCCCTGCATCGGGCTCCCTGCTCAGCGGGAAGCCTGCTTCTCTCTCTTCCACTCCCCCTGCTTGTGTTCCCTCTCTCACTATCTCTCTCTCTGTCAAATAAATAAATAAAATCTTTAAAAAAATATGATCAACTCTCCTAATGAACTAGCCCAGGTAGTGTCTAACTTTAGGGATATCTTTCTTCAAGGCTTAAATAACGTGAGCAAGAAATGGTTTCTCTTGCTATTTCCTGACTCAGCTTCCTCCTGCATTCTGCTCTCAGGGATGCTCTCCTGTTTTCATCACAAAATGGTCACCAGCAGTTCTTGAGGTTGCGGTCATTTTTCTGTGATCATGTACATCAACATAGAATGACTCTCTTCAATAGTTTCTGCAAAAGAAAAGGGCATCCCCTCCCCTCAAAATGCTGTAAACTCTTCACCAGCTCAATTAGATCACATGCACACCCCCAAAACAGTTCCTATGGCTAGAAGTAGAGGACACATTGTTTTAACTCTTTCCTTGAAGAGGCCGTGGATCATTTCTCACAAATCCACATGGCTGAAAATGTAGAAAGTGTTAATTCTCTGTTGGCATGAAGAAAGTTGCTGAATGAATGTTGGAGAGTCAACCAGAAATGAATACTTTCATCTGGAGTAAATAATCCCTTCATTAGTTTACTCATGCAGCAAGAATTTATTGACCATCAAATGTGTTAGGCACTGTGTTAGAGGTTGATTATATAGCTCAAATGGCACTTATCCTCAAGGAGCTCATGATCTATTATAGGAGACTGATGAACTAGCAACTAAAATGCAGTATAATCGGTATTATTCTAACAATCCCTTGGGAGCAACAAGGAGTCATCTACTAGAAGGACCAGAGTGAAGAGCAGGCAAGGAGTGTTTTCTGGGGAAGATGCTTCTGAGCTGAGAGTTTAAGGCCCAATAGAAATTAAGCAGGTGAGTAGGGTATTACAATTAAAAAGAGCAGAATGTACAAAGTCACACAGGCAAAAATGAGTGCATGAGCTAATTACAAGTAGCAATTTTATGAAGAATCTGCTCAAGAGCTTTTAGGCTTTTGTAAAATGTTCTTATGAATGTGAGAGTAAAATTAGATGAGTCAGTAGCTGGTTGTTCAGGTAGTGAATTGTGGTTGGCAATGAATTACATTTTGAGTAGTAATTTTCTTTACCCTTTACAGCTTGTGAGTGTGTTACTGTTTTCTTAGGCATAGAGCCTTTGCAGAGAGAGTCAGATGGGGAAAAAAGGACAGAATGGGATGGGATCGCTTTTTCCTAACTTCACTCCAGTTATTCTGGAAGTAAAAATTCCAAATATACTTTCATGGAGAACAATCATGTTCATATCCAAACAGGAAATGCTTAGGAAAACATATCCACTATTGATTCTCATTTCCCGGGTGTTCCCTAATGAACTCATTTACTTTTCAACAAGAGAGGGAAACAAGTAGGTGTAAGGTCACATAAGAGCTTTTCAGAGAATTGAGGCACCCATTCAACCCCAAACAATATTTTACTTTTGATCAAAAATAACCAAGTCAGTAGGTTTTTCACTGATAGTACCATACTTGGGCCTAACTATGAACAGGGATAAAAATAAAACTTTGGAAATCTTAAAATAAAAAAGTAATTTGATAATTCACAATAAAGAATATTCCACATTCAAAAATAATTGCTTTCCTTCCTAGGCTTGACATGGGGACTATTAGTTTAAGATATCCTCTGGGATAATAGGCCTTGCCAAACTATTTCATGGACAAACACTTTCCTGCTTAAGAAAATAAAGAAAAAAGCAAGGCAAACAGTATTTGCAGGGATGATCTCATCCTCACAGACCTTCTGTTAGGAACTTCTGGGAGGAAGGAGTCCTCTTTGTACATAAGATGCCACTTTGATGTGACCGTCCGTCTAGCCATTGTCTGGCCTGATTCTGAGAATCACAGCTGGAGACATTTGGAAAATGTTTAGGAGAAACCTGTTGAATTCTGCACTGGCAAATCCCTAAGAGTTCTGATAATAATGACAATTGTGTATTTTTTACTAAATATTATTTTTATTACTAAGAAAAAGTTTCAGTTTATATTTTTCCTTAAATGGAATTGAATAAGTGAGGAAGGTAAATCACTGTGGAATTCAGAGAGAAAAAGAAAAAGAAGTCAGAATTTTATGCAGTAAAAGCATCAAGAATTATTGTAAGTTTAGTTGAATGTGATTTTTATAATTGGTACTCTCTTGAAATTTTTTTCAGTTTGAACCCAATGTCAATAGTTAGTGGGAAACTGAATCATTCCTGAAGATGGAGAAATTGAGGTATAAAACAGAGAAGTTCCCAGTCACACACTGAATTCAAACTTTCATTAAAACAAAATGGTACTTTGAGAGAAAGTTTGTAGTCAGACGGATCTCATATCCATGCTCCATGAGTTTTTAACTGCGTGATTTTAGGTAGGATTCTTAAACTTTCAGCTGTGTTTTTCTTATCTATAAAAGGAGAAAATAATGTGCACCTCCCAGAATGGCTAAGGAAATTAAAAAAAAAAAAACAATTATAAACGTCAATGTATAGTCAGTGCTAACTTGGAATTGTAGGATTTGTTTTCTTAAAAATCAGATTGATTTACAGAGAAAGACATGTATCATATGACCTCACTGATATGAGGAATTCTTAATCTCAGGAAACAAACTGAGGGTTGCTGGAGTGGTGGGGGATGGGAGGGATGGGGTGGCTGGGTGATAGACACTGGGGAGGCTATGTGCTATGGTGAGCGCTGTGAATTATGCAAAACTGTTGAATCACAGATCTGTACTTCTGAAACAAATAATGCAATATATGTTAAGAAAAAAAGAAGAAGAAGATAGCAGGAGGGGAAGAATGAAGGGGAGTAAGTCAGAGGGGGAGACGAACCATGAGAGATGATGGACTCTGAAAAACAAACTGAGGGTTCTAGAGGGGAGGGGGTGGGGGAATGGGTTAGCCTGGTGAAGGGTATTAAAGAGGGCACATTCTGCGTAGAGCACTGGGTGTTATGCACAAACAATGAATCATGGAACCCTACATCAAAAACTAATGATGTAATGTATGGTGATTAACATAACAATAAAAAATGAAAAAAAAATCAGTTTGATTTAGTAATAAAAGACTCCAGATGCAGATGTATCAATTTGGTTATTATATTCTAGAGGAGAAACCAAAAATAAAGGTAAGGGAAAACATATTCAAGATATAATTTTAGGTAGTGATAGATGTTACAGAGATCAGACCATGTAGGGATATGGTGAATAAGCCAAATCTAATGGGACTTTCTTGAAAAGTTGAAAATATGTCATTTTCCTCAGGACTTAAATGACAGTTACGAGAAATAGCCAATACCCCCAAATAACTTGAAATTTTTTTAAAGCTCTAACCTTGTTAGATACCTTGAATCCCAAGGCACCTGATGCAAAGTTTCATGATAGTGAAGTAAATGCATGGACTGTACTGACACTTCCAGTTAAAAATATGCATACAGGAAAATTCACTAGAATTGGAGACTAAAAAATAGAATAAAATAAGGACAAAATAAGAACAATCTCACTAGACAAAAATATGCATAGGAGGGGCACCTGTGTGGCTTAGTCAGTTAAGTATCTGCCTTCAGCTCAGGTCATGATCCCAGGGTCCTGGGATAGAGCACCGCATTGGGCTCCCTGCTCAGAGGAGAGCCTGCTTCTCCCTCTCCCTCTACCTGTTCTCCCTGCTTATGTTCTCTCTCTCTCTCTTGCACACGCAAAAGTAAATAAAATATTTAAAAATATGCATAGGAACTATACAACACAAAGTAGGATGCAATGATAAAGGATATAGCAGAAATTCAAAATATGGATGGTTGATATAAATAACTCAAACAATGAAATAAAGAGGATAGGTCAGCCGAGGAACAAATTATCCACATACAAATCATGTTGAGATATCAAAAAATAAAGAAAAAGAAAACAACTCAGAAAAGAATAAAGTGATAGAAAATAGAATTGTAAGTAGAGATGAAAAAATGAAAGTATCAAAAATCCATATAAAAGCAGTTTCAGATGGAGATAAAAAATAAAGTGAGATTGCACATATAGGTAAAATCATACAGTATTTGTCTTTCTATGTTTGGCTTACTTCACTTATATAATGTCTTTCAGGTCCATTCATGTTGTTGCAAAGGCAGGACTTCCTTCCTTATTCAGCTGAGTAATATCCCATTGTATGTAGTTGCCAGGGCTTTGGAGGGAAGGGGAAATGGGAAGGTGATGGTCAAAGGGTACAAAGTTCAGTTATGCAAGATAAGTATGTTCTGGAGATCTATTATATAGCATGGAGCCTACAGCTAACAACTGTGTATTATATACTTAAAATTTTCTAAGAGGGTAGATCTTATGTTACAGACACATACACACATGCACATACACAGTGATAGTAATAAATGGGTGGGAATAAACTTTGGAATGTGATGGATATGTTTATGGCCTGGATGGTGGTGATGGCTTCACAGATATATACTTACCCAAAACTCACTGGGTTGTATAAATTAAATATCTACAGCTTTTTACATGTTAGTCATACCCCAATAAATTGGTTTAAAAAAATAAACCGTAAAGAAATAATAATTGAGAATTCCCATGAATTAAAGAAATATGGAAAACTTTGGATTTACAGTTCTTTGGGAAAGCCAAATTCATCAGTTAGCCTTTGCTATGTAACAAACCACCTGAAACAGTGGTTTAAAACAGAAAAATCATTTATTTGTTCAGAATTCTGAGAGCTGACTATTTGAGTTTGGATCATCTGGGTGGTTTTATTGCTGATCTCTCCTATGCTCGGTCATGGGTCTGGTCAGATGGAATTGGTTTGTCTTGGATGCCCTCATTCCCATATCTAGCAAGTTGTGAACTGAGACCCCTTAGTTGTTTACCATGTGGTCTTTCTCATAGGCTATCTCAGCCTCATTCACATTTTCAAACGCTGGTCTCAGAATTCTAAGAGCTACAAAAGAGGGCAAGACCTAATGTGCAAGTAGTGCTCAAGTCTTTGCTTACATCATGTTGGTTAAATATTTTATTAACAAAATAAGTCATATGGCCAAGCCTAGATTTAGGGATGGAAACGTAGACTCTTCCTCCTGAAAGGAGGAACATTAAAGTCACATTGCAAAAGTAGCAGACAAACGTGAAAGAGGAAATTATTGGGGTCATCTTTACAAACAATCTAAGAATAAAAAATACACCTGGGGTGGATTATACTTAATTTCAAGACCAATGAAGACAAAAAGAAAAGTATAAAAGTTTTTAGAGGGAAAGAGCAAATGACTCACGAAAAAGTAAGAATTGACTGCATATCACATTTCTCAACAGTGAAAAAGAGAACTTTAATTGAAATAAACCTGTGTGCACGAAGGATATTCTGATGTCCTCCAAGGGCTTGGAAGTTTAAGACACAAAGACCTCTTGAAAAATGCTTTTGAATAATGTCTTTCAATGAGAAGAAAATAAGAATCAATGCATATGGGGAATACAACATAAATAATTAAATAAAAATATTTGTGGCTTTTAAAAGTAGGTACTTCTTCCTGTTATCTCCAAAAGAACCTGTATTATTAACAATACCAAGATCTGCTCCTGATTAGGAGGAATGGGTCAAAGAATTTTCCCATTTTTAGTGTAACATTGCTTTCTTTAATTAAATCAAAAGGTAAAATGTGACATGAACCTCAATACGTGTGTGTGTGTGTGTGTGTGTGTGTGTACTTCTAAAAATGAAGTAGGGTTCCGGACTCACCCAGAGCCACTTCTTTAGTCTTTACCTAGGCTCATTCAGTTACCTTGGATGGATACCATTAAAACATCTCTATAGTTTATCATGTGGATTTAGCTACTATATGAGGTTTACAACCGAGGGAACTCAGCACCAGAAAATGTTTCAGATAATAAGTGTTTGCTATCTTTACCTTGTGAAAGCCATCAACCCAATAGCTAGATTCCTGACATTAATTGTACCTTGTGATAGTTAGTGGTCCAGCTCCCACTAAGAAAACAAGGTATAATAGCTCCTGTTTTTATTAAACTGGTCTCATAAATATTCAGACTTACCGAGTGTCATATGTGCTCCCCATTTTTATTAATATGTGCTTATGTTAATTTTTATATGTACAACCAGTTCATTGCCAGGAAAAATATTTTTATGTAAGTATAACCATTTATGTTTGAAATCAGTATATTTTCTTGCTTCATCATAAACTTTTCTCACAGCTGTTTGCTAACTGATATTTCTCCCGGGCAGAGTTGCTGCAGCTAGTACTCTTAAAGTGTTCCAAAAGGATCATAAATTCAATAGACTATACAAACAATGTTAAATACACATTGTATTTCATTCTAAATGAAAGTTAAATAAACTAAATTTGTTTTAGCAATAAATATAGAGCTACAAGAAATTTAAAAAATGCTATGTGTGAAGGGAATGGTTTTTAGTTTTATGTGTTAATTTCATACCAAATTATTGAATGTATTCATTTAATATTAAATATTAATTGAATATTCAATATTGATTTAATAAACATTAAATCACAAAATCTATTTCACTCTTATTTTTTGATCTAGAAAGAGCAAATTAAATTTCTTGTTTTTAATTTGGGTAACCATTAACACCATCACTGAATGTCACTACAGAGGGATATTGGTTAAACTTGACCATTGTAAACATAATTGTCTTAAGCAGTGAAAAATTTAATTTGTAAAACTTTATGCTTTATGCCACTTTTTACAATATCTTATAGAAAAACTTCAACCATTTGTTATAAAAATTTAATATAAACAAAAGATACTCTTTTGAATTGACAGGAATAAATTATAAACACCATGATGAATAGTGTTGTGTGCAAACTTGTAGCATAATTGTCCTAGGTCTGGAGAAGTTAACCTTGATTCGGAGGCAAACTCTAGCGTTAAAGAGAAAGTGGTGACTAAGTAGTGGGTAGATAGCATTAGTTCTGTCACCTGCTGTGATACATAATAAAGTTTGAAACCCCAAAGCAGAAAGATTTCCTGTTTTAATTTCCTCTGTTTGTCTCTGATAAAACAAAACAAAACAACACAAAACAACAAAACTGCACTCAAGAAAGATTTAGTACTGAGCTTGTAACAGCAGTACAAATAAAATCAGGTTCTCTGCTGGAATTTAGAATGCCTAGAGAATTCGCTCATATTTTAACCATCATGTTACCCCCCATAGATAACAGAGTTCTGTATGTGACATTTCTTATACAGGACTTTTGATACACAGGTATCTGTTTTTTGAATTGATATCAATTAGCAATCATTTATTGGGAGCTTACTTTATATCCAGATGTATGTCTGATACCATGAGACTCCCATCTATTTACATAAATCGATGTCATACACTTTTATTCAAAATCTTTTTATATTACATTTTGGATTTATGGAAAAATTATAAATATAATAGAGGTTTTTTTTTTTAAGATTTTATTTATTTATTTGACAGAGAGCGACAGCAAGAGAGGGAACACAAGCAGGGGGAGCAGGAGAGGGAGAAGCAGGCTTCCTGCGGAGCAGAGAGCCCGACATGGGGCTTGATCCCAGGACCCTGGGATCATGACCTGAACCAAAGGCAGATGCTTAACAACTGAGCCACCCAGGCGCCCCTGTAATAGAGTTTTCATGTACTCCGCATCCACTTTTCTCTATTATTAACATTGAAATCAGTGTAGTACATTTGTCACAATTAATGAACCAATATAAACATGTTATTATTAACAAAATCCACAGTTTATACAGATTTCCTTAGTCTTACCTAATGTTCTTTTTCTGTTCATGGATCCCATCAGGATACCACGTTACATTTAGTCATCTGGTCTCCTTAGGCCCCTCTAATCTGTGACAATTTCTCACATTTCCTTTGCTTTGATGACCTTGGCATTTAAGGAGTAGTGGTTATATATTTTGTAGAATTTCTTTCTATTGGACTTTGATGTTTTTCCCATAATTAGCCTGGGGTTATGAAATACAGGGAGGAAGAAGAGGTAAAGTGTCATTTTCATCATATCACATCAAGGGTGTGTGCTATCAACATGAGTTATCACTGTTGATATTAGCCTTGATCACCTAAGGTTGTGTTTGTCAGATTCCTCTATTTTTCTCCTTAATCATACTATACTTATATATCATATTTCTTTGAAGGAAGTCACTATATGCAGCCCCTGGTGACTTAAGATGCAGGGAACAAAACTCCACATCGTTGAGGTGAATTATCTACATAAATTATTTGGAAGATGTCATATACCTTTTAGTAGTGTCTTCCACTTTCTCTCTTCATCTATAAAGAAAAAAATGAATAAAGAGAATATGGATTCCATTTTCTTTTGAAAAATTTTGAAAGTAGAAATTGCAGTAGTCCTTTGAAAAAGAAAATTGATGTTTAATTGTAGAGGGAAAAAAATGATAAGCTAAAAATAGCATCCAAAAAATGAGATTATGCAGGATACCTGGGTGGCTCAGTTGGTTAAGCAACTGCCTTCAGCTCAGGTCATGATCCCAGGGTCCTGGGATTGAGCCCTTCATTGGGTTCCTTGCTCAACAGGAAGCCCACTTCTCCCTCTGCCTGCCACTTCCCCTCCTTGCCCAGTCTCTCTCTCTCTCTCTCTGACAAATAAATAAATAAAATCTTAAAAACAAGACAAACAAAAAAACAAAACAAAAAATGAGATTATGATAAACTTAAAAAAATTGTCTAAATAGGGGCACCTGGGTGCTTCAGTCGGTTAAGTGTCCGATTCTTGATTTCAGCTCAGGTCATGACCTCAGGGTTGTGAGATTGAACTCTGTGTCAGGCTCTGTGCTGGGCATGGAGCCTGTTTAAGATTTTCTCTCTCTCTCTCTCCCCCTACCCAACCCCACCTCTCTTCCTCTCTTAAAAAAAAAAAAATGCCTACATAAAATGTGAACTTTAAAATCAGCTAAATCCTAACTACTAGATATGTGACTCAAGCTGAATGAATTAGGAAATGTGAGACCATAATAAAAATAAGTAAATAGTAAATAAAATTAAAAAAAACAAAAACCAGCATTTGAGGTTTAAAAATGAGAAGAAATAGTTTCCGGAAATTTTGCTTTAAAATGGTGTTGACAAGTGACTCCTGATGGTGGTTCTTTTAAGCCCTCAGTAAAATACTTACAAAGAATCAGAATTACACAAGATAGACATTTTATTAGCACAAAACAATAGTTATTTCCAGAGCCTACGTGTTAGTCCTCCTACACAGATATGTATATAGATAGAGCTGGCTTGAGAAAACTTTACTAGAGCATTGTTTCATGCAACAGAGGATGCCTGGGAAACTTCAGAAAACTCTTTATACCTTTCAGACATTGTTTAGACTCAGACTTAAAGTGTGAGCAGCTGTCCTTCTATCCTGATCTTTCCCAGTTTTAAGGCAGCTAGAACTTGTTTCCTCACATCATTTCATCTTCCTTGTATAACCCTTCACAGATAGTAATATCCAGAAAACAATTGGGTAGTAAGCAGTTCATGTGTGAGGAAGACTGAGCACTTGCATGTTGCTATTTAGTAAGCAATATTGGTGGGGCTTTTAATCTAGAAAAAAATCTCTGAAGGAATGCTTAATGAGAATTATAGCTTTCACAGACTGCACTGAGTTAGGGTATCAGTAACCAGACATTGGGATCAGGAAATGATGTTAACTCAATGGGGCAGAACTGCAAGGAAAAGGGGAATTTGACTAGATGCTATAGACCTTCACTCACCTCCCAACTGATAATGTATCAAGGTAGGTAAAAATGAACATGTACACACTTAGGAGGTATGGAAAAATCTCATAATGGCAGAACACACTATACGTTAACAAATTAAGTCTGAATAGTCAAAAATAGTCTGATTTTACCATATTTAAACGGAAAAATGTAACTACATGAAACCTGGTAACTTGGTAGTGAAGGCATGAACAAGAATAAAGAATTAATGAAGGAAGATAGACTATTTCTGAAAACTACACTTTGGGATAAAAAAAGAAAATTCAAGAAACTTTATGAACTCCTCAAAGGATTTAAAGTACTATGAACCAGGAATAGCTCTAAAGAGAGGACAAATTTGGATGAAAATAAAAGATAAAATGAAAGACAACAGAATGAGTTGGAAAGTATTAATAAATGAGATGGACCAAGGAGCTACATAACATGGCCCTAGGAACAGATTGCCTGGATTTTAAATCTGGCCCTTTGACTTATTTAAATTATCCATGATTTACATACTTCTTCTGTAAAATGAGGATAAAAATAATATTTAATTCACTTGGATTATTTTGAAATTTATATAAAATAATTTATTTATAAATGCCTGATGCATTAAAAATATTTGATAAATATTTGATAAACTAGGTCTAACAATTAGAGAGGATTGCAAAAAATCTAAAAGTGCAATATAAGGAACACAGGCAGAAATTTAAGTATTTTATGTGAAAATAAAAGCAACCAAAAAATGTAGAAGAAAACCTTTGTAACCTTGGACTGGAAAATAACTTCTTAAGGACAAAAAAAGCACTAACTGTAGAAGAAAAACTTGATAACTTGGATTTCATAAAAACTAAAAATTTATGTTCATTAAAAGACTGTTAAAGAAAGTAAAAGGGCAAACCGAAGACTGAGAGAAAATATGCACAATCCATATATTTAGCAAAGAATTTCTATCTAGAATATATAAAGAACACTTAAAAATTATAGGAACCAAAACAGCCCAATAAAATTGGGCAAAAGATTTGAACAGACACTTCACAAAAGAATATATGTGAATGGCCAATAAATATATGAAAAGTCGCTCACTGTAACTAACTAATCACCAGGAAATTCAAATTAAATCATAATGAGACACCATTATTTACTTGCTAGAATGAAGTAGAAAAACGTTGCACAACACAAGCTATTGTGTTGAACAAATGGAACAAGTAGAACTCTTGTATGTTGCTGGCAGCAGTGTAATAAGTTATAGCCCTTTTTGGAAACCTTTTGCAAGTTTCTTGTAAAGTCAAACACTCAGTTACCACATAACCCAGTAATTCCACTTTAATGTATTTACCCCAAAGAAACGAAAACATACATCAACACAAAGTCTTGTACATGAATGTTTAATGGTTTTATTTATAATCACTTCAAAATGGAAACAACCCACATGCTTGTCCTCAGGTGAATTGTTAAACAAATTGTGGTATATTCATGTAATGGGATGTTCCTCAGCTAAAAAAAGGAGCAAACTTCTAATGTATACAACTAAATTAATCTGAGACATGCAGAATGAAAGAAGCCAGGAAGAAAGGAGTTCATACCGCTATGTTATTCCATTTATATGAAATTCTGGAATGGGTAAAACTAATCTGTAGTGACCCAAAGTGGAGGAGTGGTTGACTGGGACCAAAGGAGGGGCAGGGTTGACTGTAGACCTTTTGGAGTAATATCCTGACTGTGATGGTGGCAATGTTTTGATCATTGCAAAACTCATCTACTTAAGATGGGTGCTATTATTTTATGTAAATGTTACCTCAGTAAAAAAAGTTGAAAATGTAAAATGTCATTTGTGTACAGCACAGGTGTAAAGTTAAGTATTTCATAAGGAGTTTCTCTAATATGCCAGGACTTAACAAAAATATAGCACACATTTTATTTTCCTAAAAATAAAAACTTATTTTAAGAAAAACTCTTATTACTGAAAACAAAAGGAAAATTAAAGTCTTGAGGTTTCCCAAATGTATACTGCAGTTTCTAGGGCTGTGCAAATTGGCATTTGATGAGGAAGCCCAGAAGTCACTGGAGGCTGTGGGAGTTAGCAACCCACACATAATCATTAAGCATGCCTGTCATGATCATAATGAAGAAGTGGGTCCTGGTGGTGATACTTCTGATTTGGAGGACCCTGACACTCTTAAAAAAAGATAGAGATCTCTGAGTGTCAAGAGCTGGGCTCTTAGCTTTAGATACTCTATGGCCAGACATATTGCACTTGGTATCTGTTAGATACAGTTTAGTTACTTCTCTGTAAAATACCTGCCCTACAAGGTGGTCAAGAGACTAAGATAAAATGAAAAACTAGATGGAATGTAGCCTATACCTAGTTTTGATCCCTGATACCAATCACTTGTACAAAAGTACATACAAATGTCAAAAATGAAAATGGCATATTATATAAAACCAATAATTCAATAATTTAGAATTAAGCCACACTATATATATTAAAGAAAACCAAAAGGTGGATGAGTGCATGGGTGGAAATTATGTGTAGAGTAGAGGTGGCTTAACTTTTCATCTTAAATAGAAAGGACACTAATTTATCAGGTCATGACTCTGACATGGTCTTAAAATGTTTATGATCTTTAAAATGTAACTGCTTGTTAGGTTTTAAATCTGAAATCCAGTAGAATTAGAAATGGGGCACATATATAATCCAAATCCTGTAGAAAAAATAAAAGCAAAAGCCAACATAATCCATACAGAAAAAGGCAGATAAGTGGGAAACACAGAAGCATATAGAACAGATAGAGCAAAATAAGATGACAATTTTAAGAACTAATCTATTAGATGAAGCAGAAGTTTAATTCTTCAATCAATCCCGCTGTGAATATGTGCAATATAACCAGAGAAGTGCTTTGAACTGAGAAATAGCTAATTTGTTTATTCTTTACAGGTCCATCTTAGAAAATGCAGATTAATAAAATAGATACTATATTTTGAGGATAAAAGTAAATGGTAAAGAGAGGGAGTGAAGTGAGAAGAAGAAGGGATGCAGTTTATCTACAAACTCTGTAAGGATGTCTGTGATGGTTGGGTCTAAGTTTCTTGAGGAATAGGCCCGTTGCCCTAGCAGCCTTTCCTTCATGTGAGGAAAGATACAGGACAGGTGAGTCAGGCCTCGTCAACCACCTCCTTATCCTTCTGTTCATACCCAGAAGTTGCACTTCAGCGTGTACTTTATTATGATGGGACATTTTCGTCTACCTGTTGAAGAAGAAGGGAAAGCTTGCAAAAACCACAAAGGGCCATCATTTCTAACTACAGAAATACACCACAGACCTCCTCCTGTGCATTGAGGAAAGTAATAAAGGAAGTATTGGGCCTCACCCTGCCCTCTAACAGAATACAAACTTTGTGGGTGAGATAGCATTGTCTACACATATAAAACAAACAAGTGTATAGGGAAAAGCATACAACAATAAAATACATAATAATACATGTTTGGAAAGGGAGTAATCAGTGTAGGCTGCCCTCCATAGACTGTCTTCATGGAAACAGAACACTTTGAAAGTGGTCATGGAGGATAAATGGACTCCAGGAGTGGATGAGTGAGGGAACCCAGGAAGCCATGAGGGTGCAATAGAGAAAAGACAGAGTTCAGGGAATGAAATGTGGACAAATCTAGAAGGAAGACTGTGTCACAAACCCAGGTGAACCTTAGATGGCTTTACTGCAGCGCCACATGGCTCATGGTGGTGTGGGGGAGATGGTATGTATGAACATACATAAGATGTGAATCTTGAAATTAGTAGTTTATGAATAAGCTGAATCCGCTGGCAATACTATCTCTGTGAACTATGTCTCTTAGCTAAGAAAAGGAAAGTTAAGATTGATATGCAGATGTGGAGCTTTGAATGAGTCTCATGGTTGTTTCACCAATACTAGCCAATTTGCATTGCACAGAAAGAACAGAGTTTTGTGGACATAAGAGACTCCAAATGAAATATACATGCTGTAAGCTGATGATCTAGGAAAAATGAAAGCATTTTTATGAATTTAATAAATCATAAGTAGTGAGCTACATACAGGTTTGGCATGGATTATTCAGAGGTAGATTTCTCTTTTTTTTATCTGTTTTAGTTGTAACAAGTATTCCTTAGATCTTGATTCTTCTTGCATGAGTTTTGAAGTCTCCCAGAGGCTCTTTACAATTGGAGGACCCATAAAAAGAAATGGGTGGGTGCTCTGTCAGACCACAGGAATTCTGCCTTGAAATAAAATGCCATTCTTTTAGCACGTCTGAGGCACAAGTGAACCTGGCCACATTTTTAATGTTCCAGTCATCTTAAATTAATTTTCTACAGTGCCAGGCTAAGAAAAACCCAATACATAGTTCCTATAACTTTGCATATTTTAAGGAACTTTTCAACCATGTGCTTTTAATTCATTTACATTTATATCACCAAATATTAGTTTTGTGAGCTTTTTGATGTACCACCAACTTTAGCTGCCTTCTCAATAAGGTATGCTTCAGTACTTTAACCTTTTAAAGACAGGGAGACTTGTTTTGCCAAAGACAAACGAACTCAAATATACAAAGGTTTAAATCTGATCTGTAACTGGAAGCTCATGTAATTTGCATATCTAGAATTACCCGCTCCATCCCTAGTACCCACTTAACTGAAAGAACCAGATTCTCAAGGTACTCCTGCCAGACACTAAGCAACCGAAGGGCTTTGGCAGTGACCCTTGAATAAAAACTCCAGAAAAAAAAATGTGAAACTCTTCAAAAATACTGACAAAATCTTGACTGAAAATGGAATTTCCCTCCAGTATTTAATATGTCTGAGCATGATGATGCCTAGGCAAATTAAAAAACTAACATCATCTTGTCTGAACTGTTAAAGAATTTTCATTAAGGATAAACATCAGCCAATTCTAGATTTCCTCAGTATCTCAGAATGGGATCTTCCTGGGAAATATCTGCTCTGTATACTTATTCAGGACCATCATGCTCTATTTGTTTGATGTAGCATATTTATTCAATTTATTGCCTGTTGAGTAAAATATAGTGCTTTATTTTTTGAGTCTAAAAAATTCATTCTATAGAATTCAAGAGAAATTTTCCAAATCTGCTGGTGTCTCCTGGGATTCAATCAACAAATCTAGGTTTATCTTCTTCATTATGTTTGTGGTTTCATTCACTTTAATCTTAACGCTTTTGGTCTGTTTCTGTATAGTGAACAAATTCGGAAGTAATTGAGCATACGAACATATGGAAAGAAAGAGAAACAACTGGATGCTATTTCAGTTTTGAAAAAAAAATTTTGAATAAGTTTCTTTGCCAAAGTTTTATTGCCAAATGTTATTTAAAATTAAATATTAAGGGGGGTGCCTGGGTGGCTCAGTCATTAAGCGTCTGCCTTTAGCTGAGGTCATGATCCCAGGGTCCTGGGGTTGAGCCCCACATCAGGCTCCCTGCTCAGTGGGAAGCCTGCTTCTCCCTCTCCTGCTCCCCCTGCTTGTGTTCCCTCTCTCGCTGTCTCTCTCTCTGTCAAATAAATAAATAAAATCTTTTAAAAAACAAAAAAAATAAAATTATATATTAAGGGACTGGGGAAATCTTTAGTGATGACTGGGGGAAATGTCCTAGTGATAAAAAAAATGTAGAGGTGAAATATAGCTTTTCTGATGGCAAACTACATGAAGTAATGCCTCTAGGGAAAGAATGTATTGAGCTCCTTTTTTCTAATCAGGGACAGCAAGATCTCATGTTTGAAAAGACATGCCTCTCTTCTGTGTTAACAAGATCAGAGCAGAGGTTTATGCAACATTTGTAAGGGTAGGACTCAGAATTTAGGAATAAATCATTGTATATTAGTTATCCAACACATAATGATCTAGGAATCTGGGCTATTTTCTGAAGGTGCTGGCTATAAACTAAGGGAGCAGTGGATAACCAAAAAACATCAGAAACCAAAGAGAAAACATTAACCCCTTGCTCCCTCCCCTTCTGCTTTACCTTCTACACCTGCAAATTACTAATAGCTAATATATGTTGAATGCCTGCTATGTGCCAGGCAGTCTTCTAACATTTTATAGATGTTGTTTGTTGCAAATTTTTGAGAAAACATATTTTCATTCCCATTTCACAAGGAAACCAAGACATAGAGAGGTTAATTAACTTGTTCATGGTGACACAGCAAGTAAGTGATAAAGGCAGGATCTGAACTGGGACAGCCAGACTCTAGAACATGTCTTTTAGACACTTGTCAGTACTGCCTCTGAATGGTCCACGCCCGTAACAGGAGTTAATATGAGACATTTTCCCCCCGAATCACAGAGATGTTAACCAAGCTAGATGATGTTCCTGGGAAGAAACATCTATGAGATAAAACATTTCAAATGGAAATAAGTAAGTTCATCCAAGAAGAATTCTAGAGAACAGAATAACAGAAGCCAGAGAGGTCGGACTCCCTGTTTATAAACTCAGTGGCTCCCCTGGAATGTTAACCTTTCTTACGAGAGTGACATATACCTGGTCAAGTCAGGCTGGGCCCAGGCCAATTCCGACTTGTTCGTTCTGTGGGATAGCTGCTAATATACAGGAAATGAGACATTTATGCAAATATTTATTAGGGGTATTCACCATCATTTTACCAATGATAACAAGAAGTTTCAAGGATGTAAGAAAAAGATAATCTAACCATATTTTTTTAGAGTTAGCTCAGTAGTTAAATGAGTAATAAAGTATTACTGTTTTGTATTCTACATATTGTGAAGAAGATTTAGTTGGGGGTATAAATTTCCCTCTGAAGTTAAATCAATCCACTGTCTGTTGTTTTTGTGTTAGTATTCATCTATAGCAACTGGGGCAGTTGATGCAAGGTCATTTGGGACAAAAATTTCAGGGGAAGATGTGTCTTTTATTCCGGCTAATGTGCTGTTTCTAAGATTGTCATTCAGGAGTTATTTCTCTCCCCTTCCCCTTCTCCTTATGTATCTTTAATAAACCCCAAAAGTAAAATTTATTCAAACCCTCACTTATTTTATTATGCACAAAGGTGCAATAATTACACACACACACAGCTCCCACTCTATATATTTTGTCATATCTTTTTTCTTCTTCTGAGAGTCTACATTATATTTTTCCAAGTAAATAAAACTATTGTAGGAAAATTTATATATTGAAAATCTCAATTACATTCTAGTGCTCTGGTAATTTAGAGTTAAGTACTATTTCAATATTATTAATGTTCTTATTGATATAAGATAATCCTATTTTATGTTGAATAACTGTGTTAACCTCTTTAGTATGAACACAGTACTTATGACACTGTGGTGCTATTGTTCCCCATTACAGACATATGCAGACTATTTCACATGGCATGCGGTTTTGTTTTATATCAGTGACCTCCAGCAGACTGCATTGCTTTTCCCCTAATCCTCCCAATCAGCTTACAGTTGCCTTAATTTCCTTTTTGGCACTTAGCTATATTTATACACACACAAACACACACACACACACACACACACTCACACACACATGCATTGGTCATTGGTACATTGTTCAAAATGGTATAAATCGGGATTTTTTTTTTTGCTTTTATAAAGCAATTATATTGTCAGTAGCAACCAATTTAAGCTTCCTTGCTGAAAAGAAGACTGAACAATTTGCTCTGTGTGTGAAATTGAACGGATTCTGAGGCTCAAAGGGAAAAGCTTATTTCTTCCTGTTTGCCCTGTAGGACACTGTAACTAGAGGAGAGAAAGACACTCCCACCTCCATCTCAAACCAAGCACGACCTCTTAGAGAAAAATAAAGTCAAAGGAACAGGATCAGGGCCAGATAATCTTTCTGTTCTTGTCTTGAGCTTGAGTCAGTTTCGATTTAAAACACTGGGTGCTTCTGTTTCACTCTGGCTAAAAGCAGACATGTAATTTGGCTCTAGCCAAAAACATAGATGACCCCCAAAGAAGGAAACTAATATTTAACTGGTACACACCACATGTCAGGTACCGTACTTAGGCAATTTCACCACACAAGAACGTATCTCAGGCTCAAATCAGAGGAGATAGTTGCTTATTTCAGAGTCCTCATAGCTAGCAATGATCAAAAGTTAATTCATCTAGTTTGGGTGCAGTCTTAGAGATCTTATGTTAAATTTTTCCGAGTAGAGTGCTTTAAGACCAGCATCTGAGAGACCCGAGATGTTCTATGACAGGGCAGAGGAGAGAATGTATTAGAAAACTGAGGTAGGGAACTAGGTGCCATCAACTACATTAGATAGATGCCATGAATTTATTCAGGGTCTAGAAAGCATAACAAAATTGTTTATCATGGATTTAAAAGGGACCTTTGTGGTCAGATAATTGTCAAGCATAATTTTACAGGTAAGGAAATGTAGCCCAGAGAAGTTAAACAACTTTCTAAACAGCTACATCATGGAACGCACAGGAATTGTGTTTAACTCCAGTCTACTGGCTCTCATTTCAGTGTTTTCTTTCTTTATCCTCTTACAATGTGTTGGTTACCACAACTGAGTCATTCTTTTCTTCACCCACAGACATGCCTCAGCCATCAGCTTGATCAGCTCATTTGGGTTATGTGACACAAGGCTACTTTTCTTTCTTTCCTATGAGTGAGTTTTCAGGTTGAAGCTGAAGGACAAAAGCCCTGAATTATTGGCTTTCTAAAATACTGATTCATGATTCGGGTTAAAAAAAAAAGTTGTAAAACAAACTTAATAGTCTGGTTGAAAGTTATTAGGAAAACTAGGTGAGCTCTTTTGACCTGCACTTTGGAATGTGTCCTGAAGGTGAAGAAAGACATACTGGAACTGCATATTTGAGTTTAAAATCTCAGAGAAGAGAAGACCTATGCCTTGTCTTTCTCGAATAGGATTCTCAAGATCGATACGCCTGCAATGGTAGCAGGAGGGTTTGAGGTCAGCAAGAATGTATCTTTTGAAAATTATTTTTTTATTTTTCTAGAAAAAATCCAGCATTTGTTTATATATAACAGAAGGTATTTAGAGAACATCTCCTATGTTACATAAGATGATAAATTTATGTCTCTACCCTCAAGGTATAGAAAGATGCCCAATAATAAACAATACATCATTCAGACAGTGCTGTACTCAGCCGATCTCGGGGCTATGTCCTATGTGTTTACTTCACTTCTTTCCCATTGCTTCCATGGTTTTGCTCAGTATATCTCTCTTCTGCTTCATGTGAAATTTCAGCTGTTCTAAGGCTAATTATAATTAATTATAATTATATAATTATAATCTACTCATCTTATCATTAAATTCTATAAATTTCCTGATTATTATCCTAATTTTTGAAGTCTTTGGCACCTACTCCTAACTTGTTAATGCTCAAGTGCTAACATTTCCCCAAGCAAAACCAACATCCACAAGATTGATTGTTCCACTTTTCTGGAAACCTGTATCTATGTATCTCCAGCAAACTTCTCTGCTCCTTCATTTGCTATCATCCACATAGCCACATTCTTAAACTTACCTTTGGCATTATAATTCAGAGAACCATCTGAGTCTAACTGAGCTGCGGGCTCAGTGAAAACCCACACATGTGTTCTGTCACTACTTTGGGAGGCAAGAATTCTACCACTGAACCACCAATGATTTGCTCTTCCACTACTGTGGAACTTTCATTTATTCTACCTCTATCTACATCATTTTCTCCCAATTGAGATTGGGCTCTTCTGGACTATTTTTTCCTGTTCATATTCTAAACTTTGCACATTCATGGAGGAATCCCAATAACTGCTTTTTCCTTGTCTGGAGAAAACTCCACAAGTGGATATATTGGTCTTTTTATACGATAATGGCAATCAAACAAAGGAGATCTTAATGCTACTTGGCAATGCCATTATGTTCTCTTACTTTTTTTTTTTTAAGTCAGATCTCATCAGTAATAATAACTACTTCTAAAGTTCTGTAATTTCAAAGTTTTGACCCTCCCATTCTCTCTTTATCTCTCTTTTTTTGGTAAAATACTTGCCCTTTTTGGGAAGACACTCCCTTTGTTAGCAGAGACTCTGTCTTTTAGGATGCCAAAAATTCAAATATTTTGAAAGAAACTAATGAGTTTTGAATCAAAATCACACATCTGTTTGTGTCTCAACTGATCATGTTTCTCTTTTGGCAAAAGCCAGTTTTACCACTTGTGTTTTGAGTCCCATTCTTTTCTACCTTAGAGAGTTGGTGTTTCAATTATCCCCTCATTTTTCTTAATTTTCAATATTTCTTTTATTTTATCCCATAAGTATTTAAAAATTCTTTAATCTTCATGATCTTAAAAAGATCTGGCACCAAATTCAATATTCTCATTCATCTACCTCTTACCTTTTTGTTTCTATTTACTTATGAACCTCCAAACTGTGGACACTGCTATCCATTCTTGGTTGCAACTGCTCTGCATTGCCCAAACCCATGGATATTGTCCCTGCCCTTACCTCACTTGATCTCTTGGTAGCTTTGCATATGGCTGACCATTAAGTCATAGATTTTGGGGAGACAAGGATTCAGATGTGAACCATGAGTACCTGGCACAGTGTCTGACACAAAGGAAGGTCCAAGATCAGATGGTTTCATGGGTGAATTTTGCCAAGTATTTAAAGAAGAAATAAAGCCAATCCTTCTCAAACTCTTCTAAAATGTAAAAGAGGAAAGAACACTTCCAGACTCACTTTACAAAGCCAGTATTACCCCAATACCAAAACCAGAAGAAGATACTGAAAGAAAAGAAGACTACAGGCCAATATTTTTGATCAATATAGATGCAAAAATCCTCAGTAAAATATTAGCAAACTGAATTCAACAGTACATTAAAAGGACCATACAGTTCATCAATTTGTTCTTTTATGAATCGTGCTTTTGATGTTGTATGTAAGAAATTTTTGCCTAAACCAGTGTCCTAAAGCTTTCTCCTATGTGTTCTCTGAGAAATTTTGTAAGTTTTATCTTTAGATCTAGGATCCATTTTGTGTTAGTTTTTGTTTATGGTGCAAGGTATTGGCTGAAGTTTTGTTGTTCTTGTTGTTGACATATGGATAAAACAACTTTGTACAAAAGAGAACCAGACTGTAAAGTTACACTAATTGACTAAAAAGCACAATAAATAAGACTGTGGCATTAGCATAAAAATAGAAAAGTATATCAAATGAACAGGATCTAGAACCCAGAAATCTATCAAAAATTTACAAATGATTTCAGAATTATAAATGACACTAAGAAGTGTTTCAGGGTAGCAAAAAACAGAATTAATACTTTGAATTTAAATTATCGAAGGGTGGGGCCACAGAAAAGAAATGTTAATTAGTGTGGATGATTTCTATTTATCTATCTATCATCTCTCTATTTATTTTTTTGATGATTTGACAATTTTATACATTATGCTATGTTCATCACAAGTGTAGCTACCATCTGTCCTCTTACATTGCTATTACAGTATTATTGACTGTATTCCTTATGCTGTGCCTTTTGTTCCTGTGACTTATTCATTCCATAACTAGAAGTCTATATCTCCCACTCCCCTTCACCCATTTTGCCCAAACTTCCACTCTCCTTCCCTTTGGCAACTATCAGTTTGTTCTCCGTATTTATAGATCTGATTCTGCTTTTTGTTTATTCATTTTATTTTAGATTCCATTTATGGGTGGAATCATATGGTATTTGTCTTTCTCAGTCTGACTTATTTCACTTAGCATAACACCCTCTAGGTCCATTTATGTTGCTGCAAATTGCATATCTCATCCTTTTTTTTTGGACTGAGTAACATTCCATTGCGTATATATATTGCATATATGCACACACATTTTCCTTATCCATTCATCTATCAATGGACACAGAGGTGGCTTCCATGTCTTGGCTATTGCCATAATAAACATAAGGAAGCATATATTTTTTCAAATTAGTGTTTGGATAAATACCCAATAGAATTATTGGATCATATGGTATTTCTATTTTTAAATTTTTTGAGGAACCTCCATACTCTTTTCCACAGTGGCTGTACCAATTTACATTCCTTCCCACAGTGCATGAGAGTTCCTTTTTTCCACATTCTCACCAACATTCATTGTTTCTTGTTTGTTTTTAGCCATTCTGACATGTGTAAGGTGATAGCTCATTGTGATTTTGATTTGCATTTCCCTGATGATGAGTGATGTTGAGCATCTTTTCATGTGTCTGTTGGCCATCTGTATGTCTTCTTTGGAAAAATGTCTATTCAGGTCTGCTACCCATTTTTTAATTAGATTGTTTTTTGGAGTTGTATAAGTTCTTTATTTGGATATTAATTCCTTATCAGATATATCATTTGCAAATATCTTCTCCCCCTCATTAGGTCGTCTGTTTTGTTGATGGTTTTCTTTGCTGTGCAAAAGCTTTTTATTTTGATGTAGTCTCAATAGTTTATTTTTGTTTTTGTTTCCCTTGCCTTAGGAGACATATCTAGAAAAATGTTGTTATGGCCAATGTCAGAGAAATTACTGCCTGTGCTCTCTTCTAGGATTTTTATGGCTTCAGGTATCACATGTGGGTCTTTAATCCATTTTGAGATTGTTTTTGTGTATGGTGTTAGAAAGTAGTTCAGTTTCATTCTGTTACATGCAGCTGTTCTGTTTTCCGAGCACCATTTATTGAAAAGACTGTCTTTTTCCATTCTATAGTCTTGCTTCCTTTGTCATAGATTAATTGACATATAATCATGGGTTTATTTCTGGGGTCTCTATTTTGTTCCATTCATCTATGTGTCTGTTTTTGTACCAGCACCATGCTGTTTTGATTAATATAACTTTTTAGTACATTTTGAAATCTGGTATTGTGATCCCTCCAGCTTTGTTCTTCTTTCTCAGGATTACTTTGGCTATTCAGGGTCTTCTGTGGTTACATACAAATTTTAGGATTATTTGTTCTAGTTTTGTGAAAAATGATGTTGGTATTTTGATAGGGATTGCATTGAATCTGTAGATTGCTTTGGGTAATATGGACATTATAAGAAAATTTTCTGTGGTGCCTGGGTGGCTCAGTTGGTTAAGCCATTGCCTTTGGCTCAGGTCATGATCTCAGGGTCCTGGGATCAAGCCCCACATAGGGCTCCCTGCTCGGTGGGAAGCCTGCTTCTCCCTTTCCCACTCCCCCTGCTTGTGTTTCCTCTCTTGCTGTCTCTCTCTCTGTCAAATAAATAAATAAAACCTTAAAAAAAAAGATTTTTTTTCCATTTATTTGTGTCATCTTCAATTTTTTACTAGTTTTATAGTTTTCAGAGTATAGGTCTTTTATCTCTTTGGTTAAGTTTATTCCTAGGTATTTTATTTTTCTTGGTGCAATTGTAAATGGTGTTGTTTTTTTAATTTTTTTCTGTGATTTTGTCATTTAGTGTATAGAAATGCTACCAATTTCTGGGTATTAATTTTTTATCCTGCCACTGTACTGAATTTGATTATTCTTTCTAGTAGTGTTTTGGTATGGAGGACTTCTTAAACCTAACATAGAACAAACTAGGAAAATTATTTTTATATTAAGCCAGAAAACAGTTGGAAATGTGACACAAGTTACTTCATAGCCATACGCACATTATATTATCACTCTGTATTTATAAAAAACTATATCATTAAAAATGAAAGTTTTTATGTATTGGTTACTAAGTGCTCATCTCTGTGTTAGGGGCTTAGAATGTATTATATCAGTTAATTCTCAGGAGATCTGTGTAAGATAGACATTATTTTCCTGATATTATAGCTGAGGAAACTTAACCTTAACAAGGCTTAGTTATTTGCCTTAAATTACATAGGTTAGAGGTGATAGAGCCAGGATTCAAACCAAATCATCTGACTCTAGTGTTATTTCTTAACCTTGTCTCTATCCAACCTGTTCTAAAGGGTAGAACTTGCAAATAAGATCTAAACTCTACTTAATATAACCTAAATATTTGGGTAGTGAATGAAGAAATGTTTTGGTATCCTCATCTTTAAAGGGCTCACAGTTTCATGAATGTCCTAAGAAACTAAACCAAAAAAAGCTAATAATTTTTATCACCGAAGCACAGAGTGTTAAGTGTAATTAATGGGTTTAGAATCATAACAAAACTGTCACTCAATACTGGCAGAGGCGTGGGGATGTTAGGGATGGCTTCAGAGAGGTGGTAACTTTTATGTGATGATTCAAAGAGGAGTATGAGATACAAAGATCAGAGGCTAAGTCTGTGCCACGGAAGAAACACAGGATGCACTCAGAAGAGTCTAAACAGATCTTTGCAGTTGGACAATGAGAAGGGAGAAATTATGAGAGGTGAGCAAGTAAGGGTATATAGTATCTCAAAATGATATGCCTCTTAGCATATGATGAGAAGTTCCCTGCTTTTTGAAAGTTTGCATTATGCCACTTTACTTTTATGAAATAATTGCGTTAGTACCTGTTTTTGCTAACCAAAAGAAATCTGGAGAGGACTTTTGCTTTTAGGGAAAGAGGTGAAAAACAAAAATAGCATGCAACGTTTGTTTTGCAGCAAGCCCGTATGGGAGCTGAGGGTTCTCAGAGCAGCAAGAGTGGTTCTGCCAAGCTCCTTCTCAGGAACCACACTAGGCCGCTCAGCATCAAGCTGCCATAGCTTTGAACTGTGTTTGTGAGTATCTGTGCTTTATCTTGATTTATTTTGTGCATCTGTTACCAAAAAAGATGTGTCCTAAGGTATCAGAAAAGCCTAAATAGGGTTATTTTGTGGGGTCTGGGAACACTTAAATATTTTTCCATATAAATTAATAACAATTGCTTCTTCATTTTACACCATTTCAGCTTACGAAAGTTTTCATAGGAAGACTCTACTTTCGAATAACGGGGGAAATTGTCATATTACGTTTTATGATCATTCTATAGGTAGTATAGAAAACAAATTGGAAAGAAACAAAATGGAGGTTAAGAAGACGATTAAAAGATATTGGAATACTCAGACAGGAAATCAGGGCCTGAGTTAAGGCAATAGCAATGAGTAATAGCAAGGGGGACACATTTGAATACTAAAAAAGATATATAATTGGTAAGACATACGATGTCTTAGATGGGTTAGGATAAAGAAATTTTAAAGAAAGACTTGCAGGTTTCTGGCATAGATGAATAGTTTTTTAAAGCAGGGAATAGATTTGAGATAAAGGCATGAGAAGGAGATAAAGGATGAGGTGTTCTATTTATGAAATATTAGATTCCAGGTGTCAGGAAAATTTCCAAAATGGACATTTGTAATAGGCAGCTAATTATTACGGTGGAGGGAAGTTAGATAGGATTATCAGGTTAGAAATCAATAACACATGAAAGGTTGTCAAGCAATAGGACTAATAAAGTTCATCCAAGGAATGTTACAAAGAAGGGAAAAAAATGGAACAAGAATATCTGTGAATGGGACTGAGAATGGGTGGTTAAAACAGAAGGAAAATAAAGAAAGATTGGCTTCAGACAAAAAAAGTAAAAAGTTTCGAAAGGGAGTCATCAATGCATCAGAGATGGTTAGTCAAATAAAGACTGAGTTATATTTATTGCATTTGTCAAGTAGACCATCACTGGTGACATATTAGGAAAAATTTGTGAAGTGGTGAATATAGAAGCCAAATTTCAGCCAGTAGAGGTGTTAAAGTCTAGATAAAATTCCAGGATAAGAGGGGTGCCTGGGTGGCTCAATCAGTTAAATGGCCAACTCTTGATTTTGGCTCAGGTCATGATCTCAGGGCCATGAGATTGAGTCCCATGTCAGCCCCCCACCTCCCATGAGCAAGGAGTCTGCTTGAGATTCTCTCCCTCTCTCTCTGCCCCTCCCTTCCCCCCTCAAAAAATAAATAAATCTTTTAACATTATTTTTTTTAAAGATTTTATTTATTTGAAAGAAAGAATGAGAGAGAGAGCACATGAGAGGGGGGAGGGTCAGAGGGAGAAGCAGACTCCCTGCTGAGCAGGGAGCCCGATGAGGGACTTGATCCCAGGACGCCAGGATCATGACCTGAGCCGAAGGCAGTCGCTTAACCAACTGAGCCACCCAGGCACCCAAAAAATAAATAAATCTTAAAAAAAATCCAGGATAAGATAATTTGACTTCATAAGCACACAAAAAAGTTCACAAAAGCACAATAAACAAAGTAAAAACAAGTACATATGTCAAAAACATTATTATATTTAAAAAATCAGCCAATTGATAAGAAATTAAACACATCAGTAGCAAAGTATACAAAGGCTATGAATAGACAGTTCTTTGTAGAGGCAATGCAAATTACCAGTAAACATATGAAAAGGTTCTCAACCTAACTAGAGGTGAGGGAAATATAAATTAAATATTGATGAAAAGCCTTTTTTAAGAAAACCCAATAGATTGAAACAATTAAAATGGAGAATGTTGCCTAGAGCTTAGAGAGCATCAGAGTCCTCTGATATACTGCTGGCAGAAGGCTGATTGCTGTGGAATTTTGAGAACATTAAATCCACAATGTCTCTTGACATTTAAAATGTTATGTGCTTTTTCTTGATCCAGCAGTCCCATTTTGGGATTCTATCTAATAGAAATCAAACAATACCTATGGTATTATGATCAAAAATGTATATTCAGCATGGTTCATTTAGAATGGTATGGATACAATCTGCTAATTAATAGGTAGTTGAATGAATTATTGTGTGTTCATATAATAGATTAGCTCAGACCAGTAGAACTTTTTTCAATGATGGAAATGTTCTATAACTGCACCATCCAATATGAAAGATATTAGATATATTTGGATATTTTGAGCAATTGAAATGTGGCTAGTATGACTAAGGAACTCCATTTTAAGTTTTATTTAATTTTAATTAATAAAAATTTAAATTTAAATAACTATTTGTAGCTAGTAGTATTTGGGGTGGCACAACTATAGTATATTAGTTGGTTTCAAAAAGTGAGTTACATCTACATGTTTTTACTTAGAGAATTATCTAATTTAAAAAAATAGTGACCTAAAATGTAGTAGTTTGATTTCATTTTGTTGTTGTTGTAAAACTCAAATGAAAATTCCAACTGATATTTGTGTGTATTTATGAGATCTAAGAAGAATGTAAAAAGATGAATTCAAACTTTTAACAACTTTGGCCTGTGAGTTTTGAGCAAAGGTGTCAAGTGTTACCTCGAGGTCACTGCATTTAATTACTAGTTTAAAACTTGCCAAACTCTTTCTTCTGTGTGTCAACTCATGAGTTTCAAGATACTGACTTCTCCATCAGTCTGGAACCTGAAAGTGAGAAAATGTGTGACAAGTTGTGATGTGGGTGAGACATAAAACTTGTTATCTTTCAGCCATTTGGACTGTCCATTTGTTTGTTATGGCAGTTACTAAAACTGTCTGATACATGTTAAATTATGGAGACTATATATGCTCAAAATCGGTAAAAAGGCATAGCAATTTAAAATTGTTAAAAAAATTTAGAGAAAGTGGTTAGTAGAAGATTAAAATTAACAGAACTTATACAGGAAGGTAGATAAGAATATCATAAGCAAAAGTCCTCATTTTTCACAGTGAAAACACATGTATTCCAGGACTTATCAACAAATCAAGACAAAACTGAATTATTTGGAATTTGGATACAGTAACCATCACAAGATTTAATCTCAGAAGTGATTGAAAGAGGTCACCTATTAGAAGCAGAATCTCGCTTTCTACTTGCTCTTTTCTGAAGGGTGCATGCGTTGTTTTTATGAACAAAAAGAATACAGGCAGGGCCAGATATGTTTCTCCAGCTTCTCCTTCCTTCTTCAGTCACTCTTGGATCTGTCCACGAGGTTCTCCATCTGGACACTCAAGTCCTGATCCCTGGCTTACTATCTAATGGAGACAAAGAACACATGACCCACTTCCACTGGTGAGGTACTGGCCCATTGTTAAAGCCATACCTCTGAACTTGCTCCCCTGGTCATCTTGCTCAAATGACATCGGTACTCGAGTAACCTGGGGACAATTCCAGGCTGCCTGGGTCATCTGTATATACCAACATGTATTTCCTGAATGATTAACTGAGATTCTAGTCTGTAGGGCCAGGCATCAGCCTTCTTCAATCTTGCCTAGCAGCCCTTACTTGACATAGTCATCCCGCCATTATTTTCAGGACCTCTGCTCTTCTGCCTTCTCACCTCTCCTCTTCCTCTTCTGACTTGAATCCCTCTCCCACCTCTCAGCCGAGGGTAGGGTATACAGCTGTGTAGAGATTCATGGATGGCCATCTTCTTGACTGACTCCTAGGTTTTGACTGACTCCTGGAACTTCCACCGTAGCGCTCTTCATCTGAATGAATGCCTTCTCAACTTAGTGCCAAGTAAATCCAGAATGAAGGTGAAGCCGGCATGTCATCAGACACTGTACCAAGGTGCCGGGCTGGCTCCTATGTTTTGTCAGCTTTTCCAATTCTTCATGCATGGGTCTCTCTCGGTTACAGATCGCTGTCACCGGCATGTATATATTATTGCTAAGTACTGAGTTCCATATACCATTATAATGCATGAATTTTTTTGCATGTTTTTGTATCAATTTTTAATCAGACAAATACTACCAGAGAATGTCTTCTTAAAATAGAATGAAGCAAAAAGGAAGAACAAAGTTAACACACTGCATGCAAGTCTCAAGTCTGCTTTGATTAAATCTCTTCTGTGTCTCACCTCTTACAGTCAAATACAGTAATGAGTTTAAAGTGTATGCCTCTAAGTGGTTTGTCTAGAAATCATTATAGTATTACTAAGTGTGCATGCATGAGTTTATAATGTGTTGATCTCTGTCTCCTCAGGAGGACTAATCATTCAGTTTTTAATATGTGACTTCCTGATAAATGAAAAGGAATATTTTATTCTCATGTTGAGTTTTTTCCATCTTTGAAAGTGAGGATGAATTTTATTTAGTTAATAACGAGTTTATACCTTTGTCATTTTTCTAATGGTATGTTTGTATTTTTATTTACTTTTAAAAGCTCTTTATTTTAAAATCTTGATTAACTTTTGCTCGTCATATAGAAGAAGATAGTTTTTCCAGGGTAAACTTCAACTTGTACTTTTATATATTTTTGATAATTCAAAATGCATCCCTGCCAATCACCTTCTCTTTAAGAATTTTCCTTTCAAGTTTAGGAAGGCTTTTCTTAGTTTCAGGAGTAGATATAGTACATTAATTTTGAAACATATTATGGACAAATTTATCACTCTATTGTATAAAATAAAATAGGCACGTGTTAAAGTGGAATTAAAATAAATTTCTCAAGTTCTCTGAAGTGGGATGGTGACTAAAAGAAGGTATTGATTAGAAAAGAAAATTTAAATTCTCGCATGCATTAAATTTTAATAATATATGTAGCTCAACTTTTCTTTCATGCTCAAATGTACATTAATAAGGCCAAAAAAAATCAAAAGAATAAAGGAATAAACATTTGTCCCTTTAATCTGAGATCACCATGCAGCAGACTCTATGGAAGACTGAATAAAACAAAGATTATAGTTTCATGTTTCAAATTACTTTTTGGCCAGATGTGCGCCTTTCCATTTCACATAAAAGGATTCAATGATTTTATTACTCTCTCCTTTCTTGAGCTATTGGCTTATAAAACCCCTTTCCTTTAGGATTGCACCAGCACCCTTGCAGGGCAGGAGCAGAGAGGCGAGCCCCATGTCTGCAGGCAAGAGCCAGTCACTTAGGGAAGAAAATTCGCCTTTCTTGCTGTGTATTGCCGACAGTGGGTTCTTCCAGAGGAAGTGCTGTTTTGAAGTCCGAGAGGCATAGAAGCAGTCTCTCAGGAAGGAAAGGGTGGGGGAGGTGTTACTTGAATTGATCATTCTGAACTCTAATACGGGACTCAGGCCTGGGGGAATCCGATGAAATGCATTGTTTACAAAGTTCGAACAGCTCTCCAGTAGCTTTTTTCCCCTGATACATAGGATTTCAAGAAATATTCTCCTGGAAGTCTCAATTTTGAGAACATTTCCTCTGGGAATACGAACAAGGGACAGGTATTGCCTCTACACGTCACTTCTTTTCTCCCTCCCTCTCTCCCCTCTTTCCCTCCTCTGTGCAGTGTTATGTTAGGAAGTCTCCTGTGTGAAATTCTTTTCTGCATCCACAATTAAGAGGAAAATAGTTATGAAATAAAATAACTTCCTGTTGGCTTAACAACAATCATCCACCTTTGTGGGCTTACTCCAAATCGCCATTCAGTTTCTGGGGTTAAATATTTACCAGGTGTTGTTAGGTGTGGCTTTTTAGCTGCATGTTTTTGCGGATTTGGAGACACTGCAATTTCTTGTGCTCACTTGACCCTGGTAAGAGACCGAGGGGATTACCTTCCAGGGCCAATCGTGAATTCTACTTTTTCACTTTTACTTAGTCCTTTCTAACCACATTACCAGTTTTAGGAGATTAGTTACATTGTTTTGTAAAATTAATGTCTGCTGGTATTAGATTAGGAAAGGTTTTGTGTTTTTTTTTTAAAGCAAGTTTATTTATTTTGCAAGACACATTACAATGTGTCTCTTTTAATTTGCTCTCAAATTAAATTCTCTCCATGTTTTGAACAACCATATTTTTATCTGGCATATTCTTGGCCTAATGATAGAAGAAATAAGTTTATTGCTTACATAACCATGTGAATCAGACATGGAAAATACATGTTAAATTATCTAATTCATCCTTCTGCCAATCCTAGATTATTCCCTAAAGTCCATTGGTCTATTTTTTAGACTCGATACAGGATTCATGAATATAATTTAACCAGCATTCCTTATTTTCCTTATTTATGTGTGAATTGACACAGATACCATTTTCCAGTGAGTGCAGCCTTCTTAATATTTGCTGACTATATAAAGAAAATATTAATATTGCCTTGCATTTTTCTAGTTATTCTCCATGTATATACATAATTTTTAAAAATCTGTACTATCAGCCACATACTGTTATATCTATTAGGAGATGAGAAAATTCAGTTCAGAGAAATTACATCTTCACAATGATATAGCTAGTAACTTATCCAATGTGGAATAAGTTCTATGATTTTAAAATTCAAATTGACAACTGCCTGATGAAAAAATGTAAATTGAGAAAACAATTAAAAAGTAACAGATATTAAACCCTACTCTGATTAGCAATCCACAAACATACTGAAAATTTAGAAGAATATAAAACTCATATCATTTTTTTCTTTATTTATCATTTTTACTCTTTTTGAGTTTTGACAAATGCATAGAATTATGTAACCACAACTACCATCACAACACAGAACAGTTCCATCATTCCTCATATTTTCCTCATGCTATGCCTTATCCCCTTCCTAACTGCTGGAAACCACTGACCCGTCCCATGTGGTTATAGTTTTGTGTTTAATAGAATGTCATATAAACAGAGCCATACATATCTAGCTTTTTGAGTCTGCCTTCTTTAACTGGGCACAATGCATTTGATATTCACGCTTCTGTGGAATGTCCTTTTTATTGCTTTGTTTGTTCTTTTTTATTGCTAAATAGGATTCCACTGTGTGTGTGGTCATCCATTTCCCAGCTGAGGGACATTTGAGTTGTTCCCAGTTTTTGGTGATTACAAATCAGACCAGTTCATGTACATGTTCTTGTGTGAATCTAGGTTTTTATTTCAATTATGTAACTACCTAAGGGTCGGATTGCTGGGTTGGATGGTCAGTATATGTTTAGCTTCATAAGAAACTGCCAAACTTATTTCCAAAGTGACTTTATTATTTTGCGTTCCTACCATTAATATGTGAAAATTCCAGTCGTTCTGAATCTTTCAGTTTTTCTTTTTCTTTCTTTCTCTCTTTCTTTCTTTTCTTTCTTTCTTTCTTTCTTTCTTTCTTTCTTTCTTTCTTTCTTTCTTTCTTTCTTTCTTTCTTTCTTTCTTTCTTTCTTTTCTTTCTTTCTTTCTTTCTTTCTTTCTTCTTTCTTTCTTTCTTTCTTTCTTTCTTCTTTCTTTCTTTCTTTCTTCTTTCTTTCTTTCTTTTTCCTTCCTTCCTTCCTTGCTTCCTTCCTTCTTGTTTTCTTGCTTTCCATCTGTCTTTCTGTCATTTTAATAGATACATAGTAGTATCACATTATGGTTTTAATTTGCATTTCTTTAATGGATAATGATGTTAAACACCTTTTCATGTGCTTATTTGCCATCAGTATAATTTCTTTGGAGATGTGTCTTCCAAATTTTTTGCACATTTCATTTTATTGATTTATCAGAGTTTGTTTTCTTACTACTGAATTTGAGAGTTCTTCATGAGTTCTAGATACAAAACCAAAAACTTAGTCAGATGTGTGATTTGCAAATGGTTTCTCCCAGATTGTGACTTGTTTTTTCATTCTTTTAAGTATGTTTTGCAGAACAAGAGTTTTAATTTTTATGAAGTTAAATTTAGCACTTTTCAAAAATTTTACTGATCATGATTTTGGTGTCATGTACAAGAACTCTGCCTAACTCAAGGCCATAAAAGATGTTCTCCTCTATTTCCTTCTAAAAGTTTTAAAGCTGTATGCTTTACATTTAAGCCCAAGATCCATTTTGAGCATATTTTTCTATAAGGCGTGAGGTGTGAACTATGGGTTGAAGGTTTTGTTTTTTCGTTTTGATTTTGGTTTTGGTTTTTTGCATATAGATGTCCAACATTTTCAGCATAATTTCTTGAAAAGACTATCTTTTGTTCACTTAATTGCCTTTGCACATTTTTTAAAAACCAGTTGGTGATATATTGTGTGGTTTTGGCACAGGCATGTGGTAAAATTATAGCCAACATAAGAGGAGAGGTTACTGTGAGTTTTCACAAAAGCTATTCTTCATTAATAGAAAGAATCAAATAAATTGGAACATTGTTATTACAACTGGATGCCGTTTTCCTCACCTGGAATATCTCGAAACACACCAGTCAGATTTTGTGAATATGTGTGGCAAGCTAGACAACTTCTGTCAGTTCTTGAAATTTATATAGTTTGCTGAAGATCAAGATTCTAGTTCAAATCTGACTACTTGAAGCTTTTAAACATTATGCTAAATTGGAAATGAGTAGATTGTTTTCTTATTTTTCTATGCCTCACATTGTGTTGGAACAAAAACCTTTGCTTATTTTTTTCTTACATTATGCTAAAGATTGTTTCTTGAAGAAGGGTTACTAGAAGTGGCAATGTAGAAATGTTTCAGGATTCTGGATACAAGTTGCCACTTTTTTCTAAATAAATTATAGCAATTTACACTCTGATTTTAAAGTTTGGGTTTTCTCATAACATTACCCAATATTATTATTAATATATATTAAATGGTATATAGTTATTACATAAAACATAATTATTATATTTTAAAATGCACTGTCTGGAGTGAATTTTTATATGTATTCATTTTTTTTTCCTTTTTAGAAAAAAACTTACCTCTTCATTTCTATTAAACATTTTAAATAGTAAGTTTTATTTATTTATTTTCCTGAGATTTACATCTATTAAAAACATGAACATTTGATCTCTCATATATCTGTAAATATTTTTCTTAGTTTTTCACTTTTTTCTTAATTTTAAACATTTCACAGTCTGTGTAGCCACATATACTGGTATTTCTCTTTCTTCCATCTCATGCTATTCAGAGGATTACAGAATTAATGTTCATTTTTTTTAGCTTCTCTGTGGCTTATCTAAGACTTTGTTTTTGATAGCTAATTTAATATTCCATTTATTATTGGAAGCCATGAAGAATCTGAATTATTTTTAATCACTGATCAATAGTTTACAAATCATTAGTGAAGACTCAATAAATTTATGCATATTTTTTGTTTATCATATTTATATGATAGACTAACTAGTTTTATGGTAACATATAAACTAGAATTGACCAGCTTTGTATTTCTTCTTGTTGACACATCGATAAAATTTCATATTTCTTTATTGCCTTTTACTAGACTATAAGCTCCATGAAGTCAGGGCTTGCATTTTTACTGTTTTCTGACATCAAACATGGTTTTTGAATCAGAGTGGTACTCAAGATAAATGTGTTCTCAAATATGGGTATGTATGTGAATGTGTCTATTCCTCTATGTAGGTGTCTAGAAGTATGTAGGTATCTACATGCATGTATACATACATGCAAACATATATGCATGTATGTACACACACACTCATATTCTTTAGACTGGCTGATAAAAGGAGATAATGTAAAAAATGCATGAAGTGTTCTTACAGGATCTCTATGCAACATCATTCTGAGATTTACAGTTTGAGTCCATAATAAAAAAAGGAAAATGAATGAAAATAAATGTCATGGGTTTTGCTATCTATCCTCTTCTTTTTTTTTTTTTTTAAAGATTTTATTTATTTATTCATGAGAGACAGAGAGAGAGAGGCAGAGGCAGAGCGAGAAGCAGGCTCCCCGCCGAGCAGGGAGCACAATGTGGGACTCGATCCCAGGACCCTGGGATCATGACCTGAGCTGAAGGCAGATGCTTAACCGACTGAGCCACCCAGGCATCCCCTATCTATCCTCTTCTTCCATCCCTCCAAAATGGAAAAGTCTATTCTTTCTTCCTCAGGTCCCTGCCCCGCACATTACACCTTCTCCAGTAAGTTCATCTATACCGTTAGGAACTGAAGATGATGACCTAAAGACTAGCACTTGTTTTCTGTACATCAGAGACAGATGCAGACATTCACGATATGGAGAGCCTCCAAGTATCAGTGTCTCTTTAGCATGGCCACAACTATCTTTGGCTCTTTGAGGACAATTTAGAATCATTTTTGTGTCTGTTGTTACAGCAGAGTTCCCTTAATTTCCGAGATTCCCTGTTGAACTGTTTTGAAAGACAGCTGCAACCCTGTTACCCTCTCAGTCCGTTACAGCCCCCTAGGTCTTCGCATTCCCATGAGATCATTCTTAAAACGCCCATGCTTTTGCAATGGTGTTCATTCATTTCAATTTTAGTTGTATTATTCCCACGTTGGAAGAGGATTTGGGTAGTCCTATCATTGCAGTTACCTACTGAACATCAGCATAGAGTTGCATAAAGAGCTTTCTTGATTTTAATTTCAGAGAGATGTGGGGAAAAGAGACAGGCAACATGAGAGAGGCAGCAGATGGAAAAGATCAAGAGTCGTGGGGCTACCACTGGCCGTTAATTGACCCTCTGGGCTTAGGAAAGTGATTTGGCTTCCCTATGTGACAAAATTTTCTCAAACTCAAATAGAAATAATGGCACTAAATAAAATTTCATATGGTCACCAGCACGTAACCAGTTTAGTTATCACGAAAGCTAAAGATTTGCATAGCATTAATGGTTAACAAGGAGAGAATGATTTAAAATGTGGGCATCCGTTTTTTTTTTTTTTTTTTTTTTTTTTTGGTGCCGCTAGCTCTGAAGTTTCAGATGAAAGTAGTGTGTTAGGAAACTGCTCAAAATCACGGAGACTTGTGTCATCTATCAGCTCCCCTCTCACTGTCTTCTGCCCCTCGGCAAATAATATGGCTTCTGTACAACCCAATTGTAGACACTCTCTTCACTTCATTCCATGTGGATAGCTATTCTATGGGAGGTAAAGTAGAGGAGGCTGGCCTTAGAGCTTTAACAGTCAGGAAATCATAAACTGATACATCATCTTACTGTGTAGATTGAAATGACAATGGGGACCAGGCTCATTAGAAGACAATGAAACAGGATTTCTCTCTCCCTCCTAAACTACCTTTCCTGTTTTACTGAATTGAATGCATCCACAATATGAATGGAAAATGAATTTGCCATGCCCCTCTAACTTCTTTTTAATCACATATTTTTGTGAATAGGGGAAAAAAATGGACTGGGAGGAAGAATGAGAAGTTTAAATGCACTCATGTCTTTGATGTACCTGAAAAGTTAGGTAGTCTACCATGTGGAGAGGATCTAAAAAACTTTATCCAGATTACTGTCTGGAAGGAAAATGTGTGTGTGTAAAGCAGGACTCTGGAGAAGAAAACTTGGGGCTTATACCTGAGGAAACTCTAAGACCTAGAAGCATTGATTCATCAAGCAATGATCTTTAAATAACCACTGAGATCACTGCGATGCCATAGAGTCCCAGCAGGATTGTCAGCATATTTTTGTCTCTTCAAGGAAATTCAAGTTATCATAAATTGCTGTCAAAATCACTTATAAAGATGCGTGTGCATTGATATAGTATAGGTACATTGTAAATATTATCAGTCTAAATACTGTCACTGGATTCAACAAAGCACTGCCAGTGCTCTAAAACCCAGGTGTATAATAGGACAGAGGTCCTTGGTAAAGGAAGAGTAGCCAGCACACCTTGAGACACATACACCAAGGCTATCAATTCATGACTTGTTGATCATAGCCATGTCCAAAGCCAGAAGCCAGACAGCAATGGTCCAGAAAGCCTGTCTTAGATTTTAGTGGGTATAAGGGTTTCCTCCATCAATGCAGTTTTGGAATTTACAAATCTTTCCTTGACGCCGTTCTTCTTTCCTCCTCCCCTGCCTAACTCCCAGGGCTAGGCTCTGATGGGCCAAAGCCCCACACTCTCTGATGCCCTAGTATCTGTGCTCCACCACAATTTTCCATGCCTCATTCCTCTTATTATCAAAGTTTTGAGGTCATTTGGTATTTATATTATCAAACCAAATGTAGTGTGCAGTCATTAGGTACTAGGCAATAAGCTAAAAACTTACATTTCTTACCCATTTGATCCTCACTCCAAGCCAGATCCTTCAAGTGGGTCTGGCTTTCTATCTGTAGATGGGGAAAGGGAGTGTTAGAGAGACTGAGTACTTTGCCCAAGACAACAAAGACAGAGGTGCACTGGCTGAATTCAAACTCAGGTCTGTATGAATTCAAAGCTAATACTTTATATATTTTATAAATACTTTATGTAATACTTTATATTATATATATATTTATAATACTTTAAATATTATATTGATTGTTATTAGACAGTTATAAGTTATTAGACATCTGAATAAGTAAATAGGAGAAGATATCTAAAAACAATTACAAACAGTATGTTGAGAAATATCCATCTCTGCTTATAATCGTGGAGGAGACATAGAACATAAACGTTAGGCACAAAGTTTCTGAAGTCAGACTTCTCATCCCAGTCTTGTCTACACTATTTTCCGGCTGCATAATCTTGGAAACATTAACTTAACTTCTTTGCTCTCTAATTTCTCTGAAAAATGGGAATCTACCTATTCATCTATCCAAGCTCTCAAAGGTATTTTGAAGATTGAATTATTTAATGTAAATGAGGCACTAATAGTTTTTGGTCTAAACGTATGTGTTTTCTTGGGGCGCCTGGGTGGCTCAGTCGTTAAGCGTCTGCCTTCGGCTCAAGTCATGACCCCAGGGTCCTGGGATCAAGCCCTGCATCAGGCTCCCTGCTCAGCGGGAAGCCTGCTTCTCCCTCTCCCACTCCCCCTGCTTGTATTCCCTCTCTTGCTGTGTCTCTCTCTGTCAAATAAATAAATAAAGTCTTTAAAAAAAATAAACATATGTGTTTTCTTAAAAGCAAATCAAAACTAAAAGTCACATTGGTATAGAATTCAGAGTCAAGAATATAAGCTCTTGTAAGAATGTAAGTAAGAATGAAAGCAGTAAGTTTTGTGTCTCTTGATATCTGCCTTCTCTGAATTTAGAGCCAGACACAAAGCAATGCTGAGAAAACATTGTCAAAAATAAAGAATAATTTTACACTGACTATGCAAAAAAAGGAAAAAAATATATAAAACACAATGCTAAAAAATGTAAAAAAACTAATAAATCCAAAGTAGTGCCAGTGTAAGTTATTATAATTTTAAAAAGCAATTTAGCAAATTTTCAAAAGTTAAAAAAATTCGTACTTTTCACACAATATTAAATGACTGAGATTTTTTGTAAAGGAAAGAAATATAAGAAAGGAAAAACTGAATGAAACAATGTGTTCATTTATGTGTTAATAATAGAAACAAAATTTTTAAAAAATTAAGTCACAATTTCTAAAAAAAACCCCAAACGATCATAATATAATTTTCTAGAATATTCCTTGGCCACTAGGCATAGTATAAAACCGCAACTACTTAACAGGGAGCATGGAAGGACATATTTTTACAAATGTTACAAACATTTTACAAATGTTTACATATTTTTACAAATTATTTTACAAATAATTTAGAAGGTCTCTACTGAGACCTTCTAAATTACAGCTCAACTTGTAATATTGGATTTAATTTGGGTCTGCTAAAATGTACATGTTGAGATGATGCATTTTTATGCATTTATATCCTAATTTTTCTGTTGTCAAATCTTAATATTAAGCAGAATGTTAGATTCCATATTTAATATTTTCCCCAAATTAACAATGGTTTTTCAGCCAATGTCAGGGTCAAGGATAAAGGGGTGGGGGGAGACAAAGAATCTCCAGCAGATATCAAACCTGTTGAAGCATTTTATTTCAATTTTAGAGACCCATTTAGCTTATGAACTATTACACTTTTTTCCATTCTTAGTTATATCATTTCTAAGAAATATTAACTGTCCTGAAGAACAAAATCTTCCCTTACAGTTTAGATGGTGTATTGATCGTCTCCCTTTTTAAAGCTATGTTCCTTGGTATGAGGTCAGAAATTCTATTGTTTAGCTAAAACCTTTAAGAAAACAAGGGCTAATAAATCACTGGAAAAGTCTGGGGTGAAATTGGATTCCATTTCTAATAGTTCATTTACATTTCTTCTTTGATTCCGCAGAATGTGTTTACAACCAGAATTCATTTTTCAAATTGTGTGAGGACATAATCCGGGCAAGTGCAGAAAGATCATTCAATTGTAGATATACTCCTGTTGTAGAAGGACTATCATTTATCATGACTCTGGTAGACCATACGATGTCTCAAAATTTCAAAACACTGGCAAAAACATCTGATGGCTGCCAGTTTCCTAAACCACCTTGTCATCATAATTTTAATTTCTGATCATCAGCTCAAAGAATTTTAATGGGAAGAAATAAGAAATGGAAGCAGTGAGGTTTTCTCTCCTCCACTTGTTCTGGCTGTGCTATTGGAACATGTGCAAACATTTTCTGTCTAATGAAGTGTTAGTGATTGAAGGGGCATTACACACTGTTTCCTATTGCTCCAAGATTACACACAGGTCGTTAAAACATGATCTAAAGATCAAATGGAAGCCACAGTGACTCCTGACATACTTCTCACAAGAATTGTTCTTATAATGAAATCAATGAAAGTCATTACATTAAGAACTTGTAAAAATAAGAAAAAAACGTGATTTTTTAATTGGGGCTGAGAGAGGGATGATCTAACAAATTAATAACTTTGGTTACAAGTTAGTAATCTCAGATCTTTGAACTAAAAAAATATATATAAGAAGTTATATTAAATATACCAATACTTATGAATATAAACTAATAAGCATTTTTCCTATAAATGTGAACATTTCTCTCATTATCAATTTCTCAAATTGCTTAATTTGTTTCAAGTATTTTTGTCAAGTTCAGAGGTCAGCAAATTATGGACTATGCATGCTGGCCTACTACTTACTTTTGTAAAAAAAGTTTTATTAGAATGCAAATAAAATTCTAAAATGTGAATTCTTGTATATATCAACGGTTGTTTTCATGCTACAACATCAGAGTTGAGTAGTTGCAAGACCATCTGCCTGCAAAGTTTCCAATATTTCTTATCTGTCCTTCACGTAAAAAGTTTCCATTCCCTGATCTAGTTGTTAAGAATACAAGTTTCACACCCACATTTCAGTCTTGTCTGAAATAGCAGATTCTAATACTTGATTATACTAACTTAAGAAAAGGATAAATTTATTCTTTCTGTTTTTGCCTAAAATCAGAAAAAAACATATGGTGGAAAATAACACCAGGGAAAGTAGATAGATAGGTTAAAGCACTCTTTGGCTGAAATAAAAATATGTGGCCAAAATGTCTTTCCTAGGGAAAGAAAATATCTATTTTTTTCAAGAATGAATGGTCTCCTGCTTTCTCTTTTTCTTTACTCTTCTTTTTATTTTAAAGTAATCAGAATAGCTCTTCTTGGGCTAGAAAATTAGAAGGGAACGTTTAGCTTATGAATCAAAGAGAAGGAATCCATTCTCATGCCTGAAAGTGTCCTGGGGATTCTCTGAAGAGTCTGAAAACTTGTAAGCAGAAGAAAAGTTCTCTTAAATATGCAAGTCAAGTGAAACAAATTCCAGTTGCATCCAAAAAGGCATGCTAGATATCACACTATTTCAAAGGGTAAAATCTTTAAAGTACAGAGGACTGATTTAATATTCCTTTTTCTCATACAATTTATTTATTGGAATACAATTCATATACTGTAAAATTGACACTCTTAAAATACACACAGTTCAATGATTTTTAGTATATTCACTATGTTGTATAACCATCACTATCTAATTCCAGAGGATTTTCACACACACACACACACACCCAAATCTCATATACTATAATGATTACCCTCCATTCCTCCCTTCCCGGGCCCCTGACAACCACGAGTATAATTTCTGTTTCTATGGATTTCCCTATCCTGGACATTTCATATAAGTGGAATCATACAATATATTACTTTTTGTGTCTATCTTATTTCACACAGCAAAATGTTTATGAAATTCATCCTTATTGTAGCATGTGTCAATACTTTCTTCTTAATTGCTAAATCATATTCCATCATATAATACACTTAAACATGTATATAATATATATACACCACATTGTATTATATACATACCACATTGTGGTATTCCATGCATTTGGTCGGCATTAATATGCTTCTACTTTTTGGCTGATATACATAATGCTGCTATAAATAGTCATGTAAAAGTTTTTGTGTGGGCCTATATTATCAATTTTCTTGGGTACATACCTAGGAGTCAAATTTCTGGGTCATATGTTAACTCTATGTTCAATTTCTTGAGGAACTGCTGGAGTGTTTTCAAACTGGCTACACTATTTTGCATTCCCACCAGCAATGTAACACATGTCAAAGCTGCTCAGCCACTTCTCCCTGAATGAAGTTATGTTTAAGACATATATGTGAGTGTGTATGTATCTGTTTGTGTGTGTGTGTGTGTGTGTGTGTGTGTGTGTGAGAGAGAGAGAGAGAGAGAGAGAAAGAGGAAGAGATAAACAGAAAAAGTCTAAGAAAGAGAAACTTGGTTGGGGGTGATCTTCTGAAGATAAGGTGTGAGGAATATTATATAGTGATGAGTTTTTACTATCCCTTTATCATCCAAAATTATTTTATCATTCTAGTGTTCATATAGTTCTGAATTTTAAATCTTGGTTGTCAATAATCATTTTAAGCTTTTGATTTTTGAAAAAAATTGATTTTTAAATTTTATTATGTTAATCACCATACATTACATCATTAGTTTTTGATGTAGTGTTCCATGATTCATTGTTTGTGTATAACATCCAGTGCTCCATTCAGTACATGCCCTCTAAAGGTAGTACATGCACATTTTTTCCAAACAGTTTAAACAATCCATAAAAGTTAAATATCTCTTGGAGAAAGATGTTTTTGCTATCTTCCCTCCTTAAAAGTCACTTCAAGAGAAGATGGACAATGAGAATAGGAAAATGATTATATTTTACTGAAATAAAGATGTATCTGTAAACTTGAAAACATTTATATGAAGGAAAAAAGAGGATGGAAGAGTGACAACTGCCTTAAAAATTATTGGGAGGATAGAAAAGTAACATCTCCAGACATTAAAACTAAGAAATAAAAAATGTATGTAAATGGAAAGAAATATATTTTATATCATTGTTAAAATATTGATATTTTATATCATTGTTTATATATGTTATATAAATAAACATAATTATTTACCAGTAGAATGTGGGTAGTTGGGCACTGACAACTCTCAAAACTTGGATTGAACACTGGCACCCTCCTTTCCTAGGGCACATTGAGTTTCCCAAAATTCTTGACGTTTATCACAGCAACCTTGCAAAACATGGGTTTGCAAAGATGCATCAATGAAAGGAATGTAGATATGACATCATCAGAAAAAATATGGCTCCATTTAATATTGACACTGTATCTAACTTGAGTTAATATTTTGCTCAGCGGCTGGAAGATGTTGAATATTGCTCGTTTCCTCAAGAGTGTAAATATCTTACAACACCCTTGTGAGTTTCACGTACTACCTCAAGATGCTTTGGCACAGTCTGTAAGATGTGGTGTTTGATATAATAGTTTATGGCCATAGGTGTTTACGTAAACAAACAAATAATGAAATGTACCTAGCAATTAAAAAAAGGCATTTATTTATTCTAGGAAAAATGAAACAAAACAACAACAAAAAATACTGAGTTATCATCTCACATCTATTTATTCTCCATTATAAAATATGAAAAATGTAGAACCCACACTAGCCCTCAATTCCCCCCATCCCCCAGTTATTGTTAATGATATCACCGCTTCACATCTTTTCAGTGGTTGTTTTTATAACTTTAAATAATTTAATGCTTTTATTTACTCACCCTTCTGTTGCTCCTTTAATTTGGGACACTCTCTTCTATTCTATGGTTGTCTAGTGAGTTATACATCTGAGTTTCTGTTTCCTACCCAAACCTGGGTCACCTTTTAATTTGCTCCATTGTTTCTTGGATTCTGTTTTTTTCTAACTTCTTTGATTTATTTTTACTTTTTATTGGACAGTGCAAATTTACTGAACAATTTGGAGGAAGATCATCTTTACTGATACACACACACACACATACAATCTGGATAAGGACACAAAATATATAATACATAATAGCTCACATTAATTGCACTTTTTCTGCTGTGTGTTTTAGCAAATTATATATCACTTTGGAATACGCCTGAATTTTATCATATGTTATAATGCTGTTTTGATCTCCATTCAATCTTGCTCAAATAGGGGTGCCTGGCTGGCTCAGTGGGAAGAGCATGTGACTCTTGATCCCGGGGTTGTGAGTTCGAGCCCCACATTGGGTGTAGAGATTACCTTAAAAAGAAATCTTCCTTAAATAATTAGAACTGTTATACTTATGAGAGGTTATCTTATTTTGAGTTGTTTCTTAAATAGATCTGTCAAAAGAAAACAACTTCTATCTCTGAGAATGATATCAATAAGCATACCTTATAATAACTATTAGTTTATCTACTGCAAAATGGAATGATTATATTCATGCATCCCCATTGGAAATTGTTAAAACAATTCTTGTGGGAGGATGTTATGAGGTGAGAAGTTTCGAGCAAAGTTTAGGAAGTGCGACTGTCATTGTCAGAACTGAGTGTTGTGATAGTCTTGCTTACCCCTTCCCAGGTAAGCGGGATCTAGCTGTGAGGAAGAATGGACTTTTCTGGGATCTAAGAGCTTAGCCTTGTTGTAAACACTTGCCTAATTGTGCTCTTCTAAGGAAATGCCTCTTCTGTTCTGTAATAAAATTTCCTGAAGGACTCTGTTTTTAGTTTGCTATTTATGGAGTCTCTTACCAGTAAGAATCAAATGGCACATTTCCCTAAACTGATCTCTAGGACTAGTTCCTCAAGGCAAGCTGGGGGATATTTATTGCTTCCTGAGAATTCATTTCTGACTAATTTAACAGTGAATGCTACTGGGAAAATTGTAGGAGGCAAATGGATCACCTCTATTAGACTGAAAAAATTGTAAGAGCCTTTATTTCCAGAGATAAATATTAAGTGCCCATGCCTTTTCTTTTCTAAACATTCCCTCTTCCTCCTCTTCCAATCTTTACTCCCTCTTTAATGAAGACATCCTCAAACTCTGATCCAAACGTGCTTTGCTCCAATGTTCAAAAAGTTGGCAGGAGGATATTAAGAAACAGCATCTCGGTGTGTTCTTTCCTGGTTACCACTGCCAAGTGGAATAGGGGGTCTCATGAATTGAGCTGGAAATGCCATGTGCTCAGCCCTGCACAAATAGACTGACAACATGGGTACTCAAAACAAGTCATAAAAAGCTGTCCAGCTGAGGGAGAAAATGCTCTAATTAGAGTAGAGGTTAGAGTCACAGTACATTGAGGGAGAAGCCAGGATATGCAGAGGCTACAAGAACTTTAGCTGGTCCCTCCTCCATTTGTTAATGGAACTAGCTTTAATCAATGACCAAGGTTGTGCAATGACCCTGTTAAATGTCAGCCATATCTATGTGAGAAAATGACATATTTTTTTATGCTGAAGTTATAACCTACATAAATTCAACATCAGATGATAATAGAATATTTGTATTAACATTATAATATGTGTATGAAAATCTAGACATCTCTCTTGAATTATTTTGACACTACTGCCATTTTAGAGATGGGCAGTTTGAGGAGAATAATTGTCTAAACTAACATCAGCACCCTAAGTGAACTGTTTTCCTCAGCTGTCTGTTCACAAATAAAGATAGCAACCTTAAGTTAGTAAGTGTACAGGTGTGGTGATGGCAGTAGATGCCAGAATGGCAAGGAAGAGGGGATAGACATTTCAAACCCATTCTTTTCTTTTTATTTTCTTTTTCTGGCCCTTTAGAATCTGCCATCAACAAACTCTATTAGTACAATTAAAGAGCCCCTGAATGTCTCCCATATCCCTCAGGTGTCAGCACAGCAGGAAAAAGGAGCATAAATTTCCATTGGAAATATCTGAGAGCTTTTACTTAGGAAGATGAACCACTGACTCATAATTAATCATGATTAAGTGTTATACAATTTTTAGTCTTGTTTTAGATAAGAGATTTAGCTTACGGTCAATTCATTCATGTGCAATTTGAAAACAAGTGATATTGAGGCTCACCAGGAGTATGATGTTTAGAAGGTATTATTCATATATGGTGTAGTTGAGCTCAATTTAACAAACATTAAAGTCTTTCTATGAACTAGAATGTATTAGTTTTAATAATAAAAATGACTAATAGAATGTAATTCCACATAAGAGCCAAATGTGCATGAATAATATGCAGAATCAAAAAACGTTTTTATTATTAACAAAGTCCAAATTAACAAGCATTTATTGCTTCTCTTAATGATTATCTTGAGAACCTATTAATCATAAGAATGTATATAAAAGAATATAAACACATGGGTTGAACTAAGAACTTTATGCTTTAATTATGTTAGGACATGGCTTATTAAGCAAAACAGAAAACATAATTACCCTGAAATCATAATAGTATCTCAAGGAATAAGGGCAAACACTACTGGTGTTTTGGCATCTGTATGGCCAGGTATGGCTTAAAATTCAGCCATAATATGACTTTCTGTGGATCTTTGTTGTTTGAGCAATTTCCTCCAGCATGAAAAGTTTTCTTAGTTGGCCAAAGTTATGCAAATAGATGCATACCAGCTTTACGCGTCATTGTGTAGGCATTTATAGCAATATTATAAAGAAATTACTTGCAGGGGTGCCTGGGTGGCTTAGTCAGTTGGGCGCCTGCCTTCGGCTCAGGTCACGATCCTGGAGTCCTGGGATTGAGCCCTGCATTGAGCCCCACATTGGGCTCTCTACTCAGCAGGGAGTCAGCTTCTCCCTCTGCCCCTCACCCCCCTTTCATGCTCTCTCACAGTCTCTCTCTCTCAAATAAATAAAATCTTAAAAAAAGAAATTATTTGCAAATACACACACATATACCATATATACACAAAATTACAAAAGTTTTAGAGAATAGGCTGTGGAGTCATTCTTCTGTTAGCTGTGTGAGCTTGGGAAGATTAAATAATATTATTTATTCTAAGTTTGCTCATGTGTAAAATAGAACCTATTGTAATTTAGCCTATAGCTAATATAAAGTAGTTGGCATAAATAAGCTTAATATATATATATTTTTTAAGATTTTATTTATTTGACAGAGAGAGAGACAGTGAGAGAAGTTAATATATTTTAGAATGATCTCTTCTGATCTATTAAACTAGTTCTTTTCTAGTCATTCTCTCCATTTCTTTTCTATTCGATTCTTTAATATAATTTATACTTGTATATATTTTAATGTATGTAATAACATTTTTAGCAGAAGCATTGGCTTCACAAGGAGAGAAATGAAAAACCTATTAAGTAGTACTATGTTTATTTTTTAATCTAGAAATTTGATTTAATCAATATCAGATTCATAACATGATTTATTCAAAGTGCACTTAAAATAACTTATTCCTTTTTAGTGTTACTTCAAAGCATATTTATAAATACAATATTAAAAATAAAACACTTTCAAATTCATTGTCAGAATGTGGCTGCTAAAAATATTCCATTTTTAAATTTTCTCTCCCTCAAGTTAACTTGCAATTTATATTCTATTATCAGGTGCAGAGTGTGGGTTAACAAGCCAAATATTTTATATATACTATTCTTTTACCTCTTTTGTGTGAATACATTTTATCAAATATTTAATATATAAATATAATGCTGTAAACTCAGGACTTTTTTCAGCTCTTTCTTAGCAGTATTTGCCTCCTGGTTACTAGATTACTTAATGTCATATTGTGTTGTATTGTATAATATATGGTTGTAATTTTGACTAAATAATTGGCCAAAGGATAATTCAGCTTATTTTAGTCTTCTAACAACTGCTCTCATTAGCTTCCTCATGGAACCATCTTCTTGACTCCCCCTATTGTATTATTCATGGAAGCACTATGTTTCTAAAAGCATAACCTTGAAGACTTACAGTTATGTTGTGAGCCTTCCTACTTATTTTCTCATTCAGTGAATTTGCGTGTTCTTCAGTTGTTCTTCTTCAATACCATTTGAATCAATTTTGTACTCCTATCGTCCAGTGGTCATTACTTGTAATTAGAAAAACTCCCAAGTTTCTCTTAGTACCAGACTCTTAGTTTTAATCCAGTTTATACACTGCTGCTAGATTAATTTTCCTACCAGTGAAATGAAACCGAGCCAAGAGAAAACTAAAATAAAAAATAAAGAAATAAACCAACAAAGCTTTCAATTTAAAAGTCTTCCAATTGGCAATCAAATTAAAAATCAGTTTCTTAGATTGACGGTCAGTATTTTCATTCTCTAGTTCAAATCTTTCCAGTTGTAGGCCATATGATTTCCATTTATACCACATGCCAAAAATACCTACAATGGCATAGATTGTTGGTTACCTACTAAATAGACCTTGCTCCTTGCTGAAAGAACCCCAGTTTTCTTCAGGAATCACTTTGCACAGTTCCAGGGGATGAATCATGGTGGATTCCTTTTCCTTCTGCCAGAGGTTAGTCTGAGGTGGTTATGTGACTTAGCTTTGGCCAATTAAATACAGAGGAATTCTGCTGTGGAACATTTTGGGAAGATGTTTCTCCCTATAAAAGAGAGACATATAAGAAACAATTTCCCCATTCCCTTCCTTTTTGCTTTTTTTGTGGAATGGGAAACTGATGGCTGAAGCTATACCAGGCATCTTGTGACCACGAGACAACAAAAGAAGCCAAAGTTGATAAGCTGAATAAAGTAGAATAAGAAGGATGGGGAAAATTGGATACTGAAAGATACTAGCACTGCTAAACCAACCCTGGGATCTTTTGCTTGCAGACTTTTTAATATCTTAGCAGATAAAACCATTTCTTAAATCTGCACAACACTTTCTATTTTCATTCAATAATTCAGTGCCTGCAATGCACCATGTCTTTACATATATGGGTTCATTTCCTTAGAACTTTGACTTTTCCCTCTGACCCTCATCAAATCTAGTCATCCTTCAATTTCAGCTTACGTGTTTTCTCCTTTATAAAATCTACTCTTATTCCTTCATTTAAATGCTGACTCTACCTTCTTTAGAACAAAATAACATTCCTTTTCCTTCTTTCGTAGAACTTATTTCCTGCTGCATAGCATCCTCAGAGAATAATTTCCTTATAATAGACACTCACTAAATACATTTTATTCTGAGTTGTCAATAATGTTCCATGAAGTCTCATCAGTTTGTGAAAGATATGATCTTTGATCAGCTTCAGTTCTCAACCTGGCTACTAGGTAGACATGTGGCAAGAGAAGGGTTTAAGATTCCATTTGGTACAAATCTTTTAATTTTCCAAAGATAAATCCTTTAATCCTTGGTACAAAGTGATAAATTCCTTTAAGATAGCATTGTTAACTTTCCTTAGAATAAAAGGATAAAAATTCATAAGATAGGTGAATAATTTTAATTTTTAATTTAATTTTTAATTCTTAATAATTTCTAAAGATAGGTTAACCTTACTACAACATGTGTACAGATGTACTATACATGCACCCTTCCATGGGTATACATGAGAGTTAAATGCATATGTATGTTTTATGTGCCTATCTCAAAGTGATTTGTCTAGGATATACTTTCCCTAATTGAAGTCATTTTCTTACAGAAGAAGGTCCTTGGCAGCACAATCACAACTTAAACTTACTATGTATTCCTTATACTTGTGAACATAGATATGAAAATATAGATGTGCTACTTGGAAAGACACTTGTTTATCTACATGGATTTCTTTTCTTTCTAAAAACAAAACAACAACATCCAACCGTGAGAAGTCCTAGAATGAATCAAAACAAACATGTGTAATAACAGGTATTATCAGCAGGCATTTTTAATAAACTATTACATCATTAGAGTAATCAAAACTAAGCATGCTGAGGAATTTGAGTCTTAGAAAATACTTGTGCTAGGGCACCTGGGTGGCTCAGTTGGTTAAGCCACTGCCTTCAGCTCAGGTCATGATCCTGGAGTCCCGGGATCGAGTCCCACATCGGGCTCCCTGCTCAGCAGGGAGTCTGCTTCTCCCTCTGACCCTCTTCCCTCTCGTGCTCTCTGTCTCTCATTCTCTCTCTCTCAAATAAATAAATAAAATCTTAAAAAAAAAAAAAGAAAATACTTGTGCTAAGTGTGCAGCTAGAAGAGTAGGCAGCTGAGATATGCATCTGACCATAATCTTAAAATATTTTTAAATATTTTGTTTGATAAAAAATATATCCTTAAGAGTGCAGATGAGATTCATGCTCAGAAATATTGGGTTAAGTGATCAAATTTTCAGAAAGTGTGTTTTAGGACAACAATAGCTAAGTAGATCCACATGACTGCTGGGGCTGCATGCCATGTCTGAGGGCATCTGCTGCACCTGCCTGGATATATTAATGGCTCATGTTATATGACTAATCACCTATGGGTATGAACTGTCTGATGAAACCGTTCCATCTGCAAGGATTCATTATGTAGTTTATAATTCCATTCTCAAAAGAAAAAAAAAAAGGAAGGAAGGATGATAAGCTCTTTATTCAAGTCAATAGAATCTCCATATCAGTTCCATGCAAGTTTCACTAACTGACTGTCCAACCACTGGAAAGGAGTGAACAGCTGGAGTAGCATGGAAAGTGCTGACACAAGAATCCAGCGGTAACCACATTAACAGCACTGCTCCAGCTCACCATCACAGGTAGATGAAGAGTGTGCTTCCAGGCACAGAGGGCAAATATGAACTGCTAACTTGGCAGCAGAGATTAAGACATTCACCTTTGTTCAAGTTTTGACTGTTTTAGCATTTTTAAGAAAAGAAGAGGGAAGAAAATAGTTTGAAATATTTGGTAGTGGCAATGGAATGTGATATCGACAAGAACAGACAAATAGGAAGACAAGCAGGAATCAATTGAGCTTCCGACCATGTTCCATGCTGAAGATGCCTAGACAAAGGATGGAATGCTTACATTTTCAGACCAAGTTACAGAGTCTGCTTCATACCAGATTAAACATCTGTTGAGGTTCATTAACTCTATGAGTAATAAAAATTGGCCAATTAAAAAATCTTTATTTGGTGAGGAGGAAACAGTAATCATCTAGTCATTGTCTTCATTTCTCTTCTGATTCTTTAGTATAATTCTCCAAGGGGTCCTGACTTCAAGAAGGTAAATTCCAAAGGTAACTCCATGACCTCATCTTGAGAAGCATCACTTCTAAATCCTAATAAGATTACAGCAAGGATCTAACCTTAGTGGGAAACAGAGGAAGCAACAGAAACAGCTTTAAAATAAAATGAGTTTATAAGTTTGAAATAGTACCAGAAGCTTTTTGCAAAAAGGGGACAATTTCTATTTTAATGTCAGTTGGTAATGATGTAACCTCTCATGTTTAGACAATAAGTCGTTGGTGATGAATTGAGGAGTTTATATAGAGAGTTTATACTTATTTCTTTTATCCATTTTGAATATTAGAGTTTAAGGCTTACTTGGAATTCAGTGCTGAAAACTTGAGCCAGTGTTTCAGATGAAAGGTATTATCTTTGAAAGTAAAATGAATTAACCAACATCACTTGAGTGTTTTAGTGTTTTAAACATTCAGTCGTTAGCCCTAGGGAAAAAGCCCACTGAATTTATATTTTTCAAGAGGATGTTTATGTATATGTTGGTTTAACATGTATATAAATAAGATTCAATGAATATGCATAAATATTATCATTACTTTATAAAATATACAAAGACAGATATAATGTTTCTCCCATTTCCTACAGTTTCAGTACCACAGCTTTATGATCAATTGATTGTCATTTCAAATTGACCTCTACATAATCATCAGTTACAAAGGTTTTAAAAGGTTTTCTTTTGTGAAAAAAATCATTACAGAATTATTGTTTTGCTTTTAGTTCAGAAATGTGGGAGAAAATTTAGATTTTGTATTTAAAAATATAATCTACATCACTTTTATTCAAACTAAATGGAAAAGTGAAATATGAAAGAATATTAAAGATTTAGGAGAGGAGAAGATTTAAAACAGCATGAAATAATTAATACTTAGAGGGTTGATTGCATTTATTAACATGTAGTTTCTAAAAATAATGACATTTTATAGTACTTTTAGGTTGGCATTACTATAATTTTTTGTTTGCGTAATTCAATGAATAGCCTCTAATATCAAAATGTGTGCATCCGTCATGATGATTTCTTTTGTTTTATTTTTAGATTCTCTTAATGTCCAACTTGGAAGATTTTTTTAAATTTTTATTTATTTGACAGAGAGGGAGATAGTGAGAGAGGAAACACAAACAGGGGGAGTGGGAGAGGGAGAAGCAGGCTTCCTGCCTAGCAGGGAGCCTGATGCGGGGCTCGATCCCAGGACCCTGGGATCATGACCTGAGCCGAAGGCAGATGCTTAATGACTGAGCCACCCAGGTGGCCCTTAATGTCCAACTTTGAATCACTCTCTTCTTTCCTCATCCACCCTGTTGGATACGTTGATTGAAATATCTCTCTACTATAGATATTGAGTAGGTGGTTGGGTATATGAGTATGAAATTTAGAATAAAAGTTTCAATTGGAACTATATATATTTCAGAGTCATCCACAAAAAGATTATTTTTGAAGCCATAAGACTATAATGAAATCAGTAGGAAACTGAGTGATGATAAAGGACCGAGACTTGGACCCTGCAGCATTATGAAATCAGAGATCTGGGATAAGAGGAGGAGCATGCACAGTAGACTGAGAAGGAGTGAACAGTGAGAAAGGACGTAAAGGACATGGTGTCCTGGAAGTTCAGATGTAGGGAACAATCAGCTTTGTCAAAAGCCGCTGACAGATCAGCAATGTGCTGTAGACTAGGAATTAATCATTTCGTGTTACAGAAGTCATTTGTAATCTTGACAAAAAACAGATTTGGTTAATAGTTGGAGCAAAATCAAGAATGGAGTAGGCCTGAGGTAGGATTGGGCAGGAGGAATGGAAAAAGGAAATGTAAACACTTTTGAAGAGTTTTGCTGCAAAGTGGATGAAGAAAATGGGACAATAAATACTGGGGAACTGATGGGGTTGTGAAAAGCTACTGTAAAATGATAGAGCTAATGATATAATTTTATCCTGATGAGAAGAGAAAGAGAGAGGGGGAGAATGGAGAGGGAGAAGAGGAGAGGCAAGTGGGGAAAAGAGAAAGAAAGAGAATGGATTATGTATAATACAGAAAAGTAAAAAACTGCCATAGTGATATCCTTAGAAAAGTAAGGGTAGGATCTAGAATGGAGGAATGGGATTTTGGGAGATGAATGGATAGTTTATATCTATGGTGCCAGGTGGGGAGGTAGATGATGTGAATACAGTTAGGTGGTAGGGGAGATAGGTGGGTGTAGGTGGTGTTGGAAATCTATGGAGGTTCTCTTCTGATGCTTAAATTTTGTCAAAGAAGTATGAAAGAGTGTCATTGGCTCAGAGTGAATTTTGGGGTGAGACTCTTGAAGATTTGAGGACAGAAAAGAAAGGTGTAATAGGGTCATCTGGGGAGAGGAAGAGCAAATAGACTAGTGAAGTAGAAAGTGATCACTTCATTTTTATTTATTTATTTATTTATTTATTTATTTATTTATTTAAAGATTTTATTTATTTATTTGAGAGAAAGTGAGAAAGAGGGCACAAGCAGAGAGAAGGAGCAGAGGCAGAGGGAGAAGCAGGCTCCCCGCTGAGCAGGGAGCCCGATGTGGGACTTGATCCCAGGACCCCGGGATCATGACCTGAGCTGAAGGCAAATGCTTAACCAACTGAGCCACCCAGGCGCCCAAAAGTGATCACTTCAGTTGATTAAGGACGTATTGTGAATGTGTAGTGATAAATGTGCACTTGATATTCAGTCATGAAATTAAAATGAGAACAGTCAGCACAATTGAGAGATTTTCTTTTAACCATGGATGGAGGGCCAGAAGAGGTATAGACCTGGATTGAACACGTGTTGTGCTTTTGCCAAGAAAGTACGATAAGTGTGACAAAGGGGAGGAAGTCAAGGGTATAAGCAAGGTGATGATTATGTTAAACCATGGAATTCAAGCTAAATAAAAAGGAGAGAGAAAATATCAAGGTAAGGGATGGTGAAAAGTAACAAAATCAATGGATTGGAGATCCCAGTATGTTCTCAGTATTTTGGAGTCAGTATATTATTACAGGAAATGACATAGAATGATAGAAATTGGTGGTCAGTGAATGAGAGTTGTAAAATTGAGATGACAAGGAAATTGCAGTTATTGGCATTGACAAGAATGACACATGGGGTGTGATCATGGAAGGTAGTAATGTGGAGGACAGGATCACTGCAGAAGAGGAATGGATGGAAGTGAGAGACTAAGGTGGAGAAAGATCAACAACATAAAGTTTGAACCCACAAGAATATACACAGGAGCAATGCTGGAGATGGATAATGAGCTGCAAGCTAAGTCATGGAAAAATATAAGGGAGAGACTGGGGCAAATGTGAGGGAACCACATGCAGCAAAAATGACAGTTTGTGGGGATATAAATGGATAATATGAGATTTAAAGGAGGCTTATTTTTTTAGGGAGAAGGAGGGAAGAATGGCCTGAGAGCAGCAATAAACAGCAAAGATGTCTACTTCACTTCCAGGCCCCACGGGACAAGCACAGTGGTAGTAACAACAGACTCCACTGGTGAAAGCTGTTGGGGAGTTAGGACCTCAAGGAAGAGCTAGTTTTTTTAGAGACAGATTGAGGAGAGAACATTCTGGAAAGGGGTGGAGGATAAAGGGGATTTCTCTAATGCTGGACCGTGTGTTCTAGAGGGCACTGTCGAAGGGGTTTAAGAGAGCCAAAGGGTGGGAAAAATGGATGAAGAGGCTAGCATACAGAGAGTGAGAGTTGTCCCCTGTATCTGGGGCTTCTGGAGGTGACTAAATGCAAAAAAAGGCCTAAAAGTTTGAAGAGATTAAAGCTCCTGCTGGCTGGGTTGTGATTTGGGTGGGGATGGGCAAGAAGGAGGGATAAGTGATGTCCTTGTCCTGGTGATGGAGTTGAGGAGGTTGGGGAAGATGATTTGGAGTCCCAGTGGGGGTAGACCCTCTCCTGACTATAGGTTCACAATCATGAACATGCAGGGGTTATAAGTGAGATGTCTACAGAGGAGTTCCCAGCTTCCCTTTTGGTCTCCACTGGGCAGGCGACAAGTTTACTGACAGTGTCATAACTCCACTCAAACCCTGGGGGTGCAGTTATGAAACTCTGGGAAAATCAGTTGTTACACTGAGTATATGAGTCCCTAAAAATGAGTACAGAAAGCCGAAGGGGCTTGATCTTAGACCCAACATGCATGTTTCTTCTCGGCCCTTTATTGTTGAATAATTGAACTATGGGATGGCTTTTTTAAAATTCGTTAATTTTCTTGGTAGCCACAATTAAAAAAAAAAAAGCAAAAAACAAAAAACAACCCAAAACTACTATTGTATTTAGGATGCACGGAGAGAGCTCCTTTGGGAAGGACACGTAGGAGCCCTTGTCCCCTGGTGCTGGGGCCATGTAGAGATAGATGCTCGGCAGAGTTCGTGGATAAAGTCAGCTCCATGTTCATGAACTTTTTTTCTGAAATGGAGACAGGAGAGATGGCATGTACATATTTTCCTGGGTACTGAAAGAGTATCTCCCCACTAAAAAGATTGGTAGTGAAGTAGAAATGTGATTTCCTGGCTTCTTTCTCTACTTTAACAGTACCCTGCTTAACCAAAGAAAAACTCATGGAAAGTTATATTTGCTCCTGCTCTGTGTTCCCAGCTCTATTCCATTTCTTTTAACTACTTCCCCAGATAACATATAGTTTATTTCAGCTGTGTGTATTTTCTCATCATCATCCTGTAACTATCTGAAATGCTGAACTATACAGAGATGGTTTTAATTATTTCTTAAAATATACTCAGTAAAGCTTTTATTGTGGACAGATTTCACTAATCCAATTATAATCCGTGCAAAATATTTCAGCTGTTAGATATAAAGTATTAAAATCTTTCTTTTTTAAAGTAATCTCTCCACTCAATGTGGGGCTCAAACTCATGATCAAGAGTCCCATGCTCTACTGACTAGGCCAGCCAGGTGCCCATTAACATCCTTTTCATATTTCAACTTTAAGAGTTTCTTAAAACATATAGTAATTTCCCATAATATTTCTAAATACTGATGTTTTGAGTATTGGCTTCATATATTCTCAAATACTGGGTCTTCATTATCTTGGGAATAAGTACAACACAATGATAAAATAAACATTTTTGTACTTAGGTTTAATAAGTTTTCTAAATAGTAATGATGTGTATAAACATCCCTTTTGGACTTTTGGAAATAATAATGTCGTGATAAAAGGACATTTCATGGTTTTTCACACTTATTTCTCACATTCCTCTAAGTTGGACTATATTTTTTAACCTCAGTTTACAGAGGGAGAAACTGAAGAATTGGGCAACTAATTCATCCAAGTTCACTCAATTATTCATCCAATGTTGAAGAAGTTGTAAAACAAATTTGAGCTCAGTAGACAAACCCAAAAGCCTCAGCTATTCATGAATGCAGCATACTTGCTTGTGCTCAAACTAAAGATTACAAGTAGTTTGTTATTTGCATCTTAATTTGATTCTGCTCATGTAATAGTAATTAAAGGCATTGTGTTTACTAATTAAAAGGCACTGTGTACATTTTATGTGTCAGAGCCTGTGGTAGATGGATTATCATATATAAGACTCCTTTAAGCCTCATTGCACTATAATGTGGGAATAATCCCCATTTTATAAGAAGCAAAACAATTTATTTGTCCAAAGTCACATTCCTGTTAAGTGGAATAACCGAGACTCAAATGTAGTCAGACTCCAGACCCTGCAATGTTCATTGAGAGGTCAGATATTTCAGCGAATGTCCAGGTTGTAACAAATATATTTTTTCCGGGGCTAATGTCTGAGATTTTATAGTCTCTATAGACAATTATATAACTTCAGCACCGTAGGTTTAGAGCAATCACATTGGTCAGCTGTCAGTTCCTTAAATTCAAAAGAATTTTTTGGTGGTTTTGTGCAAAATTCTAAAGTTAAAATAAAATGCCTGACTTGCACAAAAGCACCAGAACATTCCCTGTTTTCTCCATTAGTTTTATCCCAGTGAACATTGTACTATTCCTCACAATTTGATGAAGGCGATGAAGTGAATTAGTCCTCCAGATTTTGAAGGCTCACGGAGTTATGCCCTTTTGGAAGCCTGTTTTGTCCCAGGAATGTCAAAGCTGGCAATTTTTTGATGGCAGTTTGTTTCTCCATCTGCCCCATACATTTAGAACAGTTATGAAGTGAAGAATAGATTTCATACCATGCATTAGGCCTTTCTTTTTTTGTGTTGCCAATCTGATTTCTCTAGGGAGAAGTCACCAGCATGTTGGGCTTCTCTGACTGTCCAGGTGAAATTGTTACATTTTTTGGACAAATCTTAAGGAGGCTTAAAAGTGACAAATAAATGAAGTCTAATATTGGTGTTTCTGTTTTTAGTTGGGGTAGATTGGGCTATGCTCTGGTGACAAATACACTTAGTGTCTTGATAGACAAAGTGTGTTGCAGGTGCCACAGTAAGGCAACTTCCTTTCAGACTGCACCTTGAGGATCCAGAATGACAGAGCACAAAACTGCCAGGGCTTGTGAGTGTCAGAGGGTTAGGCAGAAGCCTCTGTAAGTGATATAGGCCACTTCTCCTCACAGTCCCCTGTGAGGTCACAAGGTCCCATCTAATATGTGAAAACAGGAAACAGGGAGTAAGAGAGGATAAATGGCTGTGGTGAGCATCAGTAATCTCTACTGCAGCTGACAACCCTCTTTGTTCAAAAAATGTATCTTTCAGTATTCTTTCAGTATTCTAACCCTGTTGATGATGCAGATTATACAATCTAATATATCGCCCAGATAAGTAATGTAGCTTTGGGTTGTTTACTAGTTTACTTTGAAAGAGAAATCAAATCCACCACTTTTTAGGAATTAATTTACCAAATTTTTGCCTTTTATGTTTGGAAAGATTTTTTATGTAATATTTTAATCCGAAAAATTAATGTTGCATAATTTTCTCAAAGATGTATACATTCCTAGTTTTCTCTAAAATATTGTCATCTCTAAAATCTGAAGCATTTCAGAGGTATTAAGGACCTCTGAACAAGTTATGTGTCTCTGGCTGAGTGACTTACCCTCCCAAAGACATATGTCCTTAAATGGATACAGGGAAAATGGTAACATCTCTCACAGAGTTGTATTGAGAAAATCCACGTAAAGACCTAAACGTGAGACAGGAAAACATCAAAGTCCTAGAGGAGAACACAGGCAGCAACCTTGGCCGCAGCAACTTCTTGCCAGGCACGTCTCCAGAGGCAAGGGAAACAAAAGCAAAAATCAACTACTGGGATTTCATCAAAGTAAAAAGCTTCTGCACAGTGAAGGAAACAATCAACAAAACTAAAAGGCAGCCTTCAGAATGGGAGAAGATATCTGCAAATGATGTATCTGATAAAGGATTAGTATCAAAAATTTATAAAGAACTTCTCAAACTCAACACCCCCCAAAATGAATAATCCAGTTAAGAAATGGGCAGAAGACATTTTTCAAAGAAGACATCCAGATGGCCAACAGACACATGAAAAGATGCTCAACATCACTCCTCATCAGGGAAATACAAATCAAAATGACAATGACATATCACCTCAAACCTGTCAGAATGGCTAAAGTTGACAACACAGGAAACAATAGATGTTGGCAAGGATGCAGAGATATGGTAGTGTAGCCACTCTGGAGAACAGTATCGAGGTTCCTCAAAAAGTTAAAAATCTACCTTATGATCCAGTAATGGCACTACTAGGTGTTTACCCAAAGGATATAAAAGTACTGATTTAAAGAAAAACATGCACCCCAATGTTTATAGCAACATTATCAACAATAGACAAATTATGGAAAGAGCCCAAATGTCCATTGCCTGATGAATGGATAAAAAATGTTTGGTGTGTATATGTGTGTGTGTGTGTGTGTGTGTGTGTGTGTGTGTGTGTGTGTGTGTGTGTGTATGCAATAGAATATTATTCAGCCATCAAAAAGAATGAAGTCTTGCCTTTTACAATGGTGTGGATAGAGCTAGCGAGTATTATAGTAAGCAAAATAAGTCAGAGAAAGACTACCATATGATTTCACTCATATGTGGAATTCAAGAAACAAAACAGATGAACATGGGGAAAAAAAGAGAAAAGCAAACCATTAAAACAGACCCTTAACTATAGAGAACAAACAGAGGGTTGTTGGAGGGAAGGTGGGTAGGGGATGGGCTAAATGGGTGATGGGTATTAAGGAGGGCACTTATTGTGATGATCACTAGATGTATGTAAGTGATGAATCACTAAATTCTACTCCTGAAATTAATATTACACTATATATTAACTAATTGGAATTTAAATAAAAACTTGAAATTACAAAAAAGATAAATAAATAAATTAATTAATAATAAAATGGGATAATGCTAAAAAAAGTATAATAGTTCTTGGCATTTACTAAACCTCAGTGAAGTTAACTAGTGCTATATAGAGCTGAAAAAGTGATAATTGTGTCTATGTCAGGTTTGAGCCAAACCCAGGTGTATACATCCACTTGTTATCTATATATTTCCGAAATGCTAAAATGCTACTAAAGTCTTTCCATAAATAATTGTTGACATACCTTTGGAAGTAATTAAACGAAAACATTCTAACACATCTTATCCTGATAGTTTGTTTTTAATGTCTTTGATGATTTCTCCTGCTCTTGTTCTGTGATTTTTAAAATTAAAACTTTTTCTGTGGTTTTAATTTCCACAGAGAACATATAAATCCAGGAATGTATAAATTAAGTATAATTGTTGTAGACCTATAAGAATTAGAGAATAAGAAATGTTATAAAATTTTCAGTTTTCAGTACTTTTTTTAACTTAATGTTTAGGGTTGTATTATGGGTTGCACTGTGTCCTTCTCAAATCTGATATACTGGAGTCTTAATCCCCGATACCTCAGAATGTGATCCTATTTGGAAGGAGAGTCACTGCAGATGTGATTATTTAAGAAGAGGTCATATTGGACTAGGGTGGGCTCCTAATCCAGTATGAATTGGTGTCCTTATAAGAAGAGGAAATTTTGACACGGGGACAGCATACAGAGGGACGATGATGTGAAGACACAGGGGAATACTATCTACAAGCCAAGGGATGTCTGAGGTCACCACTCTCAGAAGGAATCAATCCTGCCAACAGCTCAGTCTTACGCTTCTAGGCTCCAGAACTGTGAAACAATAAATTTCTGTCACAAGCCATCCAATTTGTGGTACTTTGTCATGGTAGCCCTAGAAAACATATGCAGGTTTTCAGACATTTCAATCTTACATGTATCTTTAACTCCATTAGAAATGATTATTATTAAAATAAAAGAAATTATGAATATTGATTTACATTTCCAGCACCTTATGAGGAAATCTTGCAGTACAGGCATAATCTGAGATACCTTACCTCAGCTACAATATTAAATTGTAAAACTCTTAAGCAAGCTATATGACTAGATTACTAAAAATGTATTTTTTTAAGTAGAGGAGTTTCTTAATTCCAACTGTCTAGGGCATTATGTTTTGCAAACTAATCTGTGTAGCTCTGCTCCTGAAGTTCATATGTGGGGAAGATGTGTACATCTTTGCACTCTGTTGCATGGGTGGTAAGCAAAGATTAATTGCTCATCCTCAAACTAGCTGGAGATATAAATGCCTTTTGTTGGCAGTGGGAGGTTTTGTTATGTCAATGGATTTTTCAGTGGATCTAGTTTATATAAACTAAATTTAGATATATCTCTAGCCTTTGGACGTCGGAAGGCAGAAGAACACGTGGTACAGTAAATAAGTATCTCTTTTTGGCTATATAGTAATATCTTAGATCTTTAGAATTTAATGTCTATGTGTATTTCGTATAGCAGCACTTTCTTGGGTCTTTATTACAGTGATTCCTGATTTTTTCAAATGATTTTTTTTTTGTGTGTATGTAGATTGTTGAATCTCGCGATAAATAATATGTGAAGTCCTTTAGCCGTGCTTCTGATAAGAGCACTGAAGATTTGTTTTCAGAGCTAAAACTGTTGATACTGTAGCTCTAAACCTGAACTTCAAACACAAATAAAATTTCTCTTTTCAGTTTGCTCCTTCCTCCTCTCTTCCACTTTTCTCCCATTTATATTGTGGCAATGAACACTTGATGTCATAAAATATCCCCCTAGGAGCAATTGAATGTGTGTCTAACTGGGAACAGGATATGTAGACTCTACATCAAGTTTATTTTACCCAGGAGGTGCTACTGTAATGTTTGTGAGGCCAGAGTACACAAGGCAGAGATCAAACTTGGGAGTGAACCTCTCATCATTACCTTTGTGATTGCCAATTTGAATCTTTCCTTTTTTTTTTTTTTTGATGTGAGTCTTTAATTTTCTCATTTTTGTGTGCTCAAGTGTAATCCTACAAATAAAAAATTTCTTTTTATAAAATGAACAGTTGTAAAAAGAAAAATCCTAATGATACTCATTGTCCCTGACAAGTAGAATTTGATTATCTCCTTCACCTGCCAACCCTAACTTAATGTCTCCAGTGCTATGTTATCAAATTGTTATATATTTATTTTGACCTTATGAGTATTAACTGTGTCTTATTTAATTTGTATATTGTTTTTCATCTCCCAGAATGGAAATCATTCTTTCATGTCACTTGAATGTGCTTTATTTTTGATGATGAAACCTCCAGGGTATGTGTTGAATAACATCTTGTCTCCTAAGTTCAAAGACTTATGAGAAGTATTTATACATGAAGATTATGACTTAATTTTGGGCCAGCTGCTGTCTTGGTCTATATAACATGATTTACCTGTAGTTCAGTGTTTTCAAGCTTTAAGGTAAGATTCATTTCTGTATTCCATTATGTAAAGTTATTCAATGTCATGATTGTAAAAATTAATATATTATAGGCATTTCTATCATTATTCCCTTGTTTTTTATAAGAATAGACTGAATCTCAGTGAACTGTTCATGGTGGTCTAAGTAGTAGAAAGTGACCTCTGATCTACCTTTCCATACACATTTCACACATATCACCATATCACTCTGCTTCAAAGCTCTACTAGTGAGGTATGATGGCTCTGCTCCTTCAATTCACCGAACAACTTGGAAGAAATATCTGTTGACTGTAGTAGTTGGGTTTTGAAAATTTTTCAACTGTAGTGAAAGGTTGGCTCTTCTAACTTGAGCCAATTTTCCCATTAGTATCTCTTCTGAGTCATTTATAAGATGGTTCTGTTGCCCCTGGGATTGTTCTTGGAAGAAACGTTCTCTAATTCATATTCAGTTCTCTAGTTCTGTCACAGAAGGTCCAGCACATATGTATATCAGCACATAATAGGCCCTTGCTAAATATTATTCCCTTCTCTGCTTTCTCTTCGGTAACTCAAAACATTCTTATTTATATTTTTTGCCTCTCTTTTTCCCTTTGGTTTAAAATTCTGATTCCTAACATTGTGAAGACAAAGAATACAGTTCCTAGCCTCCTCTCTGTCTTCATTTTGAAAGTCTATCTTCCTAGGTCTTCTTAAATATATATATTATGCTATGGCTATTTCCTTGGCCTTTGATTCTCTGTATTGCTCTCTCTTTCATGTGGAAAATATGTTAGTGTTTAGTCCAAGCCTCTTATCTCTTCTCTCATTTTTTATTCTTTGAAAACATCTTCTTTTGGTAACTGATTGTCAAACCTACTAACCTGATCCCGGGCTTCAGTTCTATATTTTTCCAACTCTTTGCTTGGCTAATTCTTATTATCTTGAAATCACGTCAAATTCTCTATGCTTAAACACTTCCTTCATAACTGTCTTTACTTTCGGGGTGATGGTCCTACTTCTATTTTTGATATATCTATTCTTTATCAGATTCAACATTTCCTTTGCAGACTCAGCCCCCACCAACTAGAGTGGACTATGATTTGTCTATTTCTTTTTTTTTTTTTAAGATTTTATTTATTTATTTGACAGAGAGAGATGGAACACAAGCAGGGGGAATGGGAGAGGGAGAAGCAGGCTTCCTGCCGAGCAAGGAGCCCGATGCAGGGCTCAATCCCAGGACCCTGGGATCATGACCTGAGCCGAAGGCAGACACTTAACGACTGAGCCACCCAGGCACCCAGATTTGGTCTATTTCTTTTATTCATTTTTCTTTCTCACTGCTGCCATTATTTTAATCGCCAAGTTTTAAATAGCCACTTGGACTGTTCTTGCCTTTAGTCTCCTTCCTTATTTGAATTCTTCTGACATACTGCTGGTATTTCTAACCCTAAACTTCAAGTGTATACCTTCTTTAGTCAGATATACTTAATGGTTTTTCATTGTCACACTGTAAAATACAAAATCTTTAGATTCTCAGTGAAGACTCTTGCAATCTGTCCTGAAAATCCATTTGTACCTCATCTTCTACTATTTCTCTTTATAGATTCCTCATGTGGATCAAATCGCATGATCTGAACTTTGAAAATCTGATTCTATGTGTATAAGGAGAGTTAAAATATATATGTATCATACGTCTACTTAGCATCGGAAGATACTTCCTTTTATATATTCATTGAGATTTGATGTTGAGGAAATTCAAACTGCTGTAGAGGCTAGTATAAGTGATAAATGGCAATAAATTTGTTTGTATTATATTTTTCTTGATAAAGCTGAACTTATTTGCTGATGTACTAAGTGTCTGAAAACTTGTTCTATGCTTTTCTGTGATCTTTGGGATCAAACTGGAAAATCCCTTGGGTAATTATGGCAATATTAAAAATTTATGATTATTTTTAGGTTCTAATCTTAATTCAGCAAGATGTTTGGTTTAATTGCTAAAAATTATTGTTTTGAAGGTAGCTGAAAACCCTTGTTAACTACTATGGCCTGTAAAATCATAATCATGGTGATGAGGAAGCAGCCTTACATAGACATGCAAATTCTTAATGTAACTTACAGGGTTGAATTGCATTTTTCCCTTGTTAAAAACAACACTAGGATAAATAAGACAGTTGAGAAAACTGAGTTTAAGTAATTTGTTTGAAACTATATAAACAATTTTTTATAAGTAATGTTAAAGTCAAGATGTGATTCCCAGAAGTAGGTGTGTAAGCAATCTCAACCCCAGACAATGCTTGAAAGCATTCCACAGCAGGGACATATGGACTATCACATCAGACAATTGAGTTCAAAGCCCACACGTGGTATTTATGAGCTATATGTCTTTGGGCAAATTGGTTACTATCTTCAAGCCTCAGCTTTCTCAGCTACAAATGAGAAATATAATAATAATGACTCCATAGCATTGATTTTTTTTAGGATGAGTAGAATAACAATTAAGTATCTAGTACCGTGGCTAACTTATAGTAGGCACTCAGTAAATAACCTATCGTTAAGAAGTGTGGTAGTAACAGTCAACAATAAAAATAATTTTGTTTAAAGTCAGGTGAGAAAGTAGGGAGGATAATTTATATCAAATTGAAGGTTCTATGGCCACCTCTTTTTAATGCTTTAATCCTTCAGATTTCTGGAGTGGCAAAGAGAGAGTTTGGTCTGATATTCTCATGCATACAAGCATCATGATACTATGGATGTCTACAATCTTGGCTCAAAGGGGTACGTTTTGAAAAAAAAAAAACTTATGTAGACCCCCAAAACCTCTTCTGCAACTTTTCACTTATTCCCAGTTGGCCTCCCTCCCATCAATAAAACAACTCATAGCTCAAGTATATGTGGTGGTGTCATCCAAGATGGATCTGATTTCCACTCAGTAGGTTCACAGCATGTTCTGTGAGGCCTCAGACACCAATGACACAAAAGACTTCTATAGCCTTTGGAGAGTTTTGGATGGACCCGTGATATACACGACAATTGGATAACATGAACAACGAGAATATGTGTGAACTCTATTCAGATCCTGTGCTAAGTCATTACACATCCTTTAATCTATATAGCAATCTTATTAGGTAGCTGTACAATTATGGTCCATATTTTACAAGAGAAGACACTGAAACACAGAGAGATGAAATAACTTGCCCAAAGTCACATACCTGAAGTAGTAGTCAAATTGGACATGTCTGACTATAAAGCTTTTTTTTTTCAAGTCTGCTATTATTCTGCTAAGTAGGGCACAACTTTGGGTTTAGCTTGGGTTCTCCAATGTGTTTGGCTTTACTCAATCTGAAAAAAAAAATAGAAACACATAAATCTTACATAAAGATTATGAAAAAGGTGAAGCTAAACTATCTTAAACAACAAAAGTGTACAGTTTATCATCAGGTGTCTCCATTTAACAGGGAAAAAAAAAAAGAGCTATTACTGGGCAAGGATTGTTAGCAGTTTATGTTCCTGGGTAAAAAAAGGGAAGACATATTAACAAAGTTTAGTTGGTCCCAGATCTCTACTGTGGAGGGTAAATTAAAAGGTACGGGATATTTTTCCCCTTCATTTTGGTTGAGGAACCCACTCAGGGAGTTGAGTCTCAGAGTTTTAGGAAATTTATACCAGAATTATGAAATTGGACCAACCACTTACTTAGCCTGAATTTGAAAAAAATAACCAGATTCTGCGCACCCTTTCAGCACATCTTAGGAAATATATGCTATAGGAAGGATTTTACCCAATACTTAATTCTGACAAAAATAATAATAGCAAGGTGATTTAATTTCATGAAGAAATGATGAAACTTCTTCAAACAGTTTAAACTTCTTAAACTCTAAAGACTGTCTTAGCATCAAATGCACTGGCTAAAAAACCAGCCAAATAAAATTACAGTGTAATTTATACAACAACTGCAATAGATATAAAGCTGTTTTTTTCCACATCAGTGGCAAGAAAAGTTTAGTTACCATTCTTGCAAAAAGTCCTTCAGGTCTCCACATCTATTGTTAGTACACCTTCCAAACCATACAACAAACAGTCTAAATAATTTTTCTCATAACTGATTCGACCACATTTGACCTGAACTCTCTGTTGTTCTCCAATGCATGTAGACAACTTAGCCTGGCATTCAGTATCCCACATAGTATCTTAGTAATCCAATTCTTCCACTTTCCTCTTACCTAAGTAAGTGCCAGCCAGCATGTTTGTTTGTTTAATTTTTATATATATTCTCATCCCTGCACCCTCATTCATGTTTTTGTTTCCTTAGTGATTTCTTTAAGTGCTGTCTAAACCCTACTCTTTACTCAAGGACCAGCCCACATCTCATCTTTTTAAAATTTCTTTTGTGTTCACCACAAGTTTTTCTCTTCCCATCAGAATTAGTGAATTTTATTTTTTATATTACTTAATATTTATAAGTCTTACACTATTTTGTATCTTATATTCAATTCTTCTCTGTTTATACTACCAGTTCAAGAGGATGGTGACTATGTATGGCTAATTATAACTACTTTAAAAACAATAGATGCTAGAATAATTTATTTTCAGTCTCTAAGGCTTTTTGAGGAGTTTTTAATTTTGATGCACTCTGAATAACTAATTTTTTAAATAAATCATAGTTTTGATGTCTTAGCTAAGAAATTCATACCTCACCAAGACCACAAGGTTTCCTACAATGTTTTCTTCAAGAAGTTTGGATTTTACTTTTATGTTTTATGATCCGTTTTAAGGTAATTTTTGTATTAAGATTGAAGTTCATTTTTTGCATGTGAATATCTAGTTGTTCCAATGTAATTTTTTGGTAAGACTATCCTTTCTTCACTGAATTGTTTTGCATTTTTTTCAAAATCGGGGTCCCCTAAAAGTGTGAATCTACTTTTGGACTCTATATTCTGTTTCATTAATCTATTTGTCTATCTTGTTGAACACCACACTACCTAAGATACAGTAGCTTAAATAACTACTGAAATCAGCTAGTTTTAGTCCTTCAACTTTGTTCTTCTTTTTCAAGGTTGTTCTGACTTATCCTTTGTATTTCCATATGGATTTTGGAAAATTTGGCAATTTATATTAAAAAAACAAATGGGGGGCACCTGGGTGGCTCAGATGGTTAAGCATCTGCCTTTGGCTCAGGTCATGATCCCGTGGTCCTGGGATTGAGCCCCGCATCAGGACCCCTGCTCTGCAGGAAGCCTGCTTCTCCCTCTCCTGCTCTCCCTGCTTGTGTTCTCTCTCTGGCTGTCTCTCTCTCTGTCAAATAAAAAAAAAAATGGATTATGTTTGAGATTATATTAAATCTATAGTTCAATTGGGGAGCATTGACATCTTGAAAATATTGAACCAGGAACCTAGTATATTTCTCTATTTATGACCTGATTAATTTCTCTTGGCAATGTTTTGTAGTTTTCACTGTATAAATCTTTCATGACATTTGTCAAAATCATCCTTACTTTCATATTTTTGATGCTATTGTGAGTGATATTCATGATTAATTTTAATTTGTGATTGTTTATTGCTAGTATAGAAATACAACGGATTTTTACCTATTGATCTTGTGCCTCATTTAATAAATCTTGATAAACTCACTTATTAGTTCTGGTAGTACTTTTCTAGATTTCTTTGTATATTCTACATACACATTCATGTTGTGTATGAATAGTGACAGTTGTACTTCTTCCTTTCCAATTTGGGTGAATTTTATTTCTTTTCTTGCTTTCTTTCACTTGCTAGACCCTTTGGTACAACATTATAGGAGAGAGTTGATATCCCTATCTTGTTCCTGAACTTAGGGGGAAAGCATTCAGTTTGTTGCCATTAAGTATAATGTTAGCTATAAAGTTTCCTCATAGGTATCCTTTTTAGGTTAAAAAGTTTCTTCCTATTCCTACTTTGCTGTGAGTTTTTATCTGGAATATGTATTGGATTTTATTAAATATTTTATCTGTACTTATTGAGATGATTATACCTTGGATTTGATTGTTTTAGTTTGTTAATATGGTAAATGACATTGATTGATCTTCAAATCTTAAATCAACTTTGTATTCCCAGGATAAATTCCATCTGGTCATGAAGTATTAGTTTTTTATATATTGTATTTGATTCACTAAGATTTTATTTAGAAATTTTGCATCTATATTCATGAGGAATATTGGTCTGTGGTTTTTCTAATCTGGTTATCAGGGTAATCCTGGCCTCAAAGAATCAGTTAGGAAGTTCTACTTCCTCTTCAATTTTCTGAAAGAGTTTTTATAGAATTGATAGTAGTTTCTTCTTCTTCTTCTTCTTTTTTTTAATAGATCATACTGGGGAAACCATGTAGTCTTGCAATTTCTTTGTGTGAAAATTGTTGTTAAACTCAGTTTCAGTTGCTCTAAGACACATAATTCAGGTTCTCTATTTCTTCTTGAGTTAGCTTGAGCAAACAAGGTAAAGTAGCTTGTATCTTTCAAGGAATTTGTCCATTTTATTTAAGCTATTGTAGTTATTAGCATAAAGTTGTTCATAATCTCTTATTGTCCTTTAATATATGTAGTACTTGTACTGATGTCACCTTTACCAGGCTTGATATTGCTCCTTTGTGTCTTCTCTCTTTTTTCCTGATACCTCAGTCTAGAGGTTTATTAATTTCATTGAATTTCTCAAAGAACTAGATTTCAGCTTTTATTTCATTTCTCTATTGTTTTAATTTTTATTAAAAAAATCTATTGATTTCCCTCTGGTTCTGGATGGCAATTTTTGTCTCTCACTATTATAAAATTTTTGTTTTGCTGCCTTCGCATTTCCATTGTTTACAGCAGGATATACACTTCCATCCTTATCTTTATTCTTCTGTATGTAATATGTCTCTATTCTCTCACCGAATTTAAGATTTTCTGCTTCTCACTGTTTTTGAGAATTTAATTATGTTGGCTCTGGTATAGTTTTCTGCATGTTTCTTTGGCATTCTTGGATTTGTGTACTTATAGATTATTTTTAAAATTAAAAAAATGTCCATTGGGGCACCTGGGTGGCTCATTTGGTTGGGTGGCTGCCTTTGGCTCAGGGGAAAAAATTACCAAAAAAGATAGAGATAACATTGCTCAGCATTCGGGCAAAAAATTACCAAAAAAGATAGAGATAACATTGCTGAGCAATGTTGGGCTTGGGTAGTTTCCTCACACAGATTTGTTGATCACTGCTCAACTGAATACTCAAGATGGACCCTCTTCAAAACTAGATCAATCTTTCTGTGACTCTCATCTTTCCTCTCTTGATACCTCTTCCTGGAAACTCTAGCTGCCTTGTTCTCTCAGAATTTCAGCTCTGTTTTCTCACCTAAAATAGTTTTCCAGTCTCTATCTGGATTCCTTCCTGAATTGTGACTTAAAAAGTCTCCCAAATTAAGATATGGGGCAATTATAGATCTCATTTGTTTGTTTCCCCTTTTGCAGAGATCAGTGTTTTTCCTTGTCTGTTGTGTCGTGTCTTATAAACCCTTTCTCATACACTTTGTCCATTTTTGGTTGTTTCGGGCAACAGGGTAAATTTAGACTCTTTTATTACATCTTGGTCAGAATTGGGAATCCAAAATAGCTTTTAGTCTAAGTATCCCCTAAGAAAATGAAATACACATTGTTATCATTTTGTCTGAAATTTACTCACACCTGAAAAATATCAGGGTTCTTGCTTGTTATAGGAATGATGGTAAATAAGTTTTTCTTAGAAACCTTGAAAATAATTGCAGTCTCATACCCTTGGTCTAAAAGAAATCAGGGTGGAGCAAATGAGGATCAGGCAACAGGCTAATGATGAAAATCTTAATATATTTAGTCTGTCTCTTCTTTTTGTCTGGTTTTCATGCTAATCTGAGTTTGTGCGAGATTCCAAACCTACTTGGGATAGAGAGATTCTTCTGTTCCTTTTAACTCTTGATATGGATGGGATCTAAGGTAGGGAAATAGTAGAGATGAACTGAAATGATAAATGATATGGATCAAATAGACTATTTGAGGCCATAATAAATTTTTGAGGATTATTTGTGAGCTTGCATTAAAATAAATTTAAACTACAGAAAGTTTTAATTATTAATAAGATGAACATATCCCAGTACTCTGGAAATGTCAATTCTTTTATTCTGTCTTAGTAGAAGTGCAAGTGATGTGGCTGACATTTGAAAGCTGAAGGTTGTGAAAAGGCCAGTAATGGTGCCACAGATAAGATACACTGTGGATATGAGGAAGAAACCAAAATGGTAACACATTCTGGACCTAAATTCATCTCTTTCTAAAGTAAGAGCCCTTGTGCTGTGGCCATAAGATAAACGTGGTTGAAGGTGTGATGGAGTATTGATATTAATATCTTTTAAAGTTTTTTTTGTTTTATTTACTTTTGAGAGAGAGAGAGAGAGAATGACAGAGAGCGCGAGAGAGGGGAGGGTCAGAGGGAGAAGCAGACTCCCCGCTGAGCAGGGAGCCCGTTGCGGGACTCGATCCCGGGACTCCAGGATCATGACCTGAGCCGAAGGCAGTCGCTTAACCAACTGAGCCACCCAGGCGCCTTATTCTGTAGAGTGTGTTTTGCCATATGGTTTCCGTTCTGATAACCTGTTCTTGTTCTCCTCTGAGAAACTATCATTGTGGATAAATGTTTAAGTTTTCCCTTTGTCCAGTTAATTACTTATGTCTGAACAGTCCTGGTTACATTTGCCTGTTTAAGTCAAAAGGGTTGAACTTGGGGTATGAAAGTTTCAGCCTCAGAGTGTTTCAGAACCACAAGAAAGTATCACCCATTCAGGGATGAGGGGGAGGAAGAGGAATGAGTGCACTGAAATGTCAACCCAGGCTTTGGCCTCTGTAAGGGTAGCCTGCCGTATGTGCTGCTTTCCAAGTTTGTCCCTCCTACTGAATCTGTGTTTTGAATTATTTTTCCCCTCGATGTGTTAGTTCTTTTTTCCAAGTTGAACCTTATTTTATTTTCCTTGCTAGGGCCCATTTTATTACTCCAACATTTCCCATTTTAGTATCATCTGCAGAATTCATTTAGACAGTGTTTACTTCCTTGCTGAGGTCTCTGAGACACAGAGTGGGGCCAGCCCTGGTCAGGTCGTGCGTTCCCTCTCTTCCATGCAGCCCTCATCATCCACACTGGCCCACATAAAGGAGAATTTAGTATGCTACAAGATTTCCCTATGGAAGGTGATTTCTTAGGCTTCCCTATAACATAAAACTGAAGTGGAAAATGGGAAGAATAATAACAACAATATGTTTGCTTTTGCAGCTTGGGAATAGAACAATCAATAAGTATTTATTAATCATCATTCAACACATGTCCAGACCTTGGATAAGTAGTATGGGTGATATAAAAGGGGGCAAAACTTGTCCCCTTCTTTGAGAAGGATGTAATCTAATTTAGCAAAGAAAGCATATACACATACAAATATATGAATGCACTTCTGGAACAATGAGAAGACACTGTGCATGGGTACACTGATGAGAGATGCAAAATGGAATTTCCCAGAGAGTGGAAAATACCTACACGGACCATAAAGCTCAGGAAAGATTTGGCAGGGGTGGCACAGCTTATAGGCCAAGTATTTAACCATAAATTCATATTGTCCTATTCCAGGTATTTATTGAGCATTTACTGTATGATTGGAGTTCTCCTAGGGAGGAGAAAGTAACAGGCACAGCCTATGCCATCACTAAGCTTTCAGCTGACAAGAAACAATCACAATATAGTGTGATAGGAGCTACCAAGTCTTTTCATTCTGGGATGCTTTTCCCGTACTGACAGCCAGGATGGCAAGATATGATCTGTTTGGGTTGTTGAATTCATAACTTATTGACTCATTTATTCACTTACTCATCTTGAGTGTTTACTCTGTGTAAAAAAATGAGACTAGATATTATGCAAACACGAAGAAGAATTGGACTTGGACCCTGACATCAAGATTTTGGTGTAATATAGACAAATATACTAAAAATACATAGTGCAAAATAGAAAACGATTGCTCCATTTTTACTTGGTTTACATCTCAGTAGGCAACATAAACCTAAGAGAACAATGCAAAAACATTTGTGTTATATGGGAAAGAGGTTTTAGTCAGGAGGAGTAGCCATATTGGGGGCTTGGTGGAAATCTGGCCTCACCCTGTGGGGAGGAGTATTCAGAAAGCCACCAACCATGCTGTCTCTCCCTTTGAACTATTTGAATAGCACGGTTAGTAATCTGAAAAGCATGAAAGCAGCAGCAGTAGCTGGGGTAACAGTATATATTCAGGACTTCCTCTATGCCAAGCCCTTAGTTAATAATTTTCAATTGCAGAATCTCATTTAATCTTCCCCACAATCCCATGAGATAGCTGCTATTATTTTCCGTAATTCACATAAAGAAATCTGAGCCTTAGAAACTAACGAGGCCCCTACCAGCTAGGAGGGGCTGAGCATGAACTCCAACTTAAGTGTGTCTAACGTCAAAATTCAAGAAGTAGTCATTGTCATGAGGCCAGAGAGGTCTGACTTGGCACAGTGGCCAAAGGCAATGGTTCAGAACCTTAGGCGCACATTAGAAACACCCAGGAAGCTTAAAAATATCATTGTTTTAATCCAATATAATCAGAATCTCTAGGGGTAGATTTCAGGCATCAGAATTTCTAAAAAGCTCCCCCAGGTGATCCAAATAGCAGCCAGGCTTGAGAACAAACATCTTTAGATCTTCCCCAGAGCAGAGGAGAAAAACAAGAACCCTAAAAGCAAACAATAACAAATATGTTAATTATATTATATATAATCTCTATGGTTATGCTCAGAATTCATATGTACATCCATAAGTAAATTCTGAGAGCTAAAACCTACCCCAGGACATATCAAATTCCCTGCTGCTGTGAGTTGTCCTGCCATAGGCAAAATCCACACCCTTAACAGAGATTATGACCTTCCACCAAGTGCCCCAAGAAATCAAAATATCTATGCCTTCCTTGCCCCAGTGGGTCTGACATATTTTTGTATACCAGGACTCCACGGTACATCCACAAATTATTGAAAAAACTTTTCATTGAGTAGAAAAAATGACCACTTCGTTCAGAATATGGGAGGTCTGGAAGACCTAACACCAGATGAAGTTCCTTCAAATGAATACTGAGCTCCCTGCTACAGCCATCCCATGGTTTCCCCTTGCCTTTCCTTGGCACACACCTCAGGGACACATATTATATAAGCTCAAGAAAAAAGTTCAAACACATTATATAAGAGGTCGTGTATGAAAAATAATTTGTCCTGAACATTATTAATGATCCATAGACAAAATAAAATTTTCCTACATCCAATGGCTCTCTTAACTTAGAATTTTAAAACACATCCCTATCTCTTCATTTGACAGGTAAAGGGAAAGAGTTATAGCTGTACATATCCAGGAATATACTGGAAATGAGAAAGCAGGTGGGAACATCTCTACATTGGGGTTATCAAATATTAAAGTTTCAATAATTCCCTTTGTGAAAGCTTTGCTTGGTAGATCAAAAATTAAAATCTCATTCCTTGATGAAGGTAAGAGATCAGGGATAATTGCTGATAAATATATCAAATTTATCAAATTATACAAAATATAAAATTTGTTTTAAAATTCAATGTCAGGGGCACCTGGGTGGCTCAGTTGGTTAAGCATCCAACTCTTGACTTTGGCTCAGGTCACGATCTCAGTGTGGTGAGACCCAGCCCCATGTTGGACTCCTTGCTGAGCGCAGAGTCTGCTTGAGATTTTCTCTCTCTCCCTTTCCCCTCCCCCACCTCGTGTGTGTGTGTGTGTGCGCACGCGTGCTTTCCCTCGCAAATAAATAATATTTTAAAAAATTAAAAAAATAAAACTCAACGTCAGGCTTAAAATAATACCTTTCTTTTAAAGCAGCCCATATTCACAGCATCTACATATTTTCCTAAATGCTACAAATAAATTTTACATTTTAAAGATGTCAATTAATTCATTCCAGTGAATTACAGGTTTTTAGATCTCGAGCCAGTGCTTTTATTTGACAATTGAAATTGGTGCCTGGAGTATTATTATTTTAGGCCAGCTAAATCTAATGACCTTTCTGCTCTCCAAGTTTCAAGCCACAGATTTCAGGAACAGAGACCAATGAAATGTGTATCTTACATTCCAACAGGCAAAAGAAGCAAGGAGTTTTTCCTGTGGCTAGTAAAGAGCATGTTTCTTAATAAGAAAATGACTGTTTGAACACTGTAAGTCATCAAGTCATTTCCTGGCCTGTGTTTTACATGTGGCTTTCTATTATCATCTGATACACTGACTTTGCACCCTTGATATCTCTGGGCTTCATCTCCATCTGCATTCAAAATCTGAACTTCAACCTCTTTCCTCTACCAGTGAATTCAGCTCCTTGCTTCCCATTTCTGACCAAATATTGAAAGGGATTTCTAGTGCAGATCTTTTTTTTTCTTTTTTCTTTTTAATTTCAGCTTTATGGATGAATAATTGACATAGAAAATTGTAAGGTATTTATGGTGTACATCATGGTAATTTGATATATGTATACATTATGAAAGAATTCTTCCCATCTAGTTAATGCATTACCTTACATATTGATCTTTCTCTTTTTTTGATAAGCACATTTAAGTTCTACTCTCTTAGCAAATTTCAATTATATAGCATGGTGTTATCAACTACAGTAGCTATGTTATACATTAGGTTCTAAGACCTTGTTCATCTTATAGCGGAAAGTTTGTATCCTTTTACCAACCTCTTCTTATTTCCCCCCAGCCCTTAGCCCTCCACAACCACTTTTCTACCATGTTTCTATGAGTTTGATTTTTTTTAGACTCAACATATAAATGACACCATGCAATATTTATCTTTATCTGGCTTATTTCACTTAGCCTAATGCTTCAAGATCCATCCATGTAATCACAAATGACAGAATTTCTTACCTTATCATGGCTGAATATTTCATTGTGTATATACACCACAACTTCTTTATCCATTTATCTATCAATGGATTTACATTGTTTCCATACCCTGACTATTGAGAATAATGCTGTAATGAACATGGGACTACAGATACCTATTTGGTATCCTGTTTTCATTTCCCTTGGATGTATACCTAAAAGTGGGATTGCTGGATCATGTGGTAGTCCTATTTTTAATTTTTTGAGGAAACTTCATACTGTCTTCCATAGTAGCTGCACCAATTTACATCCACACCAATAGTGCACAAGTGTTCCGCTTTCTCCACATCCTCGCAACACTTATTTCTTGTCTTTTTGGTAATAGCCATTGTAACAGGTGTGAGGTGATATCTCAGTATACTTTTGTATTTTCCTGATGATTAGTGAAGTTGAGCACATTTTCATATAACTGTTGGCCATTGTATATCTTCTTTGGAAAGACGTCTGTCCAGGTCCTCTGCCCATGTTTAAATTGGATTGTGTTGTTTTTTGCTATTGAGTGGATGAGTTATTTATATTTTTTGAAAAATAACTTCTTATAAGATATAAGATTTGCAAATATTTTCTCTGTAGGTTGAGCTTTAGGTCTGTGTAGTTTCTTCCTTGATATCTCTACTGTTTTTCAGCTGCCTGAAACTGAAAGTGTTCAAAAGCAAACCAAACTTATGTTTATTTGTTTAATGTCTCCTATTTCCTTGGAACTACCATCTATTTATTTTTTAAGAAGACACCGTGGGGGTCATCTCTGATTCCTTTTTCTCCCTCACTCCCCTTAAGCAATCAGTAACAAAGTTTTGTGGATTCATCTTTAAAACATATGTCTTGAGACTGTACTTATTTTCATCCCTAGGATCATCATGCTCATGGTAGGTGGCATCATTCATATGATGGACTGTTGTAGACCCCCATATGATCTCCTTAGAGCCAGTCTTCGTCCTTCAAATACATTCTTCACACAAGAGCAAGTTCTGATCCTGCCTTTAGGAGGACAAGAATCTTCAATGTCTTCTCATTGCTCTCACGATAAAGATCAAATTGATGGATATGCCTTAAAAATCATGGTCCCTGCTCAATTATATAGTCTTTTTTTCCCCACACCTGCTTTGCCCCCATGCATTCTATGAACCAGCACAATTCTGTTCCTTCAGGTCCTAAGCCTGTCAGTTCTTATTTACCTCTATTTCATATGGGATTTTTCTGAATAATTCCTCTTCAGACCTCAGGTCTAACTGAGGCTGCATCTCTCATTAACCACCTCCTGCCTCAGCTCTTACTATATACCAGGGCAAGTGCCCCTGCTATGTATATTCATGACATTCAGTACATCCCTTATCATAGCACTTAACACCTTTCACCATTTACTTTAATCACTTGCCTTCAGTAGTAGGTTTGACATCATACATGATTATTCTGGGTGTCTACTAAATCTAAACCAAATGAACAAATGAATGAAGCTCACTGAATGTGTAAACTAGAAATTACAGTGATAGTCCACCTTGTCCCATGGAAATCTCTTCTGAAGACAAATGATAAGAAACAGGCAAAAAGACTGAGAAAACATCATGTGAAAAATAAATAAATAGTAAATAAAATAAGAAGTAAATAAATGTGGCCTTCAGCTAAAAGAGTGAGAAAATTTTATCTATTTCCAATTGTAGTTAATGGCTGAAATAATTCTGAATGATCCTAAATTTTAAAACCTATAAATCTCTCTGCATCTGAGAAAATCCTAATTAGATTATTTCTAAATGGGCATACAAACCTGTGTATGGGCAGATATGCATTCTGTTTTATGTGTATTATGTGATATTCACAGTGATATAAAATATGAAAATTGTAAATATATTAGTGATTTGAAAATTTCAACCCATAAATCTGCAGTTACACTGGGAAAGCACTAATATTGGAATTTTACTTTCTTTTCAAGTAGTTTTTATTGTTCAATCTCCAGTGCTTTTCTTGCAAAATTCATTTAGTATCCATTGATTCTTGCATTCCTGAAAAATCCTTCTAGAGACATGATTTCCAGATTCTACTCTAATGTTATCCTCTGCAAATTTTACTAGATCTTTTCATATTTGGATGTTTCTGTATTCCTGACCTTTTCTCCACATAGACTTGCCTGATTATTAATAGAATAATGAATTGTATTTGGAAAAGGTCATAGGGGTTATCTTACAGCAATCCCATCTTCAGTTACATGGTTTTCTAGCCTCAACTTAAACACTTTCAGGAACTTGGCACTCTTTATTTCTAAGAGAATTCTTTTTAGAGTTGAAAAGGTTTTACTCTTATTACTCTATGTTACTAACATCTATCTGCTGGTCCCAGATATTTTCTCCTATGGCAAAACTGGCTGTCAATAAGGCAATACTTCTAATTTTTTAAATTAATTCAAACAGTTAAAAATGGACTTGAAATGTTTGTTGCTACATTTTTTCGAATTTATGCCATTTTTTCAAAATATTCAATTAATACAATTAACATACACTATTTCAATTTTGTACTTCTTATCTATGTTTCCCCCTACACACATGCCCTTTTAATGTCAATATAATATTGCTTTAGGTAGATGATATTCCCTACCCAGTGTTCTGTATTCTAGACTAAAAGTCTTTAGTTCTCAAATAGGTCCCATTACTCAGGTTTTGGATTCTGCTATGTTCTGGCTGTTCTCAGGATACTCTCTTGTTTGCCAATGTCTCTCCCAAAGTGAACTTTCTAGAAACAGATACAATGTTGGTAAAGCTGGAATCATAATAACAGAACATAGTTCTGAAACTCTCCTGAATTTGATCCCATGCATAGAATGAGAAAGTCACAGGCTTAAGCAATTGTGTGGCTTCCTCCACATTTCTCAGCTATTGCGTTATAACGCTGGGACCAAAACCTATCACGTAGGGATTTAGCTCAAAGTCCAACTTTCATGACAAATACTAGGTTCTAATTTCAAAGATAGGTTCAAATTAAACTGCTATTAATTCAGGGCTCCCCAGTTTGTAAGTAGCTTTCTGAACCCAAGTGAGAACTTAGCAATTGCACTTATTATTCATTCTAGTTTGGTTGACCTACCTGAAATAATTTTGATTCATAATTCTGTTGTTCAAAAGAGTACATTATGCCTTTCAGCCAGGTATGATTAAAATGTAAAACAGGATCAAATCTTATGGCAGGCCAGTGGTGAACATTCTCCTGATCTACAGGACACTATTAATCATTAATGCAATGCAGTTATAATCTGGCATATATTCACACAATAACTCTATAAATCTAGCCTATTTAAAAAATCCTACAAAAGTACTGTCACTAACTGTCAAAATGCTTTGCCTAAATAAGTTCCCATTATATATGATTTATTACCCCAATCAAACAGCAAAGGAATTTGGTTTACTATGATTTGTTTTAGTGAAAAAAAAAAAACACATTATTTTCCCTATTAAAAGACTCTCTTTCAGTCTTTTCTTGATATTACAGACCCTTCCCCTTCATTGCTCATCTTCTTGTAAGGAATATCTACAAATCCGTTTATAGTGTTCCTGTTATTCTTCACAGTCTCAGTTTGTTCTGGGCTTTATTCTCATGGGTGCTATTTTTAGAGGTGGATGCTACTCTTGTATGTTTATTTCTCTTTTGGTGGTTTTCCAACCATCTGTGGTACATATCTTTGAAAGGATTGCCTTTGATAAACTGATACATTTTTAATATCTATATTTATTTATACTATCTTGAAAGCAAAGGTCAGGGCTCTGGATTAGGGACAGAGTATTATCTCTTGTAGCAATAACGTTAATTCTCTGTGTCCTATTCTTCCCCCTTTGGGGTGATGCAGTCAGGACCAGATGGACCATATATGTGCAAGGGAATCTTGCCCTACAGGATAGGAAGCCCAAAATTGTGAATACGGGAGTTTACATAGGCTACAGAGTACTTCTCTCTTCCTAAAAAAGGGAGAGAAATCTTTGCTCTCTAATAGTTTAAAATTCTTTGAAATGTAAAAAATGACTCTGGGTTTCATCCTTTGAAATGTAAACAAATACCAAGGATGTAACTCCTTTAAATCTCTCTGATATCTCTCACTATCTATTCACTCATCTTTTAACTAACTAGTCTTTTCCTTTAATCCAGCTTCCAGTTTTCTTTTCTCTGAAAATCCTAACCATATAGAAACATGACAATACTCGTTTCTCTACACTGTCCATGAGATCTCTAATCCTTCTGTAGGGAAATTCCAGTTAAGAAAAATATACATATCCTTTTATCATAAAATGTTTAAATAATTATCAGGCAGATTTTTAACGTGAAGAAATAAAGGATAATCAAAGGGAAGAAATATATTGGGTGCATGTGGAAAGACAAAGATAACACAAATTATATTCTTTGTCCAAATGAAATTCTTGCCTTCAAGTTTTCCTTTTAGGTTGATAAGCATCTTGTGTTTTTAGACAGCAGTTTCTTGCATCTCACAAAGATATGACAATCCAAGTGATCCATGTTAAGCCTAATTAATGGCCTAATGATACATACAAGATGGGATCCTTCTCTACTTCTCTTCTGCACGGTCTTTCGTGCCTTATCAAGATTACTATGATTGTCTCTTCCTTCTAACCATTATATATACCACCATTCTCCATATAGCAAACAGAATTTTTTAAAAAACTCCAATATAGTCTTTAAGATATCTAACAATTTCTTGCTATGGTTTAGCCACAGTGGCCTTCTCTGAGATATTTATAACAACAATAAGACAGGATCTTTCCACTTCAAGGTTTCTTATGTCATTTTTTCTGACTGAAGTGTTGAATGATAGCCAGCCCCACCAAACCACCCCGAAATGTCTTCCACTTCTCCTCTATCAAGTCAATAAGTTGTAGCAGATTTGGCTAATTGTTCATGAACAACAACAACAAAGAATGTGTTCCCCTTTCTGAAACATATAGCTGTCAGTGGGAAGTGGTGCATTTCCTGTCTTTCCTGCAGCTAGGTAGAGCCATGTTACTAGTTCCGGCCAAGGGGATATGAACAGACATGTCATGTGACACTTCAAGGTTTAGCTGCTAAAGTCCTCCCCCATGCTTCTTCATTCCTTCTGCACTTTCTTTATGGTTAGAATTCAGATGCCCTTGAAAGCAACATGTCGAAAATGTCAGTGGCTCCATCAGAATGAGTTCTTGAATATTTGTGTGAACAAGGATGACCCCACTAAACTGTGTAACTATCCACTGCTTCTACATGAATAGAAATAATCTATTATACTTACAAGAAATAATCTATTATACTTACAACAGTGTACATTTTGGGTTCTATTTTTTATGGCAATTAGTCTAACCTTACTATTAAAGAAAAGTATTGCCTTCAACTATTCAGAAGGCAGAGTAAGTGCCTACAACGTTTTTAACTCAGAAGGGGTTGGACAGCAAAACGTGAGTAGCATGGGTCATTTGTTATTTACTGCAATTGGGAAGATATTCTACACAAACAATGAGCATAAACAAGAATTGACTAATTCTTGACTAAGGGTAAACAGCCTAGAAACTTAAACATTAGGAAACAAGATTTAAAAAGGACATAAGTAACAAAGTTTCAGCCAGGGTTCTCATTAATAGAGGAACTCAGCTCTGAAAGATTTAAATTAAAAACTCTTCCTTTCCACTCAAGTGTGTTACTTCATGTGGCCTCAAGGTAGCTGCCAATGGAGAGAGACATAGGGGCATGGAAGCAAGGAAATAAATCAGTCTTGAGAATTATGTCTAGGAGAAAATCTAAGTTGTGGTTACTGCACCTGGTACTGACTGGAGACAAGTAAATCAGAACTATACTGTTTTTGAAAGACTTGTGTTTCCTAAGAAATGTCAGCCTGGACCAAAGAAATCTTTGACTATTCAAACCTTATAGCAACTCCTTAGCTATCAAATTTGTATGTGTAACATGTAGGGAGTTGTGAAATCTGTGCAGCCCTCAAGAAGGACATACTCTTCAGCAACCCCCTTTAGACGTGGCTCTGAAGGACAATAGATGAATAACAGAGTTCCTTCCAGATAATAGTATTTAGGTAAATGAAGGACTTTCCAACACTGCTATGGTAGAGACCTCCACAATAACTGCCAACTAAGATGCCTTGTTGCTATGGATGAGTGATCTCATATTCTTTAACATTTTGAGTAGTAGTTCTTATTGCTATCCTTGCTCCACCTTATAAAATAGGCACGTGGGGTTGGAGGATGCAAATAAGTGACCTTTTAGTGGTCAACGTAGGTCATTAAATTATGAGAAGTCACATCTGGAGCTGATGGAAAAGACAGTGAATTTTCTATACAGAGTAGGACTTTCTAGTGAACACAGCAAATGGAATGGATTTTGAATTGCCTCCTTGGGGATGGGGTACAGAGTAATATTGGGTGGTGAGAGACATAGATTGTAGAAGAAATGGCTCTCTACCAAAAAACATGTTTCCTTTTCATATTATGGAGTTTTCATGGGAAGCAAAAGACAAAATTTCCCATCCCCTCTTGCATCTAGCTGACCAGTTCTATCCACAGGTTGAGTGGATAAGCCTTGTGTTGCTTCCAAGCCTGGACCATTAAATGTCCCTGTCTTTCTCCTTCACCCTTCATCACTAATTTTTCTCCATTTCAGCTAGCTAGAATGGAGATAATTTCCAGGGTGATCTTAGAACGCATATATTAAAATGGCAGGGCCTCTTTCAATTTAGTTCTGAAAGATGGCATGGAAGAGGGCTGTTCTGCTGACAAACCCACCTGCCCCAGGTGTTACAAGAGCAAGAACTAGGTTTCTGTTGTGTTGGAGTGCTTATACATTCATGAGGCTATTTGTTAAATGTTACTTCCTCAGACAACATTCCTACACGTATATTACCTATCTAAAGGCCTGGGTACATAGAAGGTGGTCATTAACTATTTTTTGAATGAGCTAATCAATATACATATATATATATATATATATGTATATATATAAAATAAACTCTTCATTTGAGTTTTTACTTTCAACATATTTTCTTTCCTAAAATTTTACCCATTAAAGTTGATTTACAATTTAGATGTATGTTTATTCACCCAAACATTTTCTATTCGTTTAGTATACTCAGTGAGGTTTCTGTTATTCTCTCAATTCTCAGTACAATAAATTTTATTACCTCTGGACAGTTTCTCAAAACTGTTACACACACACATACACAAACACACACACACACACAACCTATAGAGAAGTAGAATTCCTGGAATTAACAGGGAAAAAATAAACCCTGGAATTACCAGTTCATTCTTTTATCCTCTAAAATAAGTTAATGTAGTCTTAAGCCATGATGATGTGATGGTCTTTCTTTTAATATTGAAGGTTGTTGACATTTTGACTATGAGAATTTATTTGGTTCTTTACAAAAATATCTAGGCTCTTTCTCATTTCACTCTTTTGGCTCAAGCTAACAATGAATTGGCCAGAGGTATTGGAAAAAGGTTTTCTTATTGTCCCTAGTTCTGTGTTTGGTTCAATGAATTTCTAGAGTCTAACTCCTTCACCATATGGGCTCAGAACTCTCCTAAGAACTAAAAATATAGGAAATGAACAATACAGAGTATTATTACATAAAGTACTGACTCATTTTAACTTGGAAACTTGTGAGATTTATTTTTCATTACAGCAGAAAGACTCCTTTCAACAGATATTCTATTTCAAGCCACATACAAATTATCATGTCCTTATCATCAGAGTTTATTTAAATGACCAAAGTTGACCATGAGGCCACATTCTTGTAATTCACATTTTCAAAAGAAGCAAATCTCAAGTCTTTGAGTTTCTCAGTATCTGAAATAATAGTGAGATTTAAGATGAGGAGATGGAATGTGTAACAATAAATTAAAGCCCTTTTGGGGATGTAGAGGATTTTTATTGCACAGCAGAATCATCATGGAACACAGATTCATTCATTAAATGCTTTGTGCCTGTGTGATTTGTTTAAAGGTTTTACTGAATAAGAAACCTTCATTTTAGTACAACCCAACCAAAGCTCCAAAAATAAGTGTTTCTAAAAACTATTTCATAGACATAAAAATCATTCTTATATTTTGAGGTAAATATCTCCCAAGGAAAAAAAAAGTCATTTTCTCAAGTAGGCCTACAAATCTAGTCAAGTCATAGATTTACATGAGAATTTACTAAATGTAAATATCCCAAATTTTAGCTATAGAAAATTTTTAGTGAAGTTCTGCACAACACCTAACATCCAGTAGATGACCAGTTTTCCCAGTTTGCTTGGGACTGATCATGATTATCTTAACATTCTTCTCAGTGTGACTAAACTGCAGACAGGTTTTTTTCTGACTCTAGGCCCAGACCTCCTTTTCTTAGAGCATTAACTTTAGGAAACTTTCCATTGTAAATTTTCTCTGCCTCTTTGAGATGATAAATCTTCTCACAGCCACCTGACAGTTTCACAACCCAGGAATATCTGGAGGGACCTGAGAGTCATCTTTTTGACAAGTGACCACCAAGAAAGATAGCATGCTTTCTCTTAGTTTTTGTGTGGAGGTAGCCTAACTTCAATAAACAACAACTAGCAAACACAGATGGCCTAATCCCATTGACCAATTTCCCTCCTAATGTCCTCCAATACTTTCCCACTAGCTTACTCCAGAGCTTAAAAACCCTTCACCTTTGTTTCAGTACAGGTGAATTCATTCTCTCTCCCCTACTGAAGTAGTTTTGAATAAGGTCTTTCTTGCTTTAGCTCCATCTAATGCATTTTTCCTTTGACAGGACTTTCTCAGTTAGGATTAAAAGTGCAAGTCCCAGGAATCTTCTCACTCTCTGGGACAGTTAGGCTTGTTTCTTAGCATAACCCTTTAGTTCATTTATCGATAGTTCTGAAGCCTGCTGTTCTCTCAGAAGAGCAGGAGTTGTCAAAGACCATGCTGCTGTGTGTGGTGGTCTGCACATCATTATTCTGCTGGGTATTATTTTTAGGTGTTCAATCAATATTTGTAAAGTAGAAATCGTTCAACAAGAATATAAACACACTAAAGTCACTGCAGCATTTGCCCTCATTGTTAGATCCATGCAGAATACAGGATGACCCTGTTCACTTACTTATTCATTCATTAATTTACTCATCTGTACATTCAACAAATAGATATTGAGAGCCTCCCATTTGTCAGCCTAATAGACTTTGTCCCTGATTTTTAGTAGTTTACAAACTAGAAGAAGATATAATAATGATTCAAAAAACAACAAAAGCAAAAACAATCCTCTCTCTCTCTACATCTCTCTGTCTCTGTCTCTCTCTCTCTCTCTCTCACACACACACACACACACAATTTAAAATGTGGAAAGTCCTCTGGATAAATTTAGAAAATGATACGAGAGAATGCAAGGTAGGTGTTGGCATAATTTCGTATTTTCACCCTCTAAAATCTGATAAAAGTTCTAAAACTCTTTAGAAGACCTGAGATTTGCTTTTTAACATGATTATTCAGATATTGTCCTGGTTAGGATGAGGTGGTCCAATACATTTCTGTCAGTATACCAAATTGTTAAGAAGGAAAAAACGTGTATCTACTGAGGCTCTTACACTAGCTACCATAAAGATAATTTGGCATATGTTGGAAACCATTTTGGTATCCTGAATTTCTAAGATTTATTTATAATATTAAATAACAAATTTTAAATTCATGCTTTAGAATATGAAGATGAGTCCTTTGAGAGAGGTTATCTTGCTAACAGACCTCACATGGCCAAAACAGATGGAATTTTGCTACGGACATCAGTTTTTCCTATCATTCTGGGAAAAAAAAGGGTTTACTATTCCAAGTAATACAGGAGAAAAAATGATATGGCCATGACTGACTAAGATTTGTGGTTGTAAATATAGGTCACTTCTTTTTTCTTTTTCTTATTTATTATTTTCTTATTATGTTAATCACCATACATTACATCATTAGTTTTTGATGTAGTGTTCCATGACTCATTGTTTGCATATAACACCCAGTGCTCCATGCAGAAGTGCCCTCTTTAATACCCATCACTAGGCTAACTCATCCCCCGACCCCCCTCCCCTCTAGAACCCTCAGTTTGTTTCTCAGAGTCCATCATCTCTCATGGTTCGTCTCCCCCTCCGATTCCCCCCCCTTCATTCTTCCCCTCCTGCTATCTTTTTTTTTTTTAACATATAATGTATTATTTGTTTCAGAGGTACGGGTCTGTGATTCAACAGTCTTACACAATTCACAGCACTCACCATAGCACATACCCTCCCCAATGTCTATCACCCAGCCACCCCATCCCTCCCACCTCCCACCACTGCAGCAACCCTCAGTTTGTTTCCTGAGATTAAGAATTCCTCATATCAGTGAGGTCATATGATACATGTCTTTCTCTGATTGACTTATTTCTCTCAGCATAATACCCTCCAGTTCCATCCACATTGTTGCAAATGGCAAGATACTTCTATGCCTTTCTTTTGGCACAGTAGAATGATAGTTCAATGTGTGTGTGTGTGTGTGTGTGTGTGTGTGTGCGTGTGTGTGTGACCTATAGAGTGCTATCTTTAAATGAGTAGATATATCTGGAGCTACTATGTGCTTGTTATGACTATTAGATTAAAACTCAGGGTGCTGACAAATGACTGAAAAAAATGTTTTCCAGTTCTTCCATCCCAGTGTTGATTAATCTAGTATACTTTTTCAACCTTACAGAGATTCTTGTGGGGTCATCAGATAGGATTTGATTAAAAATTTGTGACATACTTTAGCAAAGGGATCAGCTAACAAGATGTGTGGTTCACAGTCAGCAAAAATACTATATGCTTGAACATTTGTTAGTCCAGTGCAAGCCTAGGATATGGATGTGAAATTACTATTTCTACTGGCTGGAGTATTTTAATTAAAATAACAGAAAACTCAACACAAATGAATTTATTGACTTCTTTAACTCAGCAGTCCGGATAAAAGATGCTTATGTGACTTGGCACAGTGAATAAGTCACTAACCATCTCATTCTCTCTCTCTTTTTCTTTCTCTGCTCCATCTTCCATGGCACTAGTATTCTTTTTTCAGTTCTACATGGTGGCCCCTTGATCTTTGTTTATGATGACTGCAGCCCTGCACCTCATATTATCTGTTCAATTCATGTAGTGGAAGAAAAATTCTACTTCCGTGTAGTCTTCCTGGCTTGAACAGGGTTATGGTTCATTCTTAAATACCAAACCGTTGTGAGGAGATGATTTGATGGATGTAAGTCTGTCAGGCCCACCTCAATAACATTGCTTCTACACTGTGGGGAAAGTAAACCCCCTCTCCAAGGAAAAATCACTACTTTTTATAGAAGAAATAGACCCTTTGTATTCTAATGTTTAGAGGAAACCACTAACAGTCCCTATATAATTTATACAAAGACTAATCAGCTGTCAAATAGGCTCTTTCAACATGGCTCATGGACATCAAATAATATACTTTTAATGTACTTTCTTTAGCCCATTTACTGGGTGCTTTCCAGAAAGGACTCTAAGATTATTCTCTGGGTTTGCTGTACTCCTTCCCTGTAATCTGCTACTTCTCTTATCCACCCAAGGCTCTCCAATCTCCTTGCCTCTACTCACTGATGCACATTGAACCCATACTCTTTTATTTACTCACACAATAGCATTTAATGGTCTATCAGGTAAAATCTCAATGACCCATTGTAACTAGACTCCACATCATTATCTAAAAACTACTTTTCCTTTTCTTGAAGATACATTTTCATAAACCATAATTGTCTAATTTTTCCTGTTGGAAGGGAGGGAATTTATTTTTATCTAGTCCTAGAAAAATATTCCCTTTTTATAAAAATGAGCAGACTGATTCCTTAAAATGCTAGAAGAAAAAGGTAAAGTTAATTTGAGTTTAACTTTCTACCCTGTTATAATATTACTAAGCTATATTTTTGGTAAGAAGAGATACAGAGAGAACAGAAGGCTGTGAGTTACAAATTCATACTAACTCTACTCAATTTTCCTATTTTCAGAAAAGTGAATTAAAAAGATGATAGCGGTAATACCAAACATACATATAGCATCTATTATGTGTCAGGCAATGTTCAAACATGTAATTATTTAAGTTCACAATAGCTCTATGAGGTAGGTAATATGATTATCCATATTTTAAATAGAGCTATATCACAGAGTAACCAAGCAACTTGCCCAAGGAGCATAACTAACAAGTGGCAGAATTGAGGTGGGGACCTGGACAGTTTGACTTCAGAATTTATGTTTTTACTCTGACCACTATACTACTATGAACGATTAAATTTTTTGAGTTAGTGGTAAGCCAAAAAGTGACTTAGATGAAATGATAGAATATATGGGCAGAAAGATGTTTTTATTTATTTTATTCTTTTTGTAATAGATTAGGACCCAGAATGAGCATACTCAGGGAGAATATGAGGCTTTTGTTGACTTTTATAATAATTCTAGAGAATACCAACTAACTATGTGGCCTACCTGCTATGTGAAAACTAAGGTGGGATCATTGAGTTTGAGGATGTGATAGACTTTCAGATCCTTTAGCCCAATCTCCTATCATTTTTAAATCATTTCTGTGAGTCTCCCCAGAGGTTCTCTTTATTTTGTCATGACAAAAATCTAAGCTTTGGTTAAGAATCTCGGGAAACAAGTAGAAAATAAACAGAATTGGTCTTTTAATAATTCTTAGAACTTAACTGATATGGACTCCATAGAAAAAAGTAGAAATAAATTAGCCTACATTATACGCTATTTAGGTTGGCCCATTCTCCCTAACTGTGTGTGTGTGTGTGTGTGTGTGTGTGTGTGTGTGTGTGTAAAATTTTCTGTTACTAAACTTTTGAATAACTTGAATAAATGTATTTGGGTTTAGAAAGAAAGAATGAATGTACATAGGAAAGCACTGGGCTTCATGATTTTCATGAAAAACAGCCATTTCTATTAGACATAAGAAATACTTAAGGGATACATAAAATAAAATCTGCTGTTTGTATTTTTTCAATAATTCAGAAACTATTTTCAGCATATGATAAAATAAGCTGTGTATTTTAAAATGTAATTGTTTAAATGATGATTTCTGTCTTCTAGTTATAAATGTCTACCTTATTTAACAGGCATACCTCCTAAAGTTTTGAAGATTCATGTTTATATCTGGAAATAAATCTTTAAGTTGTATGTTGATAATGAAAAACTTGAATTGCATCACTAATGTTGCCAGATGGATTTGGATTTACTCCAGACTTAACTTCTAAAACCCATGAAGTTAAAAGTTCATGTCATATTTTATGTTAATTTTAAATTTGTGTGAGTCTTAGAAATATCCATGGGACTAAACCAACTGAAATTCCTCATTTATATAATTTAAAGAATATATTTAATCTAACTTATTGATTGCATTAATATATCCACAAACGTAAAATAAACTACTCCTTTGTCCCTTGAGCTCACCTGCCACTCCTTAGAAGTGTTTCTCTGATCTACAACTATTGTTTTTTTTTTAAAGATTTTATTTATTTATTTGAGAGAGAGAATGAGAGAGAGAGAGAGAGCACATGAGAGGGGTGAGGGTCGGAGGGAGAAGCAGACTCCCCACGGAGCAGGGAGCCCGATGCGGGACTCGATCCCGACACTCCAGGATCATGACCTGAGCCGAAGGTGTTGCTTAACCAACTGAGCCACCCAGGCGCCCTGATCTACGACTATTGTACTATCAGTCAGAAAATACTTCTTTTTCTGAGGACTGGAGTAATCTTCGAGATTTGTTTATGTGTTGGCCCCTTCTTACTAGTGCACATATTATTAAATCAGCACTTCACAGAGCTGACCCAAGCCAAAATTGTGATGTAAATGTAGTTGGTCTTTGGTCCTCCTCCTTTATTTTTATTTTGGGCTCGCCTGCTTTAGTGACTAATTCCCATACCCAAGGTTTTGATGTTACCAAAGTTCTCTCTTGATCAGCTCAACTGGATCTACTCACTACCCCCAGAAGCAGTACTGCCTCTTCTGTCTTCACCTTGCATCCAGCAGACCCGCTGGTGTTTCTCCCACTGCCTGGCTGAGATTTTTTGGCCAGTTAAATCTCCTGAATCTCTTTACTTAAAATTATTGTCAGGCCAGGTCTACCCCATGTCATCCTCACACAATTGGTTTCTTTTGCTCCCAGATCAAGACTTTACCCTTTTTCTTATTCAGTTGTGCTGTTTGAACTCATTATTGGTCAGAGTACTCCTGAATCTGAATTTTGTCATTTGATATTTTAGCTATTTCCTTCACCTTTATGCTTTAGGCAATTTTAATCTTCATGGCTTCTATGCTGTCATACAAAGTTCTTTACAGGAAAGAATGAAGAACAAAGCCCTGTGTGGAATACTCAGAAACACTATGTTCTAGGTTGACTTCTATCCATTTTTAATATCATTTTTGGATTTGGAATATCAGCCTGTTGAATATAGGCTCAGCAAATCCATATTACCTAAGCTTCTCCAAAGTAATATGACAACTTACTTACAGAATTTAAGTCTCACTGTATGGATAGTATTTTCTGAATTGCCATTTTATATAATATTACGATCCCTGCTAGAGGCAGAAATTCGTCTTTCTCCTCACTCTAGAGCACAAGGCTTTACATTTTCTTTAAAAATTTTATTTATGTATTTGACAGAGGGAGACACAGTGAGAGAGGGAACACAAGCAGGGGGAGTGGGAGAGGGAGAAGCAGGCTTCCAGCTAAGCAGGGAGCCCGATGTGGGGCTCAATCCCAGGACCCTGAGATCATGACTTGAGCCGAAGGCAGATGCTTAACAACTGAGCCACCCAGGCGCCTCAAGGCTTTACATTTAATAAGTGCTCAGAGAATGTTTATTGAATGAGTGAAAACGGGTATTAGTTTGAATGTCATGAGTTATTCTTAATGCTTTTTTAAAGGCTTCACAAAGCACTTCTATTTGTCAGTTTCCAGAATTCCAGGGTCCTCTGCAAATCTTCATACTTTTTTAAAAATTATCATTTACAATCACATTCCCAATATTTTTTTATGAGGATGTAATGGATCTATGCCTAAACAACTGGACTTATTAAAAGGCTGTTACTCTTTCTAATTTCAAATTCCTCTTCATTCTTTTAACCTAATTTCAAATTCCTCTTCTTGTCAAGGATGACAGAAACTAAATAGAAATTAAAGACCACTTTCCTTTGTGAAGCCTACAATGAGCTCTTCAGATACTGAATACTGGTTCTTGTTTGTTGTTTCTCTGCTACACGAAGTTTTATGAGGCTTTATGGACATCCTAATTTATTTATGAAATTCAGCTTATCCTGAGCCTAACTTCCCCAAAACTCTTCCTACGGAAGCTTTGTTTTGTGTGTGTGTGTGTGTGTGGGTATCATTCTTGATGAGGGCACTTTACTTCATCTTATTTTAAATCTTTTTTTTTAAAGATTTTATTTATTTATTCATGAGAGACAGAGAGAGAGAGAGACAGAAGCAGAGGGAGAAGCAGGCTCCCAAGGAGCAGGGAGCCCGATGCGGGACTCGATCTCAGGACCCTGGGATCATGACCTGAGCTGAAGGCAGACGCTTAACCATCTGAGCCACCCAGGCACCCTACTTCATCTTATTTTAAAATATGCCCATATGCTGTGCTGATATGAAACTGCTATGTGATGCTCAGCTGCACTAGTTCATATTGCTTCTGTTCCAATTGATAAGTGTCCATGCCAGGCTGATTATTTAATATTTTGAATATAATCTTGTCTTTTTAAATGTCAGAGCTCATAAAACACCTCCCTCAGCAGCCATGTTATTTTTTATAGTTGGTTCATCTTTTTATGGCTTCCAGTTCAGTAGTCAGAATTTTATTTCTTAGAAGCTCACATTTCTCTAAGGCCACCTGATGTAATATTGGAAACTTATATACAAAACATTGTGCTAGGAATTAAGGAAGAACACCATAAGAACACTTTTTTTTCTTATAGTCCTTGTGGTTTAGGTCATATTTATAGTTACATCTCAATTTTAAAAAATTAAAATGTAAATATTAATTTATATCTGTATTTTTAGAGTCTGAACTTTATGTTTGATATGTCAACTTTTTATTCAATATTATGAAAGGTAACATAACAGGATGGGTTTCTTTGTATATTTATTTTTGGTCCTCTTCACTAAGAAGGTTTTCTTTTTTTTTTAAGATTTTATTCATTTATTTGAGAGAGAACGAGAGATAGAGAGCACGAGAGGGAAGAGGGTCAGAGGGAGAAGCAGACTCCCCGCTGAGCAGGGAGCCCGATGTGGGACTCGATCCCGGGACTCTAGGATCATGACCCTAGCCGAAGGCAGTCACTTAACCAACTGAGCCACCCAGGCGCCCTCACTAAGAAGGTTTTCATGTAAGTTATGTATAAAATAGCAACTATAACCTTCCCTTCTCCAAATTTCTGAGACACTTCTTTTATTATGGACAAATGTTTTCCATTGTAATTAATTGATTCACCAAGTACTGACAGAATACTTATAACAAATATCAGACATAATACTAAGATGCTTGGTTTAAAAAAATAAACAAGATAACAACCTTATATTTGTAATCCCAGTATTTCTTACTTATTGTGTGGCTTTCCCAATGAGATAAACATACTTTTCTTTTCCTTTCTGTTTTACTTGTGTGTTCTTTTTGAACTAAGAAAGCAACATTTGTAAATCCCATATCACAAAGTATAATAGAATATTAAAAATATGTGCCATGTGTAATTAAGATTATATGATCATTTTGTTTGTTGTTCTCAACTACTGAACACCCGTCAAAATATTTCAAGGTTTGTTTCTTTGCTTGACTGTTTTTAAATTATAGATTCAAGAGTTCTACTTAAAGACACTCACTGAATTGGAGTGTCAGTGAGGTTGATGTGCAGCAACAGATGATCTTTTAAAAGCTCTGTAATTAAGTCTTATGAGGACCTAGGGTTGAGAACTATTGCATATACCCATTATGAAAAATTTCAAACTTTATGCACTAATAGATCTTCTTCTCAGTTACTTTCTTCTAAGAATGACTTGATACATTATTAACACTCTATTTCCTAGCTGTTATCTTTTAGAATATCTGGTTTTAGAATTTTATTTGACAGGTTTCCTTTCTATTCTTAAGATTTCTGACTCTGTGTGAAAGCCTTTTGAGTTACTTTTAAATATTTTAATAATCTTATGTTACTTTTACTCTTCTTTATGATGGTTTCTATAGATAATGGCTGTCTTCATGAATATTTAACCAAAGAAAAGTAATAAACTAAGGTAATTCTCTGCCTACTTTAATATCTATTTTATACAGTGATTCTTATGGCATCCTTTTTTGGTAAATATTATGTATATTAAAATAAAATAAAAATTTTAAAAGCATCTGTTAAACCCTTTCAAAGTGGCTAGAATTCTCTTAAATAATACAATATATGTTCTTTTTATTGTAATTATAAATAGAATACCTGTTTAGAATGTAAATTACAAATTTCAAATGCTTCATTATGTCTCTAGTAGAATATTTTGGACCACACAGAAGATCTTGATGACAATAAATCGTTTCTTTTTCTTAAATTCAGTTTCATATTTATTATTAGATTTGAAATCTAAGGGTTTTAGAATAAGGCTTTATCCTCAGTGTAGAAGATGTTGACCTGAAGAATGGAATTTGAAACTTGGTTCTGTTAATTCATTACATGAACTGAATGCTCAAAGCTTTGTCCATATCAACAGTAAGGCAATAATAATAATAATAATACCAATCTCACTGTTATTTTTAAGAGTTTCAATGGGATAATATAAGTTAAATTATCATGGTTATTGCTTGGCAAATGGCAGGGAACTTTTAAAAAATCTACTTCACTACTTAGTGCAGTACTTACCATTATTGTTATTAGTTTGAATGAATAAGTTCTCATAACCTAATTAGGAGACTAGGGTAGGTAAATGGTCTATGAATTTTATGAGCAAGGGGGAGAAGGCTCACAAAATATGTTTTGTTAATATTTCAGTATGGGTGACCTGCAATCTTCAAGCATTGCACTGTTGCACAAAATGACCTTCACAGGTCATTTCATAAATAGTACTTGAAGTATGCTTGGGTTGTAAAGAGTAAAATGGGTGATATTAGTCTGGTATGACATATCCTGTGGACTCGGAGTGTAACTTTTATCTTCTCATTTAGCTTTAATTGAGTGAAGAATGCAATTTCAATTGAGCACTGAGATTCAGAGAACTAGAGTTTTATTATCAGCTCCATCACTGACATACAGTGGGCCATTAGGAAAAAATTACTTTTCTGCTCTGAACATCAGAATTCCCTTCTTTAAAATACAAAATAAATTTAGTGGCTTGGAAAATAATGTTGGATTTGGCAAATATAGATACACTCAATATTCTAGAGCATTTGATTAAGTGAAATTCATGCTGTTCATAATGCAAAGAAATAGCAAGTAAGCATATATGTAAATAGTGATGATGATGATGATGCAAGTAAACACTTATATAAATGATGATGATGATGATGATGATAAATAAATAAATAAATAAACTACATAGGAAATTACATCAGTCAATGTAGCCATAGAATACATGCTGTATGGTGTTATGAATATGGAAGAACAAAATTATCTGTCCCCTTCAAGAGCATGGCCAGCCATCCAAAAGCCATCATCCTTTTCAAGTGTGATCCAAACTGGCATGAGTACCCAAAGAAGCTGACCTGAATGCTCATGTTTGATCTTGGTGCTTGTAGGCATACTATATTCATAGAGTATTTGTATGAATAAATATGCATTGGTGTATGTTAATTTGTAGATCTCCAAACTGGGGACTGAGGGTGTATATATAAAACAAGACATAAATGAGGGTGTATATATAAAACAAGACATAAATGGGCTTAGCTGCAGGAAGAGTTGGATAAAACAAGGCAAGGAGAGGAAAAATTTCCGTCAATGATGAAATGATTCTAAACCAGTCTTTAAACCAGTCAGGAGATTTGGGTAAGAACTAGGGCCAGAAAGACATCCAGAAAGCTGGAAAGTTGGATAGCCAGACATGACAGGGAGTAGATTAATTGTTCTCTGACACTTTTGTGGACGTGCTAGGGAAGAAGGCTATGCATGTGAAGACAAGTATAATTGCAAACTGGGAGGAGATTTTTTCCTTCTTTAACCAAAGGGGAAGGAGATTTTAATCAGGTCCAAGCTGATTCAGTTAGGTAGGACTGATCAGGGTGAGGCTGGAACTTAATATCCTGAGCAGAAGGAAACAAGGCATTGGCCACAGAGAAGGTCAGTGAATAACAAATATAATGACATTTCTGGTTGTTAATGTCTTTGAGTTACTTATGTATCCTAAAAACATGGATTTACATGTTTCACATTTTACATTTTAACCCACTAGATAGAGCTATATTTAAAAACACATATTTATTATTAAATAAGTGTGGAAGACTAAATAGACAAAAATATTAAAGAGCAATCTAAAGAGAAGAAGCAATGAGATATCACTAATTTAATGCAATAAGTCACAACTCAGAAAAGAGAATTAAAAAGAGAAAAAGTGTTAAAAGATCCCTGTTTTCCAAAGAAAGGAAATTCTGTTTGTTTTTTAAATAATGGCAGACATAATTGAATAGACTTTTTGTTGTTGTTGTGGTTGTTAATAAGGATGATTCATTTGAAGCATAGCTCACAGAAAATATAAGAAAATTCAGACAAGTTGAACATAAAAATCATTCATTTTACATTTATTTGTTGAGTGCCTACTATATACCTGTCATTATTCTAAGCACCAGGATAATAAATAGAGCATAGAAATTGGCCTTACATTATAGTGGGAGAAAGATAACAATAAATAAAATTAACAAAAATCAATAAAACAATAATAAACAAACAAAAAACAAAGTCTGTAAACCTAGAACTATACTTATAAAGAAGAATAATGAATTTCTGTTTGAAAATTATTTTAAAAATTAGCCTTCCAAGAAAAGACTAATGGATTTAGTTATCCATATTTTTACCAACTAACTTCTGGGAAGATAGAAGCATGTTTACTCATCCCTAAACCCTTCTCCCTCACAACCTCTATATATATTATGGAATAATATAACAAAGGTAGGTGTAAAAACCACCCTGAGGTGAAATCCCTCAGGCCTCCCCTGAGTTTTCCAAGGGACAAACAGGTACCAAATTTCATTATCCCTGATGCTCAGGGAGATCCAAGCAACCAGATATGCCTAAGTAAAATTGGTTGGTATTTTTGTTTTGTTTTTTTTTACTTGCAAGTGCCAGTTGGTGAAGAATACAATGACCAGTCATACATTTGGGTGCCACTACCTTGATTTATGCTAAGGCACCACCAGTTTTACCCATCACTGGTTTTGTCCCATCATTGAAAAAGTAAACATAGTTCTTCCATGAGGTCCAAAAAATTATGAAATTCAAAAACATTATTCAACACTTTGAATATTTTTTTAACACTCTGAATATTCAGTGCTGCTTATGCTTGGTGCCAAACATTCACATAAAACAAGATCTTCCTGGCTGCTTAGTTGGTGCCCATGCCAGATAAATACAAACAAATGAGCAAGTCCAACCATATTCATAAATTCATTCATTTGTAAAGGAAAAGTACAGTTCTACAGATATGATCTCATCTCTATGCTTGCAAGTAAAATTTTAATTTGACAAGATGTGGTAACATTGAAAATTGGCACTGATGTGAATGCTTTCACTGATTTTTCATCAGGAGGCATTGAACAATGTCAATAGTCCAAATCTTTATTAAGCCCCAGCTATTGTGTGCTTTTCTCTAGCCAGTAAAATATGATAACATAATCTGTAATATATTTCAGTAGCTTTGAAACTGTAGTTTGAAAAGCTATTATAAATAGTTGTAGCGATTAAAGACTTCAACCCAACTATGTTTTAAATATTTAAGTATTTTTGCTTTAACTTCTAAATGTTTGGCCTCAAAATGACATTGAAAGTTAACTGTCACTATAAAATCATTTGAAAATATTCTGCTTCAAAAGATACAATAAAGAAAATTATTAGCATATCTAAATATGAGGGAAATAGCATTTTGTCATAATTTTATTTCTCAGTTATAGTTTCACCCAGCCTCTTTGGAATAGATTTTTCTCTTCTATGAGTCAAATAGCCCTCTAATATGAAAGTTTTATTTTTATTGTTCTCAGCATCTTTAGATATAGGTTGTAGGTTGAGAAAATGAATCTTCTTATCTCTTTTTAGTCAATAATCACTGCTTAAATATAAGAAAAATATATTTCCTTGATTTCAAAATAAACTATTATTACATTCTAAGATAATAAGCTTTAGATAATACTTAAAAATTTAGAACATTTTTCAAAACATTAAAAATATTATACAAATCTAGACAACTTCACTTCTTTTTCTATTTCCTTGTAGATACAAAGAGAATTTCAGGATTTCAACATAAGATTTATTGAATGATAATGACTTTACAAAGATTACAAGAAGTATAAACAGTGATAGTGATAGGATAGTCTAAGTACTAATTAAAAATTGGGTTAATATATGAAAATGCATATATTTATATGGTAATATTTCCCATATTACCATATAAACAAGAATACACAAGCACATATTCCATTAGCAAAAAGCAAATGACATTCTACATGGCTTGTGATTTCTGAAAAAGCTGACTGTATACTTGTACAAGAATAAAAGTAAAAAGGCAAATAATGTCTTCATATTGTTATGGAGATAGTTTTGGCCTTGAAGAACTCCTGAAATGGTCTTGGGAACTTGCAGGGCTCCCTCAGCCATATTCTGAGAACTATTGTCCTACCAGAACAAAGGGAGTGGCCCATGAGTACAATAAGCTGAATTATAGAAGAATACTAGCAATTACAATTTTCACATTTTCTCTTTGTCTAAAACTTTTAAATTCAAACTACACCCATAATAATAAATTCAAAGGAATATTTTCCAAACAAACATTGACCCACATATCTATATTTCTATATACATGTGTGTATCTGTGTGTGTGTTTGATTTACAAGAAGAAAGTTCTGCTGTTTTATATAACAATTGACTTTATAATAAGAATATAAATTTAGTTAAATTTGTTTTGCAAAGAATAATAAATAATAACTTTTGAAAGTGGTTTCTCATATGAAATCCACATCTGCTATTGACAGGTATTCTAAAATATTTTCTTATGCAGCATCAGGAAAAAACTGCAAACACTACATGCTAAGAATACTAATCCCACAATTGTACAAATCATTTCTTTGGCACATATACCCAAATGTGTCATCAAGATGATAGAGTCAGAATGAAAGAATGGCACTCTTAGAAACAATGTAATATTCACTGAATTGTCAAATCGTAGATGCTCTGGTCTGGAAGGAACCTTAACAACTATCTAGTTCAGTGACCCATCAATGCCTCAATATATTCCACAGCTTCCCTGACATGTTCACTCTCTGCTTAAATGCCTCTAAAATAATGGAGAATGTACGGTTGTCTAGTTTGTCATTTTTATATGGCACTTTTGGTAAAAGTCCTTCCTTCTATAGAACTGATATTGGCCTTTTTATTCCCACATATGCCCCTTCATTATAGTTTGATCCTTGAGACAGAGGAAGACAGTGACTAGTTATCAAGCCTTGAAAGTCACTGAAGCAATCTAACTCCACCCTGTCATAATAAATCCTTGGATTTAATTATCCTTAAGGTTTCTTTAGGTTGTTCCTGCTCTAAAAATTGATGGTTTCCTCTCTGTACACATGCACATTGGGGGAGGGCAGACACACACACACACACACACACACACACACACACACACACACACGCACACACAGACAAATGAATACACACCAGGTGTGTGATCTTATGTTATCTTCTAATTTTTAGGAACCTAATTTCCTTTTCTCTAAACTGTTAAAAATTATATCTACTTTATTTTTTTTTCACAGGTTATTTTGAAACAGTAAACATGGTATAAGTGAAAATACTTGATAAGTTGTGAGTACTCTACATAATAGTGATGAAAGCACCTGGTTTAAAACAAAAATTAACAGTATGGGAAAACAACTAAATGGAAGTAATAAGTAGCATATGCAACAGTTTAGTTAGTCAAAAATACACACAAATGGGGAGGGTATGTGCTATGGTGAAGGCTGTGAATTGTGTAAGACTGATGAATCCCAGACTTGTACCTCTGAAACAAATAACACATTATATGTCTAAAAAAAAAAAAAGAAGAAGATAGTAGGAAGGGATAAATGAAGGAAGGGAAATCAGAGGGGGAGATGAACCATGAGAGACTATGGACTCTGAGAAACAAACTGAGGGTTCTAGAGGGGAGGGGGGTGGGGAGATGGGTTAGCCTGGTGATGGGTATTAAAGAGGGCACGTATTGAATGGAGCACTGGGTGTTATACGCAAACAATGAATCATGGAACACTACATCAAAAACTGATGATGTAATGTACAGTGACTAACATAACAGAATAAAATAAAATGAAAAAAATGCACACAAATGTATTGATATATAAAGTAACAGAATTTGGGGGGTTTCTGCCTTTACTATGATAGAATAAGATTATAATCGATTGACTCTTCAGCAAATAACAACTATATACTCTGGAGAAAACACCCACCAACCCCCACCCCACACACACACAATTCTACTTGATGGACCTGGAAAGTGGATAAAAGCAGAGTATATTGGAGGTGAGCTGGAATTCAGAAGAAAATGTTGTCATGGGTTGAGCTTCCTATTTTTATGACCTGAGCCTGAGGCTAGCCTCAGTCACAGGTCAAGGTGGTAAAGGACAACTAAAGAGCCAGAAGACAGAGCCCAGGGTGTCCATGACTTCTATAGTGTGGGGAAGAAGTCCCAAAGAGGAAAAAAGCACCCCCCAAAAAAGGAACCCTAAATTGTAGACTCTACCCTAATTTCTGATTGGCCCTGAGATCATGTTTACACGGGGCAAAATCAAAGTAGCTCCCCCTAAAGATAGGAGGACTGAACTGGGCAATACAGCCCACTAATCAATTTAACTATCTGCTAAAATAATCATATCAAGAATAATGGTCAAAAACATACCAGATTGGTGACTTAATTTTACAACATCAAGAAGTTTGGTGAACCACTAGTAAATACAAACATAATACCTAGCCACATCAAAACAAATTTGCTTGAAAATCACAGAAAGAGAGAGAATCTTGAAAGCAGTTAGAAAAAAAAATGATTTGAAAGATTGTAGCAGAACACTATGGATCAAATCTTCGAAATACAGAAAGAAAGAAAAAATCTGTTAAGCCAAAATTCTAGTCCAGCAAAATATATGCTTCAAGAAAGAAGGTGAAATAAAGATATTTCAGGTTAACCAAAAAACAAGCAAAGACAAAAAACAATAACAACAAAAATCACCAGCAGGTCTGTCTTCAAGTAGGGCTGTTCTTCAAACTGAAAGGAAGTATGATACCAGAGGGAAACACAAATCTTGAGAAATGAATGAAAAGTATCAGAAATGGCAAATATTTAGGTATGTATGAAGGATGCTTTTCTCTTAATTTCTTTAAAATAAATGTAATGGTTTAAAGCAAAAATTACAACATTGTCTTATGAGGTCTAAAATGCATGGTATTGTAATGCATTAGGCAATTATGAAATAAAGGTTGTCAGTGGGTGGTAAATAGACATATGTTTGATTGGAATGACAAATATACAGGCATAGCTGGACCGACTAATAAATACAAATTTCTGTGTGTTAGTATACACACACGTGTCTGCTGCTTTTGTCCACTGAGAAGGGATAGAATCAGTAACACCACCCTCACTCACATCCAATTAGCATATATAACAACCAGATTGTGGATGTAAATAGCATTCTCAATAAATGGAACCAAGGAGATAGATTTGATTCCAGGTCTGGGACAGAAAAAATACAAGATGAGCAAAAAGCACATGTCAGTGCCAGAAAATAAGAAAGTGTTCAGAAAAGGATGGGACCATGTTAAAAGTTCATAGGAAGCAACCTGAAAGAGCTCCCAATGGCCAAATCCAAAATAGTCTGACAACAGAATAAATAATGAGAGTATTATTGTGTAATCCACACAACAAAAAATATTCCATAATACACTTGAATATAAATAAATAATACCAAGGGAGAAGGAAAAGTTCTTTCTTACAGAACAATTCCAATTAATAAATGTATAAGAAATGAAAGAAATAGACAATCTTCATTAGAACTTTCGCAGGAAAGATCAAGGATGTATGCTGAAATTAGTGGATGAAAGTTTGAGGAGAAGCTGGATATTTGTATAGTTACAAAGTATTTACCCCAAGATATTAGTAGCTACGAAAAGGAAAGATAGTAACTTTACAGTGGAGAAATTCAACAGACATCACCTTAACCAAATGATCGTAGGTATCACAAATCATAGGACATGTTGACATTATGTAGCCCTTGGTAACCTGCACTGAGAAGGGAATATCGCTTCAGTGTTATTCTTGCCAAGAATACATAACTTCAATCTCATCATGAAATAACATTAGCAAACACAAACAACAAAGGAGCCATCTTCAAAATGGCCAAGGTCACAGAGCATAAGGAAGACTGGGAAACCATCACTCCTTGGAAGAGACAAGAGTGAGAGACTGAATATACAAATGGACAACAGTCAGATCATGTATAAGGTAGAACTTTGACCCATAATCTGCAGCAGCCGGTGTAGACTACACATAACGGATAGTAACTAGTCTAGGAAATCAAACTACTATCAGTAACAATCAGTCCAGAAAACCAAACTGTATCCCTGTAGCAAAGCAACTGACCTTCCCAAACCAGCATTTGATTAATATCCAACAACCTCTGTAATTTTTGCCCCAGCTTCTAAATTAGGGCCAACCTGGAAAAGCCAAATGTCAAACCTTAAGGAATCACATACAATGCCCAATGGCAGCTTCCCTTTGCCAACAGCTTCCAATCAGGGCATACCTAAAGTCTATCTTTTTCTCCCTCCATAAACTTTCTCATTCCTCTGCCCATCTTTGAGTCTCTGCCAAGTGCAAGTGATGGTGGCTGACCGCCTTGCTATAGCTATAGGTTTTGCTTGTTCTTATTTGGGTGGTCTTCATTTATTTCCACAAAGGAGACCTGACAACTGAATGCAATATGGGATCTTGGGATAGAAACAATGACATCATGGTAAAAACTGGTGAAATCCAAATAAAGGTTAGTATAGTTATTTTACCAATCTTATCATCTTAGTTTTGATAATTGTGATATGATTACAAAAGATGCTAAAATTAAGGAAAGCTCTGTGAGGGGTCCTTGGGAACTCTCAGTACCTGGGAGAAGTTTCTGAGTGCCTGGTATTCTCTCAAAATAAAAAGTTAAATTATAAACCTCTGGAAAAAAAAAGAGAGAGAAAATTCTTTGTAATTTTGGGAAGCAAAAAACATAAGCCATAAAAAATATATATATTCGGCTTTATTATCAAATTTTTTTTCTCTTCCAAAGACACGGTTCAGAAAACAAAAACATGCCAAAGATCAAGAATGAATATCTGCAATCTGTGTATTTGCCAAAAGACTTCTTACCAAAATACATAACTAACTTTTACAACTCAACAATAAAAATAAAAACAACATTATGAGAATGATAAAAAAAATACCTTTACTGACACTTCATAAAATAATATAAAGTAATGGCCATAAGTGCATGAGAAGATGCTTAACATTATTAGTCATCAGGAAAATGCAGAAGGAAATGAGATAGAGCTACACACACATTAGAATGGATGAAATTGAAAAAACTAATAATACCAAGCATTGGTGAAGATTATGTAAGAACTCATATACTGATGGTGGGAATGTAAAACTTGATGACTACCTTGGAAAACAATTTTGCACTCTTAAAATTTTAAATATACAATTAATATATGACCCAGTCATTCCACTCTTAAGTATTTACCCAGGAGAAACACACAAGACTTGTTTGTGCATGTCTATAGCAGCTTTATTCAGAATAGCTCCGAACTAGAAATAACCCAAATGTCCATCAGCAGATGCGTGGTTAGAAAAGCAAACAAATCAAAACAATTAGAATAAAGAAATTACTGATGCATGCAATCACATGGATGAATCTCAAAAATCATTTTGCTGAGTGAACAAAGCCAGACATAAAAGAGCACATACTATATAATTTCATTTACATAAATACAAAACCTTTATATTGACAGAAAACAGAACAGTGTTTGGCTGGGTTAGAGCTAGAGGAATGGCTTAACTACAAATGGGCACCAGAAATTGTTTGGGGGCCATGGAAATATTCTGCCTTTTGATTGTATTGGTGGTTTCATGGGTGTGTACATCTGTCACAATCCATTTCATTGCACACTTGAAATGCATGCAATTTGTTGTACCTAAAATATACTTCAATAAAGTTGATAAAAATAAAATGAAATAATAATATAATTTAGAATTTGAAGGAGCTTCAGAAATCATTTAGTGACCTTCCTTGAGGAGGGGAGCTTAGGTTAGAATCCTGATCTTTGCTTCCCAGCTGGGGATGTACAACATAAATACACATATGTCTATATATCTGCATGACAATTCAGAATAGTATAGGATAATCTGTAAGAGTTTATCTCCTCTTGTTTAAATTCTGAAAGCAACTTATTCTCAAGTATGTACTCCCTGGACTGTCTATTATGTCTTTCTTTCTTTCTTTCTTTCTTTCTTTCTTTCTTTCTTTCTTTCTTTCTTTCTTTCTTTCTTTCTTTCTTTCTTTCTTTCTTTCTTTCTTTCTTTCTTTCTTTCTTTCTTTTTCTCTTTCGATTTTATTTATTTATTTGACAGAGAGAGACACTGCACAAGAGAGAACACAAGCAGGGGGAGTGGGAGAGGGAGAAGCAGGCTTCCCGCCAAGCAGGGAGCCCAATGCGGGGCTCGATCTCAGGACCCTGGGATCATGACCTGAGCCGAAGGCAGACGCTTAATGACTGAGTCACCCAGGTGCCCCCTACTATGTCTTTCTTGCTAAGAGGGGAGAGGGAAGTCTCTGGGTTCTCAGAACATAGTGGTTTGTCTGGCTTTTCCAGAAATGATAGGAATTCCTATTAGGATACATTTCCAAGACCTGGAAATGTTTTCAATAAGTCATGAGAAGTTTTGGCCCAACCTCCTGTTCAGTTCATGCCTTTTGGGCTTCACAGAACACTCAATCTACAACATGTGCTAGAAACCTAGATGAGGCTATGATTGAAAACTTCTGCTGCCTATCAGCTGCCACTTTGCTTTTTCCTTCATTCAGGGGTCCACTTCCACCTGCTTGGGAAAAGGAAACCTCAGAGCAGTGGCAGAGATGGGAGGCAGAGGTTAACCCTTCCCTGGTGTTTGAGCTGGCCCTCATGGCCTCTCTCATACCCAGGATATCTGAGCTACTCCCCAAAATTTCATCTTGTCATCTGCAAAACTCTGCTCAAAAGGAGCAGTGTTTGAAACTTATTTTACATGGCACACTCCAGCATTTATCTGGAACAAAAAAATTGAGTTCAGCTCAACATGTGGTGAGAGCTGTGGAACGCCCAGAGGGTTATGAAGCACTGAGGGCGCTTCGAGCCTTGTAAGGGAGGCAGATGCAGTAGCTGAGCACTTTCACCACATGCGTGGAGATACGTGTTAGATATTCATGCTGGATGCTCTTTCTCCCTGTCAGCCTGAATAAAACGCAGCAGAGGCATTTTGACAAAGGTCTAAGCTTTATCTTTAAAAGCCAGAAAAGGACAAGGATGAATTTTTTGGTTGTGAGTTTCCTTAGTTGTGAAGTGAATGTTTGGATAGCTGAAAAACCAATCTACTGTTCTGTCCTTGATGATGATAGCAGTCTATCCTGTTTGGTAGGATGATGGGATGGGTCACCTCTATCATCCAACTCTGAGAAATGACTCTGGTTTCTAGAGTCTTAGATACTGCCAGCTTTCTTGCTGGTCTCTGGGACTCTAACAAGGAGAGTTGGTTCCCCTAATGATTCTATCTTCCTGCATTTGGCTGTATCTGTTCTTAAACTTTTGGCTCATCCTGCTAGGTCTTTACAAAGATGCAGATGTTTCTTAAAAGTGGCAAAAAGATCAAAGAGACTTTTTTGTGCCTGATGTGCTGGAACGGGTCTGAGTTCTGTTAAATCTAATTTGGACATATTAAATAAAACCAGAAACTAGTGGCTTGCAAAGTTTGCTGGTGAAAGTATGAAACTTCGAAGGTCAAAATTGCAAAATTCACAAGTTGAAAATGTATCTAGAGAAAGAAAATCAACAAAATGGATGCTGCCACACATTATGGCTGATGTATTTTATAATATTAGTGCTTCTGTGATTAATTAGCCCAAGTCCATGGACTATTGCTTGTTCTTCTTTTATTCTAAATGTGACCAAAGAGTGTATTCACCAAATGTAATGATGGCTCAAAGCAAAATTTAATATACAAACATAAAATGAACATTTGCTTCATGTGAAGCACTGAATAGGAACTGAGGAAACAAATAGAAGCATTACACAGTTCCTACCCACACAGAGGACACATGCTAAAGGGAGTAATAAAACACTTGTGTAACTTCAATACACTTAAGTCCCATAAAATTGTACAAAAGGTTTATTCAGTCTGAAGAGAAAGAGCTCAAATCCAGTCAATCTAGATAGATTTTATCTTTGATGTACTTAAACTACTTCTAATGCCATTTTCTCCCTCCCACGTTTAGGTACCTGCTTTGAGACTCAGGCATGATGTTGAGGGATGAGGTTTTAAATGATAATTAAGGTCTTGGCAGATATGACCTGTCTCAAGTGTTTTTGCGTTTTGATGCTATAAAAATCCATAGGAATGAAACCATTGGTATAACAGGTATAGGGACAAGTCCTTGACTGTCTTCCTAACATCCTTCAATTCAACCATTTTATTTATTTATTTATTTATTATTATTTTTTTTAGTATCTTTGAATGAGGTGAGCTCTCTGGATGTGTCCTATCAGTCTCTTTTAAAAGCTCCAGAATGTTAGTTGCTACCTGTGATTTGAACATTTCTCTCTGAAATTTGCATTGTTCTATTGCATCTGAGCCATAATTACCTATAATTGATGAGATACACTAAATTTTTAATTTAACTGGAGAAGAAGGAACAGAAAAGGGCCTGATAAATAGATGACACTGTTAACATGGAATCTTGACAAGGCTAGTACAAGGGCATCTGGTAAGCAGACTGGACAGAGTTATGCCAATATGAGTGGAAAGGAAACTTTGGATTTTAAAATAGAAAAAACTGCACATAACTAGGGAAAAAGCAACAACTTGAGAACTGGATTCAGATTCTCAATGTGTACTTTTCTCCTATAATCTAAAATTATCTGGGGCACCAAGAAAGAAACCTTATGAGCTTCTTTCACTTCTAAAATTCTATGATCCAATGATCTCACTTTCTATCTAGGTAAAACTTACATGCTTAATCACTATATTAAATGAAGCTCTGTATTGGAGGGCAAAAGGTACTATCATTCATTTAATTTAATAAATATTGACTGAGCAACTGCGCTTCAGACTTTGTCCTCAATGCTGAAGACATAGAAGAACAGATGGTCAGGCTCTCAGCTGGATTAATCTCTAGTGAGGATCTAAATAGTCATTAAACATTTAAACCTACAAAAAAAACCCCAAAACATTTACAGGCCATAGATAGAGAGGTAAGCATTCCATTTTCATTTTAAATAGTCTTTTTCATCTTTTTCTCATTGCTTTCGCCACTTTTCATCATCTGAAGTGAAAATGTTTCTCATATTGAGAAATTGATCCTTTTAAGAGAAAAAACGTTTTAAAAATTGTAAGAAATGACTCAGGTACTACCACAATATTTCTAAAAAAATGTTATTTGTAAATCTTGGGGAAGAATGAGATGCAGTGAATGTTTGCAACACAGGTAAGCAGGCAACATGTGATAAAACAGCCAAAGGTGTTGACCTCCCGGGCTAACAAAAGAACATCATTTCATCATAAAATAAAACTGCCATAGATTCTGGAAATGCATTAATCAACAAAAAGAGAAAAGGCTCAAGAAGAGGAATATCCATACATTTTATAGGGGACAGTAGAGAGGCAAGCCAGCTGAGAGAAAGGCTTGTATTGGAGGACACTTATAAGAAAATTCTAGCTCTGCAAGACTCCTGCCATTAACCACCCATACATCCTTTTTAAGAAGTTTTCCTTTTTACTGAAAGATGACACCCACCCTGATTGCTGCCCCCAACCTGTTTTATCTGTCTTGACCCCCAGAGGTCCCTTTATCAGTGAAAGTTATTCCAGCTGCTAAGCAGGCTGCCTCCAGGCATAGCCCAGTTTGCTGAGCCATTGCCCAGATGGCGGTGTTAAGTCAAATTTGTGATATGGTAACATGAATGACTTGGAAACCTGGATGTTACTTAATTTTTTGTTTCACTTTGTCTTAAGACAATAAGAAACCTATTATGCATCTGAATTTGAATTTAAAAAACTTTTGTATCTTCACCTTTTCCTGTATTTGTATATCACTGAATTTTACAAGACCTATCTGGAGTAAGGACAGAATGCCTGAGTCAAATCTTGGTCTTGATGCTCACCACCTATATGTCCTTGAGCAACTTAACCACCTCAGGTGCATAAGATAGGAGTAAGCACTGTACCTAACTTTTGTGGTAATTCTTATTTTAAATGAGAAAAAAGAAAAAACCTTAAAATATCATACTTTTAGTACACTATCATACATGTAACCTATTATCATGCTTAAAATTTCCCACTTCCCAATGCCCAAAATTTGTTTTTGATCAAGGGAAGACAGGCCCAAATACTTTTTCACCTCTTTCATCTTTTCTTTTTTAGTTTTTCCTCATTGTATATCGTAACTGGTACAATGTTTGACATTGGAACAAACTCATCATATTTTATTTGTTGGCATAACTTACATAGCAGCATTTGCTGCTATGAAGTTCTCCAGAAAATTCTGCAAATTTTAACAAATGGGTGAGCAAGAAAAACAACAATATTTAGAGACAAGAACTTTTGGGACAGTCCTTTGACATTTGTTTTTTTTTTATTTATTTTTTATTTTTAAAGATTTTATTTATTTATTCGAGAGAGAGAGAGAATGAGAAATAGCACGAGAGGGAAGAGGGTCAGAGGGAGAGGCAGACTCCCTGCTGAGCAGGGAGCCCGACATGGGACTCAATCCCGGGACTCCAGGATCATGACCTGAGCCGAAGGCAGTCGCTTAACCAACTGAGCCACCCAGGCGCCCAGTCCTTTGACATTTGGATCAAACTTACTTTATTCTTTTTGGTTGTTTAAATCACATAAGCAGCACTTATATTTTCAGATCTTTTCCAGGACACTATATTGCTCATATATTTAAATTTTAGTCTATATGTTAACTGAAACAGTCATGTTTTGAGCATATTCAGAATCAGTCTGAATAATACTTTTTACCTGTGATGATAATGGATTTTAGTGAAAAAGCAAGTTTTGTTTTGCCAAGTAACTTCTGGAAGTAGTTATGCTTCGATATTGGATTAGAGAGTTTTGTATAGCCAGAAGCAAACTCGGGCCTGAAGAGAATAAGCATCCTTCCCTGCCTCAGGAATGAAAACAAAACAGAAAACAAAAACATCCCAAAGGTAGCACTGGGGCCAGCATCACAGGAGAAAGCAGAAATGTTTCTTTGCAACCTGTACATTTCAGGCAATCTAATTTAGGTAAAAACCAGAAGAGGCAACAAACTTAAATATGAAAATGTTAGTTATTTTTGTAATGAGAAAAGATATACCCTATTTTTTACTTCTTATAACAATGAGAAAGTTAAGTAAGTTTTATGGGACTATCAAAACACTTTCAGCTTTATACTTATTAAATGTTCATGAAGTAAATATTAATGATATATATTAGAAACAACTAACAAAGCTTTTCTAAGAAAAACGAGGCTATGGGATTCTTAAATGATTGTTACTGTCTCAATTTACTTGTTAACAGTCAAGCAATTTATTCCTGTCCATTGAGAGAGGTGAGGTATATGAATATTATTATATAGTAATCCTGTGTTGATATTTGTAATATCAAAGAATGCTGAAAGAGAAAATAGTTTAGAACCATTCTAAGTTTTGTCACCTTCCTGAGTTTAGATGTTATAGATTGGATCTCAAAATTGGGATGGGGTACAGAGATAAGGCACCAGAACAAACCTTTTAATTTTGCTACTTTTTCTTTCATGATATCATTAGTGATGTCTTATAGAAGTCTGAGATTGCTCAGAAAGTGGTTCTGAACCTGGGAATATTAGAAAATTATGATACTGTGATTTGCTTCTTCACTCTTAATTAAAGAACTCTAATTAGCCAGTGTAGTGGTCAGGGAGAGAGAGAGAGAGAAAGAGAGAGAGAGAGAGAATGATCTATTTTAAGAAATTGGTTCATGTGATTCTGGTAGAATCTGGCAAGTGCAAACTTTGCAGGGTAGGCCAGTAGACTGCCTACTAGGGAAGAGTTGATGTTGCACCTGGAGTCTGAAGGCTGTCTGGAGAAGAAATTCTCTCTTTCCCAGGGAACCTCAGCCTTTTTCCAATTAAGGCCTTCAACTGAAGGAAGATAATCTGATTTATTCAGAATCTATTGATTTAAATGTTAATCTCATCCAAAAAATACCTTCACAGTAACAAGTATTTGACCAATATCTGGATCGTGTAGCCTAGCCAAATCGACACATAAATTTAACCATTATGGCCACCAATGGTGAAACCGAATGGCCTATACAGAATAGCCAAATGAAGAATACCTGATAAAGAGACGAATACATGTGCTAAAAGGAAAAGAAAAAAAGTTTAAAATTAATGTGTATGTGTGTTTATTTGCACACATTTAAAATATGCTTGACATTATATTTTGACCCAAACTCAGAACAATAAACTACAAAGTTGAGATAACTACTTAATCAAATCTGCCCATTTTACTGTTATATATAAAGAATACTATTTCAAAACAATAAGACTTCAAGTTGCATTTCTATTTCTTTTTCACCTGTTCCCTGAGTATTGTACTATTTAGGGTACTGTGGGGTAATTTGTTATAATTACTAACAGTTAGTTTTACTAACTAATTACTACTAACAGTTCTTGATTACTCATAGAATGCTTGATTACATATTAATTGGCCACTCCTTTCTCAGACTTGCAATAACTGTGCACTATCTGACAGTGTAAGCTGATATTCCTGTTAGTAGACTAGAGCTGATGTTTTGTAGTCATTATCACAAACAGCAGTGTCAGAGTTATCTCTAAGAAAGTCAGTACATACTAAGGGAAGAATATAAACATAAAGATCCTCTTCAGTTTTATTTGTTGTCTGTCATCATGTTTAAATTATAGTGAAATGTACCTAAATATTTTTAGTCTAAATGTAGAATTTAAAAGGATCACTGTTGAGTGGGGGTTTCTACATGAAGATTCCAAAGAAGCCTTCACTTAGTACATGGAAACTCCAGTGTTCAGGGTGTGCCTCACACTAGGATCACACTCACAGCACTTCTGACACCAGGTGTAGGGTTTTTCCCACCATCAAGCAATTCTCCAACACCAGCTGGGTGTCCTACAATCTAACTCAATTCTGACATTATCTACTTGGAGATAACATCAGATCCTGAAAGAGGACTTCGGCTACCTCCATTTTGACCTTCCATTCTGTACTTTTTGAATTGATTACGTTCTTTCCAGCTTATCTCTGAACTCGGGCAACAGACCCTGCAGGCAAAGCATCCTGTGATGGGAACTGAAACTACCCACTCAAGCAATAGAGACTGCCCAGACTCTAGCAAGACCCCACATGATTGACCCCAAGGCAACGACCAGCCTGATTCTACCTATTCTTGCAGGTACCCACCAACCTTTGTTTTCCTTATATAAACCTAGAAGTATTTTCAGCACTTGGAGATGCTCGTTTGCTCTCTTCCTGGTGTTGGCCTCACTGAAAAAAAATTTCTTTCATGTTTCACCACCACTCCTCTCTCTGCCTTTGGATTTTTGTCAGTGGCAAGTGGCCGAACCTGGTCTATTTAGGACCCCCGGAGCCGGGTGCTCTTGTACCCCTGCACCCCGGTTACAATCCCACAGGTTAAGGGCTCAGTCCTCTAAGGCTCTCCCCGCTTCAGATGCCAATTGCAAGTGGTAGGTCCTTAGGTTACCCACAACTTCTACCTGGACTACAAATTGGAGGTTCCCATGACCTCCTCCTTGGATTCAATTATTTGCTGTATCAGTGCACAGAACTCAGGGAAACACTTTTATCGGTTTATTAAAAACATGATTAAAAATACAGATGAACAGCCAGGTGAAAAGGTGTGTAGGACAAGGTATGTGGGAGCACTCTCTCTGAGGATGGCACTCTCCCTAAGTCTCTATGTGTTTACCAACCTGGAAGGTCTCTGAACCCTATCCTTCTGGGTTTTTATGGAAGCTTCATTACATAGGTAGGGTTGATTAAACACTGACCATTGGTGATTGAACTCAGTGAGTCTCTTTCCGGTTCCTGTGAGTCAGAGGTCAGGGGTGGGACTGACAGTTCCAACCCTCTAGGTTGTTTACAGGGTTGGCTCTACTGGCAACCAGCCCTGATCCTTAGTTTACCTACAGGCTTTCCTAAAAGTCACCTCATTAACATACAAAAAACACCATGATTGCTCTTAACACTTGAGGAAATTCCAAAGGTTTTAGGAGCTCTGTGCCAAGAATGGGATGAAGACCAAATATATGTTTCTTATTATAAATCACAATATCACACTTGGTAAGCCCAGGGATTATACATAATACTCAAAGTAATAATTCCTGACCTTGTAAATGTTTCTGTATCACATTTAAACTTTTAAACATTAGGCTAATTGCATTTAGAACCAGTTACTTTGTAGCCAAAGAAGTAATGACCAGGAAATGAAAAATGTGTGAGATTGATTTCCTTTGAGGACTTCCAAGCTGGAGTCTGAATATTTATGGTATGTTATCCCTTTCTCTCACCCCATTCTTCCTTCCTATATGTGGGGTAGCTGCTTTTGATGCTGAGAATGTTGCCCTGAAGATGTTATAACTTCAGGAGCTTTTTAATGGCCTCCTCACCACTGCCCCCCCACTCCCCCCCACACAAAGTGCAACAGCCACCATTTTCATAATGGAAGAAGAGGTGTGAGCGTAGAAGGGGAAAAAGGGGAAAAGGTATGGAGTAAAATGGGACAACATAATTAATGATTGAACGTCATGGGAGTGATAAGAGAGAATGTACTTGGAGGTCCTTGTGGTGTGATTGAGAAAGCTGAGATCTATGCGACCTCTCATTGTACTTTCTCCACTAGTTTTGTTTTGTTTTTGTTTTTTAATAGGTGCTTGAGCTGGCATTTTATTTATTTATTTACTTACTTACTTATTTTTATTTATTTTTTTTAGTGTTCAATAATTCATCAGTTGCATATAACACCCAGTGCTCATCCCCACTAGTTTTAATGCATGTGAAAACTAAAGAACAATCCACTTTTCTAGCTCTTAAGTGTTTATAATTTATAGACATTTTCTAATTATCTATAGACAGAGTAAATGACCTCCCATATCATCTTGCTTTGAAACACTGCTTTTGACTTTCCTGAGAAATCTCATACTTATTGCCCCACTGATCTTCACAGTCATTTGGAGATTGTAGTAATTTCCTACTGCTGTTGTGCAAATCACCAAATACTTAGTGGCATACATTTATTTTCTCACAGTTCTGGAGGTCAGAGATCTAAAATCAAGATGTCAACAGGTCTGTGTTCCATGCAGAAGTGACAGGGGAGAATCCATTTACTTACCTTTTTCAATTTCTAGAGGCTGCCTGCATTCTTTGGCTATGATCCCTTCCTCACATCACTCCAGCCTCTTGCTTCAACAGTCACATCTGCTGCTCACTCTGATCCTCCTGATATAGTTTTGGAATATAGGTGTGAGGTTTGGTGGGGTGAGGTCTGGAGTTGAACGCCAAGAAAGAATTCTTGAAATGTCTTTAGTGCAAAATGGTGGTTTTATTAAAGCATGGGGACAGGACCCGTGGGCAGAAGGAGCTGCTGCCCTGGGGTTGTGAGGGGTGACTAATTATATACTTAGGAGTTGGGGAGGTAAGGAAAAGGGAGTTTTTCAAAAGAACTGTTGTTATATGCTGAAGAGGACCTGCAAGATGTTGGAGGCCTTGCCAATGTCAAGTTAGGTGGTTTTTCCCCTCTAGCAAAGCATTAACATTAAGATAGTTGGGAGTTTCTCGGAGGAATGTTGTATTCTGCCTATCACAAGTCCTTGTCAGTGGGCTTCAGGTTATAAGGAAATTTTATTTTATTTACATTCCTTCTACCTTTGTTTCCCACTATGGATGGGTAGGTGATGTGAGGGCTCCAGGAAATTGAATCTATGGGTCTCTGGAATTTAGGCTATTGATAAGAATGCTTTTCTCTTGTAAATCACTAAGACATTTGTAAACTGAGGGAGACTCATGTGCTGCAGTACCATGATCTCTATTAGTTAACCATTTATTTTTCCCTTCCCTTAGCTTCAGGGCAGCCAGAAGTGCCAGAGGAATGTCACACAGATCCCACCTGGGAGTGTGGGGGGGGGGTTGCAGGGTGTCAGCTTGTGTTTTGTCCTCAGCTTGCCTTCTGCTCCCTCATCACTCCTGCCTACTTCTTATAAGAATCCTTGTGATTACACTGGAGCCACTTGGAAAATGCAGGCTAATCTCCCCATCCCAAGATCCTTACCTTAATCATATTAGCAACATCCGTTTTAACATGTAAAGTAACATATTCACAGGTTTGGTGGATTTAAGACACAGACATCTTCAGGGGTGGTTATCACAGGGATTAAGAGGGTATGGATTATTATCCAATTTAACAGAGAAAGAAACTGAAATAACAGGGGTCACGGAGAGTTTTATGAAATTCCACTCCTAGTTAGTGGAAGAGAAAGGGCTAGGAGTTCTGGGCTCTTAGATCATGGGAGTTCTCTTTGATCCAAGTGGAGTTCCTTGGGCCACGACCCAAGCAGGCACTTTCACTCTGATTACATTTCTGTGCAGGATAAACCAAGAAATCAGTGACAATATCTAAAGGCAATACTTTATAGTGAGTTGCCCCTCCGAGTCATGAAGTTTGGACTGGGCCCCATCACCACAGAGACAAGTACAATACTATCCACAAATTGCATGTCTGGGATCAGAATTGTGAGGGTCACTAAAAGGGCATGAGACTTTCTCACTGCTGACTTATTACCTTAATAAGTATTTGAGCAATCAAGTAATTTTTGTTTTTGTGAGGTTACATGTAGATGTTTCCTTAGACCAATGATGGACAAAAAGTTGGGTTGACAATTACCGAGAACAATGCAAAGATAATAACAAGGGTCCACATAATCTAAATGTTTATTGGCTGTGTCCTACCAATTAGAAAAGTTATAACTAGTGAGGTAAATGGCATTATAATAGGAACATATTTACAAATGAATTGACCCTTTATAAAGTTAATTCTCCAATCAAGAACTAAGTACTACTCTGCCCTACTTATTATTTTACTGATTTTTGGATATTATAAATACTAAATAATACAATGCAAATACAGTAAAAATCAGTTACAAATGACAATGCTGATTTTGCAAGACTCTATTGGAGAGTTGATTAAACCATAGGCAAGATCACTGACAAATTAGAATTGGAATAGTGAGACTGCTTAATACTTTTGAAGAGAAAATAATAAGGATAATGACAAGATAGAGGCTTCTAAAGAGAGTGATTTGATTATCAAATGATTAGCAGAAGCCCTTGGGGAAACTGATGAATATCTCAAATATTTTTGTACTTTTTATGATCCTGTTGTAAAGACTAAATAGAAAATGAAGATGTTGTCATTCAGAACTTTCATATATGATGCAATTGAATTCTTTTTAATTTTTGTCCATTCTAAGAATTAGGTAGAATTTCAATTATATTTTGATTGTTACTGAATATAAAAACATATACAATCTTAATTTAGTGTCATTTTAAGGTAATATATCATTTACTATTTTTTAATTTATTATTTTCATCTTTATCTTAAAGAATTTATTTTACATAGTATTTCCCACTACAGATGACCCTAAGATAATAAGGACTTTTTGTATCTCAGAGTCTGTAGTCCACCTTTATTGGGCAGGAAAGCGTTTGAAGATTTCTAATTTCAACCATCAACGTATGGTTGCAATGCACAACTTAAGGCTGTCAGTTTTGGGCAGTGTATAGGAAGTTTTAAAGAGGTAAGCAAGACCAGTGACAGATAATTGAGCTTCCTGGGAAGACAGTTTTCTAACAGACCTTCTTGGGTCTTATTGGAAAAAAAGTCCTTCCTTCAGGGAATAGACAAATAGACCTCCTAGAGGATTTACAGGAGCCAGAGAAACCCCTTAGAGGTCTCCAAAGTGAGAGTGTGTGGCCACTTCTGAGCAGCAGCCATAACTCCAGCATCATCAACATGATTCAAGAGAAGGGTGAGCCCGTGAAGTCCTTCAGTCATGATGAGGCCTCCTAGTGGCCCAGACAGAGATGCCGGCTACGGAACTTGATTCTAGAGGGGTTTGGTTAGATAAAATCGATTAGAGATGCTGAAAAGACAGTTAACAGGAACACATTTGTTGTACAAAACATGGGCTACTAAGTTGTTAATGTACCTATGTGAATTGCTTAGTAAATCTGTGCGCACTTAACCCAGGATATTTTTTTATTTTTTCAACTATGTTCTTTCATAGTTCACTGAATTCCCCAGTAAGAATAATTTTAGGGACGCCTCAGTGGCATCTGAGTGGCTCAGTCAGTTAAGCCTATGTTTCCCTTTCCCTCTGCCTCAAATAAAAAATTAAATCTTTAAAAAATAAGAATAATTTTAGATTTCATAAAACAGAAATAGTTGAATTGGGGTGAACACTGTTGATTATTTGGAAGTTTCTATAGTAATGTTCCAGAAAGAAAAGTTTTTATTTATTTTTTTAAAAAGATTTTATTTATTTATTTGAGAGAGAAAGGGAGAGAGCTCGCACAAGTAGGGTGGGGGAGGGGCAGAGGGAGCGAGACGCCGACTCCCTGCTGAGTAGGGAGCCCAACTTAGGGTTCGATCCCAGGACCCTGGGATCATGACCTGAGACAAAGGCAGACGCTTAACCGACTGAGCCACCCAGGTGCCCCTCAAGAAAAGTTTTTTAAAAAAATAGTATCCTGGGCGCCTGGGTGGCTCAGTCGGTTAAGCGTCTGCCTTCGGCTGGGGACATGATCCCAGGGTCCTGGGATCAAGCCCCACATTGGGCTCCCTGCTCCGCAGGAGGCCTGCTTCTCCCTCTCGCACTCCCCCTGCTTGTGTTCCCTTTCTCGCTGTATCTCTCTCTGTCAAATAAAATCTTCAAAAAAAAAAAAAAATAGTATCCTAACAAGCTAGTTTGAAGAAGTGGTGCCTGAACAGGAACTTGTACCATCTTGAGTGTTTCCATAAAACTTCGCAAACCATTCTGTTATTTCTTCCCCCACCCCTTCTTTCAAACTCTCTCAATCTCTCTCTCTGTCTTTTTCTCTCTGTCCCTCCCTTCCTCTGTCTCTCTTTCTCTCACACACACAAACAACACACACATAGAATTTGTTTATTTAGCCTTCTGGTTCCCTTGCTAAATCATGACTTCTCTAATGGCAAGAGCTGTGGCCTGTTAATGACTTAATTCCAATTCTCTTAATTTAAAAAGTGGGGTAATGAATCCGTGAACTTGAATAATTTAGTGTTAGAGTTTCACAGGTGGCCTTACTTTTTCTTTCTCAATATCTGGACGCATTCACCTTCTTTCATATTATAAAGCAACAATTTGTACATAGGAACCTAAATCTAATTCCAATAATTTAGCAATGTTTACCTCCTAAAGAGAAGGAAATAAAATCAGATGATCTTTTATTATCATTTCCAGATTTATGGTTCATTCTAAATGATTATATGTAGATTATATGAAAGGAAGACCAAATACCATTTGCTAGTCTAGGGTCCCATGCTGCAATAAATTTCTGAGTGATAAAAGCTGCTGTAATTTACTGCAATTTCCTGAGCATCTACAGTGTATTAGGTTTTTGCTAGATATTTTACATGTAATCTTTATACAAAATATGTGAGATATTTGTCACCCCTTTTATACAGAAGAGGAAATTTAGCTTCCTAATTTTCCCTCTATCACAGAGAGAAAAGCCCTGTAAATGGCAGAAACCCAGAAGTTAAACTCAGGGCAGTCAGACTCTGAAGTAATCTGATATGTCCTGGGGCTTTCATATTCCTGCAAAAGATACACTCAATTTGGGATTTGGGAGATAGAGTCGAAAGGGACCATTCATTGGCTGGTAGAATTTAAGTTGGCGTTTATACATAGGTCCTCTTTCAACAGACACTTCACCTTTGTGAATTCTGGGGAAAGTTGCATCTGTAGACCCTGTGGACCACAAAGCTTACTGACTCAGCTGTGTAGTGATGTAGTAGGTTTGCACTCTCATTAAGCACAGAAAGTCTCTAGGCACAGATGACTACATCATCCCTCCCCCTCAATTAGGCCTTTCACATGTGGTGCTTTGGCAGCCTGTCTGCCTCTCTGTTCAAAGTAGAGAGGAGGTTACCCATATACGATGTTTAGCTTGGATCTGGCAGAATAAAAAAAGCCAAATAATTCTGGCAAATACAGAGACCACTAGGTTTGCATTAGATCCAACTGTTGTTTGAAACCTTATGACTTTTCTCTGTTGGATATAATTTGAGTTTACATGCTATCATGTTCTAGTCTCACCTGTAGCTCATGTAATTGCAGCTGCAGATCCTTTGCAGAATATGGTATCTGTTTCTGAGTGGTGTGGGCTTGACACTGATGGCTGTTGTCTCCCTGGTTCTGTTGATGAATGCTTTGGGGAAACAATTCAAGGGGCCATTGAAGCGTAGCTGCCTCATATACACTGGGGAAACAATTCAAGGGGCCATTGAAGCGTAGCTGCCTCATATACATTGCCTCATATACATTGTATGTCTCCATAATACCTCTTCCAAAAGCATGAGCTTGTAAATGGAGATTTCTTTTAAGATTTTATTTATTTATTTATTTGAGAGAGCGAGCACTAGCAGGGGTGGGGAGCAGAGGGAAAGAGACAAGCAGACTCGGCTCTGAGCACAGAGCTCGACCCGGGCTTGATCCCATGACTCCAAGATCATGACCGGAGCCAAAATCAAGAGACGCTTAACTGACTGAGCCACCTAGGCGCCCCTAAATGGAGATTATTTATCAATGTTTATATCCCATTAGGTAGCTGGAAGCTAAATCTAACATCTATGTGTCAGCATCCTGGCACTGTATTTACCTGGACTTTCTCTACTGGCATCACCCTTCCAGACATTGCTTCTGCCCCCTCTTCACAGGCCCATTGATAAACCCAGATGCAGACTGAAGCAGGCTGCAGGCAAGGAACATACAGATTAATAAGAGCACTCAATTGACAAGGTTGGAGATTCATATTTCCATTAGAGAGTTAACAATAATTAGTTGTGTGAACTTGAATGAGTTGCTTAATTTTTCTGAACCTTAGTGTCCTCATCTACAAATGAAAGACTCAGCTAATTGACATAGAAGGCTCCTTTCATCTCTGACATTGGCTAGTTCTACTGACAAATGACAAGGAAACGTCAATAATTTCTCAATAAAACTTAAGAGATTTTTTTAGGCTTTCCTTTGGTAAAGCAGAGTTGAGAGAGCAAACTACCAAAACAGGGGTATCCTGAGACTGGGCTGGGATGGGGTGAACAGGGCATTTCTTCACGCCCCATACCTGTCTTGTAGTCTCTGCCATTCACTGTGTTTTTCCTTCCCTTGCCTTCCCAGAGCATCCAGTCTGCTACCCAGAATTGCCTTACTAGCCCCTCTTCCTTCTCAATGCCCCTGCTGTTTTCTTAATCACTCCCCCAGACTATGGCAGTAACCATCCAACTAGCCTCTTTCAGGCTCTCAAAACTCCAATGAATGTTAGAACTTTCTTCCAGGTTAGAATTTTTTTTTGACATTGAGAGAGAATGTGCGAGTGCCCGTGAGTATGGGAAGTGGGGAGGAACAGAGGGAGTGGGAGAGAGAATCATAAGCAGGCTTCATACCCAGTGTGGAGCCCGATGCGGGCTCAATCTCATGACCCGAGCTGAAATCAAGAGGTGGATACTTAACCAACTGAGCCACCCGGGTGCCCCAGGTTAAGATTATTGAAGCAAAATCTGTTCATGTCCCTGTCCTATAACAAAATCGAGCTCAATAAAATCACCAAGAGTGAATTCCCACTGACAACAGAGTTGATGCAAACTGCATTTACCTTCATAATTTGTCTCAAATATTATTTTCCAAAAATAATTCTCATTACTCTTCACACAATATATGTTCCAGCAAACTGCCTTCATGGAGTTCCCTACTGATGTATCTTGATGTAATGGATGCTTCTGTTCACTCTGAGAGAGTTTCCAGAACTTTTCAGCTATGTCTTTCCAACTCTCTGTACACCAAATCATAGCCATCCTTCAAGATTTGGCTCAAATGTCACTGCATCCTCAAAGTTCTTCATAATACTCCATTTGTAAATACTATCTTCATTTAATGTTCCGTAGTATACTTATATTTATCATATTAATATCTCTATGTTTCTCTTTTGCACTCATATTGCCTTATAAATAATAATTGTTCAATGAACATTTGATGGGTACATGGTCTACCCGTAAGTCATCACAGACAAGTCATCATCCACTCCAATACCATATTAAGATTTTAAATGGGAAGGAGTAGAACAGAGAAACAGAAACCAGAAGGGGTGTATTAGAATCCTGGGAAAAGGGGATTTGTAAATGCATATTTGTTTTGATTTTCTTCATGGACATAATATTCAACTAATTTTGAAATTACAACTAACTCTAAAAGAATTATTGATATTTTTATTTTTATTTATTTATTTTTATTAAAGATTTATTTCTTTATTTTAGAAAGGTGGGGCAGTGGGAGAGGAGAGAGAGAGTCTCAAGCAGATTCCCTGCTGAACATGGAGCCCGACGCAGGGCTTGATCCTATGACTCTGAGTTCACGACCTCAAGACTCACGAAAACAAGAGTCAGATGCTTGACTGACTGAGCCACCCAGGTGCCCCAATATTTTGATTTTTATTAAAGTAACTTATAGCTTCAAAAATTAAGGACTGCTATATTCATTTATTATTAATGGATTTTGCTGTTAATTCTGGATTTAAAATTTCATTGGTTTCAAGTTACATTTCTGTGTAGTCATATCAACGAGGCTTATGCTGATCACAAATGCTACTTTCAGTAAGAAGCCTCTCCTGACCCCAAGTGAGGTATGTTCTTATTCTGCCTTGGATCCTTTGTCTTTCTTTAATTATACTAGCACATTTGGCTGCAGACAGGAAGAGGTTATGTTATTGTCTTCCCCATTATATTTTGTCCTTATTCATCATTTTTTCCAGCCATAATAACTAAAATTATTCTTTGCACAGAATAAGAAACAACAACAATAATCATAATAATAAGTGATGGGTTGAATTGTATTTCTTAAAAGGAAGCTTATTCTCCTGTTTTTATAAAGCTTTAAGATCCTAAATAGTTGCTAAAATTTGAGAACTTCTCTGTTGCTCATTGGATCATTTCATCATTGTTTATTTCATTTCTTAGCTGAGTGATCATTTTCCTTCATCTTCAAATAGCTTCTCTGTTTCATAGCACATGGAATATGTATTAAGTTGTCTACTTTTGTTTGTTTTTGGCTTGGCACATTGATTTGATTTTCTAGTTCATATAGCTAATATATAAATTATCCCATCCAGGTTCATTCAATACATGTGTAGTCTATTCTGAGGTTGCTTTGGAAGTAAACAATGCATTTGCAATATTTCTGGTGAGAGTTTCAAGAAAAAAAAAGAAAATATGCATATTTTAAAATAGTTAACTTGTGTTTTCAGAATTTTTGATTATATTTTTCTTTATAAGACATTAAAAATCAGCTTTTGGTGGGAAAGATAATTTATGTGGGTTGAAACAAAGGGAGTATATATGAGAGGGAGTTTGAGCACACCAGTAACTACATTTCCTTAAAGGGTGATTCATTTTTTCCTGAGACAATTTATTTTACTTCTCTGCAATTAAAATTTTCTTTTCATGAGAACAATGGAAATGTGTACAGGAAAAAACTAAAACTATTAGCAATGTAAGTACTGTTTGGGGATTAAACTTGGAATTTAAAGTTTTATAATATAATTCCATCTTAATTGAGTAAAACTTTTGAGCACTTGCATGCTCTTATAGGAAAGAGCTTTCTCTTCATATTGAGGAATTAGGGTGATATTTTGCTTGTTTTTCCTGTGAGATGGAAGAAATGCGTCCAAAATGAAAATGAGATTGAAAAATTACCTATAAGATGTTAATTTCTTTTCAGAGGGAGAGGGAGAGAGAGAATATCAAGCAAACTCTGCGCTGAGCATGGAGTCTAACATGGGACTCGATCTCACAACCCTGAGATCATGACCTGAGTTGAAATCAATAGTTGGACGCTTAACTGACTGAGCCACCCGGGAACCCCAAGGTATTAATTTCTTTAATGTTACTTGTTAGAACAGAAGAATATATAATCAACAGTAATATTACAAAATGGGCTAAAACCATATGTCTAAAATAGTATATTTCTGTGTCCACACCCTCTGCAGGAGAAAGCTAACATTCTTACTTTATTCCCCAGCTAGATGGTGGAGTTCCTAAGGGCTGCTCATACTACAGTTTCTAAACTGTAGTCACTATGCAGTATCTGGCCTCTTTGGGTCCTAGTGACTGGAGACGGCTGCCTATAAATCAATTTAGAAGTAAATCTGCCTGCTGTCATTGTTGATGATGCTTATCATGAGAACAGCAATGTTGCAGCCAAAGTTACATTCTCCATATTTGCTTTCAAAACCTCAGACCTTTTGGAATCTAGACCACGGAAGGAAGAATGACCTCACTTGTTGCCTAGTCTGTAAAGCAGTTATTGATTTATGCCCAGATATTCATAAAATCTCCAGTACAGTTGTATCTTTTTCTGTCTCTCAACTCTCTTGAAGAATTCCAAAGTCTCTTGTGGAAACATTTCTTTCAATGTTTGTGTTTGTCAATATTTTCTTTGTACCTTTTGTGCATGGGAGTGTGCGTGCAGGTACTTTGCTGTGTTGGTGGTAGATTATGCTTCAGCAATCCTTCTACTCATGACCTTTACTGTGTGACTTATACTTATTGACCGTATCATCAATAATATGTTAGTCACTGAAGATCAGATGAGTCATACTAGGTTCAGCTAGGGGGCTCTGCTTCTTGCTGCAGATTTGTAGGTTTAACTGGGGGAAGGGCTCTGTTTCCTGTTTCTATTATCCTTTTTTGGACCACTGCACTCACCTAGGTATATTTTTCTCATGACAATGGTAAAAATACAAGAGTCAGGCAAAGATGTGCAAGACTTCTACCCCATTCCATTGCTGAAGTAAATCACATGCCAAGCCCATAGTCAAAGGATGGAAATATATGCTTTGCCAACTGGATTTCATCTTCTGCAAAACAGCTATTCAGATTTTTCTCCACCTTTCTACTGGAGTGTCTGTCTCCTTTTCTGCCTGAATTTTAGGAATATTTTGTATTTTTCTCAGAATCTATTCTTACACTTTCACCATTTAACTCCCAGACAAGTTTATGATTCTATCTAAACAAAAGCTATCTTTTGTTTTCATGAAGGTGCTCCTACCCATCAAATACTCAAAGTCACCATCTTTACTAGTTTTCTATCTGCAAGCAACAGCATTTCGCTCATTTTTTTTTTTTCACATTTCTGGATTTATTTTGCTGTGAAATGAGGAACTCCTTGATCAAATCAGTGATATTTGGATTATAGTGATGATGCAAAAGGCATTCCAGGAGTCCATGAATGATGAATTTAGCACAGTCTAATCCATACGGAAGACAAATACATATCCAATACAATTGTGAGTACTGGCAAAGACAAGCTACTGCCCTCTGCTCAGTGGAAATGAGTCCATGTAAACAACCTATCCCTAGGTTGTTAGCTGGTTCTCACAGTGACCTCTTTATTAATCTGGTTGGGCATTCAGTACCGACAATACCTATTGGCCTGGGGAGAGGATATCCATTATTTCGGGCTGTTCATCAACTCCATCCCAACTACCATGACTAATTTGTACATGGACCCATTAAATAAGTATGGTAAGTGAAGATAAAAAGAAAAGACTGACAGCCATAGGACAAGTCATATTTTCCACCCGATTTTTTGATACAGTTTGGTAGGGTTTCACACTGGACTTTAAATTCTACACCATTCTGAGAGGTCCATTCACATAGAGAAAACATTTTCTTCAAATTCTGTTTCCACTCCGAGAGGTCTGTTTCCAGATATCTTCATCACCAGTCTTCCTATTTTGTCTTTCCGCATCCCAGACCAAACTGACAGCCCATTAACATTGCCTGTGAATTGGTGTAGGACTTTAAATTATGTTATCTATTTTTCTGGTAAGAATGGGCAGCTACGTGTATTGCCCAAAATTTGCCTACTGCAAGGATTTTCCTTCACCACCCTTTGTCAAGTCACCTGAATAGGCTGTAATGCAGCAGTATTTCATTAGTTCCTGTGCTACCATATTATGCAGACACACCTGTAGAGCAAGTTTGAATTTTTCTTCCTTTGTCCCCTGATTATAGCTAACTTCACATGAAGCTGTAAGGAGGGAGCATGATGAGAATATGATCTATCTGCTCAAACAACATACTTGTATCTTCTGACCTGTTAAAAAATATCACATATCACCTAGGTCCTTCCACTTAATGATACTGATGCTGCGTTCACTTATCTCATGGCTCATTGGATTAGCTGCTTTATTATAAACATCTAGTTTGTTATAAGAAGGCAAATATATAATGGTCATTTTGTTTCCTTTGGCCATGCTTTCAGTCACTACCAGAGTTTTGTATCATTCAACTAACTGCTTCTCCAAAGGGAATAGTTATCCACATAAGATAAAAATAGTTTTTCCCCCGAACCTTTGAGGTTTACACTGATTCTTCTATTTGGGTTAACTAGAGGTGCCAAGAAAAAATCTTTATTTGCTACAGATACTTTGAGTATCATTGGCTGTACTGCATTACAAGACTGTAGTGGAAAACTAATCATATCGCAGCTTGAATCTGCAGGAGAGCAGTCTCTTGCTTTGGGGTTCACTCACAACTAACTGATTTATGTGTCAAGTTACATGTGAAAACGCAACACCCAAGTGTTTTCTAAATTGCTTTCTAAATCTAAACAGGTCTATTATATGTTGCACTTTTCAACAACCAGTAGATATTAACGGGTACAACTACCAGCTTTTTTCTTAGAGCAGATATCCAGAGATACCACAGACCACTGAATCTCTAGAAATTTCACTGATATACTAGTGGCTTAATTTTCAGGGAATTTATCTTCCACCCTCTGACATTCTTGACATAAGGCATCTTGACATCTAGGGTATCTGGTACTTTCTATTCACAAGTGCAATCATAATGTCATTGGTGTCATGGATCAACATGATGTTCTTTGGAACCTTATATAGTTGATGTCCCTGTGGACTATATTATGACATAAAGGAGGAGAACTAACTTAGCCCTGAGGGAAGACAATAAGGATGTCCCTGCCAGGTAAAAATCAAATTACTTCAGATATGACTTGCTAATGGAGAAAAGTTTATTTGCCAGATCAATAGCTCCATACCACATGCCACTAGCTATGTTGATTTGCTCCAGTAAAGATACACATCTGGAGGAAAGCTGCAATTAGATTCAATCTTTGATTACATTAATAATAACCTACAGTCATAGATCCATCCAACTTTTGCATTGGCCAAACTGCCAATTTAAACAAGGATGAGCTATAGATCATCACCTCTGCATCTTTCAAGTCATTCTCTGTAATTCATTCAGAAATGAAGTACTGGATTTGATTTAGTATTTTAGTAGGGAGGAATAAATTTAGGAACTTCCACTTGGTATTTCAACCATGTTAGCCCTAGTCCATGATGAGTCAGGAAGCCAGTTTGTGGATTTTTTTTCCATTTGCTGAGTCCAGTTATTTCAACTATAAATATAGGAATTAACATGTGGGAACACCACAGGATGTGTTCATTGATTAACTGGGCCCTGTGTAAGAGACTCAGGCTAAAGCTCCTTTTATCAATGGCCTAACTTTCATATGGACTACAGTACTACTTTGTTTCCCCAAATTAACATTAATTCAGAGCCAGTGTCCCTAAAGTCTGGTTGTTACTCTTTTCCAAGTTCATAGTCAGCATATGTAAATAGCTTCAGAGACCTTTGGAAACGTCTTGGAGAAATATTTATAGTATATAGGTATATTAGTTTTTTCCTGTTGTAACAAATTACCACAAACTTAATGGCTTAAAACAACATTCATATATTATCTTATATTTCTCTAGGTGAGAAGTCTGATACAGGTCTCACTAGGCTGAAATCAAGGTAGGGCTATGTTCCTTTCTAACAGCTTTAGGGGAAAATCTTTCCTTGCCTTTTCCAACTCTAGAGGCTGTCCACATTCTTTGGCTCCTGGGTCCCTTCCTCCATCTTCAAAGCCAGCAACATTGCATCTGTCTGGCCATTCTTCCTAGTTACATCTCCCTCTGACTCTCTGACTCTCTGTTCTGCCTCCCCCACTCTGCCTCCTTCTTCCACTTTAAGGACTTTTGTAACTACATTGGATTCATCTGGATAAAGCAGAAAAATCTCCCTGTTTTAAGGTCAGCTGATTAACAGTCTTAACTCCACTTTGTCATGTAATCTAACAGGTTTCATGGATTAGGACAAGGACATCTTTGGGGGAATCATTATTCTGCCTACCACAGTACTATGGCCTTATTGCAGAGGACTTTCCCAAGAAGATCAGACTTCCCTTCTTAAAAGGATGGCTAACTGGGTGAGAAAGCTGTGACTTTCTATGTTGATAGTTCAAATTCAGTGTCTTCTCACTGTGCCTAGGGACATTTTGGTTATTCAGATGAAGAAATACTTTAGTAAACTATGTTATTCCTTGGCTCACCATAAACAATAAATCACTCTGATAAATTCCTTTATGTCAAAATACTCTAATTTCCACTCTATCCATGATGCCTATTGCAATGTTGGTGCCCACATTGACTCTGATGGCTAGTCACTATTACCTAGACTCCTCTGCTACAGAATTCCATCATCTCTATTAAATTCAGGTACCAATTTTAGTGGCAGAATCCCTCATCATAATTCCTAGCCTATAAAGGACAGCCATCATGGAGATTTCATGGATGCTATTTCTCTTATTACTTAATTTCTTAATGTCTTAGGGAATTGAGCGTTTGCTGGGTCCTCTGGTCAATGAGAATGTGTTCTACTGATACAAAATAACTTCAGTCTATGATTCCCATCTCTCTAAGCCTTGACTGCTTCCTACAGATTATGCCAGGGAAATTCTGTCATATAAAAATTTCACTGAATGAAAGCCATCATCAAAGCCAGGATTCTGGGAAACAAACCTATAATCTGTTGAAGTCACTTCCAGCTGCTTACAGTGACACATTAGGCCAAGAATCTTGATTAAAGACACTTATATTAATAAATTTATCCTTCTCTGATGTCATATTCTTCGAATCCCATCCCAGACATGTTCCCTCGGTTCCAGCTGAAGTCAATTAGCAAAATATTGCAATTCTTTAGTTTGTAAGCTATCTCTTTATAGAGAAGATTCTGCAATTGTCTTCCTGGGGCATATTGATATTTAACTACGTATGGATTTGAGATTAATGAATGGTGTTTGGGTGGATTATGAAGAGAATAGGATACTCTTTGTGAAATAATCCTGTCAGATGAAGCCATCATAGGGATTTTAAGATGGAAGGGCTAATCTATTCAGATAGGAAAAGAGAGGCTACTTCTGCTGGTAAAAGGAGCTCAAGAATATCAGAGCCTACCTAAAACACCCCAATCACAAAGATCAGAATTTTACTCACTCCAACTAATGTACTAAATTAAACAAAAAATGACTTTTTTGAGGCTGTGTTTTCAACTTGAGTGCTGAGATTTAATTTTTTGAATCTAATTCTAAACCATGTATTCTCTGAGACTACTAAAACAGAGCTCTGAAAACTGAAAACTATAGCCCATGGCCCATGCAGAGAATGGCTTAGACATTTTTAAAGAGTAAAAGAAAGAAAAAGGAAACATAGACTGTATGTGGCCCCACTAATCCTGAAACGTTTGCTATCTGACCCTTTATAGAAAAAAAAAATGTGCTGAACCTCGAACTAGGAAAGAAAGTAATTATTTTGAGGTTATAGAGAAGTTCCGGGGTTTCAGCTGACAGTGTCTTAACCTAAGAGTTGAAAATCCAGTGCTTTTTCTGAAAACTGTAGCATAGTCATAAGTGGTCATCCCACCTCCCAGCCTTTGTAGTCATTATTACATCCCTACTATCAAGTGAATAATCTACTTAACATCCTAAAGCCTTACAATCAACCAGCACTTCATCCCAAGCATTTACATATCATAATTTCATGAAGCTTTTATATTATGAGTATACCATTTTTAGCAGAAAAGATATCAAAGAATTTTAAGCCTGGGCTCCTGGGTGGCTCAGTTGGTTATGTGTCTGCCTTCGGCTCAGGTCATGATTCTGGAGTCCTGGGATCGAGCCCTGTGTCAGGATTCCTGCTCAGCCGAGAGCCTTCTTCTGCACTGCCCCTTAACCTGCTTGTCCTCTCTCTCTCTAATAAATAAATAAAATATTTTTTAAAAAGTATTTTAAGCTTAAAGAATGAGATACTTCAATTATGTACTCAAGTATTGCGAGTCTTGGTACCAAGGACTCTTATCAGTCAGAATCTGGTCAGAAAAAGGAATCCACTACATGTATTTCAAACAAAGGTAATTTAATATAAGAAACTGATTACATGTATAATGGAAGAATGGAGAAGCAAGCCAGAAATAAGCAACCCCAAAATAAGCAATAGCAGGGATTCCCTAACCCTCTAGGGCTATAAAGACAAAGGGAAGAGAAGGTGTTATTAGAGCCCAGGAACAGGTCCATCACACAGAAGCTGCAGTTTCAGTGGGCCAGTCTACCACGAATCAGGACTATGGAACACAGGGGTTTTCAGCAGATGATGGACCAATAGGGGTGAGTTGGGAAGGGATACAACCACTTTTGTTGATTTGCTTAAAGCAGGTGAGTGGGGATACCCACCCTGTCTTCACCCTTTCTTCTGTTGCGCAGTCCTCTGCTCTACCTGCATAGACTACAGCTATTTGGAAATAGGAAGCAAGGAAGGCTGGGAAATGCAATTCACTTTCAGAGCAAGGCAGAGAAGCATAGGGATTGAATGTGAAACCCAAATAACTGTCCTGTTTGTATTTAGCAACATGCTAAAAATCTCTCGGTAATTCTAATAATTTGTGTATTCTGCTTCATGATGTATGTGAAGTATATATTTGTGATTAATAATTATTTTCCAGCTCATACATTATTATTTTTTTATTGACTTACTACACTCACTAGGATTTCCAATAAAATATATATGAAAGTACAAACAGTGGGCATTCTTATATTTTCACTATTGCAAAGGCAAAGTTTTCAACATTTCACCATTAAGCATGATGTTTCCTTGGGTTAAATGTCTCTACATTTCTTTTATTTCAAATTTATTGAGGTATAATTTATACACAAAAACCGGTACATATGTGATACAATTTGATGAGGTAGGACACATGCATATACCTGTGATACCATTACCATAATCAACATAATAAACATATCCATCACCTCTGAAAGTTTCCTTGTGTCCCTTTGCTCTGTGTGTGTGTTAATGGTAAAAACACTTAACAAGAGTTCTATTCTCTTTATAAATTTTTAAGTGTACAACACTGTATTGTTAACCATAGGCACTGTATTTTGCAGCAGGTATCTAGAACTTACTTATCTTGTATAACTATAACTTTATACATACTGAACAACTCCCCCATTTCCCCCTCCTCCCAGCCCCTGGGAACCACTGTTCTATTTTCTTACAAGTTTGACTGATGTAGACTCCTCACATAAGTGGAATCATGCAGTGATTTTCCTTCTGTGATTGACTTATTTCACATAGCGTGTCTTCTAGGTCCATCTGTGGTGTTGCAAATGGTACAATTTCCTTCTTTTGAAAGGCTGAATGATAACCCATTGTATGTATATACCACATTTTCTTTATCCATTCATCTGTTTATAGATATTTGTGGTTTTCCATATTTTGGCTATCATGAATAATGCTACAATGAACATGAGAGAGCAGGTATCTCTTTGAGATTCATATCTTAATAGTTTAAATACTTTGGGATATATATACCCAGGAGTGAGATTGCAGGATCATATGGTGGTTCCATTTTTAACTTTTTGAGGAGCCTCCATACTGTTATCCACAGTGGCTGTACCAGTCTGCATTCCCATCAACATTGCACAACTGCTCTAACTGTTCCACTTTGTCGCTAACACTTGTTCTCTTTTGTTTTTGTGTTTGTTTTGTTTTTGATAATAGCCATCTTAACAGGTATGAGGTGATATCTTGTTGTGGTTTTGATTTGTGTTTTCCTAATGATTAGTGATGTTCAGCATCCTTTCATATACTTGTTTGTCATGTATGTCTTCTTTGGAGAGATGTGGGAAAACTGGCTATTCACATATAAGATGATGAAACTGGACTCCTATCTTACACCATATGTGAAAATCAACTCAAAATGAATTAAAGACTTAAACCTAAGACCTGAAACTATAAAATTCCTAGAAGAAAACATAACTTCTGTACACTGTATTTTTCACCTCAAGAATTACTTCATTTACATCTTTCATAATCATTGCTATGGCAGTTGATCTTTTTTAAATAATTCTTTTTAACCTCTCCATTCCCTGTTCTCTAAATTATTACATCTCACATTAACACATATTTTTTCTTATTCTATATAAATGCCATACACAATGTGAATTTCTCCTTTGTATTTCTTATTATATTTGTTATATTTAAGCTTTCAAGTGAAGTTTGAAAATTAGTATATCATTTGATTTTTTCACAATCTTCTTTTTTCACCTTTTCTTATTCATCTCATATTCTTACCTTTTTATTTCATCTTATTTTTTTCCTTTATCAAATTTGATTTCTGTGATTTATAAGCCATGCCATGCTTTTTCCCACTGAGCATGCAAAATAATTTTCTTAACTATTAATTTGTGTTCTGCATAGAAATACTTTAAAGATGTTATCTTTCTCTGAGTCTTCCAAAAATGTTTTCTTTTATTCTAAAGAACTTTTTCATAGCTACTACTCTAGGTTTTTTTTTTTAATATTTATAAATTCTTTTTTTTTTAAAGATTTTATTTATTTATTTGACAGGGAGAGAGAGAGAGTGAGAGAGGGAACACAAGCAGGGGAAGCAGGAGAGGGAGAAGCAGGCTTCCCGCAGAGTAGGGAGACTGATGAGGGGCTCGATCCCAGGACCCTGGGATCATGACCTGAGCTGAAGGCAGACGCTCAATGACTGAGCTACCCAGGCACTCCTAATATTTAATATTTTGTCAATGACTTGAGTATATATATATATATATATATATATATATATATACATATACATACACATATATATATAAACCCTTTTCAAATTCTTTGTCAATATCAGTGCAGGAGGAATTCTCTTATCATTTTAGAATTGTTGGGTACGTTTTTGTGGACAGTTTATTCCTGTAGCCTCAGTATCTGACAGGGTTTATTTGACACAATGCTGCTATAATCAGGTACTTCCAGTACCTGATTCTTTGAAAATCTTAGCATATCAAGTAACTTAAAATCTGTATGTACACATATATATTTCTATTAGGATACTAATGTCTGTTTTCCATATCCATGGCATTTTTTTATATGAGAAACAAACACATCCTTAGTAACACCAGCAGTAGTAGTATCCAACTCTTTAATAATATGTAAGAGGGAGGGGCAGCTGGGTGGCTCAGTCGTTAAGCATCGGCCTTCAGCTCAAGTCATGATTTCAGGGTCCTGGGATCGAGCCCCGTGTCGGGCTCCCTGCTCCACGGGAAGCCTGCTTCTCCCTTCCCCACTGTCCCTGCTTGTGCTCCTGCTCTTGCTATCTCTCTCTGTCAAATAAATAAATAAAATCTTTAAAAAAAAATATGTAAGAGGGAAATTGAGAAAAACCTAACATGCTTGTTTAGAACAAAATTATATTGTAAACCAGTTATTTATTAATTTGAAATATACACATACTCACAAATGTACATTACAAACTATTTCAATAATGTAGTAAAAATGTTTCCAAAGAGAGTTATCCATTTTTATTTCCGGAACTTTCCCTCAATCCTGTTTATACATCATCTTGTTCAACCATATTATGGAAGAGGATATAAAAAAATATGTAGCAACAATACAAATATTATTTAACTTACAGAGAACTATCCAACTTCATCCCACAAATTTACAATTTTAGTGCTGAATTTTACCCTCATTTTAGTCATGAGTTCCTTGGAGGATGTTATAAACTAAAGACTTCTCCAGCACCATCTGGTGTAGATTACTGCAGACATTGCTTGTAGAGAGACAAAGGTCTGTGGTACTGATCCTCTGTAGATCATCTAATCCTGTACTGCAGAATCCGAACTGTATCTGTGTTCTGTATAAAACACAAGAATGCTGAAAGTCAGCCAGAGCAGAACAAAGCTTTAATCAATTCACTGTTTTTTGTGGAGGATGGTTTTGCTTCAGTGGGCAGAAATCTGATTATCCATAAAGGCTAATAGTTGTCTATACCCTCTGATAACGGTTTACTGACTACGGTGCTTTTCCTATTTCAGTTTCCTCACTGAAATATGATCTCCTCCCCTCTTCTACTGAAGGTTAAAAAAGGGGGGGGTCGTTTAACTGGAAATGAGTATCAGAATGATATAAAAATGAAAGCCAGAATTTACTCATTCTTTCAGCAAAAACTATGATTGCATATGATGTGTCAGACATTGTAATAGGCACTGAAGGATCCAAGGATATGTACATACCTCCTTAACCTCAAGATGCTCACAGTCCAATAGTGAGGGAAAACCAAGATAAGATAATCATTAGCACTGTTGCAGGGATATAAAACCACATTTCTTCTATTTTCTTACCAGTGAGATGATAAAAATGAAAGTACTAGAAAAGTGACTTAAAATCACAACATGGTTTTCCACATTCGAAATTATACATATGTGTATATATGTATGTATACATATATACACATACATACATCTTCCTCTCCCTGTTATTTTCCTCTCTCCTTTACTTTTTCTCTATTCTTATTAAACTTTCAACTAAGAACAAAATAAAAACTGATTGATTATACTTTGTACACCTTAATAAGGCAACTATGTCACATGATATAAGGCATGGGAATAATCATCAAAACTCTTTGAGTTTCTATCACACTTCATAAAGTAAAAAGAGGAATTACACTTTAAAATGTAGTGACTTTTTTATTAGGGATCAAATGTTACCAGAGGATAATAAAATATTGGAAACATCAAACAGAAAAAGAGCAAATTGTATTTAATCTAAATCACACTGGTAAAATAAAAGAAATTAGGAAATGTGAGGTTTTCATGTTTCTTTTCCCTAATCTTTCTTGCCTGTTTTAAAGTGAATTTCTAGTATTCTTCAAAGTATGATGAATTTCTTCAAGAATTATTTTGAAATCATGGAACAGAAAGATGTGTTTTATCCAGTGAACCAGAAATGAGTCTTGGAAGAATACACTTCCTCTGAACATTTTGGACTTCTAGTAGAACCTTCTCAGAATCACATTTGTTTTGGTTCAATATAAATTTATGCCATTTATGAAAAGTCGCAATCAGACAGAAGGTTTTGAATATACAGGCACTGGTTTTAAAGATTCACATTTATTGATATGTGTTCATTACATAGCCTTTTTTATAATAAGAATTTTTTTAAAGATTTCATTTATTTGAGAGAGAGAGAGAGTGCACAAGCAGGGAGAGCTGTAGGCAGGGGGAAGCAGACTCCCCGCTGAGCAGGGAGCCTGATGAGGGACTCGATCCCAGGGTCCTAAGATCATGACCTGAGCCAAAGGCAGACGCTTAACTGACTGAACCACCCAGGCATCCCTAAAATAAGCATTTAAATTTAGATAAATCATATGCTTTTGAGTTTGAACTTACCAACTGCAGTGTCTCCTCTAAAACATATTAGTGAATGATTTTACAGTTTCCTTAAACACAAAATACTTCTAATTAAAAATACACATAGCAGGGTCTTCCAGTAATGGCTATGTGAAGAAGTCAGCGATTCCACCCATAGATGACAATCTCACATTTTTAAAAACTAGAACAAAATATTTTAAAACAACTATTTGTAGGCATTTGAAAATGAAAGAGTCAGTCAGAAACTTGTAGTGTTTACTCCTGAGCAACTGCTACATTGGACATGTGTGACTGTCTTGTGTGACGAGCTCTCTAACCCAGATGCCCCCACTTCAGGCAGCAGCAATAGGCAGTATCGCTGGCTCAAGGTGCACATAAGAGTCCCATTCGGCAGGTAAACTGCATAACATTGCAAACACATGGGAGACCCAAGGGAGTCTGGTGCAAAAGAGGACAGAAATCAGAGAGTACCTAACTTTAAGAGAGAGAACTGCTCCGGGTGAGATTTATATGTTTGCTGTTCTTGTAGTGTGTTGCCAAACCCATGTACAGTTTGGGAGGCTTGTAAGCAGAACTGAGGCTCATGGTAAGATTGGGAGCAAACCCCAGAAGCAAAGAAACATCCAAGAGAGTAAGTTTCAAAATCTGAATATAAATTCTGCCTAATCTTTGAATCAATACTAAGCTGCACAGGCTCAGCAGAGACTCCCAGGGGTCCAAGCTGAGAAAGTAACATCTGGCAGAAGGAAAAACAGCAAGTTTATCAACAGTTGCCCCCCGGCCCCCATGCCAGAAAAAGATTTCTCAGTCTGAGTGTTGGCAAGTTAAAAGCCTTCTATAACAAAATAAGGGCAACAATTTTCAGTAGGAAAAAAAAAAGACCAGATCCCAAAGTCTTCAAAACATATTATTCACAATGACCAATGGAGCATGAACATGGGAACCACACTCAGGAAAGAAAGCAGTCATTAGAAATTGACTTCGAATGGGCCCAATTGTGGGATGTAGCAGATAAAGACTTAAAAGCAACTATTTCAAATTTCTCCAAAGTACTAGAGTAAAGTATGAATTAAGATTTAAGGGTAAATTTAGTATTAATGACAAAAAGATGGGAAATCACAATATGGAACTGGAAATTGCAAAAATGAAATAAATACTTTCCAATCTAAACAAAAGAGAGAAGAAAAGATATAAAAACAAAACAAAAGATAGCAGAGACCTGTGGGACCATATTAAATGGACACTATAATTAGTGGAGTCCTGGGAGGAAAGAGAAAAGGGAGGAAATGAAAAAAAAAAAACACATTTTTTTGAGGAAACAATGGCTAAAATACTTCCCAAATTCAGTGAAAAACATTAACTTATAAATACAAAACAATATAAATCCAAAGAAAATTTCACATAGCCACATTGTAGTTAAACCAATAAAAGCCAAACATAAAAAGAAAATACTGTTAAGTATCAAGAAAAAATGGCATCATATATATAGGAAACACTAACAATTAATTACTGACTTCTCATCAGAAATAATGAAAGCCAGAAGACATTGAAATGGTATATTCAAAGAACGGAAAAGAAACTGTTCATAGAGAGGTCTATAACTTACCAGACTAATCCTCAAATCTGAATGCCAAATAAATATTGAAACCAGAGAGAAATTTTTGCTAGCAGAACTCCACTTTAGGAAATGGTAAAAGAAATCATACTGACGGGAAATGGCACCCATGGGTAAACTGAATTATGCAAGAAAAAAATGAAGGACATCAGAAATGATAAATATATGGGTCAATATAAAAGACTACGCACATACGTATGTATATGTTTATACATACACATATACATACATAGGCATAATTTTTCTCTAAATTTCTTTGAGACATATCACTGAAACAAAAACATCTCATACTTTCAGATTAAGAAGCATCACTAGAGACACAGTGGGATGTTATGGTGATAAGATCAATGCAGCAAAAAATATATAACAATTATAAATGTACACTTGCTTACAAACAAAGCTCCAAAATATGTGAACAAAATTGACAGACTGAAAGGAGAAACAAACAATGTACCAGTTATAGTTGAATATTGTAATACTCCTCTGTCACTAACAGGAGTAGACAAAAAAATCACTAAGTATATATATAAAACTCGAGCAAGTCTATCAACTAAGTTACCCTAACTGATACTTATAAAACATTCCACCAACTATGGCAGGACACACATTCTTTGCACATGTACATAGAATATATAGATGCTATGCTGTAAAACATGTCTTAATAAGTATTAAAGTACAAAAATAAATTAGAAACTAATAAAATTATACCTGGTAAATCAGAATTTGGAATTTAAATGACATACATTTAAATAATCCATGGGTCTAAGACAAATTGGAAGAGAAAGTAGAAAACATTTTAAACTGAAAATAAAAACATAACATGTAAACATTTTTGAGAAGTGAGAAGTAAAATTCATATATATGTGAATATGAGAAAATAAGAAAGATCTAAAGATCAATGATCTAAGCTTCCACCTTAAAAAGCTAAAGAAACAAAATAACTTAAATTCAAAGGAGGCAAAGGATTAAACAGTGAGAAGAGTAGAAATCCAGAAAATAAACAGCCTAACTAAGAGAAAATTCAGTAAAATCAGAAGGCGATTCTTTGAAAAGATTGATAAAATTGGAAAGAATCTCTTAGCTGATCAGGAAATAAAAAAAGGCACAAAATAATAACATTACTAATAATAGCAATAAAATTACTCACTAAAATTAGAAATAAAAGAGGGAACATCAGTACAAATCTCATAGACAGCAAAATGATGATAAATATGCACAAATTTATTCCAGTTTGACAACTTACATAAAATCCTTAAAATTCCTTAAAAGTATGTTACCAAAAGACTTGCAAAGAAAGAGAAAACATAAACATTCCTATATTTATTAAAGAAATTGAATTTGCAACTAAAATCCATTCATAAACAGAACTTCTGGCTCAGATATTCTATATGGTGAATTTTTTTCATGCTTTCAATGAATAAGTAATTCTAAACCAGCTCTCAGAAAATGGAGGAGGAAATATTTTGACTTGTTCAATGAGGACAGTATATCCTGATACTAAATCAGAGAATTATCTCTTAGTTAAGATTCCTAAGCACAATATATCCTATGAATATAGGTTCAAATATCTTAACAAAACTTTAGAAAATCATATCCAGCAATATATAAAAAGAATAATTTTTTAGTTGGCAGCTAAAAATACTATTATCTTTTTTTCTAATAAATCAACACATCCTTTTCAGTTGTTTTTCTCACACTCTTTACTTTTTTTTTTTTTCCCCACTCTTCTGAGGCTCTAGGAAAGGTCTGCATTATGCCCCTGGCAGCAACCTTCCACTACACCCTCCCATCCATCCTGCGTGCTGCTGGTGACCTCATCTTCCTTTTACTGATAATGCAGCATTATCATTCTTCTCTTCAAAAAATGTAACCCCCTATTGTCTGCTTAATAAAATCTGTGTTTCTTAGTCTTTCAACAATTTTATATTAGCCTTATTTCTCATATTTCAGCGAAGGGGTTGTATTTATTGACTTGATAATTCCCAGTTCCACCTTCCACTTTTTTTCTCAACTACTAAACTTTGTTTGATGCTGTTCCCTTTATGCAGTAATACTCTCCTTGATTTTAAGCTATTATGTTTTATGTATTAAGATTGAGGTAAGGGGCACCTGGCTGGCTCAGTTGATAAAGCATGAGACTCTTTATCTTGGGGTCATAAGTTTGAGCCCCACGTTGGGAGTAGAGTTTACTTAAAAAAAAGATTGAGGGCTCCTGGGTAGCTCAGTTGGTTAAGCGTCTGCCCTCGGCTCAGGTCATGATCCCAGCGCCCAGAGATCGAGTCCTGCATCAGGCTCCCTGCTAGGCGGGGAGCCTGCTTCTCCCTCTGCCTCTGCCTCTCTTTCTCTCTCTCTGACTCTCATGAATAAATAAATAAAACATTTAAAAAAAAAAGATTGAGTTAAAATTCAGCCACTTCAATGAATTCTTTTCTGTGATTCTCAGATCATAATAAATTTCTCCCTTTGAAATTCTATAGGTCTTGTCCTTTGAATCTTTGAGAGGAGCAAAGTAAGGTACAAAAAGCTGAGGAATTTGAATCTGAGATTAATTTTCTGAGTTTTTTAAAGACCTAGCTATGAAGTCACAGGGAAATCATTTGATGCTTTTGAGGATCAAATATTAGAATGTATGTGGTAATCCACAGAGCAATGTGTAATTATTAATTATAATTATTAATAGTAGATGACTTTTTATATTCTCTCATGTAATATATTTTTTTGATATTGAAATTCTAATGTTGAATCAGGTTGTGTCAGGAATTAAGAAGCCATCATTTCTCATCACTTATCATTTATCAGCTGGAATACAATGAACATCATTCAACAAATATGCCTTCAATAAGCACTTTGAAAACCATTCATAGAAAAAATGGTTGGTATAAATACAGTGTATATATAGAAACAGATATACATATATACACATAAGACATGTGGATGTATATTATATACACAAGTTAGAAAAGGAAGAAGCAATGATAATACTTTTCATTATAAAATTAGTGTGCAATATGTAGGTGAAAAATTCTTTTCAGCCCACCTTAGATTAGTAAATTCCATTGATACTGATAATAATATTTTCTAAAATGTGACCATTAGGATTTCTTTGGTGAATTCCATAAACCCTTTTAAAGAATTTGTGGATGATATTTGGCTTCTTTCAAAAATGTTAACTTTGAAATTTCAGTTATGGTGTTTATCTGCTGCTGAGTTAAGGATAGAAGATGGAAACCACTGGGGACTGCCACATGACTCTGGCTATATTCAACGTCTTCCATGTTTTCTTTAGTGTAGTATAGTCATGGAATCAAATTCCTTTCTGCACGTGATAACCATGTTTGTCATCACTGATTTAAAAATGCACTCCCGGGGCACCTGGGTGGCTCAGTCGTTAAGCGTCTGCCTTCAGCTCAGGTCATGATCCCAGGGTCCTGGGATCGAGCCCCACATCAGGCTCTCTGCTCCGCTGGAAGCCTGCTTCTCCCTCTCCTACTCCCCCTGCTTGTGTTCCTACTCTTGCTATTTCTCTCTCTGTCAAATAAATAAATAAAATCTTTAAAAAAAATGTACTCCCATTCAAGTCTGTTTAATAACAACAGCAACAGCATAATAATAATAAAAATAATATCCTTTAGTAGTGTGCTAGGTACTATTGCATGCATTTTACAAGTGTGATTTATTTTAATCCTCACACCAATTTATGAAATAACTATTATTTCCATTTATAAGTGAGAAAGTTATGGTACAAAGAGCTTAAGTAAACTTCCCAAGGTCACACACATAGTATATGGAGGAGCCAATTTTTGAGGCCAAGCAGTTTGAATATAGACCTCAAAGACTGTGATTAAAATCTTGAGGAAAACCAACTCATTTTGTAGGATTTAATAGATCACATATGTGTGGCAAATATTAAACCAAAGAATCTTATTTTGGCCAGTTCTATGATGAGAGAGAGTAGCAATTCAGAAATAATCAGTATGGGGCGCCTGGGTGGCGCAGTCACTTAAGCTTCCAATTCCTGGTTTTGGCTCAGATCATGATCTCAGGGTTGTGAATTCAAGCCCCATGTTGGGCTCCACGCTCAGTGTGGAGTCTGCATGAGATTCTCTTTCCTTCTGCCTCTGCCCCTCACACTTGTGCTATTTTGCTCTCTCTCACAAATAAATAAATAGGGGCCTCTGGGAGTCTCAGTTAGTTAAGCATCTCCCTTTGGTTCAGGTCATGATCTCAGGGTCCTGGGATTGGTCCCACATCAGGCTCCCTGCTCAGCAGGGAGTTGGCTTCTCCTTCTCTCTCCCCTCCCTGCTTGTGCTCCCTCTCTCTCTCTCAAATAAATAAATAAATAAAATCTTTTTAAAAAAAATTAAATAAATAAATCTTAAAAAATAATATGATTAGGAGGGTAAGATGCTTGTGGTAGGCTGAAAAATTGTCCCCCAAAATATCCAGGTACTAATTCCTAGAATCTGGGAATGTTTAAAGAGATGTTGGATGTGATTAAGTTAAGGATCTTGAGATGGGAAAGTTATTCTAGATCATCTGAGTGAGCCCTTTTATAAACTATCAAAAGTACGTTTATAAAAGGGAGGTGGAAGAAGATTTCACACAGAAGCGGAGAGAGTCATGTGACCATAGAGGCAGAGATTGGAGTAACACAGCCACAAAACAGGGAATGCTGACAACTGCCAGATTAAATTGGAAGGGCAAGGAATGGACTCTCCCCTAGAGCTTCTGGAGGGAATGCAGCCCTGCTGACATCGTGACTTGGTCGTAGTGAATCTGACTTTAGATTTCTGACCTCCATAACTGTAAGAGCGTAAATGATGTTATAATCCACCAAGTTTGTGGTACTTATAGCAGACTGAAAACTAATACACTACTAAATCAAGCTGCAAACAACTAGGATGTAGTCTCTATTCCCCCCTCAGATGCTGTACAAGGTATAAAATAGTATGAGCCATACTCCTTTTTCCTTTTTTTTTTTAAAGATTTATTTATTTATTTTAGAGAGAGAGAGTCTGGGGAAGGGAAGGAGAATCTGGAGCAGACTCTGTGCTGAGCATGGAGCCCAATGCAGGGCTTGATCTCAGGACCTGAGATCATGACCTGAGCCAAACCAAGAGTCTAACGCTTAACTAATTGAGCCACCCAGGGGCCCTCATACTCCTCTTTCTTGAGTATTGAAAGTTAAAGAAGGATATATTCCCTAAGATACAGGGGAGAATAATACCAGCTAATTTAAATTCAGCTTGTATGTTGTACCTGTTTCTGTGCTGAACACTGCATAGTTTTGTCTTATTTAACCCACACACCAACTCTATGGGGATTATCTCCATTGTAAATGACACAACCAAGGCATTCAGAGAGATTAAATAACTTGCTCAGGTTTACCCATCTGAGACTGGAATTCACTTCTGTCTTTAAACTATGTTTGGTTTAATCATTACATTATAATGACTCTTAATCAGATGCATTGTTTCCTAACCAACCAACCATGGGAAAAAAATTGTTCTAGGAAAAATCTGGGTACAATCAGAAAAACAATGATGAAATATTGTTTAAAAGTCCCTGACTATTTGCCTTGTTTGTGCTTTGACATTTGAATAAAAGGTTTCTAATGAGGGATATAGGAAAAGAGAAGATGGAATATTCTTACTATCCCTTCCCACCTAGCTAAACACTCAAAAGGAAATACAGAAATGAGTCTGAATTTCTCAACCAGTAAATCCCATAAAAGATAAGGCTTTCAGAAATCTAGATAGATAAAAATATAGGTGATAGTAGGTAGAGATAGAAAGCTAGTTTGCTAGCTAGATTCCCTTAATTAGATAAGTAGGTATGAGTCCTTATTTACATTCCATATTTTTTATTGACTTCCAATAAAAACATACTTCTCTTTCCCTGGGGAGATGAATTCAATATATTGGGGGATTTTTCAGTCCACTGTTCTTTAGACTGTGTTCAAAAGTATACTTTTAAACTCTGCTGATGTGCTCTTTCTTCCACAAGATTTGACCTAGCACAAATTGTGAATTATACCACAAATCTGAGCAAGAATGATAAGTTAAACAGTGACTTTTTTGACATTCTCACTTGCAAGCAAGAGCAAAAGAAAAATGTTATACTGTCTTCTGAAAGGAACACTAGGAGGATAGCTCTGCTTTCTTTAGTCTATGCGGGTTAGTCTGAAGATTACCAAGCATTTGCAGTGTCCTAGAATGTTCTAAAAAATTGGTAGAAATACAAACCAATTTTCAATACATATTAATGTAAATGTACACATATGTTATATCCTTTTAAATTAAAAAATATTACTTCTGAATTACTTCTGAGTTAAAAAGAAGCCCCTCAATTTTGTTTAATAAAAGTAAAAATCTCTCATGCTAGGTAGGTGCGTTTCTGTTATATTTGTGTCTCAGTAATTTATTAGCATAATTAAGTAGTGTTTTATAATTAAAGAATGGGGGCTGAGACCATTTAATTAATTAATTAATTTTAGCTTTAATTGACATATAAAATTATAAGATATATAAAGTATACATCATGATGACTTATCTATGTATCCCTTATGAAACAATTCTTACCATCTAGTTAATTAACACATCATCACCTCACATATTTATCTTTTTTGTGTGAGAATGTTTTCTACTCTATTAGCAAATATCAATGATAGAATGCAGTGTTATTAACCATAGCCACCATGTTGTACATTAGATCCTCAAAACTTATTCATAACTGAAAGTTTGTACCCATTTCCCATCCTCTCTTATTCCTATCCCTGCTTTAGCCCCTGGCAACCACTTTTCTGTTGTTACTATGAGACTGACTTTTTTTTTTAAACCATGAGCTCATTATCAGGAAGATTTCTTTGCTATATATTTATGGTTTCATTATATGTAATAGTTTTCTTAAAAGTGTGTACCTTAAAAATTTTATCTACTTCCTCTTTATTGTTTTCATTTTAACTATTATGTTGTATATTCAGAAAGGTATAAAGATTAATATAAGCACCCATTTAAAAATCATCCTACAAGTGAAATAAATTACTTCTGCTTCTTTCCCAAGACTATTCTTCTCACTCAATAATATCATACTAGAGGCAACAATTATCAGAATTTAGTTGCATAATTACAATGCACTTTTTATTCTTTTCCTATAAATGTATATTTTTATCAATGTACAATGTTTTGTATTTTTTTTAAAGATTTTATTTATTTATTTGACAGAGACACAGTGAGAGAGGGAACACAAGCAGGGGGAGTGGGAGAGGGAGAAGCAGGCTTCCTGCTGAGCAGGGAGCCCGATGTGGGGCTCGATCCCAGGACCCTGGGATCATGATCTGAGCCGAAGGCAGACGCTTAATGACTGAGCCACCCAGGCACCCCTGTTTTGTATATTTTATTAATTTTTTCCCATTTCAACTTTTATTAGTTTTTTTGTTTTGTATCTTTTAAAACTTCACATTTTTATTACACCTCACTATGTATGTCTTTTTTTTGTTTGTGTTTTCTCTCAATAGAATGCCTTCTAGTCTTTCTTTCAATTTATTGAGATATGTGACATTTAACAGTTAATGTGTACCACATAATGATTTGAACCATGTATACATATTACAATATGATTACCACAATAACTTTAGTTAATATTTATCTTTTTTTGTAGCTACAACTTTTTTTTCTGGTGAGGAGAAGTATTAAGAGCTATCCTCTTAGCAACTTTCAAATATATGATACACTGTTATTAACTATAGTCACCATGTTGTACATTACATCCCTAGAATTTAATTGTCTTACAACTTGAAGTTTGTACTTTTGACAGTCTTCACCCATTTCCCTCATCCCCACCTCCTGGCTCTAGCAACTGGCAATCCATTCTCTGTAATTATGAGTTGTTTTTTAGATTTCCCATATTAGTGAGAGCATACAGTATTTGTCTTTCTCTGTCTAACTTATCTTACTTAGCATAATGCCTTTAAGTTTCATCCATGTTTAGTCTTAATGGTTTTTGGGACCTGTAGCATTAGTTTATCCCTTCTAACTGATGAATAGTAAGCCATTCTGTAAATATATCACAACTGATTTTTTCCTTCTGTTAGGCACATTAATGTGTTTTCAGATTTTCTATTATAATCAATGTGACTATGAACATCATTGTACATTTTTCCAGGAACAGACGCACGGAATTTTCTCTAATGTTTATAGTTTATAATGAACGGTTATAGTCAACTTTATTAGATAGCATTAAATTACTTTACTTTCCAAAAGTATTGTATGAACTTACAAGCTCTCAACAATGTAGAGGAATTCTCATTGCTCTCATCTACCATGCCATTGTAAGACATTTTTTCCCAGCTATGGCTAGAGGGGTTGCCTTTACCTCTATTGTCTCTGGCTTTTCTTTATTTTTGTCATCCTAATGAGGCAATACTTGCTGATTTTTTTTTTAAACAATCTTTTTTTTTTAAAGATTTTATTTATTTATTTGGGAGAGAGAATGAGACAGAGAGAGCACGAGAGGGAAGAGGGTCAGAGGGAGAAGCAGACTCCCTGCTGAGCAGGGAGCCCCATGCGGAACTCGATCCTGGGACTCCAGGATCATGACCTGAGCCGAAGGCAGTCGCTTAACCAACTGAGCCACCCAGGCGCCCTGCTGATTTTTGTTTGATTTCTGGCTTAAGATTCTCTCTTCCTCCTTCTCTGCCCCACCACCCTAAACATAATAAAATAAAATAAAAAATAATTTAAAAAGAATAAGAAAGATAAAATATTTTTAATATAACAGAACAGGCTAGAAAGGTAGAAAAAACAGCCTTTAAAATTAGGTTGTCTGGGGGGTGCCTGGGTGGTTCCGTGGGTTGAGCGCTGACTCTTGATTTCAGCTCAAGTCATGATCTCAGGATCATGAGATCCAGTCCTGGCCCCCCTCCCAACCATGTTAAGCTCCACACTCAGCAGGGAGTCTGCTTGAAGATTCTCTCCCTCCGCCCCCCTACTTTCTCTCTCAAATAAATAAATCTTTAAAAAAATTAAATTGTCTGGGTTTCAGTTCTAAGTACTTAATAAAATTTATCTCTAAGCACTTACTAGGTTGGTAACCTTGAATGAGTTGCCTAACCTCTTTGTACTTCATTAATATTTGTATAATGAGGGAAATTATAGATCATATCTCACAGGACTGCTGTGAGTATTCATTGAGATAATATGTGTAAATATGTAGTAAAGCTCCTGGCACATAACTTACACAGAATGCTAACAGTTATACTAAGCTTATTTCAAAGTGTTTATTTTAAATAATCTCAAAAAAATACCAAACTGTTTTTTTTTCAAATACCAAACTGTTAAAAAAAAAAAAAAAAAAACAGTTCATTTTAGGAGACGGGATGGTAAATAATTTTAATATTCTTATATTGTTTTTTATGCATCTAACTTTTCTACAATAAGCACCCATTTTTACTTCTAGCAACTATAAAGACATTTATTCATTGTTAATTGTTTAATTCATTGGCAAGTAGGCAGAAATCAGTACATTCAACCTATGGATTAAGTTCTGTGAAGTCATAACAGTCTCTTTAGGTGTCCCCAAATCAGTACACTTTACATTTGACAACCAATGATTGGACAGAGGACACTCAGGGATCAATTAGTGAGTATAAGCTAAAGGCCTCTCTAGTTACTTAAACTATACTCAAGGCAAAAATAGAGAGTGTCATCCAGTGGTTTTTTTTTTTTTTTTGGTAAAAATTAACAACTGGCTCTCCAGAAATAAAAAGTTCTAATTTTTATCATTTGTTTTGTTTCTGTGATATAAATATACCCACTATGGCTGATCTCAAGCTAGCCACATGATGTCACTGAAGAGAATTGGGAAAAAATGTGGAGTGATACATGATTGTATAGAATTTCCATCAAATAGTTACAATAGATGTAAATAATCTCAAAAGCATAGGTAATAATAAAGTGTAGAAAAATAACTAAGAAGTGATGAGGTTTGAGTATGTGTTACCTTGTTTTTAATATAATTTATTTAATTGAAAATTTATATAATTTAATTTTTAATTGTTGCTCTGTTTAAGAACTGATTCACAAAATTCCTGAAAATTTAACAATCCCTCTTGTAAGCTGATGAGTCAACTCAACCCCAGCACACCACTAAGAGTATCTCTGAAATATATTAGCCCATCCACATACTTTGAATATTTTTATTTTTTAATTAAAAAAATTTTTTTAAGATTTTATTTATCCATTTGACAGAGAGAGACACAGTGAGAGAGAGAACACAAGCAGGGGGAGTGGGAGAGGGAGAAGCAAGCTTCCAGCTGAGCAGGGAGCCCAATGCGGGGCTCGATCCCAGGACCCTGAGATCATGACCTGAGCCAAAGACAGACGCTTCACAACTGAGCCACCAAGGCACCCCTGAATATTTTTATTTTTAACAGTGAAAGCCATTTTCTAAAAATGTATTCTACTAGTTAAACTATTTTCACACACTTAGAAATAAGACTCACTGTACTATTTGACAAAATGAGATTTGCTGTTTAACATACAGATTAAAGAAGTACTTGTCATTTCCTCTGAGTTGTGGTTCTTTTAAATAAAATGCTAGCTAACCATTCTGAACTGTGCATTTTTAAAAGTTTGACTCATAAATACTTCAGAATTCATCTCAAGAAGTTATGACTATTTTTAATTAAAATTTGTATTTCTAGATAATTATAGATTTGTACACCATTGTAAAAAAAAAAAGAATACAGAGAAATCATACAGCCTTTACCCAGTTTCTTCAATGATATTATCTTGCAGTATTATAGAACAATACCAAAACCAGGATATCGACATTTATACAGTCAAGAGACATATTTCTATTACCACAAGATTCCCTTCTGTTGCCCTTTTTATTCATATACACATCCATGTTACCCCATCCCCCCAACCCCTAGCAACTACATTTCTATAATTTTGTCATTTCTACAATGTTATATAAATGGAATAATACAGTGTGTAACTTTTTATGTTGCTTTTCTTTTTCACCCAGCATAATTCTCTGGAGGTCCATCTAATTTTTTGTGTGCATTAATAGTTCATTTTTTCTTAGAACTGAGTAAGTATTCCACGGTGTGAATGTACCAGTTTGTTTTCACATTCATCCTTTGAAGGATACTAAGTGCTATGAACATTCATGTGCAGGATTTTTCATGAACATAAATTTTCATTTTTCTGGGAAAAAAGCTCACGGGTGAGATTGCTGGGCCATATGGCTGTGCATGCATAGTTTTTAAAAAAATTGCCAAACTATTTCCAGAGTGACTATACTATTTTACATTCTCACCAGCAATTATGAGTGATCCAGTTTCTTCACATCCTCGCCAGAGTTTGATGTTCTCACTACATTTATTTTAGACACTGTGATTTTAATTTGTATTTTCCTAACGGCTAATGACATTGAACTTATTTTTATATGCTCTTTTGCTATCTGTACATCTTCTTTGATGAAATGTCTTTTCATGTCTTGTGACCTATTTTTTAACTGGATTGTTTGTATTTTTTTACTATCTGTATTTTGAGAGTTCTATTTTATATCAAGAGATACCAATTCTTTGTCAGTTATATGGCTTGGAAATATTTTATTCCAGTCTGTGGGTTTTTTTAATATTTTTAACAAGGATTTTCACAGAGCAAGTATTTTTAATTTTGATCAAATCCAATTTCTCAATTTTTACTCTTATAGGTTGTGCTTTTGGAGGAAAGTTTGAGATTAGTTTATATAGCCCTAGATCAGAGGATTTTCTCATGTGTTCTTTCTCTAAGAGTTTTATACTTTTTAATTTTGCCTTTAAGTCCAAATTCCATTTTGAGTTAAACTTTGTAAAAGGTGTGAAACTTAGATCAATATATATCTCCTTGGTTAAGTTTATTCCTAAGTATTTTATTCTTTCCGATGCTACTATAAATTAGATTTTTTTCTATTTATTCATTTTATTTATTTATTTATTTATTTTAGTTTTAAGTTTTTATTTAAAATCCAGTTAGTTAACATGCAGTGTAATATTAGTTTCAGGTGTAGAATTTAGTGATTCATCACTTACATACAACACCCAGTGCTCATCATAACAAGTGCTCTCCCTAATACCCTTCACTTGTTTAACCCATCCCCCTGCCCACCTCCCCTCCAGCAACCCTCTATAGTTAAGAGTCTGTTTTATGGTTTGCCTCTCCCTTTATTCCCTTATGTTCATTTGTTTTAAAGCATTTCCTAAATTCCACGTATGAGTGAAATTATATGGTATTTGTCTTTCTCTGACTTATTTCACGTAGCATAATAATCTCTAGTTCCATCCACATCGTTGCAAACGGCAAGATTTCATTTTTTTTATTGCTGAGTGATAGTCTATTGTATATATATACACACTACATCTTCTTTATCCATTCATCAGTCGATGGACATTTAGACTCTTTCCATAATTCAGCTATTGTTGATAGTGTTGCTATAAACACCAGGCTACATGTGTCCCTTCAAATCAGTATTTTTGTATCCTTTGGGTAAATACCCAGTAGTGCAATTGCTGGGTCGTAGGGTAGCTCTATTTTCAACTTTTTGAGGAACCTCCATACTGTTTTCCAGAGTGGCTGCACCAGTTTGCATTCCCACCAACAGTGAAAGAAAGTTCCCCTTTCTCCACATCTTCACCAACATCTATTGTTTCCTGTGTTGTTAATTGTAGCCATTCTGACAGGTGTGTGGTGGTATGTCATTGTGGTTTTTATTTGTAATTTCCTTTTTAGATAGTTAATTGTTAGTGTATAAAAACACAATTGATTTTTGTATTTTCATTTTGTAATCTACAACTTAACTGAATTGGTTTATCATTTCCAGCTTTTTTGTGTGTGTGGAATGTTTAGGATTTGCTATATATAAGGTCATATACTCCAAGCAGAGACAATTTTACTTCTTACTTTCTGATTTAGATGCCTTTTATTTCTCTTTCTTGCCTCCTTGCTCTGGCTAGGATGACCAGTACTCTGTCCAAAGAAGTGGTGACACTGGGCATCCTTGTCTTTTTCCTCATTTTAGAAGAAAAGCTTTCAGGATTTTACCATTGAGAATGATATTAACTGTGGGCTTGTCATATATGACCTTGATTATCTTGAGGTACATTCTTTCTATACCTAATTTGTTGAGAAGTCTTATTATGAAAAGCTGTTGAATTTTGTCAAAGGCTTTGTCTGCATCTATTTTTTAAAAATATTGTTTTATTATTTATTTTATTATTTATTAAAAATATTATTTTATTATTTATTTTGAGAGAGAGAGACAGAGAGATAGAGGGAGTGTGTGAGTGGGGGGAAGGACAGAGGGAGAGAGAATCTCAAGCAGACTCCCAGCTGAGCTCAGAGCCTGATGTGAGGCTCCATCCCAGGACCCTGAGATCATGACCTGAGCTGAAATCAAGAATCAGATGCTTAACCAACTGAGCCACCCAGGTGCCCCTCTCTCTGCATCTACTGAAATAATCATTCATTCTGTTAAGGTAGTGTATCATGTTGATTGATTTGTGTATGTCAAGCTATCTTTGCATCTCAGGGGTAAATTCCATTTGATCATGATCCTTTTAATATACTATTGAATTCAATTTGCTAAAATTTTGTTGAGGATTTTTGCATCTATGTTCATAATAGGTGTTGGGCTAACTTTCTTTTCTTGTAGTGTCCTTGTCTGGCTTTGTTATTTGTTATTACAAGGTAATGCTTATAAAAAGAGTTTGGGAGTTTTTCTTCTTCTTCAATTTTTTGGAAGAGTTTGAGAAGGATTGATATTAATTCTCCTTTAAATATTTGGTAAAATTCATCAGTGAAGTTATCAGGTTCTGGGCTTTCCTTTGTTGGGAGATTTTGGATTACTGACTCAATCTCCTTTCTTGTCATTGGTCTGTTCAAGTTTTCTATTTCTTCATTATTCAGCCTTGGAGATTGTATGTTTCTAGGAATTTCTACATTTCTTGTAGATTATCCAGTTTATGGCTATATAATTATGTGTAATAATCTCATATTTTTTTTTATTTCTATGACATCAGTTGTAACATCTCCCCTTTCATTTCTGGTTTTATTTATTTGAGTCTTCTCTCCTTTTATCTTAGTCTGATTAGGGGTTTGTTACTTTTGATTATCTTTCCAGAAAGCCAACTCTTGGCTTCTTTCTTTCTTCCTTCCCTTTTTTTTCCCTCTCTCTCTCTTTCTTTCTTTCTTTCCTTTCTTTTTCTTTCTTTCTTTTCCCTATATTTTATTTCTGCTGTAATACTTATTATTCTTTTTTGCTGGTCAATTTGACCTTAATTTGTTCTCCCCTTTCTAGTTTCTTGACATGTAATATTAGGTTGTTTATTTGAGATCTTTTTTCTTTGATATAAGCATTTATCACTTCCCTCTAAATATTGCTTTTGCTATATCCTATAAATTGTTATACTGTGTTTTCATTTTCATTTATCTCAAGATATTTTCTGACTTTTCTTTAGATTTCTTCCTTGACTCATCATTCATTCAGGAGTGTGTCATTTAATTTTCACATATTTTTTAATTTTCCAATTTTCCTTATGTTATTAATTTCTAGTTCTATACCATTGTAGTTAGAAAAGATACTTGATATGATTTGAATCTCCTTAAATTTATTATAACTTGTTTTGTGGCCTAACATGTCATCTATCCTAGAAAATGTTCTATGAACACTTAAGAATCTGTATCGTGTGGCCATTTGTATGGAAAGTTCTATATGTGTCTGTTAGATCCACTTGATCTATAGTCTGCTATTTCCTTACTGAATTTCCTTCTGAAAGTTCTATCCATGTTGAAAGTGTCATATGAAGCCTCCTATGATTGCATTGCTATTTATTTCTCTCTTCAGTTCTACTAATATGCTTATATATTTAGGTACTTTATATCTTGCTTTATATATTTAGGTACTCTGTGGTGGAGTACATATATATTCATAATTTTTATATCTTCCTGATGAATTGACCATTTTATCGTTATATAATGTACTTCTTTGTCTCTTGTGACCATTTTTTATTTAAAATTTGTTTTGTCTGATGTAAATATCATTACCCCTGCTCTCTTTTGTTTACTCTTTGCATGGAATACATTTTTTTCTATCCCTTCACTTTCAGCCTGTGTCCTTGGTCTAAAGTGAATCTCTGGTAGAAAGTATATAGTTGGGTCTTATGTTTTCGTCCATTCAACCATTCTGTATCTTTTGATTGGGGAGTTTAATCCATTTATGTTTAAAGTAATTATTGACAAGGAAAGCATGCTGTGGTCATTTTGTTAATTATTTTGTCATTTATTTTGTTTCGTCTTTTCCTGTTTTTGCTATCTACCTAAGTGTTTTATTAATTTTTGTAGTGATACTCTGTGATTCTTTCTCTATTTCTCAGGTGTATCAAATATATGATATATATCAAACACATATCTCAAATATCATATATATCATACATATATATATATGTATGTATTTGTGGTTACCATGAGGCTTACAAAAAACATCTTAAACTCTTGACTTTGAAATTTTTTTTCTTTCAGCACTTTGAATATATCATTCTATTCTCTTCTGGACTGGCAAGCTTTATGTTGAGAAATTTGCTTATAGTTTTACGGTGGCTCTATTATATGTGATGACCCTTTTTCTCTTGCTATTTTCAAATTATTTTGTCTTTAACTTTGACAATATTGTTATGTGTCTTGGTGTAAACTGCTTTAAATTTCTCATATCTGGAGTTTCTTGGGCTTTCTGAATCCAGATACCATTTCCTTCCCCAGATTTGGGAAGTTTTGGACCACTATTTCTTTAAATAAGCTTTCTCCCCCTTTCTCTCTTCTTCTGAGATTCCTATAATGCCTATTTGTATTAGTTCACTTGATGGTTTCCCATAAGTCATTTAGGTTTTTGCACTCTTTTTATTTTTTCTGCTTTGTTCTCAGACTGGATGATTTCAAATGACCTACCTTCAAGTTCATGGATTCCTTTGCTTTATCAAGTCTTCTGTGAAACTCTATCGAATTAAAAATTCTAGTTTAGTTATTGTATTCTTCAGCTTCATAATTTCTGTTTTGTCCTTCTGTATGGTTTTTATCTTTTTGTTGATATTCACATTTTGTTCATATACTCTTCTCCTTATTTCATTTATTCGTCTGTGTATTCTTATAGCTCACTAAGCTCCTTTAAGACAATTATTTTGAATTCTTTGTCACATACTTCATAGATCTCCATTTCTTTTGTGTTTGTTACTGGGGATTTATTGTTTTCATTTGTTAATGTTGATTCTCGGTGTTTCTTATAACTTGTGTTCATGTTTGCACATTTGAAGAAGCAACCATCTCTTCCAGTTTTAAGGACTGGTTTCAGCAAGAAAAGACCTTAACCAATCAGCCTGGTGAGACTCTGGGAGATTTACAAGCTTTTTTATGGATCTGAACATTCTATTCCTCTCCTTCCTGGGAGAGAAGTCTCAGGATCATACATCTTCTAGTCCTGCTGAGCCTTGCTGGATACTAAGAGCCATCCTTCTTTTTTCCTGGGGCAGTACACTGAGATGCCAGGACATTGGGCACAAGTTCCGCTTCTGTCCCCATCTCCTGAAGAAGTGTCATGATTATGCTCCTCATTCCAGTTCCACAGATCTGATCCAGCTGCTGAGAACTGCGCTGTCTTCTGAGATTCATGCCTTCTGTTGAGAAATGCGTCATCTGCTGAAATTTACAGAGGCTGCTGAGATCTGCACTCTCTGCTGCTTTCTTTGCCAACTGCTAGGGGTTGTGCTGGCTGCTGGGTGCTGAGCTGGCTGCTGGGGGTCACACCAGCTGCTGAGAGCCACCCATGTCTCTTCTTTGTTCTTAGCTGTTCTGAGGCATTCCAGCCATGCCAAATTCCTCAGCACTCTGGGTGAAGCAAGACAGGAGAAAATTTCTCAGGCAGCATTCCAAAAGGCTGGATATGTTGGATGCACCCTTCACTCTCTCTTTTGCCTTGAAGAGTGATCATTGGCAAATGGGATCTTTCTTGATGTTTACCTCTGCCAACTTGGAGGAGAGGGAAACAGGTAAAGATAAATTACTCTTCTTACTTATTTCAATGCAGTTATTCTCATCCTGTGCTTTTTCTGGGGTACTGCAACTTCTTAACTAGATCCTAAGGTTTTCTTAATGGTATTTTGGTACATATATGACTGTTAAATCTTTGTTTCTTTGGGTGGGGCAAGAGCCAGGACTTTCTTTTCTGCCATCTTGCTGACTTCAATCCCCTTCCTCAAAACTTCTTGAGATATGTTTTTGTCAAGGCCCTCTCTCACTTGTATCTGAAATTTCATTCTTCTTTACTTCAGAATTCCTGGTCAAATAAATGTAAGTTCTGTTCCCGGCAGTATGTCCTCCCAGTGCTCTTTACTGTCACTGAGTATTTTGGGGGTTCCTCTGGGCCCAGGATATCCGGCACACTCTGACTGTCTCACAGTACCCTTTGCATTTGCCTACAAGTTTGAGCCTTTGGAGCCTCTCTGGAATTTGTCAGTTGACTCTTTCACTCAGAGTGGGGAAGCCTTTCTTGTAGAAATGAGGGCTTGTTGTGAATTTCTGTTTCTTAGATCTTAAATCTGTTAGAAGCCCCCTTTGTCTTTCTTCTGCTTTTCCCACACAGCTTCTCTTCTTATGCAGCTTTTCATATTACATTTGGGTTGGCCTTGCCTGCTCATTCTCTGAGGCTCCTAGAAATATTTTGTCAGCAGCTTTTGTGATTGATGTTATTTTTTTGCTCCTAGTTTTCCTATATCTCTTTTTAGGGTAGGATTGGGAAGGTTCACAGTCAGTGCTACTGTTACCATTATTCCTGCTTTCCACATATTGCTTTTAGAAATAGCAATATTAAATACTTAAAAGTAGCATAAAACATATACAACACAATTAAATAGTACAATACTAAAGTGTAATTTGTTCCATCTAAACACTTCTCTGGAAAAGAGCTGTACAGATCAGACAAGAAGTTGTGAAATTTTACACAAAAAAAGCAATGCAATATCATGATTTAGAAGATGGATGATGTCAGAGGCCAGAAACTTATTAATTCCAGAGGAAAGACTGGGAGATACTACCTAACACAGAAGATTTATAATTGAATTGTGTGTCAGAAGCAATGGGGCAGTAATCTGATATGAGTTTGATGAATTAAGGATAGCCAGAAATAATGTGGGTACAATAGTCAAAGCCCTAAAATAGTGAATCCTTGTAAATTAAAATTCAGAATGCTGAAAATAATCTCTGAGTGTCAAAATGCACGGCCCAAATGACCTTGCCTAAGCAAGTCACCAATGTGTTAATTCTCTTTAGTCTTGAATAACTGCCACATCATTCAGGTTATTGGACTACTTCACTGAAGTGTTCACATTGACTGGCTGCCTCCCTATTTCATAGCCTTTTAAATCCAGTAGTATTACATTGAAATGGTTTAGTCCAGAAGACAAAAAAAGACTGCTTCATTTTTCAGGAGGGTAAAATAGGTAGTAACAAAGTATTAGGATGTGTCAACACAAAAAATATGGAAGAAAAATAATGTGTAGTAACTTGAGGAAGTTAAGAGATGCTTCACATCAACCTTACGGGTAGAAATTGCTAATTGTTTATTTTACTTGTTTTAGTGGGGGGAGGAATGAACAATTCATTATACAACAACATTAGAGTAAAGTAATACATAATCCATGCTTAAAAACCATAACATTTAGAATCAAAGGATACATTTGGAGGAATGTTTTAAATAAAAGGTAGAGTTTTTAAGGTAGGTAGACAGTATGAGACGATGCCATCAGGCAGGCAGGATTTCAGTGTATAGTTGTTCTATCCTGTCTCTTACATTTATTCTTTCCAAAATATCAGAACAATTAGAAAGTCATGTCTGGTATTAAAGTTTAAAATCATTGTAAGCATTGTGATTTTGGAATTTCAAAATTGTTTTGGACCTGGCTTTATTTCAGTTCTAAGAAGTGTTGTATAAATGATTTCTATTTATTTTACTTAGCAAAATTACTCAGATAAAATTTTCACTCTGGTAACTTCTCTCAATATTAAGAGACCTCCATATGAATGTAAAAAATGGTTCACTAATCTTTTTTTTTTTAAAGATTCTATTTATCTATTTGACAGAGAGAGAGAGAGATAGCAAGAGCAGGAACACAAGCAGGGGGAGTGGGAGAGGGAGAAGCAGGCTCCCCGCGGAGCAGGGAGCCCGATGCAGGACTTGATCCCAGGACCCTGGGACCATGATCTGAGCCGAAGGCAGACGCTTAACGACTGAGCCACCCATCTTATCGGTATATATATTTTTAAAAATGTAAGCACCCGCATGGACTCAGCATTACAGCTGATTATAACAACATTTGATTCATTGTGTCAAATGATGTATTGATTCTTTATTCTTCACTGTGTCTTTATTCCTCAGTAAGTTATATCAAAACTGGAAAAGCCCATGAGATTATTTATGTCTATTGTGTATGTATGGTGGAACTACTATATACTGCATCTCTTCCAAACTTTGTTTTCAGTGACATGACACTGGTAGCTTGAAGTCAGCTGTAGAGGTGGTATTTACACAACAAAAATCAGCAAATGCCTCAGAAAGGGCTTCCTTCTTTCTTTCCCTCCCTCCCCCCACCTTCCTTCCTCTTTCTTTCTTTCTTTCTTTCTTTCTTTCTTTCTTTCTTTCTTTCTTTCTTTCTCTCTTTCTTTCTTTCTTCCTTTCTTTCTTTCTTTCTTTCTTTCTTTCTTTCTTTCTTTCTTTCTTTCTTTCTTTCTTTCTTTCTTTCTTTCTCTTTCTTTCCCACCCCCCCTTCTTTCTTTCCTTCCTTACTTCCTTCCCTCCTTCTTGTGCTGGCAATCTAGTTGTTAAGTATTTACCAACAAACCACTAGTGGGGACCAAGAGTATTAGGTAGCAAATGATATCAATTAATTGCCAAAGATAAGGTTGACATATTTGCCACAAGGACAAAAGAGACATATCAATAATAAGAATTTCTTGGTTTTCGGGGATTTTTGACAGTGGCTAATTGATCCTGGTGTCCTAGAAACAAAATAAATGGTCGGTGAACTAGAGCATTGCATGATCTATATAGTAGAAAAAAAAGAACCACTCTAAATCAAGCAGCCAAGAACCTGACTTGAGCTTAACAATGGAGACTCACAGCCATATAAATTTTTAGACCCAGAGCTCCTTGACTGAAGGGGAGATTGGGTTCCTTTGATGAAAGACCCAGCACCATCGTTGCCAATACATATAGTAAATATTCCAGGCCTTCTCCAAAGGAACCTGAGGCCACAATAGAGTGTGAACGAAGAAAAAGTAAATACCCAGATCTTTTAGGTATTATTACACACTGGTTCTGAATCTTTCACAGGCCAAAAGATTTTACACTAGCCCTTTTCATTAACTGCATTATGCTGATTGGATCCTATGAATAGGATTATTTTATTAAGATGCCTTAATAAAACATATCCAAACTAGACAGTGGAAGATAAACCCCACAAAAGTTGGCTCTCCAGCTCAATTTCTAGTGTTATATGTGAAGGGGGAGGTGGCGGTAAATGTCTGGAATATGTTGAGATATCCCTCAAATTTGTTTACTTCACACAATCTACCTTGAGAAAGGAGGCATAGGGCTTGGTATGTTCTTCTGGATTTTGGAGGAAACATACCACATTAAACAGTGCTACTTTAGTCAAGAGTTATCTGTAAGACTACCAGTTTCCACTGAGGAGTAGAACAAGAGAAGTCTTTGCAGGAAGTTAAGGCTTCAGTAAAAATTCTCTAATACTTGGATTTTTGATTGAGCAAATCCAAGGATACTCAAAATGTTCATAGCAATAGGTATGCTGAATGAAATCTCTGTCATCACCAAAAGGAGAGTCACAGCACAAACCTCTAGAATTTTGGAACAATTCAGTGCCTCTCCCTGCAGATAACTAACCTCATTTGGGGGAACAGTTTCTGGTTTGCTATTGGAACTTGGGAAAGACTCAGGTCACCATGGGATGTGAGATTACCATTACTAACTGAGTGTTGTCTGCCCCACTTAACATAGTTTGGGTGTATGCAGTAGCAATCTATCATCAAATGGAAGTGGTATATTAGAGACTGAGCTCAGGGAGATCCAAGAAGTAGAAGTAAGTTGTATCAGTGGGAGACTCAGAGTCTTTTGGCCCTGATTCCTCTTATATCATCACCTCCTCTACCTCAGACTGTATCTATGATCTATGTGTTCCTTACAACTGGTTAACTGAAGAAACAACCCAAAACTTGAGTCCAGTGAACAATTGAGTCTGTGCAATATGGTATTATAATTTAAAAGGGGACAGCCATAGCAATACAGCCCCACTCAAAGGTGACCCTAAAGTACAGTGGTAAAGGAAAACCCCACCATGGAAATAACTTCAAGCAGAACATTTGGTTGTCCATTTTATCTGGAGTGAGAAATGGTCAGAAATATGGAACTATAGAGATCATTCACCAGTTGTTAATGGCTTGACTGGGTGATTGGTGACTCAGAAGGAACAGGACTGGAAGACTCGTTATAAGGAAGTCTGGGTAAGAGGTATGTGGAGGGACTTTTCAGAATGAGTACAGAGTAGAAATATATTTGTGTCTAATATGAATATCAATCAAAAGGATCCACAACAGAGGAGAATCTTAATTATGAGGTGGACAAACTGACAGACTCTGTGGATGTGTCATTTTCTCTTCAGTTCTTGGTTAAAGAGTCCACAGAGGGAAAAACAGTAGCCACGGAGGTAAGAGGGAAGGCTATGCATGGGTTCGGTAATGTGGGATTCTCCTCACCAAGCCTGACCTGGCTAACATTGCTGCTCAGTGCCTCACTTATTAGTAGCAGGGACCAACATGGAGCCTCTGTTATGGCACCATTCCTCAGAGTGACCAGCTAGCTGCTTAGTTAATTACATTATGGGTATGGATTTACCATCCCTGTCTATAATACTTCTGTAAGCACAGCCCTCCATAGACTCATGGAACACCCTAATCACTCTTGTGGAAGTCTCTATAGCACCGTTCTTGACCAAGAAACTTATTGCACAACAAAAAAAGTTCAGCAATGGGTTCATGGCTATGAAACTAAGTGGTCTTATCACATAACCTCATCATTCAGAAGTTGCTGGAGTAACTGAAAGGTGGACTAGCTTACCGTCCTTGCTGACTTAGCCAGGATCCCTTTCTACTCTAACAGTTTTTAAATTTCCATGAATAAGGGATAGCAAGTAGAGCTGAATTTTGTTATGTCACTTGGAGTCAAGTAACTATCACTTCAATACAAGTTTTGCATCCTCTTCCTCAACATATTTTAAGTTCTATTTATAAACTCCTGTCCTCCTTTGCTCCCAAGCATTCAAAACTTGTTTTAATCTTTTTGCATGTGTTTTAGCGTCATTCTTTTGGCTATCTCTCCTGAACTCCTGTATTGTAACAATACAATGGTGCCACAGACCAGTTGACAGCTTTATGTAGAAATTTCATGTTTGGCAGGCTTTAATCTAGAAAAGCCTAGAGGACATTTGTCATCTACCAAGTGAGGTCCTCACAGCTTCTCTCCTCCCATGTTCAAAGATGACAACACTCCGACACTCTATGATTTCAATAAGATGCTCACCCTACTTCCCCAAGGGTTGTTGCTATTCTTAAAACTGTACTAACATTTTTCACATTTAATTTTTCTGTTACTCAAGTTATTTTTAAATATTTGTTTATACCCTGTATTCACATCTCTAAGAACTTGCATGAGAACATCTGTGATTCATGTATTTGAATGGATTTGGAGGAAAACTGAGCCAAGCAAAGGGAATCATATTTATCTGTCATGTTAAGAATGAAGGTACTCTTGTATTATTATTTTTACCCATTTTTGTATCTTTAAAGTGGAGCTTATGGAATATCACATATTAAAACAAAACAACACAAAGCACTTTATTGAAGAATGCTTGATTTCTTGCAAAAGCCTTATGATCTTTTGACGTAAAAAATTTAAGTCAACACTTTTTTTTTTCATTAGAATGTGTTAACATGTTTCTCCATAACATCAAAATCCGGTGGCTTCGTATTTGTTTCAAATGAAAATAAAATGCAGCCATGATAACTTTTTATTGTAAAGACAATACATTTCCTATATTTAATATTCTAAACATTCATTTCTTTTTTGTTAATTTTTTAAAGGGCGTGTATAGCTAATAACTGTGCTTATGGGAAGAACATAAAGAAATGTCACAGATTTATTGCTGTGCTAATTTTATTTAACTTTTGCATATAAATTAAACCTGTACTCTGGATTTGTATGTAGTTTCAAACGATACATGCTGTAGGAAAATTAGTGTTAAATTGGCTTGTATTGCCAGATCTTGGTGACTGATTAAATATATTTGTTATTCAAACTGGAACTCTTTTTAGAGTAAAGGGAAGTATTGACCTGAGGAGGACAGGATAACAGGTGTGGGAAACACCCAGACCAACTGGGATGTAGGTTTACTATAGAAGTGAGAGATAAACTACCCATAAATGTCAAGGATTAAGTCCAGAATTATTTATGCTAATAGACGTATTTATCTATCCCAGTACTTCTCTGATTTTATTGGGTAGAGCTAGAATTCCTTTCTTTCGGCTACACATTCAGTCTCCATAATGTTCTTGTCATTTCGTTGATACACAGTAAAGAAAGTGAAGCAACCATTTCATATCCAGGGGTTATTTGAACTGTTTTCCATAGGGCCTTGATAGGGTCATGTAGAGCCTGTGGCCAGAAAAGCACTTCTCTAATAAGAGAACTCATTTACACCATGATTGGTTCAGACCTTCTACTCTGGAAGTCTTGTTCCTTCATCTATGACTTTTCTTTTTAAAATGGTGTAGAACAAGTCAGGAAGAGAGGCCTTACCAGAAATCACCCCTGCTGGCACTTAGATTTTGGACTTCCAGTCCCCAGAATTGTAAGAAAATACATTTCTGTAAATGTTTCCCAGTCTGTGATATTTCATTATGGCAGCCCAAGCAGACTATTACAGCCTCTCTCCTCCTTCTTACCCAATTTAGCATCCCTAACCAATAATCATTTTGTGGTAACTCCTCACTTCCCTTGCCCCTTCCTTCTTTATATACATAAGTAAACACATGATCAACTGAATTTGTCTTTCCACCTGTTCCCTACCCACAAAGTGAACATGGCTACAGAAAATGACACAAACCATCCTGCTTTTCAATTCATGGCTGCAAACCTCAAAAGAGCTCACAGAGCTCCCCAGAAATCATTATGGTCCTACTCTATTCATTCGACAACTCTTTTCAATATCACATACCTTTCTCATTAAAATTCCAGTATGTTCTCCCCCTCTTTAACAGTATTTGTTAATGATCTTGCTTCCTAAACCACTGCGCCATCAGAAGCAATCAGAAAAGGGCTCCCACAAAATTCTACCATCACGTGTACCCATCTAACATAGTCTCTACTCCCCAGTTTTCCCTTCTTGAAAGTGTAGAGAAAGTATCTATGTCCTCCCCTTGGATACTTGATCCCCTCTCTTAATACATATTCAAGATATTGTTGTTGAAAACCGACCTCTAAATATGTAACGTGAAGGCAGTTGATTACTTTGCCAGGCAAAGGAGGCTAAGGCTTCCAAAAAAAAAAAAAAAAAAAAAATGCAAGCCCACCCCTAGAAAGGGACTGGGGGGTTTTAGAGGGAAATACAGGATCTAGTCAGTTTTGACAGGAATTGTGTACATGCTACCAGCTTCCCTCTTCAAGTCTTTAGGGTGATACTGGGTTTCTGAAACAAAAGGAAGGAGGGGAGGTTTGCAGAAAAGAGGAAAAAGGCTACTTTAAAATTGAGCTTCGCTGAAACATTAGTCCAGGCATTTGATTTGGTTCAACTTTATGCTTTTAAGCTGTTTCAGTATCTCTCTAACAATTCTTATCAACATTATCCATTTTTCTCTCTACATGGAGCTATTCCAATTGTGCTATTATTTCTTACATCTCAAAAACCTTCTCTTGGAGCACCTGGGTGGCTCAGTGGGTTAAGCGTCTGCCTTCGGCTCAGGTCATGATACCAGGGTCCTGGGATCGAGCCCTGCATCAGGCTCCCTGCTCGGCAGGAGGCCTGCTTCTCCCTCTCCCACTCTCCCTGCTTGTGTTCCCTCTCTCGCTGTCTCTCTCTCTCTGTCAAATGAATAAAATCTTAAAAAAAAACAAACTTCTCTTGACTTCACTTACCCCTCCAGCAACTAATTTCTGTGTAATCTATATATAATTTTATTGTAGTATATATAATTAGCATATACTTAGAAAAAATCTGAAAAATTATTTGACCACACTTTTAAAAGGGCCATTTAAGAGTAATGGAATCCTCAGTTCATTTTTAATCATACATGTCTATAAATTTTAATGCCTTTCATATATGTTTTCATGTGTGTGTACACATGATAGTTATGTAACCATGGGATTGAAAATGTATGTTCCATAAAGTTCTGAAATATAAATAAACTTAAGAAATGTAATTTACAAATGCTGAGATGAGAGTTCTTTCAATTCAACAGTTTCATAAATTTATACCTTTTCAGGTTATTGTTTATTAAATGACATAGGCAAGAAGGATAATTTTTATGTAATTAAGATGACCAAAAGTAATAGGACACCAGTACCTCCAAGAATTAAAGCTATCGTGAAGGGAAACAGAATTTATCACCCCAGAATATGCTTCTTTGACATAAGGATTATTTTAGGCTAATTATTTTTAAGAAACTGCAGACACAAGAGAAGCTCTGAAAACTAAGCAGAAGTTACCCTTTTTTTAAGAGACATTTATGTTTATAAGGAAAATCTCCATTTGTGAAGGTGTCTTCCTCCCAGTACCAGGAAGAAGGTAATGACTAAATCTCCAGAAAATGTGATTACTGGAGAAGGCAGAAACTTAAATCTGCATAGCAGCCACACCCTGGTTTACCGTGCTTTGCCTGAAAAATGTCCCAGAACTGACTTCTCCATCCCCCAACATCTTTTCTTGGCTTTAGCTGGAGATAGTATTTAAGGTGGTAGCTTGGGCCATTTTGAAGAGTTACTCAGCTTTTCTGGGTATCTCCCACATATACAGGAGTGAAGGGAATGCAGGAGGAGACACCACAAAAAGTGCCTTTGGCATAAAGATTATTTCAATTTAAAACTAATAAAAACCCAGCAGCTGCAAGAAAAGCGCTCTGCCTCCCCCATAACTGCCTAAATTTACATTGGGAAGGAGAGCCTGCAACAGGAAGAGAAGTATTAACAGAGACCCCCCATTCCCCAAAGGAACTTATCTGCATAATGGAACAAGTTTTTTTTTTTTTTTCAAACTTCTCCTTTTCACCTTGCTATTGAGTTTTTTCCCTAAGGGTCCTCAAGTCCCCCCTCTTCTCCTTGAATCATATAAATTTCATGTTGCCTCACTGTTGTCAGAATTTCACGTCTGTGTGGATTTCCCTTACATACGCCTATGAAATTTGATTTTCTCCTATTAACCTGTCTCACGTCAGTTTGAGTCTATGTCCAGCCAGAAGGACCATAGGGCAGAAGAAGGTCTTCCTCCCCAACAGGAAGTGTACATGTTACTAAGTTTCTGTTTGTTTTTCTCCTGTTAATCCATCTTTTATTACATGGGGGTTTTAGCCAAAAACCTAGAAGGGTAGAGGAAAAATTATTTTTCTTTCCCCATAATTATGTGGAATAAGACAGCTTTTCTTTTGAACGGTTGACATGGAAATTTTGTCTTTATTATTACAGTATTATCATCAAAAGGAAATGGCTCATTTGTTTTGTGATAAGGCCAATTATTTGTGATACACTCCAGTACCATTTAACTTAAACTAAGCTTAAATTATAAGAAACTAACTTTGTTCCAGGTTTTACTAGCACCTTTGTTACTACTATTTATTTTAAAATGCTGAAAAAAGTTAAGGATTAAGTTGTCTTCTTAAATTGAATAGCCTTATTTGTTTTTGAATGTTTGTGCCAATTCTTAATTATTACTACAAGTTCAAATAATGGATGAAGGCCGAACAGGCTTTATTAAGCACACATTTGAGATTTTCCTTGTTCTAAACACACTAGGAACATTTGTATTATGACTTTGAATAGTAATGTTGGATTTATGTTACCTTAACACTTCTAAGTGTTTACTTGATTTTTTTTTTATTTCTTATAGATTAGAGCCAGATGACAGCTGTCTACACATAATTTAAGTAACCAAAACATAAAAATAATTAGCTTTGTTCAGAGCAAAATAGAATCTTTATGGAGCCCTGTCTTGAGAAAAATGTGATGACTGAAATGTACACAACCATGGATGTGAGAAACAAAGGCAAAAGAAAAAATTAAATTTCATTATTACTTACAGCCCATTAACAAGTCCTTGAAACAAGTAGAACGACCTTACTCCAGAACTCAGCTGCCTCAATGATAATACTTTGCTAAGGGCAAAAGGCAATCTTAGCTTAACATTATCCCAAACTTCAGGATCCTTTAAGTCTACTTTAACATATAAAAATTCCTTTGGAAACTTCCTTTATCTCTACCCTCCAAGGTACATGTTGGCAATCATCCCCCAAGTGTATGATCCACTGATATACATCTGAAGGGTCTCGTGACTGAGGTTTTACTAAACAGTAATAAATGACCTTTTCCTAACAATAGCTAGACGACTCCTTGAGGCCCTGGAAACCTTGCTTCCAAAATTCCTTCGGGACTTAGGCAATCCCTAACCCCCTCCCAACTTGAAAGTATATAATCACCCATTCCTCTTGGCTTCAGTGCAGCTCTTTCTGCCCAAGGGATGAGGCTTTAGAGTGTAAGTGAGGTCCGGAGCCTACGACCAAGAAAGAATTCTTAAGACGTCTCTGGTGCAAAAAGGTGATTTTTATTAAAGCCTGGGGACAGGACCCGTGGGCAGAAGGAGCTGCTGCCCTGGGGTTGTGAGGGGTGGCTGATTATATACTTGGGAGTTGGGGGAGGTAAGGAAAAGGGAAGTTTCAAAAGGATTTTTTGTATGTTAAAGAAGACTCACTGGATACCAGAGGCCTTGCCATTGCCAAGTTAAGGTTGTTTTTCCTTCTAGTAAGGCATTAACAGTAAGATAGTTGGGAGCTTCCTGGAGAGACATTGCACTTTTTCTGCTTCAAGTATCTGTCAATGGGCTGCAGATTATAAGGACTTTTAATTGTATCTACATTCCCTTCTGGAAGCTAAGCCACTGATAGAAATGCTTTGTTCTTGTAGATAGCTAAGACGTTTGTAAACTGAGGGAGACTCCTGTCTTGTAGGACTGTGATCTCTGTAAGTTAACTGTTTTTCTGTTAGGCTAAAGAGGAGTGCCTGAGGAATGTCACATAGATCCCATGGTGGGGACAAGTTGTGGGGTGTCAGCTTCTGCTTTGTCCTCGGCTTGCCTTCTGTTCCCTCATCACAAGGGTCCTTCCTGTTCCTATGCTTTAATGAAACCACCTTTTTGCACTGAAGATGTCTCAAGAATTCTCTTGGCATTGGCTATGAACCCCAACATTTCCTACATCATTGTGACCTGCATATTCTGAGCCGTGAAACTGATGAGAACAGGGACAATAAGTTTTCATACTATCTTGTTCTCAAGGCTGTGTGTAAATTTAGTATATTTTATTTACCTGAAAAATAAACTAAAATATATTAGGAAGATACATGATCTTGTACTATTGGAGACTATTTGGAATATTATTTCACAAAAAATAAGAACATCTATTTTGACCATTTTTATACTCCAAATATTATCTACTAATAAAATTATATCTATATGCTAGAAGTATTACTACTTAATAATTGCTAAATTGCATAAGCTTAAGAAATCTCATTTTAAAAATGTTTAAGGAAGAGATTGTATTTCTGTATGACCTGTTTTTCTCCTGAGTAATCCCATGCTATTAAGAAGCATTATTATAAATGCAAACATAATTAGTATGTTGAACATGTGTGCTACAATTAACCAATGATATTGGATCTGAACACTTGATTTCACTAAAAATTAATGGAAAATTCATTTATATAGTAAACCTCTTAAGTGCTGTAGTAAAGTTTTATTAATTCCAAGCTATATTTTTGTCATCATACATTTTTTTTAATTTACTGCTTTCATAATGTAAATAGAGCATTCCAAAGCAAGCAACATTGGATGACAGTTCACTAGGGAACATTTTAATGTATTCTCTTGAGGATTCTTATATCCTTTATCAGACTGACCAATGATGATTAAAATTTAGAACTAAATGCTCAGAACGAGACATAAGTATAAATAGGAAAGAAATAGAAAAGGAATCACTCAATCCCCTGTGGAAGAATATACTTGCTTTACCTAATGCTAGTGGAACCCATTCTCCTCTGATAGTATCTGTTTCAGATATGTTGTAGAGCAAACATGAATGAGTGAAATACCCATTCAACCCTCATTAAAGTATGTTCCTTTCAGCTCTGATCCTGAACAGCCTACATCCTAGAGGAGTCCTCAATCTTGGTAGTGCATCTTTATCATTTACAAAATGTTGCCAAGATTGACTAGTCCTTAGTCAGTCCTGAAGTTCTGATGTGGGCACCTGGATAGTATCTTTATTTAGGAAATAACTTTTATCTCTACTTTATCCATGTGTGATGCTTGTGGGGAAAAAAAATTCCAACATTTTTATCAGGTTGGAAGCAGAGAGCCCAATGTTTGTTTCCAGTTTGGATAGTATCAAAGGAAAAAATGATCCCAGTAAATCCTCATTCATCATTCTTAAATAGTATTTGTGTAATGACCACAAGAGTAAGCTATCACATCAGGAAATTATTATGTGATCAAATTAATCCACCTAGATAAACAAATTTCTGAGTTCTAGTTTGTATTTTGCACCATTCCAGAAGACATTAAGAAGAAAAAAGGAACACATTTTTAAAAGAAAGAATTCTTTAATGGGTCTTGATAACTTTCAATCTAATGAAAATAGTTTCAGTGTCAGCTTTCACTTTTTGGCAATCATCATTTAAATAAAAGAATATCTAAACCAATTCTGCTGTTGTGTAGTATCTATTAAGCCATCTTTTGAGCTTTAATTTGATCATACTTACTTTGGAGATCAGCAGGTGAAAACATTTTTATTTTTGCAGACAGATTCACTAAACAATGTACCATGGGAGACAAGCACAGAGTGTTATAGATATATCAGTAAATGCAATCAAAATACATTTCAAGGAGGCTTACAAATGTTTTACTTGCTTTTCCAAACTCAAGGCTATTGGTCCACTTCTCCCTTTCTGACATTTAAAAAACCTGTTTTGAGAATACCATTGCATGGGGAAAATAATACCTTGGAAGATACTGAAAAAAGTCCAGAGCATTCAAATTTTGCAAGACATAGGTTATATCTGTCCACTTGGGTATATTCTTTACCACTGTTTACCACTCCTTTATTTTCCTCTGGTTCTGGAGGGAGACTGAAGGATGTCCTAGCCTGTATTACTGCTCAAATAAAGCATAGCCTCTAAAAGAAATACTGCACTCAGTTGTCTTGTAAACTCCAGTGATTCATAATTGTGCATCTGTAACAACAGAGTAAATTAAATAAAAAATAATTTAAAAAATAAAAGTAAACATGCCAATGTATTTTTGAGGGAATATTCCAAACTACGAGTTTGTGAAAAATAGATCACACTTTTTTGATGGATGAGGGCAAAACATTTAGAATTACAACTTTTTCAAGATTATTATCCAAATTGGTTGTGTGGGAATCTGTGTGGTTTGCAAACTTACATATCTTCTCCTATGCAATAGAAATCATTTCTTTACCTATTTTTCAGTGATGTTCAAAGAATGAGAGGATATATATACCAATCCTACCATATTTAGAAGAACATAAAATAGGGGCACCTGGGTGGCTCAGTGAATTGAGTATCGGACTCTTGACTTTGGCTCAGGTCTTGATCTCAGGGTTCTAAGATCAGCCCTACATCAGGCTCTGGGCTCTGAGATCAGAGGGGAGTCGGCCGGAGATTCTCTCTCTTTCTCTCTCTCTCTCTCCCACTGCCCACCCCCACTCGTGAGGGCGAGTGCTCTCTCTCTCTCTCAAATAAATAAATAAATAAATCTTAAAAAGAAATGAAGCATCATTTGGGTTTTGCTATAGAATGAGGTGTTCATCTAGGCGAATAATACAATAAATGAGTTTTCTTCCTTCTATTTTATTTAAAAACTGCATTGCATGCTCTCTGCAACAGATGGATTGTGGAACACTTTGCACATGTTCAAGTATCAATGTCATCATTAAAAATATGTTCTTATTGTTTGTACTTCAGTGGAAAGATGTCCAAAGGGACCATTAGACTTCTAGGACATTTTGCCACATTTATGCAATGAACAATCTTTTTAAACTGCTACATGTGCACTTGGCACCAACTTTTAAAATCTCTCATCCATTTAGCACATTTGTAATATGCTGCTTCAAATCTACTATGAGTCAGAAATAGAGTTAATTTTGCTAACTATGTGGCCAAATAAGAGGGAATATATGTGAAAAAACAAAAGAGTTGCCTATGAAATAAGAAGGTAAGATTTAGAACTTCACATGCATGCCATTTTTCTTGACCCCTCTGATGTCTCATTTTCTAGTTTATATTTCTCAACAGAATTTTCTGTAGCTGAACATGTTCTATATATTAAATTCAGTTTTATTCAATAATCTCTGAGGTAACATTCTTTTTAGGAAACATATTGTTAAGCCCTCTGAATGATGGAAATATGACAAAAGAATCCCACAAAGCATTTATAATAAGGAGCTTTCTTAATAATAGAATATTTATTGAGCTATTATAATGTATAATACCTTCCTTCAGGAGGTCACAATCTATAGACAGAAATGTCTTAACCACAATAGAGAAATATTATAATAGGCATATAAAATACTAGTCTGAGGATGAGAGATAAGAGGGAAGATAAGCCAGCAGAATTTTAAATTCAAAATGAAAAGTGGGGATATTTTAGTCTTAAGGATTAACTCAGAAATTCACAGAAACAGACTAATCAACATACAATTGAGGGAATTCTCTTTCTAGATATGCATGTCCCATGTGTAAAGATTAGAATTTGGTCCCCTTTCTTTTACAAACTCTAGATATTTTGAAGTATTTGTTTTTTGTTAGGGAAATGAACTCATTCATATTCATTATAATTTTCCCATTAACTCAATATCCTCTATGACAAATTTCTTATTATATATTTTTTAAAAATATGTTTGATTGAACAAGTTTCTTTTTATTATTCACATCCTCACTAATTTAAAAGTTCTGTCGTGTGCCTCTGTCTACTATTTATCATTTTATCATTTTATTAAGAATATTCAATATATATTTTCCTACTGTTAAATTTAAAGAACACCCTTCTATATAAGGTTGATTTACTTACTTTCTTCTCTTTTCACCCTTTAGATGAAACTTTATATGGCTTTAATTCTCCCTATGATGTTTAATTACAAAAACTAGAATTTTTAGTCTAAGTTACTGTTCTTCCCTTTAAGTGTGTGTATGTAATCTTTAACACATTTTACCAATCCTCAGTTGTACTATCATCATTATATTCATATAGATTATTCTCTCATTTTTACTATATTTATTGTTCATCACCATTTATTATAATCTTTGTCTTTCCCTATCTTTAGTTTAATTACAATATTTTCCTAAGGAATTTCCTCATATAGGGTACAGAGATAGCATACATTCTGAGTACTTCTATGTTAAAATCTTTCTTTAGCTCCCAATATAGGACCACTTTGGGTATAGAATACTCGAATTGCACTAATTTTTTTTTCTTTGAGGTCTCTAAGTTTTGCTTATTTAAATTCTAGCATTGTAGGTGTGCCTGGGGGGCTCAGTCAATTAAGCATCTGCCTTTGGCTCAGGTCATGATCCCAGGGTGCTAGGATGGAGCTCCATGCAGTGTAGAGCTCCCTGCTCTGTGGAGAGTCTGCTTTTCTCTCTGCCCCTCCCCATTGCTTGTGCATGCTCTCTCTCTTTCTCTCTCTCTCTCAAATACATAAAATCTTTAAAAAAAATAAATTATTGCATTGTAGACAATAAATTAAAACACCAGTTTAATTTTCTTAAGTAAAATGTTCTTTCTGCCCATAAGCAATATGCATTATTTTCAATTAGGCTCAGATTCAAGGAACATAATACAGAAAAAGAATACCTTAAAACAGTACAAGTTCATTTTTTTCTCCCACTTAAAATAAATTGAGAGATGAAAAGTCCAGTGATCTCTTTTTCTAGATGTGTCTGTCTTATCTAGATATACATGACTCATGTATAACTATCATGGATACATATCATTTCAGAGACTGGAGGTCTTTCATGCACCTCTCCAGTATCCCCTAGGAAACAGATCTTGTTCTCATGGACCAGAATAACTGTTGGAGCTCCAGTTATCAGATTCTCATTCCAAGAAACAAATTGAAAAAAGAGAATAAAATGGCACCTTTTTTTCTTTTATGACATCAACCTTATTAAGTTACAAATTTCATAAAATAAAAGGCACCCATTTTTAGTGTTCAGCTCAATGAATTTTGACATATGTATATGTTTGTGTAAGCACTACCACAATCAAGATTTCAAATGTTTCCATCACTCCAAGGAGTTCTCTCATGCCTCATTATTTAGCTACTTCAACTCCATTTCAAAGCAAATACTGATCTGATTTTTATTAGTATAGGATAGTATCACCTATTCTAGAATTTCATACAAATGGAACCATTCAGGATGTATTATTTTGTGTCTGATTTCTTTTTCATGTAAGGGTTTCAAGATTTATCAATTTTTCTTGTGTATTGGGAGTCTGTACTTTTTTATTGGTAAAGAACAATATTTATTGTTCTTATTTCTAAGATTTTTAGAAAATCTAATTTTCTAATCTAATTTTATTGTTCTTATTCCATTGTAAATGGAACAACTTAAGTTGTTCCATTTACAATCCCCAGTAATTGTTTTTTGCCTGGTCTTGTGGTGTATCACCCTATGAAGTTTAACATTCAACCAGTGACTCAAACAAAACTCCATGCAGATTTTTAGAGTTATTTTTTCACATATCTCACTCCTCTCTAGAATTATGCTCTACAAATTTCAGATGCCCAACAATCTCTATTTTCTCAATTCAGTGAGATAGCTGATCTCTGTTTTAATTTTTGCTTTCCACACTAATATCTAGATATGACTCCCAGGTAGAAAGCTGAGACAATTGTTGGACCTGCCTCATTTTTGTTCTCTCTGGGATTATAATTCTATGATGCCTCTTATCTAATGTCTACAGACAGATGCCTAGTTATTTAATTCAGTTTTCTAGTTGTCTATATTGGGCTAACAAATCTATTACCATATTGACTAGAAACTAAGAGAAAACCCCTTGTCATTTAAGTAGACATTCTGAAAGTTGCATTTAACGTGTCACTTATATTTCATTGGTTAGAACTTAACTCATGGCTACACTGAACTTACAAAAGGAGACTTAGACGTGTAGTAATATATGTAGGCAATGATATACTCAGCTAAAATACAGAGTTATTTTACTAAAGAAGTAGGGGACGGCGGGAATTGGAAGGATATTAGAGGGCAAATTACAGGAAGCCTATATGGTTTTCTGTTTATTTTAGGTTAACTATACAGGAATATTGCCAGGGAAGATATATGTAAATATTTTGGGCAAATGGAGAGACAAATAAGAGGCAATAAAAACTATGACACACAAGGAAAGCTCAACTATCTAGTAACCAAAGAAATGAAAATTAAAACCACAACCATATAGGGGCAAACATTG